>NC_071521.1:9742500-10367500 GCF_027887155.1 Malaclemys terrapin pileata | reverse complement strand
TTTGGTCCCCTTGTCATATGATAGCTGAGTGCACGGCAGAGCAATGAGCTATAATATCTTTCCCTTTCTGAGGCTTTCAAAGCAGCTGGCAAATATTAATTAGTTAAGCATTGGGAAGTATTAGTCCCATTTTATAGATGAGGAATTGGAGGCAAAGTAACTTGCCTATAAGTCTATGGCATAGCCAGGAACAGAACCAGGAACCCTGTCATCCAGGCCTTTGCTCTGACTAAGCTTACAGCTCCAGGTTTGAACTAAGGAGAGGGAGTTGCCCTTTGCTCCACTCTTCTCTGCTGTTCTGAAACACCATTGGGCACACAACAGCGCTAGGGTTTCATCTGCCTCAGGCCCATGTGCCTACTGGTCATACTTTACGCTTCCAACTGGTCTCCATCCCTCAACCTGGAGCTAATAGTTCTGGAGGGGGGAGAGGACAACTTGTGCCATGTGACAGTGTTGCTTCAGGAATCCATCTCCCCTCTGCTGAGAAAACGAGACTAGGAACGCATGGCCCTGACCACTGGAGTGTCTGTCAGAAGGGGAGTGAGGAGCTAGAAGAAGTTAGCCTGTATGGTCAAGGCTTCTGAGCTGCCTCCCATGTGTAGCACCCCTGCGTCTGAGTCTGGCTTTTAAATGGTGGGTCCCAGAGTTGACTCATGCACTTTGTTGTCCCCTTTCACAAAGAGTGAGTAGTGCTGTACCTCCCCAAAGCCCTTGCTCTCTGACTCAAGCCTGGGACAGCTCAGCAACGGTGATGCTCTGACCTGTTTTAACCTGCTATCTGCTTACTCCTCCCCCCCTTCTTCTTTTGTTAATTTTATAGCAAGAGAGGGAGCCAGTGCTCCGTGGACTCTAAATAATTCACAGAGTCAGGCTCCATGCTCCAGAGTGCTGGTCATTGCCTATTCCAAGAGGTTAGGACATCAGTGCAGAAACTTCTTTCAATCAAAGGCAGAAGGAAGAACCCATCACAGCTGAGACATGGGGACCCTTGTTTTCTAAGTGCTGGCTAATGCCCCCTTTTCCAGAGTCTCTGATTTACAAGCTGCTCCCAGCGTTTTTAAGTTCTATGGTTTTTAGCTTTCAGCTGTTACCTGCCATTGCCAGCCTCCAGTAACACAGACACTCAAACATAATATGCTGTGTTTGGTAGCTCCTGCTTGAGACAGCAAATTTGCTCCCTGATGGAGTGTATATTTCCTTCTCTGCCTGGGTCAGAGATGAGCAAGGATTGTATGTTGGAGAGGAGGGACTCTGCCCAGTTTCTGCATGGCATGTGAGGAAATAGTTTGCTGGAAATAAGAACAAGGAAACAAAAATAACTTAGGAGTGAAGTCTTCCAGCCATGCACACATGGGATCACTGCAAGAGCAAACTCAGTGGATCAGAAACATGGGGATGGGACTCTTTGGAGATTCTAAAGAAACTTCTGCTCCTAGAATAGTTTCCACAAGAGATTGTGATTTCTCTCTTGACTGGGTATAGTGCAGGTGAACAGTACCAGGTTTACACCTCTTGAGACTGATGCCCTCTGTTTATTCCCAGAACAGATACAGCACAGAAGGCAGCCAGACAAGCTTCTCCTATGCACTGTCCCATCAATAGGCCTGATTCTCGACTGCCATGCACCTTCTGGTCATTTACACCTATAAAAACTGAGTACTACCCAATCAGACTTCTTCACTCACTTACATGGGTGGTTACATTTCTACACCCCCTTTGCACAGATATAAATGTTACACAAGGTGCAAGGTCATAAAGAATCAGGCCCATTGTACCTGAACCCTAACCTAGAGGAACTACTTGTAAGATAAGCAGGGTTCTCAGGCTCCATGGTCTATCGGGCGCATAACCTAACTATAGGCTTGCAAGCCCTGAATTCTAATCTCAGCTCTGACTTGGTAGGAGTTACCTAACCCCTCTTCTTCAGAGTCCTCAAGTGTAAAACGGGGGTATTTAAAGGCTATCAATCTTGCAGTGGTTCATTAAAAGTTTAGTCATTAATATTTGCAAAGTGCTTAGTATTGTTTTCATTCTTTGTTTTCTCTGGACACTTCCAGAAAGGGAGCAAGTTGTGAGGATTTTTTTTTTTTTTTTTGACAAATGGCCTTTTATCCACTAAGAACTGACCTGAGACTCGCTATATTCATTTCACACAGGGCACCAAATAGCCATCAGTCGGTCATAACTTTCAGTCATCACTGCTCAGGGCTGGATTGCAATGGTTGGTCTCAGGATGAAAGGTTCTATAGCCTATCACTACTCCACCCCCTGGGAGAAAGGCTCTTAATTTTAACAACCTGTTTGTGGATTGAGGGTCATGACTCATTAATATAAACACGAGCTATTCCTCTAAAATCCTGTGCATCTAAGGGCCCAAGATAGTTCAGGAGAAGAAAATGGGGGGTCTGGGTGATCTCAATGATTCTCAGAGTCAGCCTTCCCCTATCTTATCTCCATAGGTTTTCAGCATGGGAAGAACATGTGAAACTGGGAGGTCTAGGTGGTGTTTTGGATTGATGTGGAGGGTTTATTTAATATCAGTCTGCCTTGGATCACAGGTGAAAAGATTTTGCTGATCTTCACTTAAGACTTGGTGTTTGTTTGTCAGCTTCACAAATAGTAATAAGTTAGGGCTAACTTTGGGTCTGACTTATACCTTCTGCAGTTGCATTGAATTCAGTGGTTTTGCACAGGGCGTGAGTCAGCACAGAACTGAGACATTAGCATGTATATAATGCCTTTCATTCAAGGATCTCAAAGCACATTATAAATAAGCCTCAAAACATTACCCCCATTTTACTGATGAGAAAAGAGAGGCACAGCGTTAGAAAGTAAAGCCAAACCTGGTTGCCTAAAATCAGGCCCCCTAAATCCATCTTTAGGCACCAAAATAAAAGCGGCCTGAGGTGCAGTTGCTCAATGAGTCTCCAGTCTCCTAGAACCTTGATCTTACCAGGCTAGGTTGTGCCATTTACTACTAGCATTTATAAACAGGCATAGTCCTGTCCGATTGCAGTCATGTGGGTAGGGGTGTTTCAGATCCCCCATAAACAGGTAAATGAATCCTCGTAACACAAATGCCAGACACAATAGGAACATGGGTGAGTGCCAGGAAACCCTTGTCAGAGCTGCTGTGAAGGGGTAATTAGCTTGGCTCTATTTCTGTATGTTCAGTTACACAGCATGTCCATCTCAGCTGGGAGTGGATGGGTTACTGTCCTGAGAACATAAGAACGGCCACACTGGGTCAGACCAAAGGTCCATCTAGCCCAGTATCCTGTCTTCTGACAGAGGCCAATGCCAGGTGCCCTAGAGGGAATGAACGGAACAGGCAATCATCAAGTGATCCATCCCCTGTCACTCATTCCCAGCTTCTGGCAAACAGAGGCTAGGGAGACTATCCCTGCCCATCCTGGCTAATAGCCATTGATGGACCTATCCTCCATTAATTTATCTAGTTCTTTTTTGAACCCTGTTGTAGGCTTGGCCTTCACAACATCCTCTGGCAAAGAGTTCCACAGTGGCGTTGTGTACCATTCTCTCTCTTTCGTTTTCCTCCTGCAGGTGTAAATGCAACCTCCATGCCAACCTGTGCTCCTTTAAGGAGGGCAGCCTGCAGTGTGAGTGCGAACACAACACCACTGGCCAGGACTGTGGCAAGTGCAAGAAGAACTTTCGCACCAGATCTTGGCGGGCCGGCTCCTACCTGCCTCTCCCCAACGGATCCCCTAACGCATGTAAGTTACTATACTGAACTGAGCTCACACTGGTCCTCTACACAATGCCTGCAAGTGTAAGTAAGCACCGCTTCAGGATGCCTCCATCTGGAGTCAATGCCCAGGTCTGCAGGAGAGAAGGGTTTGGTTTTACAATGGAAGTAAACATTTACTCGGTTCTCAGTGTGCACAGGAATTGATTGCCACATGGGTAGATGGAAGGGGAGCTTGATGACTATTTGTAGTGGAGTGGCTGGAGTGAAAGGATGTGGATGGACAGAAGGGTATCCAGGCTCACAGATGGTTAGGTGTAGGCCATTAGAGAGATCCATGGCCTTGAATAGGCATTTTACTCTGAATTACTCTGTCCCTTAAAGAAAACATCATCAAGTGGCTGTGGGAATGTATTTACCTTCAATTCAGTGCACAATAATTGCACGGAAGACTGAAGAACAGGAGGATGGAAAGGAGTGTTGGGTGCCCTATTTATTGTCAGCTAGAAGCTGTTCATATGTACATCATGGAGTATTTGGCCCCAGTGAAGAAGACAAAAGTGTCCCTGTCCCTCAGCACAGTGACAGTCCCATGCAATTAATTGTCTGCTGCATTCATGTTGTGGTACATGCTCGCATGAAAAAAACCCCAAAACATCAAGGCTGTAAGTCATCATCATCATCTGATCACGGGAATATTGGTGAAGGAGGACACCAGACATAGTCCAATCTCTCCAGGGTTATGTCCAGTTTACATTAGCAGGCTTGCTTAAATGTCACAGAGCAGCAGTAACCACTCCAGCCTTTTAAGTAGCAGCCTTGAGTGTTACCAAAGAGAATCCTTTTTTCTCTCCCCCTCCATTTCTGAAAGATTTATGCGCTTTAAGATGATCAAAGCTGAAATACAGGCTCCGAAGGCCGTGACAGGAATGTTTTGTGTGTGCCAGGGATGGTAGATGAGCTGGTTCTTTGAAAGGGAACAAGCTTGTCAGCTACCGCCAACTGCCTGTGTTCCTTCAAAGGATCCTGGGAGAGATTTTTGGTGTTGACAGGGACAATGACATGCTATTCTCTTTCTTCCATCTCTCTCCCCATTTCTCTATCTCCCCATCCTTTTTCCTGACTTTCCTCATCCCCACTTCCCTTCCCTCCATTTCGCTCTCTTTTGTACATCTGTCACTCATTCTTCCTTCTCTATATCTCCCCTTCCCTCCCCCCACCCCACAAGCACCCACCTCATCCTCTCTCCCTTCAACTCTCTCTCTGGCAGATTTATGGCCAACTTCTGGAGTAGAAGCAATTCTCTAAAGGCCTTTCTCACCAGCCATTGTAGTATTTTCATTGCTGGCCACCTTCTTTATGGTTGGGGAAACCTAACTACTGGGTGTTTATCTCCACTGTAATATCTGGATTAAATGTGACCTTAAACGGTCCTCAAACTTTTCTCCCACCTGTGACCAATAAACTAGCAGGGTTGAAAGCCGGCACCCTCAGCTTCACCCCATTGAATACACAACTTAGAGGCAATTTCTTCCCACCAAAAACTCCCAGCCTCAGGTCAGATGTGGTTTCCCCTCTCCCCTAACCTCCATTGTTGGGTGTTCCGTTCCAACCTGAAAAATACCAACCCCAATACAATCCCCTATGAGTCAGGGCCTGCACCTTGGGAATCCAGCAGTGGTGATGTGGAGCTAGTGCCGTAGCAGCACTGACTGGATTCACATCACACGGTTTCTCAGAAGAGACCATGACAAATCTTGAAAGCATACATGACCCTTACTGGGCATAATGGCAGGTCAGGAAAAGGGTTAAGAAGAAATTCTATTAGCAGTAGGCATGCTGGCTTTCCTCCCCCAGCCACTGCAGGTAGATTTCAGCCTGTGCCTCAGGACCCAAACATTTTCAAGGCCACTGCTGTCTGTTCACCTCTATGGTTTGCCTAAGGCTGCTTTTAAGACACAGCAAGCTGGAACAACTATCAACAAGGCTCCTGTTAATTAGCACAATGGCTCTCGGCTTCTGCTGACCCTGTTTCTTTTCCTTTCCTCCAGGTGCAGCTGCAGACTCGGCCTTTGGCAGTAAGTAAAAAAATGTAACTGAACTGCTGGCATGTGACATCTTCAGCGCATGGGCCCTGTGCACATCACTTGGGAGACAAATGGTTCTTTTCTGCTCATTATCATCTGCCAGGCAATAAGTCTTCTCCTCTAATTGTCTCTCATTGTCTGTCCCATCAAAGAGCTTTCTATTTTCCTTCTTTGACTTCAGTAACCTCATTGTTTCTTTCTCTGGCATGGTTTCTCCCCATGAGGTTCGTTAGAATGGCAGCAGGAAAGGAAATAAAAAACACCACACTTCTTCAAAAACACCAATGATTGCATTGAACTTTTCCCCCCAGTTTCACAGACTCCTGCTCCAAGGAGCTGTTTTTGAATTCTTTGATACAGCATCCAGTTTGGGTTACCTGGGGCCTATCATGCCATCTATTTAAAAATAAAATTATATATAAATGTAATATTTGAGGCACACGCAATTGATTTCAGTGGGGATTTCTGCAGACCAAGCACCTTCAAACTTTGGGTCACCTGGAATCTAGATCTGAATTTTGTGGCTCAGGTTACTGTCTGAAAGAAATATACAGTGAAGCTGGAGAGCACACAGTGGAAATGTGATGGTGAATGGGATAGACGGGCTTGTTTATGAGCATAGGGCAGCTAAAGAGGGATTATTTAGCCTTCACAGAAGACAAGAGGTGACCTGAATTAAGTATTTAAACTAGCTAAGGATTATTATGAAATTAAGCACGATAATCTACAGTACATGAGGTTGTGGGACAAACAAGGACTCGGGGACATAGGTTGAAGTAAGAATTTACATTCATAATAATCCCTCACATTTTATTACTGCTGGCCAGAGCAATGAGAATTGGAATAGAATGAATATTATAGTCAAATCATGGTATCAAGTAGTGTTCCTGAATTTCTCTGTCATCCCTGGGGTAACTCCCCTGACTTTTCAGGAGTTATACCAGTGATTAATTTGACCTATTGTATTAAATAGTCCAATGTTCGCTTTTTGGAATTTATTAAATGAAAGGGACGTCATTTGATTTTATGATCACCTTTTGGTAGTCTGAAGGGAATCGTTTTGCTGATTAGGAGGTTTGTCTTGGAGTATCTTTGCCATCAGAGAGCTCAAATGTATATGAGAGAGATGGCACAGCTATTGTCAAGCTTTCAGACAGGAAAGGCGTGTGTAGCCGGTTTCTGATCCCACATGACTGTGCAACTCCTGCCTCTCTTTGCCTTTATCCCGTCATGATACAGACACACTCATTCTCTCTTGGCCTTTCTGGGCTTAATTAACAATGAGTTAGTGATAAAGTTGGCAATATTGAAACCAGCATCCGTGCCAACAAAGCAAAGTTATGTAGTAACCCCACCGAAACATGCACGCACACACGGAATTTTCCTAGGTTCTCATCACAGATCTAACACTGTCCCAGTGCTAAATTCTCTCTGAAATTGGTTACCCCCACAAACCCAGCAGCTTCTTCTGTACATATCCCGCAGCTGGGTTCTTCAGTTTTTCCTCTCTCTCCCTCTCTCTCTGAGAAAACCAAGAGCAAAGCTTTTTGGTCATCAGTGTCCCCAGTTCCTTGTTGGTGACATACTCTCAGGAGTGAGGCTGTCCTTGTGTTCCGAGGGCTGGTTTGTAGTCGTCACTGTTAGGCCTCTTTGGTAGTGTACTGGATAAAGTCCCCAGGACAGCATGTTGATGTAATTTCTATAAAGTGCTTGTTGGTGACTGCAGAATGGGAGCCCATGGGGCCAGGTGAGAGCCATTCCTACAGGCATGCTCTCAGGGCTCTGAGCTGACTCAAGTAAGGAAGGAGAAAGGAGCATCTTTTGTGACTCCTTTACGTGACTAGTAATGGCTGGAATTTACAAGGCCTTAGAGCCAATTCTCTTCCATTAGATTCTATGGGAGTTTTGGCATTGATTTGAGTGGGAGCAGGTCCTGTGTGCCTCCTTCACCGTGAAAATAGATCATGGAGGTGCCCAGGGGCTTGGGATTTTATGTACCATAAGAAGCAACAGCAAGAGGCACAGAGACCCTCCACCCTCCTCAGGTGCCTTCTTTTCACCTCTTTTCTTTGTTTCTTGTTAGTGTATGAACGACCACAGCGAGTTTCCACTACAAAACCCATTACCACGACAACACCCAAAACTACAACACCCGCCACCACTGCCACTAACCAGCCTGTCACCACGCAGCAGCCAGGTGGGTGCCAAGCTCCACCCCGCAAGGCAGATCCTACCTTTGCTAGTACAGATAGGTTCCTTAGCTAGTTTCACTTCCTTATTCCGCTGCCGGCTTTGCTTCCCGCTGCAGCTCCTCAAATGGCAATGATTAGCTTTAAAAGGAAGATTATCTCCTCTGACTCCTTGTTCATCTATCTTGTAGGAGTTTCTGGGGCCATGGATAAAAATCACACTGGATGGGTTCAGCTCCTCCCAGCCAGCAGAAAGCCTAATTAATGTTCATCCCTAATTTAATTCAGGGAAAGGGCATCTGGACCTGGAACATTAATAATACACAGATTCTTCCCTCTTCAGTAACAGCAGTCAATCCCAATCCCAAAGTCGACTCCTTAGAAGAGGCAGGTTGTTGCATGACCCTTCATCTGTCTGTCTATCCTTTGCTGCTGCTCTGAGGTTATCGGAACATCATTTCCCCTTGCCTCAGACCAGGAAGTAGAGGCCAGAGCTGGAATTTGGGGGCATCTAAAGCTATCATTTTGAAGCTTTTACTTTGGGACTAGCCTTTCAAAGTCCTCCTGAGAATGAATAGCTGAGCCACAAAAGTTGCTCTTGTGTGTGTACTACAATGAGGACGAGAATGGGAGAGAAAGAAATCTGAGGTTTTATTTGCCTGTTTCTTTACCAGAAAAGAACAACAAACTTGACTCACCCCAAGCAAAGGGGCATGCAGGATATAGAAGGCTGGTTTTGCGTCTCTCCGCTTTGCACAACTCTAATAAGGAGTTTTCGAAATGCAGGGGCAGGTCCTCCACGCTCCTACTTCTGCTTTGACCTTCCAGCAGAATGATGAAAGTTGGTCTGAGTGGACAGTTGAGGATTTTTCTTGCATCAGGGAATTCTCCATAGCATAATGGGCATGGTCAAGTAAAGAGAGCCTGGCCTGAGCACTGCTGCATTCTAGTGATTCCCCAGCTAATGGAGTGACCCCTCAGGGCCCATTGCAGGTGGGTGTAATTTAGAGCAGCCCTGAGGGTGCTCTAAGCTGGACTAGGAATTGAATCAGCTTATCTTTGCTCTGCTCCTCAGCCTCTTGGGTCCTGTACCAAACCCCTCTTGACCAGACCTGAGGATATAATCTGTGAAGTTTTACATTTGGAAAAGTGGTTTGGAGGGAAGAGCCACACTTTAATGATCATCAGAATGATTCCATAAAATGCTTGGGGACAGGCTGAACACACACACTGGAAGTCCCAGAACATATTTCTTAATATCTTATAGATTGCCCAGTAGAGATAACTTGTATCACTTTTTGGAGGAGGGAGAGGGGGAGGTTGTTCATTGTTGTTTTTTAAACTACATGCAGGCCTGGTTTCTCTCTTCTTTTGGAGAGGAGGAAATGAAATGTTTCTGCTGTTAGTTGACAAGCCTCATGCACTTACTCTGCTGCTGTGCTTTCTGGATCTGATTTTCCCATGGGGACATTTTCCACCCCCAGTACATTAGTAACAGTCAGTCTTCTGGGGGAGTTGCTGGAAGCCAGTTGAGGGAAAGGCAATGCTTGATTGTGTGTGCGAGCTGGTGGATTCTTACCAGCCCGGGGGGTGGTTCAGCAGATGATCACTAACATGATTTGGCCCTGTGGCTAAGCTTCAGATCCCACAGCTCCAAATATCACATTGCCTAGTGGGCCAGAAGGACCCCGACCACCACAGAAGGGTGGGGTGGGGGAAGAAAGAACACCAGAGGGAATGTAGAAGAACTTATAAAGGGCATGTACCTGCATTTAGTTTATCATCATCTACAGTCAAAGTCTACAATCCCATTGCCCTATAAATTCTCTGACCTCTCAGGCAAATCCACAGTTGCCTAGGGAGGCAGCGCCCAGCCTGTGCCCAACTCTCCCCAAACTCAGTACCTTACCTTTCCCCCAAGGGTGATAGTTTCTTCTCTGAACCCTTTCTGAGCTTTCACCTCCCCTCCCCAATCCCACATAGCACTCCTTCAGCCTCCAATCTCCTTGGGTGTTACCTCTCCTCTTCTCAGCCCTGGAATGAGTTTATCTAAACCCCAGGCCCCACCCACTCCCAGCAGCCTCTGAGTGGAATGGGTAATTGGAGTCAGCTGCTTGGTTTTTTCCCTCCTACCCACATGTGACAGTCCACACTGCCATAGTGTGTTTATGCAAATATAGATATATTCATGGGGGGCAAATATAGATATATTCATGGGGGAACCATGGTTTAGTGTTTACAATGGGGGTTTGGATGGATCAGGAAACCTGGTTTCTATTTCCACTGAGGCATTGTGTGACCTTGGGCTAGTCACTTCAGTTTCTCCATCTGTAAAATAGAATGGACTTGCCCGTCCATGCTAATATATATAGTGAATGGGTACCTACAGCCCACACTTGAAGATTATATTAGCTCAGAGAATGTGTGCATATTATTAACATACCTGTAATAATGAAACTTGGGTTACATGTACATAACACGAACCCAATGTCATGTGATTTTTATCCATATTTGACCATAGCAGTGCTTGTGTGTGTGTGTGTGTGTGTGTGTGAGGGAGAGAGTGCATCTTGCTGAGCATCTGTCTCTTATGGTGCAATTCATGATCTGTCGAGGTGGGGTGGAGTGGCAGAAAGGCTGCATGTTTCTATTAGAGAGGGGTGAACAGCTCTGAGAGAAGTATCAGACCATCTTCCCCTGAACACAGGACCTTTGTCATTCTCTAGGCTGGAACCAGCCCCTCTCTGAAGGTTCTGGTTTACACCACTCACTTTTCAGTTAATGATTTCTCCTTTCCCAGGCAGTATCTGCAGCTCTAGGTTCTAACCCAGATCAGAACAAATGCCAACAATAAACCCTGTTCTCATGGCCTTTCTAGCCCCACAAGGCCCAGATGGTTCAGGGTGACTCCAAAGCTTTTGAAGAACAACATTTGTGACTGAAGGTTGCTGGGAAGAGAGGCTTAAAATATGATCCCAAGGGCTGCATGGGACTCCCAGCTGTTCTTGAACATGACCCTTCCAGAGAGCTGCCTGTCTGTTGATGGCCTATCAAAAAGAGCAGGTGACCTGTGACCCACTTTCTGTGCAAAACCAGTTTCTTCCATTGAATTAACTGGCGTCAGGCTGCAAAATTTGCAACACGATGTCCATGGTTCTAGATTGGGGTGGGCAGGACTGAGCTTCAAGCCTCTTGTTCCCCCCTTTTGTTCCTCTACTGACTTAATGTGTGTCATTGTGATTCCATCTCGTGGTTGCTCCTGATGAGAAAAACAGCCTGCTACGTACTGACAGCTAACTGCGTTACTCCTCTGGCTGAAATGGCAGGGGTGCTGAAAGCCCTGGACTCGGTCCCCATTGATGGCTATGGCCTCTGCACAGATGTTGCCACAATACATTACGTGTACATGACCAGGCCGAGATAGGAATCAAAGAGGAGACCCTAATTCTGATTGGCCCCGCTACAGATGTTTAAAATCAGTGTAACTCTATTGACGTCAGTGGAGTTACTGCTAGAGCGGGGCCAGAATCCCAGCATTCTCCCCCTGCCCCTTCGGATGGGTTCAAAATCCAGGTCTGAATTTTGCTGCTCAGGTCCCAGCTGTACTTTAAACACAGCTCTAGCCAGGAAGAAATTTTTAAAAATTCCTTTAAAATGCTGCCCCGTCTCTGTGCTGTTTCTCCTTCCTTTGGCGTGTGTTCAGGTCTTTTACCCTCTCAATTTTTGCTTCCCACCCTGAGCAGTCACTGCCAAACAGCCAGCTGAGCTCCCTGCCTCTGTGCCTATCCAAGAGACGCAGAAAAAAACAGGTATTTAAAGCTAGACTGATTTTTTCCCCCCTTCCCCATTTGTGCTTTCATGTACTAGCTGGCAGCAGTCGGGAGAAGAATGTGGAACGTAGACTAGAAGAGCAGATTAGATTTGGTTTTGATCTTTAAGTTGCATAGATCCACTAGACGACTGCGCCTTTTAGCTGCTTGTCGTGTTCTTTGTGGTCAAGGTGGAGCTGTGGTCGTGTGTTAGCATGAACCTCTTTTGCCTTTCATGTTGCCAAGGAGCAAATCCGAGGTGGGAGGGGGAGTAGAATGCATTTAAAAACATAGGGACATAAACTAAACTCAGCCAAAGGACATTGAAGGGGAGACACAACTAAAGGAAACTGAGGAGTCATGCTGAAGAGAAATTAATCAAGTGCTTTTCTTAATCTGTTAATTTCCCTTTCCCGTTTCCTTGTAGAAACTTGTCATATTCTGTCAGATTTTGTGCTTTCCATTGTCAGGCAGTGGCATTCTTCCCTCCAATTTGGGGTGATCAAAAAAAACCCACCTCTCTCTACCTCTCCCTCTATTTTTTTTTTTTTTTTTTGGTTCATGGTCCAACCGTCTCAATGGTATCAGTTCAGCTCTGGGAAAAGCAATTTGTTCATTAACTGCTCTGACAGAGCCAACAGAAGGATCACAGAAGTGGAGTACAAAACATTGGTTTTGTATAGGTCCTACATAAATATTAGCTAATCCACTTCTGTATTTATTTATTTATTTTCTGTTGGCTTCCTAATGTTTGAACAACCCAGTTTCAGCCTTTTCTCAATGTGAGACTCATGTGAACTTAACAAATGCTTCCCACAACTAGGAGAGTGAAAGAAGCATCCAATTTACTGGAACCCTCTTCCTCAGTATAGACAAGACCTAGGACACCTCTGGTCTGTACTGAAAAAACTCAGTGATGGGACCATCCTGATTTTTGCCAGACTCCAATTCTAACAGAGAGGGTCTGGAAGAGAAATTTGTGTCTCTCCCTCACACCCACAACTGATATGTAAAACCATCTGTGAATGTCACTAAGCTACAATGGAAAAGTTCTTGGGATAAAGAGCATTAATAATTCTCCTGACTCTGTAAAGACGAACAAGTGGAGGTGTATGTGAATGACTAAAAAGCAAAATGCCTCTAGGGCTGGTTTTTATTGTGACTCTAATTAAACCCTTGCCAATTAGTGAGGGGCTTTTTTCATATTCTCTTTAACACCATATTAATATCAATCGGCTTCCATTTTCCCAATGAAAAGGACACTGTCACCTACTTTTAGAGATTGTCATATATTTTTTACTCTGCATTGTTTATAATCCCCTAGTGGGGGCCGGGAAATCACATTTCTCTCCTTCTTGGGTTTGTTCTTTTAAATTTGGCAAAGATTGAGGGTTTTCACACACACACCCCCCCCTTCCTTATGTTACTCAACTGAAGCTTGAAATTAACAACATGGCTTTTTCATTTTACTTCCTGGTTTGTACACTAGCAAGAACGAAGATTGTCAACAAAATTGTGGCACTGGGGTTTGCTACAGACCCAGTTGGGAGGGCACACAGTGAGTTATTTGCAATGGGAACTACACAAATGGGCAGCCATCTTGTTGTTTTAATTTCTTTGCAATGGTTTCTTGAGTTCCTGCACTTATTTTTAGGAAAATAGACATGGCCGGAACACAGGCCTGGGAGCTAGGAACTCCCAGTGACCATGTGTTGCACTCAAACTCTCCACTTGTAGCCCTGGGTCAGTGTCCCACAGTGCCTCTAGTGGTGAAGGCCTCAGAAACTAAGGAATGCCTGCGGTGGTACATATATAACGTGGGTGGATTCTGAAACATTACAAGCTGCACAGTTGTATAGGTGCAGGAATAAGTCAGCATCACTCCATTGCAGTCAGTAGGGCTCTGCCAGTTTATATCAGCAGGAGATCTGGCCCTTCATCTCGTAAACCCAAGGCTGCTAGCTGGTGCTTCCGTTTGCCTCAACCCCTTTTGTAATGTGACTTTCCTATATTACCTCTGCAAGAATTCACCAGCTCTTCGGCAGCTGCCCCACTGCAGGTGGGCTCCCCCCAGTCCAAGGCTGATCCTGGAAAAGAAGGTAGGAGACATGCTGCTGAACTGGTGTTACAGGCTAGTACAGTCCAACTAGGGACTGATGCTTAGAAATTGCTTGTTACTA
The DNA here is from genome assembly GCF_027887155.1 of Malaclemys terrapin pileata. Taxonomy (NCBI): domain Eukaryota; kingdom Metazoa; phylum Chordata; order Testudines; family Emydidae; genus Malaclemys; species Malaclemys terrapin. Next base: position 10,353,523 of record NC_071521.1, on the reverse strand, counting down.
GAATGCTCTGCTTTCCATGCATCTCTCTCTCCAGCCCAGTTGGGACAGGCTCTGGTTTTGTCTATGCCCTGCGCACCACTGGTAATGTGGAGAGGCTAGACTGAGCCTCCGGGTTTAGTCATATACATGAAAGATGAAGACGATAAATGGTAGAGGAGATTGTTCTCAGCTTGGTGCTCGGGTGAACTGTGAGGATCATGGAAATCTAGTTGATTCCTGAGTTTAGACCGTGTTTGTAAAATTGAGTAACTTTGTAAATTGTCAGGAATGTGTTGTCTGGTGCATAGACTCTGTATGTTTCCTTGGCTTCTTGCCCTGTACTTATGTGACCAAGGTACGCTGTAGACACTACACGCGGGAATCTCAAGGGATGCCATGCTGGGCTTCAGAGCCTGAGGCTCAGCTTACCTTGCCTAGTCCCCCTCCTTCCTGGTTCAGACCGATACACTCAGTGCTGGCAGCAGACTGGCACTATCCAACCCTGTTTCCCAGTCGATGAGCCCCTGGCAAATTCCTGCTGTATAAATTAGCATCTCTTTTAATATAGAATCTAATGTGTATTAGCGCTGGGCCCACACTAAAACCCAAGATCTTGAAATGTGAGGGGCTTGGAATGGAGGGCTGGAATTCGTACCTAGATCTGGAGTTCACTGTTGGTCCCTATCTCCATAACAATGTCAAGCCAAAAACCTGAAGCCAAACACTGCCCCAACTTTGGGGCATTTGAAATCTTTGTGGCTTGAGCCCAGCTCTAAACTACACGTAGATATGATACTGTATGTGGAGAGATGGATTCATATTATCCATATCTATGCTAGATTGTGCTGATAGAAAGTGCACCTGATTGGTAGGGTCTTCATAATGGCCTTTATGAAATAATTGGGATCCTGAGTTCTAGTTCTAGCTTTGCATCTGACCTTGGTTGAGTTATTTCCCCTCCCTCTGTCTCAGTTGCTCTGTCTGTAAAATAGATCTAACGATGTCCACCTTTGCAGAGTGCTTTGAGATCTATGAATGCAAGTGCTAAGACTTACTATCACCTGAGAAGATACATTAGAAGTGGCTGGGCTCCCAGTGATGGCTGACCACCATGAGGGGGTTTCCTCAGACCTATGTTCTCGCATAGTCCATCTGCAGTTTTTTCCATCAGTTTTGAGTTGCTTATGTGAAATCCAGCTAATTCTGAGCTGACGATATTTAAACAAAAGAAGAAGAAAATAATTGTCTTGCATTCTGTCAGTTAACAGGGACAGGTACTTTCTTCTCTGGATGGAATTAAAAGTGTTTCAAGACCAACTTAAGTTTCTACCATTTGGATTGTTGCCAAGTGAGCTAGTAGGCATCCCTTCTGTTTAAGGAAGGAGTTAGAAATGGTGGCTAGAGGATCCTCTGTAGCTGGTGAGATTCCAGCCACAGCTTTCCTCTCCTGTAGGCTGTAGAACAGCCATATGCTGCCAGCAAACCCAACAGCTCCTTGCATGAGGAAAGGTAATTTTACTGCTTCTAACCGTTCTTGAAGACCCTAATTTCCATGGAGCGTTGATGGTTTTTAGAAATTGGATGGGGGGGGGGGGAGCAGAGAAATTTGATGCTGCTCCACCCTCCCAGTCAGTGTGTCTGACTGAAGCTCTCTGCACAGCCTTTATGAGGAACAAATACAGTGTCTACATTAAGCTGATGTTCTTTCTGTTGGTGCCATTTCAAGCTGTTCGGCGTCCAGCAAACCCAACAGGGCTTGGACCCAAACCTGTTCCACAGGAGCCTCCTGAAAACATCCGAGGTAAGGAGGTGCTCTCGGGCTTGGAGCCTGTGTCAAAGGGAAGCGAGGACAGAGTGAGGGGGTTCTCTTCCAATGTCAATAAAATGTGGACGCATAGCAGTCATTAGATATTAGAATGACTCGCTAGGAGGAGCCGACGATGGGTAGCTAATTCCCAGGCGGATTGTAAGAGATTTGGGCTGGACTAGCCCCTTAAGGCTATGAACTCTCTTCAGCCTGTATCCTGGAGCTCTTTCTTCGTAAGCTTGTAGGAACAATGGATGAAGACAGACTGGGAGGGGAAGAAGGATGGTCTTGAGTTGCGAGATCTAGATTCTCTCTCCGGCTATGCCACTGACTTAGCATGACCATATTCAAGTTACTTCTCTTTTCTACACCTTCAGTTTCCCATCTGTAAAAAGGGGGTGATGTAGCTTACCTTGGAGGGGTGTCTGGGATTATAAATCCACTCTTGCTTGTGAATCACTTGGAGCGCCTTGGGTGGAAGATGCCAGAAGCAGGCAAAGTCCCATTTTTTTCAATGAGAATAAAGTTGGTGACCTTTAAACAAGCTTATTTAGAATCAGTTGGGGGAGGAGGGAAGGTGCTTTCTCAGGTCCTCATGCTGGTTGCCAATAATACACAGGAAATGGTTTCCTCAATCAACCAGATGCCCTGTTGGACCAGAGCTTTGCTTTCCTAGTTAGAAGCTGTGGCTCTACACCCCAGTTAACTGAAAAGACACCAGCCAAAGGTGCTGTATTTAGAAGAGATTTCACCTGCTGCAGCTGAGAACACCACACGCCCCTCCCCCTGACCAATCAACTGGCTAGTTTAATTAGGCTAATCGGCCACCCTGGACTGACATAGTTAAGCCTAATTAGCTGATCCCTGGATTCTTAAACCTCCTCCCCCCAGAGAGTTTTTTTTCCTTTGGGTTCCTCAGAGCCAGAGGCACCTAGTAAAAGCCAGTCTCCTTGTACAGCTGCAGCAATGGAGAAGCCTAGGGCCTGATTTTTCCACGGCCTTGTACCTCACCTCAACATTTGAGGCTGTCCCAAGTGGGTGTAAAACCCAACTGTGCACGCACCGCTGTGCTAGCCTTTCACACCCACTGTGCCCAGGTATAACTAACATGACACAATGGAGACTCGAGTGCCCAACCTATGTTATGGACACTGCCTAGCCCCAAAGCCTGGCTAAGCATGCTGGCCTGCTGCGCTGCTCCAAACAATGGCTTTGGGCAGGGAGGTGCCAGGACATGAGAGTTGACTTTGGGACTTGGGGCGGGGGTCACAGTGGGAACCTCCAAGTATTAAGAAGGAAGCGGGTGTTCCAATCCCCCATGCTTGCTCCCCCACAAATTCCTCAAGTGTTCATTCACTTTTCTTTTACTTCATCTCCTCCCTCTTTTAGGGAAGTGGGCAGCAGGTGGGGCCATTTTCCTCAATCCCTTACCATGGGGTGGGACCATCTCCTGATATTTGCCTTGTTATCTCTGCAGGCCCCCCCCCCAGCCTCAAATTAAGTTCAGAACGGTCCTGTCAAATGCCCCCAAATCAACCATCGTGTTTGCTGAGTCTCAATGCCACTGAGTGGGAGGGTTTCACTGCCCTGGGGACTGGTACAAAGGTGGGCAGGTGTTCTGGGGCGGGGAGGGGGACAACTGCGTTCTGCTGGCTGCACTGCATTACGTGCTGCCCTTCATCCTGTGCCAATCCCCCGGCCTGGTGAGCAGCGACAGTGGGAGAAGAGGTAAGAGAGCAGCACTGAGCTGAACTGCTCTGATCACAGCTGATCAAAAAGACTACACAGACAGGATTGGGGCTCTGTCGCCATGGAAACTTCGGCCTAGCGAGGCTTCCCCCAGGCTAAAGCCACCTGGCTTGGGGATAGCAAACACCCCACCTGTTCAAGGGCTGGCAGCTGCCTAAGGGCTAACAATAGCTTGGGCTGCCTGCCGGGTTCACTTTTCACTGATGGGGCTGCAGTTGAAACGAGTCAGGATGGAAAACTCAGGCCCTCGGCAAGAAGTAACGAAACTCAGGAGCAGAGGCACCTGGGAGCCTCCAGTGACTGTCGCTTTGTTCACTGCGTGGCCCAAATGATCACTGAAAGCACTGCAACAAACCGGCTGCCTGACAGCGCCCGGCTAACCCCATAGTTGTTCTCCAGAGGGCAGTATTGTAAAGCAGTGGAGACTGGGCCACTAGCCGCAACCCTGCATTGGCCCCAGCACCCGGCCGGGCAGCGTGCTCCTTTTCGGTCATTGCTCTCGCATCTGCCACCTTAGGCGCGACAGGTGCTTTGCAAGGCAAGTGAGTCCGCCCTTAAAAGTTGCTGCCGTTGCGGAAACGGAGGCACAGGGCATTTAATTGACTTGCCAGTGTTTTACACCATGGGTGTGCTACAGCAGGGGAAGGACCCCTGTCTGGGGCTGGCTTCCAGCCGCCTTCTCTGAGCACTAGCCCCTGTCACCAGTGTAGCGGGTTCACCAGCAGGCTGACCGTTTCCTCTCCGTTCCCTGCCACTAAGGCCTCATTATTATGATGTATATTGTGTAGTACCTACCATCCCCCAGGCAGGCTGGAGCCCCATCGTGCTTGGCATCATACAGCCAGTCGCTCTTCGGGGCAAGGCCCGTCTGGGCCTAAGAACAGGCCCAGGGCTGTGATTTGGGCAAGGGCAGCGCATTGTTACAGTCTGGGATGCTGCCCGTGGGGTAGCAGACCCTGCTTGGGGTTGGCTGTGACCCAAGCAGTTGTGGGGCCCCCCACACACACTTTTGGCTCTGTGAGGCCCAGTGGTTGGCTACGAATGCTGGGTCAGCTCCTCCGTGGCTGGCCGCCCAAGCCGGCAGCTGGCCCTGCCTGTGACTGGCACAGCATCCTGGCCAGTGCCAGGGATGCAGCCTGCAGTGTTCTCCTCCCTTCCAGCCCGCTGAGCTAAATCTAGCCCAAAGGCGCTGGGAGGTGCATGGCTCCACCTGCCTGTTTGGCGAGGGCAGCTGAGAGGTGCTAAGCAGCGGCACCCAGGCTATGCTGTTCGGAACATGCCTGCGAAGCGCTGTAAGGTGGGAGCTTGCCCTCGGGTGGAAGGGGGGATAATGCCGTTCTAGCACGACACAGTGAAACAACCCCCCCGCAACCCCTCAAGAAGAAGCACGTCTGCTGAGCGACACAGCTCCCCCCCCCACCCCCCTCGGGATGGCAGAAATGAAGGGCTGCACAGTGTGCCTTTTCGCTGACAGCCGCTGGGCTGGGGTACGGGGTGTTACTCAATCACACTCCGCTGGCTTACAAAATAACGCGCGCTGGTGTCGCTTTGCTGGTGGGTTCGTGAGCATCCATCACTGGGCCATTTTACCTGGCACTGCGGTCACTCACCCTAGTCCCTAGCAAGGTGGAGGCTGAAGGGTCATAAGCACAGCAATGGGGTGGGGGGAAACGAGTGGGGATCTGTTGATTAGAACAAGGTATTGGGCATCAGGCCTCCTAGCGCCTATTCCCAGCTCCACACCTGATGCACGATATAATTGTGCGCTAGTCACTTAACTGCCTTGTGCCTCGGTTTCCCCATCATAAAAGAGAGCTAAAAACTCCTACCGTACAACCAGGGCCTTTGGGAGGCTTTGCTAATGAAGATCTTGTAAAGAGCTTTGCACTCCTCAGATGAAAGCCAGCTATGAAACCGCTACGCGCAGGAAAAAATACAGAGACGGACAGCGTGAGGCTGGGGCTTTTTTGCTGGACAGCAGTTTGTAATTCAAGAGGGGAAAGCTGTTTATTGGCAAATGAAAGAGGCTTGTCTCATCTCCTTCCCCTTCCCCCAGGAAACAAGTTATCTGTTTTTTTCTTTTAACGTCTATTTCAAGCATAGTTGAAACTATACCTCACAGGGACTCCTGCACCAGCTCTCGCTGGCTGATTGACTGTTCTTCCTAAACAGAAATGAAGAGTAACATTTATCCCTGTGCAGAGGGGCTGCATGAGGCCCTGAATCTCCCTGACACCTTTGCACTGGGTGAACTTTCCCCTTGGGGTACATGTACTTTGTTTGGCCTATGAACGCCTATGGGACAGGTAGGCAGCGTAGCTACTCACTGCTTAAGGCTGTCACCAGAGAGTGAGGGGACAGCAAATCCATGGGCCAACTGCAGCTCAGAGTGTTAGGACCATACAATGCTTTCAATGGGTGGGCAGGGCGTGGATCAAGTGCCTGAATTAGGGATTAGAACAGGTGACTCCGCCTTGGGATTCCCACTTTTTCTCTCTTGCTCTTCCACTGACCCACATCAGCAAACCACTACCTTCCCCCTGTGCCTCAGTTCCCCCATCTGTAAAGTGGGGGATAACTGACCCTTTCCCACAGCCTGGGGGCTGTTGCGAAGTTTAATCTTTGTAAAGGAAAGTGGTCTCCTTAGCTAGGCAGCTCTTAGCTGCGTTCACACTGGAAGCTCCTTGGGAAGAGAACATGTCATCTTCAGCCTTGTGCAGCCCTGAGCGTAGTGTGGGCACTTGACCGAACAGAGCAGTGTGAAGTTTTATTACCTGATTCTTTGTTATAGCTCAGCACCCCAGGCAACAAGCCTGTTTGGCAGCCTCCTCGTCTCATCCCTGCTAGGGTTTAAAAAGGACAAAGCAGCCCAGGCACTGAAACCCATTAGCCCTCATTGGAAGCAAAGGCCGCTAATGTAATCACCATGGTAATGCACTGAAGTACTGCTCTAATGTGCATGTTAGCAGCAAAGGTTTCTCTCTGCTGGGATAGCTCCGAGTAAGTCCCCTTCTCGGTGGGGCCGGCTACTCGCCTTCCACTGCTGTTGGGAATGCTCTCTCTCTCTTCTAGAGCATTGAGCTGTAGTTTTTTATTTATCTCACATGCAGCTGCTCCAAAGAGCAAACCAGGACACACAGCACACTCTGCTGGCAAGAAGCATGCAAAGAAGCCAGGTACTGCCTGCTGTAGTGTGTTAGCTGGCTGGTGTGGTAGCTTGTGTACTGTTAGGAGAGCCCTGGCTGGTACCAAGCCTTAGAGTAGTGGCACTGTCAGCTGTAATTGGGCTAGATAATATGGGCTAGATAATACTTAGTTCTGCCTTGAGTGCAGAGGACTGGACTAGAAGTCCTCTCGAGGTCCCTTCCAGTCCTACACGTCTCTGATTCCATGAATTGCTAGCCCCTTTTTGTATGTGATTTGGTGTGATTACATTAAATGGAGTCCACAGGAAACCGATATTTTAAATGGTTAGACTTGTATAGCTATAGCCTGACTGTCTAACCTGATTCATTCCTCTACACACATGTAAAGCGGTGGGCAGGATCCAGGAACAATAACTGCTTTTCACTGAGCGCTCTGTGCAATAGAGCACTTTTATAGGTGGAATTTCTTATACACCAAACTTGGGGGGGGGGGGGGGGGGAGGGGGACCATGAGAAATGTAGAAAGCCACCAGCTGTCTTGAGCAGAAATAGATTTCAGCGATGCCAACGTGATGTTCTTGGCTTACTCCATTATTGTTCTAGCACCAGAGCTGCTCTCCCGCAGGGTAGGAAGTGAATGTGTGTTAAGTGATGAGAAAAAGCATGTTTTTAATTTTTCCAAGCGGCTTCCAAGAGCTCCAAACTCATCAGGCTCAAATCTGGCTCTGGCCCAGTGGCACCTGTTGAAACATTTAGAGGTAAGAGGGAGAAACGATGGTTGGTGGGAAAACAGAAAACTGAAACTAAGACACTGCAAGCTTTAGAGGGATCTTTCTAACCCTGTGATCAAGATTTTCCTCGCCTTTAAAAAAAACAACCCAAAAACACCACCTACCTGGGTCAGGGAGGTGTCAGACACTTAGAAGACTAGCAGTTACACTTGTCTCTGAATACATCTGTTATTTATCATTATAAGAAAGAATCCTTATGATAAAATAACCTTCACACACCTACAACAGCCAGCAATACCCACTTAGAAGATTCCTTGAACATTAACTGAGCAGGCAAAATTTATTTCATTGAAATTCAGTGTTTACAATTCAGTCACAATTCATCTCAAAGGCACTGGGAACTGTGGGGGAAAACCCTGCCTGGCTCTTTCATAGAAGCAGATCTCACTCCTCTTCCCCATAAACCTCCCCTCCCCTCCCCTCCATGTGCATGGCAGCTTATGTCACTTGCATTCGGTCTCCCTGCCATTCTTTTTGTTACACTAACAGTCAAGATGGGTTTGAACCAAATCTCCAGAATCCCCCAACTACTGGGAAAGGTCAGACCTGGTCCTATTGGGCCTGTTTCTACTGCATCTTCTGCTCCTTTCGGCCTCTTTATTCTGCTGCTGGTGACTAGAGACGCATGAATGCTGCCTGTGACAGCAGAACGTTGACCCAGGGTGGAACTAGCAATATGAACTACACACACACTAAAAGAAGAACAGGAGTACTTGTGGCACCTTAGAGACTAACAAATTTATTAGAGCATAAGCTTTCGTGGACTACAGCCCACTTCTTCGGATGCATATAGAATGGAACATATATTGAGGAGATATATATACACACATACAGAGAGCATAAACAGGTGGGAGTTGTCTTACTAACTCTGAGAGGCCAATTAATTAAGAGAAAAAAAAAAAAAACTTTTGAAGTGATAATCAAGCTAGCCGAGTACAGACAGTGTGATAAGAAGTGTGAGAGTACTTACAAGGGGAGATAGTCAACGTTTGTAATGGCTCAGCCATTCCCAGTCCTTATTCAAACCGGAGTTAATTGTGTCTAGTTTGCATATCAATTCTAGCTCTGCAGTCTCTCTTTGGAGTCTGTTTTTGAAGTTTTTCTGTTGTAATATAGCCACCCGCAGGTCTGTCACTGAATGACCAGACAGGTTAAAGTGTTCTCCCACTGGTTTTTGAGTATTTTGATTCCTGATGTCAGATTTGTGTCCATTAATTCTTTTGCGTAGAGACTGTCCGGTTTGGCCAATGTACATGGCAGAGGGGCATTGCTGGCACATGATGGCATAGATCACATTGGTAGATGTGCAGGTGAACGAGCCCCTGATGGTATGGCTGATGTGATTAGGTCCTATGATGATGTCACTTGAATAGATATGTGGACAGAGTTGGCATCGGGGTTTGTTACAAGGATAGGTTCCTGGGTTAGTGGTTTTGTTCAGTGATGTGTGGTTGCTGGTGAGTATTTGCTTTAGGTTGGGGGGTTGTCTGTAAGCGAGGACAGGTCTGTCTCCCAAGATTTGTGAGAGTAAAGGATCATCTTTCAGGATAGGTTGTAGATCTCTGATGATGCGCTGGAGAGGTTTTAGTTGGGGGCTGAAGGTGACAGCTAGTGGTGTTCTGTTATTTTCTTTGTTGGGCCTGTCTTGTAGGAGGTGACTTCTGGGTACTCGTCTGGCTCTGTCAATCTGTTTTTTCACTTCAGCAGGTGGGTATTGTAGTTTTAAGAATGCTTGATAGAGATCTTGTAGGTGCTTGTCTCTATCCGAGGGATTGGAGCAAATGCGGTTATATCTTAGAGCTTGGCTGTAGACAATGGATCGTGTGGTGTGTCCTGGATGGAAGCTGGAGGCATGTAGGTAAGTGTAGCGGTCAGTAGGTTTCCGGTATAGGGTGGTATTGATGTGACCATCGCTTATTAGCACAGTAGTGTCCAGGAAATGGACCGCTTGTGTGGATTGATCTAGGCTGAGGTTGATGGTGGGATGGAAATTATTGAAATCATGGTGAAATTCCTCAAGGGCTTCTTTTCCATGGGTCCAGATGATGAAGATGTCATCAATGTAGCGCAAGTAGAGTAGGGGCGTTAGGGGACGAGAGCTAAGGAAGCGTTGTTCTAAGTCAGCCATAAAAATGTTGGCATATTGTGGGGCCATGCGGGTACCCATAGCAGTGCCGCTGACTTGAAGGTATATATTGTCCCCAAATGTGAAATAGTTGTGGGTGAGGACAAAATCACAAAGTTCAGCCACCAGGTTAGCTGTGACATTATCAGGGATACTGTTCCTGATAGCTTGTAGTCCATCTTTGTGTGGAATATTGGTGTAGAGGGCTTCTACGTCCATAGTGGCCAGGATGGTGTTTTCTGGAAGATCACCGATGGATTGTAGTTTCCTCAGGAAGTCAGTGGTGTCTCGAAGATAGCTGGGAGTGCTGGTAGCGTAGGGTCTTAGGACAGAGTCTACATAACCAGACAAGCCTGATGTTAGGGTGCCAATGCCTGAGATGATGGGGCGTCCAGGATATCCAGGTTTATGGATCTTGGGTAGCAAATAGAATACCCCTGGTCGGGGTTCTAGGCATGTGTCTGTACGGATTTGTTCCTGTGCTTTGTCAGGGAGTTTTTTTAGCAGATGGTGTAGTTTCTTTAGGTAATCTTCAGTGGGATCAGAGGATAATGGCCTGTAGAATGTGGTGTTAGAGAGCTGTCTAGCAGCCTCCTGGTCATATTCCAATTTATTCATGATGACGACAGCACCTCCTTTGTCAGCCTTTTTGATTATGATGTCAGGGTTGTTTCTGAGGCTGTAGATGGCGTTGTGTTCAGCATGGCTGAGGTTATGTGGCAAGTGATGTTGCTTTTCCACAATTTCAGCCTTTGCACGTCGACGGAAGCAATCTATGTAGAAATCCAGTCTGTTGTTTCGACCGTCCGGAGGAGTCCATGCAGAATCCTTTTTTTTGTAGTGCTGGTAGGGAGGATTCTGTGGGTTAGTATGCTGTTCAGAGGTATGTTGGAAATATTCTTTGAGTCGGAGACGTCGAAAGTAGGATTCTAGGTCACCGCAGAACTGTATCATATTCATGGGTCTGGAGGGACAAAAGGAGAGGCCCCGAGATAGGACAGACTCTTCTGCTGGGCTAAGAGTATAGCTGGAAAGATTAACAATATTGCTGGGTGGGTTAAGGGAGCTACTGTTGTGGCTGCTTGTGGCATGTAGCAGTTTAGATAGTTTAGTGTCCTTTTTCCTTTGTAGAGAGGCAAAGTTTGTCTTGTAAATGGCTTGTCTAGTTTTTGTAAAGTCTATCCATGAGGAAGTTTGTGTGGAAGGTTGGTTTCTTATGAGAGTATCCAGTTCTGAGAGCTCATTCTTAATCTTTCCCTGTTTGCTGTATAGGATGCTGATCAGGTGGTTTCGCAGTTTCTTTGAGAGTGTGTGACACAGTCTCTCAGCATAGTCTGTGTGATATGTAGATTGTAATGGATTTTTTACCTTTAGTCCTTTTGGTATGATGTCCATCTGCTTGCATTTGGAAAGGAAGATGATGTCTGTCTGTATCTGTACGAGTTTTTTCATGAGGTTGATGGATTTACACACACACTGGCTCCTCTCAGTCTCTTGTGCCAATCTACTCCCCATTATCCCTTCAAGCTCCCCAGGCAAACTTGTCACCCTGAGCCATAACGCTGCCAGTGCAGTAAGACAGACATTTCTAGCCATCTTATCCCCTTGTGTGTCAATGGAGAACAAAAGCTCTCACTAGTCACCCTGATTAAAATCCTGTTCCTGGAAATAAAACTGCTAGGGTGTGGCTCAGAAGGGTGTGTACCCATCTACACTTTAGGAACAAGGCCTTAAAAACAGCCTTTTCCTGCAGTGAGAGCAGGGTAGTTACTCTCAAACCCTGATCACCCACATGCCAGCAGAGGCCTTCAACCAACCCAGCTGTCTGTCTCCATATTGGGGGGGAGGGGGGCAATTGTATTGTCAAAAGGGAACCCCTCTGAATCCCCTGGATTCGTGTCACTACCTTATTGCCTCTGATGGCGCACGGCCATTCTGTGCCATGGGAATGACTGCATGCCAGGGACTTCTCTCCCCACCAGACTGCGAGTGTTATGGCCACTCCAACCGCTGCAGCTACATTGACTTCCTGAATGTGGTGACCTGCGTCAGCTGCAAACACAACACCAGGGGGCAGCACTGCCAGCACTGCCGCCTCGGGTTCTACCGGAACGGCTCGGCAGACCTAGACGACGAGAACGTGTGCATAGGTGAGTAGCTGGGGCACTATGGCGCGTGGTGGCCGCTCCTCTCCGGGGAGTTTCACTAGGTCGCTACTTCACAGCTGGCTGAAATTAACAATGGCTGAAAGTAGTTACCAGTCGCTGGCTGGCTGGCGGCCTGTGTGAACGCAGTCTGGTGGCCATCCAGTTTCTGGCCAGCAATCAGTGCAGAGAGGCCAAGGGGTTAATTGTCCTTAAAGACTAAATAATTCTGTCTTTCCCAAAGGAGATATTTCATCTCCAGCTCAGGTAAGGTGCATTGATAGCCCAGGATAGGGGAAGCTTGCACTGCCCTAGAAAGGAAAGCTGGATTTGAACTAGCACACTCAAGGTAACCAGTATGCTATCCCCACTTCTTTTAGCCAGCCTAGCCTCCGGCCTCAGCTATTCGTCTCTTGCTAGGTTATTCCCGCCCATAGCACAGTTCAGTAGCGGAGGTAGTAGTTGCAGCTTTGCTGTGCTATTCCCCACTGCACGCCCTCGGACTGATCCCAGTGGCTGTTGCCTCACTGGGCACTCATTCACGCAGCCGTGAGAAAAAGAGGACACACCGTTCTCGCCCATCCCTCTGAGCGAAGCGGTGCTGCTGCTGGGTCTGACCCCTTTGATCCAGTGAAGAGGGACTCCCTTCTCCCTTGCCACCAGCGTTCCACAAGCCCCGAGTAAAAAACCACTTCACTTTTGAGGCAATTAAATGGACTTGCAGGTAGTTTGGTGTGGTCGACCCTTCAGCTACAATCCTGAGACCCAAGATTGCGTGTGGACGTTGAGCCAGTGGTACATTGCATAAGGGGAGAAGCTTGGCCAAAATATGCCCTCCCTTCCCACCACTTCTGGTGAGCTGTGCGCTTGGCTACTGCCCTCCAGCCCCGAACAAGCTGCATTTTAATAGTAGGTAGAGCAGAATCGGTGTATAAATTGCTGTGGTTGGAAAGGCAGCCCAGCGCTGCAAGGTGGGGTACTTGTAAAAGTTCATTCCTAAAAGCCAAGGATTAAATGGGCAGCTCCCACTGCCAGCCCTTCTCAAGGTCCTGTCAGCGTGCAGAGCCCTGTCGGAAAGGCATGGAGAGCTCCCTGGTGCTCAGTGTGCACAGGCGCATGTAGTAAGTAGCTTCCATGTGTTTGGACAGAATGCAACTGCAATCAAATCGGATCGTTGCACGACCGCTGTAATGAGACCGGCTACTGTGAATGCAGAGAAGGTGCCGTCGGGCCCAAGTGTGACGACTGCCTTCCCAATTACTACTGGAGACAGGGTTGTTTTCGTAAGTACCGCAGGCCAGCGTGGCGTAGCAGGGTAACAAATGCACAGCAGCACCCATAAAGCCCCTGTACTTGACAGCGGTGGAATGAGCTAGAGCGTGCTGTCCCAAGGCAGGGCCATGTGCTGCTGTGCACAGGATCCGGCCTGGCCAGAGAACAGGACTGATGCAGTGAGCCAGCAGGAGGGAGCCGTCTTTAGCAACACCCGCTCAGCTGCCAATTGGAGGTAGTTGCAGAGAGCCCAGGTTATAGGGCTGTGTAGTGCTGAGGTCCCTTCTCCGCCCCATTAATGTAATGTCATTGCATAGTTTACAACCACTGTTTGTTCCTATGAGTCTGGGGTCTTAGACTTGCACTGGTGCTGCAGGGCAATTGGATTAATACCAAGGGCCTGAAAAAAGACCTGAGCAAAAGCCAGCGTCCACATTCTAGTTACAGTTTTAACCCGGGCTTTGTCAGCTACACCTTGTTCCCTATGACAGCCCAGTGGTGTAGCCCTCAACATCCCTTAATTATATTGAAGGCAATAAGCCTTCCCTGTCGCACAGGGCAGAATCCTAAGGCCCCAGGGCTGTGGGTAGCTGGCAGTAATTCCACATGTTCTTTCTTCCCTCTTTGCCTTGCAGCCAATGTCTGTGACGAGGAGCTCTTGATTTGCCAGAATGGTGGCACCTGCTATCAGAACCAGAGATGCATCTGCCCTGCTGGCTACAAAGGCGTGCTGTGTGAGCAATCCAAGTGTGACTCTGACAACAAGGCCTGTAATTCTGCCTCTAGCACATACCTCAACCTAACCACCTTCCTCATCAGTGCTCTCATCCTCCAGCTGCGACGCTTGTTGGACTTTTGAATTGCAAACACAAGGGAGCCAAGTCAAGGTGCATCACCCGGGGGAGGCTAGGAGACTAAGGTCATAGGTAGCCCTCCACAGCATCACCTCCTCAGCCTTCCTTTACTCTAGGACTTCCATGACGTCATTCAGTCCCCTGTCCACCGAGAGCTACAGCATCTCAGGGGCTGACTCCTGTCCTTCCACCAGCAGCAGCCTTGCTCCAACATCCGCGCCCTGGCCAGAGGTAGCCGCAGCATGGACTTGCTGCTGAGCTGCAGGGAGAGAACTGTGACAGCCATTGTGCAGAAGCTGCAGTAGCTTGCTGTCATTAGAAAGGACTCCTGTCACACACACTTCCTTAAAAGCAGTGACTCATTCCCCATTTTGCACAGGGGGCTCTGGATCCAGGGCATGGGGGACCCTGCCAAAACAGTGCCGCAATCAAAGGATTTTTTTTTTAAACTTTTCAGTAGTTTCATTTTCTTTCTTGTTTTGAAAGAGCCAGTCCTAATTGCTCCAGAGCCCCATGGCACCAGAGACTGGAGTCCAAGGCATCCCTGGGGACTCTTTGGTCCATCCTTGCTGCATAGTCCCATGTTTCATTGTTGACTTGGCCGGGCCCTAGAGATACCGTTGCCTACAAATCTAGTTGCTGAATTTATTAAGTTTTGTATTTTTGTTGTTGGATTTTTATTTCCTTTTCTTGCACTTGACCAGAACAAAAAGGCCATTGTGCGCATGGTATATCAGAGTGCAACGTCTTATCCAGGCATTTCCGTATAGTGTACGGTTCAAATACTTTTTTGGTAGAGAATTATTTTTGTTTGAATTAAATGCTATAAAAGGACTACAACCTAAAGGGACATTTTACCATGAGCATTTGATTCTGGTGTATAATCCTACAGTAAAGCAACTATTAATTGCTGCTTGACCACCATGTTTTCCTTTGCGTGCAGAGTTAATTGCAGGTAAAGACTTATTTTTTGATACACGATGTTCTCTTGTGTTTTCTGACTCAAATACCAAGGTGCAATCTCTGGGGGTTTGTTGTGTGTTTAAGATCTAAGGAATTTTTTTAATCGCCTTGCTGAAAAGGTCAGCTTGGCTGTAATCAGGGATGGTTAACAGCTACGAGCAAAGACTGGTTTTAATTTGGCATCTACAGAGACTGTTGGTCTCTTCTTCAGATGTCTTCTCAAAGGGACGCTGCGGCAGGAAAAGCTGCTGCTTGGCAGCATTGGGATGTTTTCCCAAAGGGAACCAGCTGTTTCGACACTCTGCTAATAGGGCGGGACACTGGTTCAGCTATGCACGCTTGCCAGAGGACAATCTCTATTTTGAATATTAACTCGAAGCAGCCACAACCTTGGGCTTTCATGTAAACGCACAGGTGTTAGTTCAAATATGGAAAGATTTAAAGCTCATGAATATGCCACAATAGGAGGAAGTATTTTAAGCCGTTCACATGGAAGGGGGCCGGAGAATTCTGAAGCAATACATGACAATTTGCAAACTGAGCAAGCAGTTTGATCCCCCAGCTGAACGCTTTAGATCTCTCGCTCTAGATCTCTCGCTCTCTGGGCAACTTCAATGCTCTGGTTTCAGCCTGAGAGGTAGCCCAGAAGTTGTTTTTCCATCAGTCCGCCACTGGCATTGTCCATTTCTGGTATTCTTACCCAAAGTATCATGCTACTGCCCTTTCCCAGATCAACATCTCTCCTATTTCGATACTCTTCATATAGGAACTGTTCCTCCTCCCCACTTTGTGGCTCTTAGCCACAGCTTGTACCCAGCAGTGGGAGTATTCCAGGTCTGAAAACAACACACTTAGAATCTTTCAGCCCTGTATTTCAGAAACTATCTACAACTAGAACCACTGAAATGCAGCCACTGCTGCAGTGGAGGATGGCAAAGGACCACTACTTTGTAAAAGAAGGGGGAAAACTTGAGTTGAGACAGGACAAATTCTGTCCTTCAATGAAAATAGTAAGATAGGATCATTAAATCCAAAGGTCTTGTTTGCTTTGAGAGCTCATTTTTTCCATATGTAAGATCCCACATACGGAGAGCATGGAACTTGATTCAATCCAGCATAGAAGGGGTGAAGGGTTGAATTGACCCTTTTAGGTACAGGGACTTTAAGTATTGCCAACTTCATGAACTTGTTGGCAGAGGCATTCCCTCCTTTTCTTTGGTGCAGCTGTACGTTGTCTAAAACTGGCTAGATGCTGCTTGTTGCTATCATTCTTTCTTGCTCTACCAGACACAGTCCCCATGAGTTACAATTCTTGCAAGTCGTTTTTATAGGAGAGACTATAACTAAATCAAGACCTTAAAAGCACATCTGGAGGGGGAAATACACATTTCCCTTTCCAAGCACTACTATTTCTCTAGGCAATTAGATTTATAAGCAACAGCAAATCATTTACTACTTCATAAAACCATTTCCCCAGACAGACTCCACAGCTACTGGAGCCCCCACTCTGTGCTCAAGTGGCTTTATTGCAATGGAAGTCGGAACATTTATAACAGCAACACAAAACTTCCATGGGAGGAGGGGGGAAACAATCAAGGGTGGCACTGTTAGGAACTGACCAGCTAGAGACTGTGTGCAAATGGCTGCTGGACAGGAGACAGTACTGCATTAGACAGCATCGTTAAAAAGAGGTCACTGGCTTCCTTGAATGGCTTTAGAGAGAAATAAGCAGAAATGTTAGGACCCCCTCACCACAGGTTGGCAGCAGGGTTTAGACCATGTACCTTCAGTACCAACACACGGGCTTCTATAACTTGAGCTGAAGCAGCACCTCCTTAGCTAGTAACAAAAGTAGGCTGTTATCCTTTAGTAGCCACAAGGGGGATACAACACACTTTACAGCTGCTGAAGTCATGGTGCAAAAGAAAATGGAAAAAAGCATGGTACCTATAACCTAGTATTGGGCTCTTTATAAATACCTGCCTAGACAGAAGCGGATGCCACGCTCAAGTAATCTAACCCTAGGAAAACACGGACACCAAGGGATTGTCTCAAAGGCAAATTAAATGATCCGTGGACTTGGGTTAGGACAACTCCAAATAGCCAGTGTGAAAGCAAAGGGAGGATTTCTGATCCCATCATAAAGACAGACTCAAAGCTGCGCTGGTTGGTCCTGTTTTAGAAAGCCTGTTTTCATTTTTAAATTTAGCATCCATGCAGCCAGGAAGGACACACAACTGAAAACGCATCTCCCCAACCTCTTAAATTCAGTGTTTTAAAAAGGAAATGTTTTAAAAAGCTTTGAGAACTTCAATGCTTTGAGCATATTGACAAAAGGTAACATGCAAGACAGGGATCCACGCAAAGGAGAAATAGCTTTACCGTAATACAAAAAGAAGAAACATCCTTCATCTTATGTACAGGCCACTGATGAACGTTCACATTCTGGAAGACCCATAGAGAAGCTGCAGACATTCATGCAGCAACAGTTCATGCTTTTAAATGGGGGTGGAGGAAGAAGGGAAGGGAATATTGGTTATGGGAAGGCTAACAGAAAAATCCTTAAAAGGCACCAGCACCCTCCTGAAAAATCTACTCACACTAATGTTTTAAGTTGGTTTGCCTGTTTATTTTAAAAATTATACCTGTCTGCAAAATGCTGACCTCTTTAAACAAGCATTCAGAGAGACCTCTGTTTTTCCTATTTACCTCCAATTGTATTCCAACGTTAACTATTTGGTGGTATCATAACAAATCTGTTTACCCAAATAAAAGCCACCAAAAAATCTGCAATCCTAGACCTGTTGTCTGGCATGATTAAACAGTGCAGCCAGTATGAATCTATCACCATAGCTACAGGAAAAAAAAATCAACAGTAGTTTGGCTTTATGCACAAATTCACTCACCCAAGAAAGCTTTTAACCGTGTTCATTCTCAGCTGAAGACAGGGGAAATCTACATTTGCTAGAATTTGTTAGAGCTGCACAGGACAGTTCTTTTTTTAAATGGTTAGGAAACTGACAGTTCATCTGAAAGGCTGATCCTGAAAGGGGGAAATAGATCATGAAAGGGAAAGGGACTCAGCACATGCTATCAGCACTTTGTCCCATCAGCAACATTCGGTGCTTTAATTGGCTTTCATGAAATGCCCCAAGTGTAAATAAAAGCAGAAGCTCAGTGTTTTCTGAGTTCTAAATAAGATAAGAGTTAAGCACTAAAGATACTTAAAGCAGCATCTTCTAGGAAATGTTCCCAGTCCACAGCCAAACCTGGAGTGCTTTGCTGGAGCCACGTAAGTGTTGGTTGGGAGTGGCACAGGAGAGTTTCAAGTTGCTCTAAAGTAAACTTGTCTAGTTTTGCTTGCCCAGGGAAAGCGCTGGTTTTGGGGTGGGCAAGCGTAAAGGGGAAGAAGGGGGGACAGGAATGTCAAAAATCTGTTGTCATGGGCCATAATGGTGGGGAAGTCTAAATTCCATTCCTGAAAATTTTGCAGTGGCTCTAAAGTGACCCTCTGTTGGCCAGGAGCAGGAGTGATAGACTCTGCAGTGATTTGGGAGTTTAAAGCGGGGAGAGAGCGGAAATCAATGACGGTCCTCAGGTCCAGACTGCATTGCATCCCACTGCAAAAGAGCAAATTCTCTACTTGATACAGCAATCAAATAAGACTGCATTGGACAGTGTCACATACGCCAGTCTAGAAAGCAAGTTTTAGATATGCTGAACCATACCAGGTGTAACAAGTGTACAAGATATATTCACCTCTCACTCCCCAGGATCTTCCTGGGCACTAATGGGAAGGGAGTCTGGACCTTAGCAGACAGGAGAACATGGCTAACAGGCTTCATCTTTCAGAGGCATTTAATGTACAACACCCTGCTTAGTTTAGATTTATTTGCACTGAAAACAGTGCAATGGATTTTTCCAGGGATTTAGAAAGGCCTTATATATGACTTGCGAATGGAGCCTTTGTGGATAGGAGTTGTATTCTATGGTTTAGCACCATAAATCCCAATTACAATATAGCAGAGTTTGTTTCATCTCTGAATTATTTATTCATGCAGTGTAGAGGAGAGTGTTTTGCAATTTTAGAAACATGGTTCTGGTTGTTGTGGTATAAACAGAGTCTGCAAATGACCAACTAGCCTTCAGCTGTCAACTACTAGAACAATGTTATGCCCTAATTTTAAAGTACAGGTATCAGCTTGCACATTCAAATGGTTGCTTTAAAAAAAAAAACTAGACTGTGAAGTCCCTGGGTTTTTAACACTTACTTTAAAAAGGTAACTACAACATACTTCAGATTAGCAGCCGTGTTAGTCTGTATCCACAAAAAGAAGAACAGGAGTACTTGTGGCACCTTAGAGACTAACAAATTTATTAGAGCATAAGCTTTCGTGGACTACAGCCCTCTTCTTCGGATGCATATAGAAGTGGGCTGTAGTCCACGAAAGCTTATGCTCTAATAAATTTGTTAGTCTCTAAGGTGCCACAAGTACTCCTGTTCTTTTTACAACATACTTATAAATCTTGCTTTACCCTTAATTGGCTGGTACATGTTCTAGAGCCTCATCACATTTTTTGACCTGGAAATACACAATACTTGGCACTGACATGACATCAGTAGAGATCAAGCCCCTTTCTAAAGAAGGGGAAGAATTACTTCCATTTTAGACACTGGGCAACAGGCGATAAGTGCCTTGCCCTATGTTGCCCTCTGAGTCAGTAGCACAACTCAAACCCTGATACCTCAATGCCCAGTCCTTTGTTTTGTCCACTGGACCAAGTTGCTTTCAAATCAGCAAGCCACATGCGACTTGTCTACATTAGAGTTTTCTTCTGAAAATTCTTCCAGCACTTTCCCAGTTTGAATACCATTGAGAGCTCTAAAGCAGACAAGGCCCTGAGTGCTGCTGATGTTTTTAGTGTCGTGTGGTTTGGATCTAGTCAAAGCAGAGTTAGACAGAAAATGTAAAAAATACATGGCCACGAGAGCCTTGTCTACTACAGAGCACCTAATGTTGCTACCACCAGTGGAGTTGGGCCTGTGTTACCGACAGTGGGACATTTTTTTTTAAATTTCATGTGGACCCCTTCCACCTCTCCTCTCCCCCCAGTAAGTTTAGTTAAGTAGGCTTTGGGTGCACTTGTAAGTAAAATGCCAAGCACTTCACACAAGTGACAAAGTTAAGGTACTAGGTATGACTACATTTCCTGAATTGGGCTATTGCTTTTATCTGGCTAGTAAATCTGACCTCTGTATAGATCCCAAGAAGGGAGGGATCTTGAGTGCCAGACTGAGGTTATGGTGCTGTATCCTGTACAACTGCAGTGAAATCTGCAACAGGAAGATACCTGTATTAGGCAATGTTTGGATACCACCTTAACAGACAGTGTCTGATTCTCCTGTAAGTGCAATTCTCTTCCACCTATTCTGGACAAAGTATATTCAAAACACAAGGGATTCCCATTCTATTACTCAGAGATATCAAATGACAAGCAGCACCACAAAGGAGCCGCCATAGCATTGAAAATTAATCCAAACAGAAGCCATTGATTTACATTTCAAGTTTCTTCTTCCAAACTTATTTGGTCCAAAGATGAAATTAAACTGCTTTACATTAAAATACATGCAGTCAGTCTTCCACACATTCACTAATGATTCATCTAAGCAATACACGTGCAAGAGGACAGGGGTCTTCCAATGGCTATTCTGCCACTTACTAGTTCTGAAACAGGAATACGTGAGAAGGAATAGTACAAGACTACTTGCATAGTTGAGGGATTGGCCAGATCAGTCAAAGGAGGAGAAAACAAAATGACAACATAATACAGATTGCATATATGTTCATCGGTCTCTACTAAAAGGTTGATTATATGATGCATGAGCAAAAGAAACAGTTGAGGTGAAAAAAAGTTAATACTGCACCTTATCAGTGTGCATCTTGGCATAGGTTTTATTTTTGTAATACATTTAGTCTAAACTCTCTAAGTGAAGAAAGTGCCTGGGATCACACTTTGCCTGCTGGTTGCACTAAGTGTTATGTATCTAGCTAGAAGAAAAATACCAATTAAAAGCGATTAATCTACTCCACATGAACTCTCATTTTTACTAAAAGCAACCAATTCTGGGCTATGCATAAAGAGAAAAATGCTTAACATAAAGAGCAAACTCAACCCAAACATTTTTTTATTCAAAAACAAAATATAGCATTAACAAACTGATGTGGCAGGAATGAGCCGGTGCAGAGAAATGATGGACAAAACAGCGACAGGTACAAAGCAAGTAAAGGCAATAAAACCTTGTATCAGCTGAGGGAGTAAACTGGAATGGTACTGTAGTCTCTCAATCAAACAGAGTTTATTGAGAAGTTATACAACTCCACTAAGCAATAGTGCATGTAATACAGGATTTATTGGGTACAGATAGGCACGCACAAGCCACTTATCCCTATATAGCGAAAACGGCACAGCTCATCACTTCTCCCTATATAGAGACAGGAGATATAAAATATACAAAGCATGGGTGATGTAATGCCACAAAGGCAATGTAAGACATCAGAATAAAATTCCTTCCAGCACCTGACAAGTGTCGTTTTCAGGATAGAACTTATGTTCTGGATTTGACAAACAGGAGACTGGAAGAATTCTAAGATTTGCATGACAAACAGGTTTCCAGTTAATTGTCAGAACAGCATTCCCTGATTCAGACTGACTGTCTTCAGTTTTTTTACATGAATATACACTGCATGGTTTCCGTAGCTATAGGAACTACAGAGGTTTGCTGAGTAACCCTGCCTTTTTAACCCATTCTGCACCGATACAATAAGGTTATAAGGGAGACAGTATTTCAAAGTGTTCCGATTTAGCCTAGATATAGATACACACAAGGAATGAATCTCAGCTAAGAGTTATGCAGAGATCACTAATGTATGACAACAAGTGGCTCATTCCAACAGCTCTACTCCCTGAAAACGCATGTTAGATCACACACTACTCTGAACAACTTGCATGACAGTTTAAGGTGCGTACACTGGCAATTAATGTAGTACACACATTAAACAAAGCTTTGGGGTTAAATTCTGCTCTCAAATTGTGTGCCAACATCTGTTACTGGCTTCATTTCATGTGCTTATCTAAGGGCAGAATTTAGCCCATTTATGTTCTTTACCATCACTGTAATAGAGAACAGCAGGTCATGAGCTGTGCCATGCAGATACAGGAGATATAGCCTTCAAAATACCTATCACTCAGCTGTCACTAGTAAAGCACATCTATTTCAAGCTTGGATAGGTGAATTCATAGCAGTACAATTTACAGTTTACCATGTAGGCTACTGTCCTATTATTCTTACAGTAGTTATGTCATCTCTATATTTTGCTGTGACACCACCACCACACAGCTGTTTGTCAGTATGAAAGGAAGAAGGCAACATTAATCACTGCAATGAAAGTATCGGAAGGGAGACCTAAACAATACTGCTGGCACAATTGTTTAGCCCATGGCAGTCTTGTGGAGTTCATTTTCTTATGTTGTGGTGAAACTGGAAAGACCAGCACGGTAATGGAATCAAAATACTCATGTGTAGTGGTGGGCATAAGTCATTCAGTAGATGTGCTGAGAACCTGCTCCCATTAATTTAATGGAGCTAGGTCTTAATTTTGCATCTTAAGAAAGCTGGGTTCTATCTCACAAGAGCTCACATATAAAAGCACGTTTGAGGCTTCGTTCTAGTCCTGAGAGGTCATTTGTCAACAACACAAAGTGATCCGGCGTACCATGGTAATCTCTTCTCAGATCAAACTTAGAACAGCCATAGTAGGGGTATTTGCAAGTTGAAAATGAGCTGCATTATCACCAAAGGTCACAGAAAAAATCTGCACCTTGCTTGCCCACACTACTTCTGGCTCTACCCAGTGACAGATCGTCAAAGTGCTAAATAAACATACACAAAGTATGAGCTCAGTATTGTCTCTATGCAAAACAGATAGCATGCCTAACAGGTGTTAGACATTCACCATATTCCTGAAAGAGCAACTGATGCCTTAATCTGAACACATTCTATTTAGAAACAACTCCACTTGCAATTTTGTTATGAAAACATGCACATGAGTAGGGCTTTAAAAAAAAAAGTTATTGCAGTTTTATTCATTTACCAGTTAGATATTCTACATCTACAGAGTAAACAGAATCCAGTAATATTAATAATCATACTTAGCTATGTAAGAGCTAGCCCTTTTCATCTCTGCAGATCTCAAAGTGCTCGGTTACCAAGCAAGCCAAGTATCATCATCAAGCATTGACTGGATCTTTGATTAAAGATTTCAAAAACTTCTGCTGCTTATTCCTCACTTGGAGCCAATAGACCTAACCAGGCTCACGCAATCTGACTGTCCTCAACTACTCCTGACTTCAGTGGGAGCTCAGAGCCTTGAGCCAGTTATAGACTCTGAAACTGTAATAAACTGACGTCCCAATCACATGGCTAAGGACAGCAGTGAAGAATAAGGAGCAAAAGAAAGACTCAAGGCACATCTGCATGAACCGAGGATATTTTGTTCCTATGAAAAAGGGGGGAAGAGAAATAAAAAAATATATATACACACACACACCCCATATGTAGAATTCTCTGTTGAACATTCCAGGCCCCCCTCCACCACCACCCGCGACTGTCTTCCATGAGGCACCAGTGGAATTTCAGAAAGAATCAAAAATGATCTGATCTGTTACCATCCTCTCAGCCTTTTCAAAATGTCCCATTTGCGATTAAAGAAACTAGACTTACCAAAGATCTCTGGTGAAGTTTTCTTTCAGTTTTTTTTTTTAATAAAAAAATGTTCTCCACTCTGAAATTAGCTTTTGGGTATGGAAACAAGCAGCAATATGCTTGCTGAATTAAATCTTAAAATAATTTTGTATGCTGTACAAATATACATCTGTTCAACATTTACACCACTTCACTTCCTAGGATCATAGTTCAAACTTACTGCCATTACATATGGAGCAATTACCCAACTTTTCAGTTCAAAAGCTCCAAGGATATAATTTCTCAGGTATGAATTCACCCAACAGCCAGTGATGGGATGGAAAAAAATGGATCTGTTAGTAGAAAAGTAGCAATATGAAGGAGTTCCAGGTGAACTAGACACTTTGTTTTTAATATAGTCCATATTTTTAAGGGCTGGGGGATAGGTTTTGGAGGGGCTTATATAGTGGGGGAAAGGCTGCCAGCTGCAGCTGATCCTAGAAAGATTTCAGCTAATAGGAGACCTTCCTCCTCTTGGCCTCACTCAAGTCTTTGTTCTCCGGGGGTTGTTCCGATGCTCTTCTGCTTGCAGGGGTCCGATAGTCCTTGTCTTTGCTCCACTCATTACCTTTCTGGTCTTCTTTACTGACAGTTCTTGCCTCTTTTGATGAGACAGAAACTCTCCAGTCATGGTCCTGCCTGGCTGTATGGGAAGCAGTGAAAGGCATGTCTGGCTGTCTTACAGTTTGGTTGGTCTTGTTCAAATCTTCTGCCTTGGAGACAGGAGGCTGCACAGTGCTGATCTGACCCCAGTGGGCTGAAGATGCATCAGGTCCCCGTGACAATGTCACATCTGGATTGCTCAGGGCTGATGGACTGCTGTTCTTGGAGGCCTGCTCCTTCCCTGTCGCTTCTGTCCTCCTAGCCAGTCTTGGATCCCGAGGTCTCTCTCGAACAGCAGGCTGCACTGCTGTGGGAAGAGTGATTCCTTTAGAACCCAAAACTTGAGACTCTGGGGGCTGTCGGACTACTCCATTGCCTTGTGCTGACAGGCCAGCACTGGCAGAGAGTCTTCTAGAGTCATTGCTGATTTTTCTGTTGGTGACCTTATTCTTCCCATCGCTGCCCAAACACGCCTGCACTTGAGTAGCTTTCTCTGACAGTGCAGCAGTAGGAGGATAGGAGAGTGGCCGCTGTAATGCTGGTTTGAGCTTCAGAATTTTAACAGTATCCTTTTTATAGTTTTTGTCACAAGTCTTGATGATAGCGCCTCTTCTCTGAGCATCCTGAATCAGCTTATTCCAGTCTTTATTTTCCTTGAAAGAAGAAAAATAGTTAGCAAAAAGAAACCTGCACACACAGGGATCTCGGGATGCATGTGGTCCCATTTTAAATCCACGCAACCTCACTTCCTATAGCCGTCGCAGGAACTGTATGTACACTTGCTCTGGGATGAAAGGATTTTTAGTAAAAGTGTCATTAAAAAGCAATAAAGCATCCCACTGCTATAACAGAGAGGATACTTTTAGCCATCATTGAACAAACTCATTTAAAATGACAGCTCCTGTAACTAGGATTGTCAGGACAGCGGTCCTCTGACCTTGTCCAAATACAACACAAGAATATGGTGTGATTGCCCCCTAGTGCTGCATGAGATACAGTAATAGAATATATTTTTTAAAAAATTAAGACAGTGGTGTGCAAACTGGGGAAGAGGTGGGGGTTCAAAGAAACTCTCAATATCACTTTTCATAGCAGACTTACTAGCGCCCAACTGCCAGCCTTACTTCTGCTGCTGCTGGCAATGAGGTGCTAAGTCTTCTGTGGAAAGTGATATTAACAAATATCATTTTTCACATTGCCATCCTTACTTCTGCACAAAAAAAGTTTTAGATTACAAGTAATGGAGGGGCAAGACAAATTCTCTGAATGGTAAAGGAGGAGGGGGGGGGGCGATTTGAAAAATTTGCACACCACTGGTTTAAGGGACATCAACTTCAAATCTAGGCAATTTTTAAAAGGTGAATTTAAGCAGTTTCAATTACTACACCTGCTCCAGATTCCACCCTGCCAATTTCTGTCGTTACCCAGCCACTTTTTCTTGTTTTGTAAAAATATTTTTCTCCGCTGTTTCTGTGTAAAAGACCCACATGCAGGGAAAACTGACTGTCCCAGGGAAACTGACTGTGCATTTGATAGCATTTTGTGCAAAAGGTAAACAAACTGAAGTAATAGAAAAAAAATTCTAATTTTTTTCAGGTGGTTATCTTAGGCATTACTTGAAATGTGTAAGTAAAAATTCAGACAAAAGTGTGATTTTTTTTAAAGCTGAAACTGTTCCTTTAAAAATTTCAAATTCAAAAAGACATTTTAGCTTCCTAAATGAGTAAAATCTAATTGTTTGTTAGACTGATCCTATTAGAAAAAAAGGCACTATATACAAGAACAATATCATGAGAACAGGGACATTTACTGAGTTTCTGCTGAATGAGAAATGCCAGCTACAGTAGTTAAACTGTCCCAGCAGTCCTGATTCTTATTACAATGACTAGTAACCTCAAAACTGGTCAAGTGCAGTACACTTGATCCCAATGAAATAAGCTAAAACTTCCCCTTTTCCTCCTCATTTTACGCCACCATGCCTAGGATCTAAAATTCTGGAAGCAAAGGGGTGAACAGGACAACATCAATAAGCCAGTGTCTGGAACTGAACTGGCCTCTTTTTATGCTTAATTTGCATTCTCGGCATGTTACAGAGTGAAAAACCAACTCTTCCTCAGGCATGGAGGGCACTGTCAGGAAATATTGTGCAGTTCTGCTATAAAGGGAATGGGGAGCAGATCTGGGGAGCATTTGGGGCTGGTGGGTCCTCTGGTCTTCTCCCTACCTGAAGCGGTCACTAGGATTGGGGAAGGCAGCTTCGTTTGGTTTATTGTTCGGCTTTTAGGGGGAAGGAGAGGATTCTGACCCTCAGGGTGTGGAGCTTCCCAGTGCCAGCTCTCGTTCAGGCTGCCACTGGGGAGAAGATTTACCTACCCCTCATATTTTCAGTATTTTTTACTGTTACATTTTATTGCAAGCCTTTTTACAGAAAAACATCTCACCTGCCTGGCTTGAAACAATGGATACAGCTCTCCCTTCAGAAAGCCTTCTGTGGCAGTATATTAGACAAGGACAACTGACTCTGCCCAAGAACAGCTTTCACACCATTGGATTGCTTTAACTGAACAACCTGATTCCAACATAGACGACTCTTTCACACAAGGATGGGTTGGGAATGGCTTTCACGTCTCATTCCTGACCTGAACTAACAGGGAGAACAGGCAGAGATTCACCGGAATACAATATTATACCTACCATTAACGTTGTCAGTCTTCCAAGGATGAAGAGGCTGTACCTTGCTCGAGTAATTGTAACATTCAGACGCTGAAGACTTGCCAGAAACCTAAATAATGAAACAAAATTAAGTCGCTGTACTATTTCTTCCAACACTCTTAGCTGAACTTTAGTTCTTATTTTTAAGAAATGACAATTGCTGAAATAAAAACAAATGCTAACTGCAAAGAAGGTGGGTTTTCCTCCATCCCTTGTTCCCACTACAGCAGCCAGCCCTCCCCTGAACAAGGCACTTTGGTTGTTACCCAGACTCCCTTTGCCATCTTCAATCCCCTGTAGACAATCTCACTTCCCCCAGCTTCTACTGCTGCTCCTTCCCTTCTCAATGGTATCTCCAGTCCCACTCGTAGCCACTACTTCTCCTTTCACCTTAAAACAGTCTCCAAAGTTTTCCTACTCCCTCTGCCACTTCCCTTCCCTGCACAGACTCAGATGGAAGAGATCAAACTTATTTCTCCTGTCAAGACTTTGAGCTTCCTTTTGACTTGAACTGAAATAGATTAATAATATTTGGTCTGATTAATGTGAAAACGTTCTATTTAATATTTCAACACTGTGCTTGAATATTTTATTTATTTTTAAGGTGACCCGCAAAGGAGAAACACACAGTTTGTGCCGTTTTTGCTGTGTCATGGTTCTTGAGACCTGACATTTTTGTTCCTTG
This sequence comes from Malaclemys terrapin pileata, assembly GCF_027887155.1. Lineage (NCBI taxonomy): Eukaryota > Metazoa > Chordata > Testudines > Emydidae > Malaclemys > Malaclemys terrapin. The sequence goes on along the minus strand of NC_071521.1, from coordinate 10,325,890 downwards.
ACAAAGAAGTTTTCACATTGGAAATATTAGATCTTGTCTACCCTGTTTTTGCCAGAGGGCTATACAGATAACAGAATTATAGGTTTTATTCATTGTTTAAAGTTCAATTTTTGTTAGCACCTACTTAATTCAAACTCCTGATGAACCTTGCGGAGAAAAGCTCTCTGTTAAAGACTAGCACACACCCACTCCTCCTCCTCCAATGAGGACTGAAAAAGCTCCCAACTCCAGAGCCTACTCTACACAAAGAATTTTGCAAAAGAAAGTCTCATCACAGCCGACACCAATTTAGCTGAACAGGTACCACAGCAATACCTGGTGTTACCAACATGTTAATGAGTCCTATTTTTCAGCAGTTTCACACACATGAAAGTAAAAACATTGCAACCCAGAGAACAACCTATGTTAGGGCTCCCACCAGTGGAATTTCTGAGGTAAAAATTCCTTAAAGTAGACACCATGCAGTTCTCCAGCAAAAAAAATGGAAGGCACAACTTGATATTCCTGATAGTTTTAAGGTAAAAAATCTAAATGGGTCCCTTCTCTCCCAATTAAAATATCCTTTCAGTGTCACTTCTTGGACAGCGTTTTTCTCCCTTTGCAGGTCACCTTTTCAGTGAATTCACCACTGGACTGGTTACCCTAGATATCAAAGCCCCTCTGCGCAATACAAAATAAATCTACAGCACAGGCAGCAGTGGTGCAAATTTCCCGTAACACCTTGCCAATGTGGTTTGAAGAGACCACAGTGATTAATACTTAGGGCTTGTCTACATGAACAATTAGACTGCAGCAAGCTGGGGTGTGAATCTACACCACACCAGCCTGCAATGGTCTGTCCACATACACCCTTGCTGATGCATGTTAACAGTTTGTTAGAGCCCTTTCAGCTAGTCCCATTTCAAAGAGGGCTAGATCAAAGCGGTCTAATGAACTGTTAATGTCTGTCAGCAGCATCCCTAGGGACAATTAGACTGTTGCAGGCTAGCGCGGGGTAGAGTGGTCTAACTGTTCATGTAGACAAGCTTAGAACTTAAAGAGCATCTTATTGCCAAAGCAATGTACGAATAAAGCCTCAACAGCTGGGTGAGCTAGTAACCTTTGTAAAGGGGCAAACTGAAGCAAAGAGGGTAAGTGACTTGCCAGCCAATAACAGCACCAGAATTACACCTGGCTCCCATTCCCAAACAATCATCTAGATTAGGGATTCTCAAATTTATTCATTGTTTAGACCCACATTTCAATGGAGAATGAACCATCTGCCCTCCCAGTCATGCCTGTGCAGACCATCTCCATGATCACATAACATCCATGTGGCCACTAGCAACTGCCTATGGGGAAAATGATCAGGGGAGCATTTTACATGTTTTTATCCATCTTAATGCAATTTAGCAGGTGGAAACAAAGAATTAACTTCATGTGAGCAGTCAGCTCCTCACGGATCACCCTGAGAATCACTGAACTACACCACACTGCCTCTCAAGATGGTTCAGTACCAATGTCCTTTTAACCGTTTATTGTCTTTACTGCTGCAACTACCAGGAAAATAGTGCCAACTGTGATAGCAATTTCTGTGATGCAAACACACATGCATTAAGATTGGAACAGAGTCTCCTTTCACTGGATCAAACAGCTGTCAGCTGGGAATGACATTATGTCATTACTGATCTGGAATTATTTGAACTAGTGACCTAGAATTGAGTCTTTTTATGCCCTTATCAGTCATGCAAACAAGCCCATTTCACCTATGAAGGAACCATCTAGCTTATTTCTGAAGCATATTTATAAACCACTGCCCTATTTAGCAATACTTTGGCACTGGAAGTGCTATATAAATAGGTCACTTTCATTCATAATCATGAATAATTTTTTTTTTTAAAAGAAAGAAAGATCAGCACATCAAAAAGTTGCAATATACAGTCATGAGAGTATAATTTGTGAGATTGCACAGCAGCGCTAACAGCATGAAGAAAGATACACAGCCATCAGTTACCCAGATATCTCTGTCCAAACTAAACGGACAATTAAAATGGAAAACCAAAGGATGCATGCAAGTTCATCTGTGCTCAGTGCAGATTATTATACTTTGCACTGGGAGACTCAGGTTTACTTCCCTGCTCCATTACAGACTCTGTGTGAGACCCTGGACAAATCACTTAGCCTCACTGTGCTTCAGTTTCCGGCTCTACAATGAGGATAATACTGCCCTACCTCACAGGGGTGCTGGGAGAAGAAATACATTAAAGACTGTGAAGTGCTTGGAAATCTACTGAAGAAAAGAATTACATAAGAGTTAGGTATTTCTATAGCACCTCCTGTCCAGACCACTTTTAGGAGATCAGTGGGGTGGGGTGAGGTGAGGGTGAACTGACCATTAGGATGCTTAATTTGGCTGGCAGAGATGAAAAACACAGATATTATCTCCCCGATGTTCTCTTACTGACGTTCTGCAGAGAGCACAAGTCAGTAAAGTCTCTCTAGGTGCGTGCAGACTTCAAGTCACCAATTCCGCCCCTCCCCCCCTTTTTTTTTTAAAAAGGCAAGACATACCCAATTGACCCTTGTGTGCTGTTCGCTCTTACACACGTCACTATAATGCAGTCTTTCTGTCGACCCTGGAACCCGTCAACTGTGTCTACTTCCCCCGCCCTAGGAGAGAGGGGAATTTTGAGCTGTTTAAAATTTTCATCTTTGGATTTTAACCAAGTGCTTATCCCAATAACCTAACCACTTTTATGAAAGGTTAACGTCTTAAAATAACGCATGCTGTAAATTAAACTATTTCTAACAAAAAAAGATACAGTGCATGACCCTCCTTTCTGAAAACATTCACTTTCTTTTTCAGACGCCAAGATTATGCCAGAATATTGTTCAGGTTCACTGTAGTTCAGGAATCATTTGAAGTGTGCTCTTTAATCAGCTTTATTCTGAATGGTTGTATAAATCAGATCACATAAAGAGATACAAACTAGAGAATGGTACACAAGGACCTCACTAGCACTATTAAGAGAAAAAGCTTTGAATGCTGCTCTATGCTTGTAATAGCTTAAACCAGTTGCAGCCAATTGTCAGTACTTTTTCTCAGCACAAAAAAATTTAACTATTACAGTTTCTACCCTACTGCAATATTTGACAGAGGAAAAGCAAAAGGAGTCCATCCAGAGGATTTAGTCCCAGTGAGAATATGTAGGGTATTTTTACCTGCCCCTTCCAAACTCTCTGTCCAGCTCTTGCTGAATCATCTTTTTCTGTGCACTGTAAGGGGTAATTATTCCTATGTGACGAAAACCAAAATCATTCTTTTTTTCTTTAATCAATTTCATTATTTCCATCACCAGCTTCACTTCCTGGGGATTAGCAAAAGAGCTGAACAAGATAAAGAGAAAGAAAAACAATGTCAAAACCATTTATATATTGTTAAACTCACTGCTTTAGCACAGCTCATTTTACTGTGCCTCTTTATGCTTTATCCTTTTGAGACCTCTGGATGAAAGATGCTGCAATCACCAAGGTAGGGCTGACATACACCAGTGGGGAAGATCTCCTGTGAAAGGCTCTGTTGTCAGTCCCATGGGAACTCTAATGTCTGGGGAAGTTATAGAGGGAGGGGGCAAGTGTGTCTTGTGACAAGCAGAACCTTAGTATTCAGCAGGGAGAAGCAAGTCAGTGAAGTCATAGGGGCCTGGAGAAACAGTTCTAGAGTAAGCAGTGTGAGCTGGCAGCTAAGTGGGACACCAAACCAGGCTGCAAGGGATTAAATTCCACACTGTCAAAAAATGAACACTTATTTATATTTGCACCCATGCATCGCAGCAACGTAGGGCTGGAAGGGGTCTCAAGAAATAAAGAAGGCCAGTCCCCTGCACTGTGACAGGACCAAGTATACCTAGACCAACCTGACAGGAGCTTGTCCAACCTGTTTTTAAAAAACCTCCAATGATGGGGATTCCACAGCCTCCCTTGCAAGCCTATTCCACTGTAAATACCCTTGTAGTTAGAAAGTTTTCCCTAATATCTAACCTACTTTCCCTTGCTGCAGATTAAGCCCACTACTTCTTGTCCTACCATCACTAGACATGGACAACAATTGATCACTGTCCTCTTTATAACAGCCCTTAACATATCTGGAGACTTACCAGACCCCCCCTCAGTCACCTTTTCTCAAGGTGAAACACACCCAGTTTTTGTAACCTTTCCTCATAGGTCAGTTTTTCTAAACCTTATATAATTTTAGTTGCTCTCCTCTGGACTCTCCATTTTAGGAAAGATTTGGACAAATTGGAGAAAGACCAGAATTGGACACAGTACTCCAGCTGAGGCCTCACCAGGGTCACGCAGAATGGGATAATTACCACCTATACCTTACATACAACACTCCTGTTAATACACCCCAGAATGATATTAGCCCTTTTTTGCAGCTGCATCACACTGTTGACTCTCATTCAATTTTTGATTCATTAATGCTCCCAGATGCTTTCCAGCAGTACTACCACCTAGCCGATTACTCCCCATTTTGTAGTTGTGCATTTGATTTTTCCTTCCAAAGTCAAGTACTTTGCACTTGTCTTTACTGAATTTCATCTTGTTGAATTCAGACCAATTCTTCAATTTGTCACGGTCATTTTGTATTATAATCCTGCCCTCCAAATTCCTTGCACCCCTCACAGCTTGGTGTCAAGCTGCAGATTTTATAAGCATACTTTCACTCCATTATCCAAGTCACTAAGAATATACTGAATAGCACCAGACCCATGACTGACCCCTACAAGGCCCCACTAGGTTTGTCCTCCCAGTTTGACAGCAAACCACTGATAAATCTTTCAACCAGTTGTGCACCCATCTTATAGTAATTCCATATAGACCACATTTCGCTGGTTTGCTTATGAGAATTTCATGTGGGACTGTATCAAATGCCTTACTAAAATCAAGATAGATCACATCTACTGCTTCTCCCCATCCACTAGGCGAGTAACCCTGTCAAAGAACAGTTTCTGAAACCTGTCAAAGGAGGAAATTAGGTTGGTTTGGCATTATTTGCTTTTGACAAATCCATGTTGGTTATTTCTTATAACCCTATTATCTCTAGGTGCTTACAAATTGATTATTTAATAATTTGTTCCAGTATCTTGACAGGTATCAAAGTTAGGCTGGCTGGTCTATAATTCCCCAGACACTCTTTGTTACTCTTTTCAAAGATAACTACTATGTTTGCCTTTCTCTAGTCTTCTGGGACCTCACCGCTCCCCCAGGAGTTATTAAAGATAACTGCTAACAGTTCCAAGACTGTTTCAGCTAGGTCCTTAAGTGTCCTAGGATGAAGTTCATCACGCCCTGATGACGTGAATATATCCTACTTATCTAAATATTCTTTAACTTTTTCTTTCCCTATTTTGGGTAGCATTCCTTCCCTCCTTGATGTTAATATTACTTGTGTTGAGTATCGGGTTGCCATTTACCTTTGTAGTGATGATTGATGCAAAATAGGCATTAAACATCTCAGCTTTCCTAATGTCATCATTATTAGCTCTCCTTCCCCGATGAGTAGAGGACGTATACTTTTCTTCATCTACATCTCCTAATGTGTTTAAAGAACTTCTTATTGCCTTTTATGTCCCTTGCTAGGTGTAACTTATTTTGTGCCTTAGCCTTTCTGATTTTGTTCCTATATGTTTGTGCTATTCTTTTGTACTTCCTCCTTTGCAATTAGTCAACATTTCCACTTTTTGTAAGATTCCTTTTTGATGTTCAGGTCATTAAAGAGCTTCTGATGGAGCCATACTATTCGTCCTAACTTCCTTTCACATTGAGATAGTTAGTCGTCGTGTCTTCAATATTGTCTCCCTGAGAAACTGCCAGCTCTCCTGAACTCTTTTTCCCTTAGATTTTCTTCACATGGGACCTTATCTACTAGTTCTGAGTTTATTCTCCGAGAATGATACAAAACAGTTGACATACCAGTCTGAATATTGGAATGAAGAAAGCATGAGGAGCAAGATAGAGTTAATACAGTCAGTGCTACATGCATTTTGTGCTTTTTTATTTAAAAGACAGCAGGACTTTAAACTGCTAGTGGGTTGGGATTTCTCTTTTAACCATATATGCATCCGAAGAAGTGGGCTGTAGTCCACGAAAGCTTATGCTCTAATAAATTTGTTAGTCTCTAAGGTGCCACAAGTACTCCTGTTCTTCTTTTTGCTGATACAGACTAACACGGCTGTTACTCTGAAACTCTTTTAACCTTGTTTCCTCAACCAATGTAGCAGAGCCATCTGACAGTCTGACACTACCACTCCCTGTCTGGAACTAAGTATTTGTGACAATAGCGCTTTGAACCATACTCAGATTCAGCACAAACCACGGTGGAAGAGCTAAATGCCAGCAAACTTTATGTGGAGAAGTCTAAAGGTCTGGGTTGAGCGCAGCTAGGAGAATTAATCAGAGAACCATTTGGAACTCCCCCACAAACTAAGTGGGAGCAACTGGAGCCATTCAAAGGTAACCGTGGATTGACCTTGGACAGCCATGGAAAGGTCTGGAGACTAGCAGAGGGAAGAAGAAAGGGCAGGTGACCTTGAACAACAACAACACTACATTTAAAGACTTGTGAAACACTACCCTGCACCCATAGAAAGGAAAGTGGGTCCCAAACTGGATATGAAAAGAGTCAGAAGGAAAAAAACACCTGACAAAGTTAATGACACTCATTCCAGGTAGCAAACAGGCTGTTCACAGGGTCTCTGGTTCATTACAAGATAACTACATCAGGAAGGATAGCCCTGACTCTACTCAGATATACAATCACTTACACCCAAGCCCTTTATAAAGGCAAGATAATATATTTACATCAGAGAAATGCCAAACTTGTGCCCTGAGCAACAACATTCTCCCTCTGCTGAATGTCAACATTGGGTCTTTAGTTCAGAATGGAGCTTTGGCTACATTCCATGTATGAAAAATCATTCTGCAGTTAATTATACCAGCAGATTTAGATTTTGGTGGAGAAGAGAATGAAGAACTTACTCATTATCCCGTTTTTCGTGGCCATCTGCTACATCAAAGACCAGGTATGGCTGGAATAGCCAATCTGAAGAACATCTGTTCTCTTCTGTTGCTCTGTAAATAATTGTAATTATCACCATTGCAACCATCAAGAGTTCTGAGAACGGATACATCACTTATTTACTACAGGTTAAAAAAATGAAAGAGACTTTCAGCTTCTCTTCTAGATTCCATAATTCCTTATGCCATCAATGTATACCAAGGCAAGAAACTGAGCTCTTGGTGATAGAAAATTAGCCCAGCCTTTGAGATTATGATCTAGTTAATTCATGATCCCAAGACAACAGCTGGAAGAAGGGTATGGGAGTTTCCACGCCAGTTATGCAAACATCTGTTTCCCTCTTTCGGAAAGAAATCCTAGTGGCAAAGGAGTACACTGACTGATTTGTGAGGAAAATAACTAAGTGCTGTTTAGTTTTTGCTGGAATACCCCTTACTAACAAAACGAACAGAATGTGACCCACCTGTCAGTCTTTAAAGTCCTGCCATAAATGTAATTGGATGGGAAGAGACAAATGTCAGGATGCATCCTATATTGTATAGTCAGCTGCACAACTGGCAGCTTCCCTATAACACACTGTTGCATCTGTTCCTCCAGGTGTTTGTGCAGGCGAGCCATCATAGACTGATCATAGCCATACTCTTGAGCTTTCTGCCAGAGGCAAAACACAGGATTGACTTTTGGGGAGTTAGGTGCATCTTAAACTTCATCATAAGAAATCCAATATGGGCTTAAACTTGCAGCTTTGTACATTTGTTTTCACACCTTTAACTCACCACCAAGACATTGCCTTTGAGAGCATTACAGATATTTATATTTTAGTTTTCACAGTTTATATTTGTCAGTAAGTCTGCAGCTTCGTTTCAGCAGAATTTTACTGGCATTAATCAGAGTCAGAAGCTTTATAGTAAGTGGATCTTTTGAAAAAAAAATGAGGTCATATTTCTTATTAATTTATCCAATAAGAAAAGTTTCCAACATGCAGTTTCCGGTGTAAAGAAAGCCATGTGCAGTATGAATTACATTTAATGTTTCTCCTTTCTTGGCTCATACAGATAGGAATATAGAGCCCCAGCTCCAGTCTGAGCCACAGTGTCCACACTGCTCTTTTTAGCAAGCTAGCATGAGCCCTGCTAGGGTGTCTGGCCTGCGCCGGGAGGCTCACTGAAGACGTACCCTAAGTGACTTACTTGACCAACATCACACAGGAAGTCTGTGGCACAGCAGGGCATTGAACCTGATCACCTGAGTCCCAGGCTAGTGCTCTGACCACTGGACCATCCTTTTCCCCCTTATATTCTATATGTTCAAATTGTCCCATCTAGCCTTGATTACAAACTTTTATGCAGTCTGTGCTACTAGATGTGGTTGCCCTTTCACTATTTCCATTATACAACTCCATTACCAAAGGTACAAATACAATCTACTTACCATAGATATTACAGTAGGAGGGAGCTGCTTGGGATCTCCAACAAGGACAAGTTTACTACAGCGATGAATCAGTGGAATTAGAGTTTCAACCTCACATGACTGCCCCGCCTTTCATATACACAAGCAGGAATAAATGAAGGAGGAGTTGTAAGCCAAAAAGAGGAAACATAAGTGTTACATTTCCTGTAATGTACCCAGAATAACCCAACACAGACACATTTATTTTTCAAAGTTTAAAAAAAAAAATGGGGGGTGGGGGGGGGAATTGCTTTGCTTAAGAAATCTGAGTGAAGAAAACCAAAATAAATTGCTCTCAACATGAAATTACATGCAAAGCAAATCTTCCTTGCTCTCTAAAACAGATACATTTATAACCCATCAATCTGGAAAGTTTCCAACACTTTTTTTTTTTTGCTGTGCTCACCTTCAGAGATTCATGTCCCATGTGCATCCCTCTCTTTCTAAGAAACAGTATTTCTGCGGATGTCTGTAGTTGGGGAGGCCATTCTGGCCAGGGCAACCTGCTGCTCTACGGCCCACAAGCATCCCCTTCCTGGGATATGCAGGAAGCCAGGTCCCCACCCCTGGGACTCCCAAAATCACTCACAGGCTACAGGATCCTTTGGCTCTGGTGCAATCCCAAGCACACGTGCATGGGCCTGTGCAGGCAGGAACTACCTCCCAAGGGGGCACATGCACTTCAGCCTCCGGAGAGGTGAACGAGATGGAATGCTCCCCCGCCCCAATCTCCTTCAAAGGGAGGGGCCACACTCTTAGTCCTCCCCTCCTCCTTGTTCTTAGAATCTCACAGCAGCAGGTGAACCAGGAGACTCAGCTAGTGAAAGGAATATTTTCAAGAAACAAGATAAAATTCAGAACCAGTCAGGTCCTTGTGCCCCCACACAGCGGCACACCCCATAGTTTGAAAACCAATGGTTTAGATTAATTCAAATTAATCTCCCACTTGAGTAACAGATACATGATAGAAATAATGAACTTTGACACTGTTCTCGCCTTTCACAGGTCTGGGATCTCCCAGACTTTGCTAAGTGGTAGAACATGGACTCAGATGGTTGCTATTTATAACTAGGACAAAAAAGTCCTATTTACAAAGGCCTCAGGCCACTGGCTGAGAAACAGTGTGTGTAGCCTTATCCTTCTGATGTCAGCAGAAGAGAAGGTAGTTTGGGGATTATGGTCTGGCTCTGGCACTGAGGAGAGCTTATCATCAGAAGCCACAAAGCAGTATTGAAGAAAGACCGCAACAAAAAAAATGTTAGCGTATAATGGATGTTTCCCCATCCTTCCAAATATCATGCTGCAGCTGTTGCCATCAATACTAAACTGATTATAGTTACTAATAAGCTTTGCTGACCTCATCCACAATGACACAGCTGAAAGGGTCAAGTCCTTGCCGGCGAAAAGCAGACTCCAGCAGAAAGCCTCCGCTTGTGCTCAATGTGCAACAGATGATGTGGGATTCCAAGATGATGCTAGCCTGCACTTCCTGAGGGCGCCCTCCGACCTTTGAGTACAAGGGCAGGACTCTTAATATCGTGCTTCTTTTAGACAGAGTTAAAATTTTCTTAATTATCTGTTTTGACTTGTGATAACAGCATCTACCAGTTTGGGCAATTCAAACAGCTAAACATATGGTTCCGCTGAAGTCAGCTCCTTTGGAGGGATATTAGCTCATACCAAAAGAAAATGAACATGAAACAAATATTTTAAAACTGCCCGACTAAGGTTTTACTCTCACTGACTCCCAAACACAACAATATCTCTATGTAGTTTACAAGACATTGCTATACAGGATGTAAACTTCATTGGAAGTGTAGTTTTATGTCTGTATGTATACAATCCAGACTTTATAATTGTTGTATTAAAATCAGTTCACCATCACCACATTCCTTAACTCCTTAGGACAAAGTAGGGAGTCAGACAGCCTATATCTGTTACAGATTAAGCTTTCATGATGCCTGGGATAGCTGCCTGTAGTTTGGCCCTATTTTCTGCTTTTTGTAAAAGAGCTCCGCATCAGAGTGTGTTTCCACCTCTAAGAGCATATCAAATTACTTTACATAACCCCATCATTCTCCATAAGGCAAGTAATTCCCTCAATTCCTGTGTGCTGACTTGCTTAAAAACATTTAAGTGTATTTCAACCAGATGTTTAGGAGCAGGGTAGTGAACGGCAGGAGTCCTGAGGGAAAAAGTTCATATATAATAGATGTCTCCCCAATAGTCTGTTGCTCCTAACAATGCTCAAGTGGGTAGATTGATCATTATTTTAAATTCACCCTAAACTAATGATATATTTTTAAACACATTTCCCATCTGTTTCTTTATAAAATCCTGCCAGCAAAATATACCTGGATTTTCATTCTCAAGTTTTCTTTAGTTACTTTTAAATCCTCCCAGCAACCTCAAAACCAAGAACCATCTCTTTTGTAAAAGATGAAAAGATGATGCATCTATACAAATTAACCAAGTTTGTTTTAAAGAGTTGCCCCGAGGAAAGATTCCTACCTTCTTCAGTTGGGAAGTGAGTTGTTGCCGCTCCTTTGAAAGTCTGGCAATTTCCTCATCTAACCTTTGACTCTGAAAGAAAGATATGAACTGAAATATTTGTATCAAGAGTAATTAACAATGCACATTTCCTTTGTTTTCCTATGGTCTCAAGGTTTTCTAACATCTAAACATGTTCAACTTACAGCCTTTTAATATCTAAGTGCACCTGTATACGCAAACCACAGTTTCTTAGAAAAGAGACACAATTGTGAGCTGTCTACAACGTAAGATATTTAGATTCCTAAACACACTACACTGGCTTGTCTCCATGAAGCTAAGCATTGTAATTTACTATCAAGTAGCTGCAACACACAGGTATACCAAGTGTTTAAAGCAAAAATTGATGGGAGACTTATAAGTGAAGTAAAGTGTAACAGTCACAAAAATGTTTCTTGTCTGACTGCTTGATATGTAAAGAGACAAGGTGGGTGAGGTAATATCTTTCATTGGACCATTTTCTGTTGGTGAGAGAGACAAGATTCCGAGCTTACACGCAGCTCTTCTTCAAGTCTGGGAAAGATAATGAGCGTCACAGCTAAATAAAAGGTGGAACTGATTGTTTAGCATAACAACACTGCTCGGTATGTATCCAATTCCATGGTTAAAGGTAAAAAAAAATCTAAGCTTTAAAACACACATGAAAATGAATTCATGAAAGTTTTTAAGTGCCAATTACAGTTAGCTAGAAAGGACTATTCCCTCTAGCTGACCATTAAGTAAATGAAGGATCCTGCAAACTGCCTTAGAGAGTTCCAGGTCTGTATATTACCTTATCTAGAACTTTGACACAGCTTAATGACAGAGACAAATGCCTCCATGGTGGAAGGCTATTAGCTCCTGGCTTATTTTAACAGTATTGGTCAATAAGTGCCATGAGGTTGGAGGGATGAAAGAAAATGTTGCTTCCAATCACAATTGAGAAAGGTATATTAGGTTTAGAAAGAAGAACTCTTGTGGACTGAGCCTCCACTGAAATGAAGATGTATGAAAAAAACTACAAAGCAAAATTAAACTACCTGCTGCCTCTTATCACATCTATCCATGGCACGCTGCCGAGAGAGACTGTCCAGCTGGCAATCCAGGGTTTCCTTTTTCCTGTGAATATCCTGGTCACGGCCAGGTTGTCCCCGGTCTATGAAAATAAAATGAGGAGGAAATTAAAGGAGAAATTAAAAAAAAAAAAAAAAAAAAATTGGTCTAACATTTAAACTATGTCACTAGCACCACCTTAGATTACTAAGAATGAATGGACTGGCAATCAGTTTACTTGCCATTATTTATACTCCTTTTACTTCCTGCATTTCTCACCTTGGACAACGAAAATCAATGAAGTCAGTGTCCTTTCTATTTATTAGTCAGGTTTTTAAATGCCAGTGTGTCTAGATTTCAAATGCTACAGAAGGGTTTGTTTAAATGCAAATGTTCTCAGTAGATTTTTATTTGTGGGGAAAATCTATTGGCCTTATAAAAGCTGTTTACTTTGTATTTTTTAAAAAAATTTAAGTTTTAGGGCAAATTTATATTGACAGTGTCTCCCTTTTGAGGCCCTTAGAGAAAACAAATTCCTTATAAAAGCACTGTGGCATAATATAGGCTGTTCTATAAATACCCACCTTTGCGACACTTCTCCTTTGTGTCCAGTGGAACTGAGCACATAGCATAACCAGCCTCAAGACTATATTCTTATAAAGGAAACTGAAGTCGTCTTTTTTGCATGTTACTTACTCATTCTGTGGCTAACTTGGCTGTCCAGGCTGAATTTCAGGACATCAATGCTTATTGACTTTTCTGGACCTAGTCGCACTAAGTTTATATCTCCACAATTTCCTGTATATAAACCACAGTTTCAGATTATAGATTCAAGATAGGAGCTAGTTATGCTAGACTTCATTATCGGATATATGCTAGACTTCATTATCTACAATATTTCTCATTTAAAGGGCATTTTCTGACGCACATTTACATATCTGCTATGAGATCACAGTCAGAAATGCAAGCACATGAATATGAAGTTAACATCAGCTATATGGAAGAATCCTTGAGAGCTTCAGTGAAGCCATGTTTAAAAAACAGTGCATGCAGTTCTGACAGCAGTATTTTGCCCTTATACTGGACTATTCCCCACTAGTAATTTACTGCTCCTAACACTGACCCACCAAAGTAGAGAGCAATCCCACCCTTTGCTTAGACATTGTCAATTTCACATAAGCACAAACAGAGAAAGAAAATAGAACCACAAAGTGAACCGACTCCAGAATATATTGCAAAAGCATTTTACCCTGACCTTTAATGGCAACTCCAACCTATAAGAGCTGGAAATTCCAATAGTTTCAGTATAAAGATGGAAGTCTTCCATCCAAGCCTTTGAGCCATATTGAGAAAGAAGTGTATTAATACTTTAACACAAAAAGAGGAAAAGGGTCAATGATCGTGATTTCAAACTGCAAATTTGTAAGGGCTTGCTATTAAAGCAATATAGTCACTGACAAACAAGTTATACCATGCACATTTTAGAGAAACATATGAAAGCAATCAATAGGGAGTCTGAGGTCATACTGATTATGTTCTTCTGTGGGGAGAACGTATCTTACTCTTATCTGTATAGCACTGTAATTGTACACATGCTTTATGAATAAGTGATGCTATGAAGCGATTGCATCCTGGTTAAACATTCCTTTTTCTCCTTCAATGTTACCCATTTTATATATAGAAATAAACTTTCATACCCAAAGGATTTTTTCTGTCTTGGCATTTTTCTTTGAATTCCAGGATTATCTTTTTCATGAGTTCATCAACAGCAGCATTGGATGGTGCACAAACCAGAATACGGTTTCGCTTGATCTTGGCATTCAAGTTTTGAGCTCGATTCTCATTCCCAGACCTCTGCAGGTTAATAAACAAGACATTAAAACCAGCAGTTTAGTCCAGATTTTTAATTTCAAATGTTAGACAGTACACTCCTCTCAAACAGGATATGCTTAATCTGGAAGGCTGCTTTACTGGGACCTCTGTCAGGGAACCACCCAAGCTTAACAGTAAGTAGCAATGACTTCTGCTTAAACTGGAAAGTATTGGCATGAATTCTATTTAATGGAGATACATTTGGCTAATGTACAGAGGGTTAACATGAAAACTTAACGGGTGTGATGTTTCAAGTTCCAGTCTTCTGTATTAGAAGTGGTCAAAAAAAGATTAAGATTTTTAATTTAAGTGTGATAGATGACTCAGGTTTCTTACCTTGCTAACTACGCAACAGCTAGGCAAAGTAGTTTTATGCTTTTTGTTTTTCAAGCATTGCTGGAATTAATAAATTTATTTTCCAAAATTCATGCGGTGTTTCAATACCGGAGTCACAGCTAGTATACAATGAAATTCACAGCCTCTTATTCAGTACCAAACAAAGTGAATGAGTTATATTCTCTAGTAGTTACTACAATAAATACTTTAAGAATAATTACATTTAGTTCATGTTGCCAACTACTTCATTTCACTGCTTCTCTTGTGTGAACAAAGGTGGAATGCCTGATAGAGTATGTAACCATATTCACCTACCTCTGTCAGAATACGGTACAGGAGTCCAACAATAGTTTTTGATTTCCCTGTCCCAGGTGGCCCATGAATCAGGCAGATTCTGGGAAGTCTTGGATGCTCCTTCACCATAGCATAAGCAGTTTCAATAGCCTTCTTCTGATCTGCATTGTAGTCTCTCATGTAGGAAGTCTACAGGGAAAAAAAGAATGTTCTATTAACTGAAGTCATCAATAAAAGTTTCTGTACTTTTGGTTTGTTTCTTGTCGTGCCCTCAGTTTGGAGAGCTTATAGAGTGCACACACTTCTGAGACTGAGTTTTCTCTCTGCACAGCACACCCCTGACCTGAAGGCTGCTACTAAGAAGATTTTAGGTCTCCCATGCCTTCCTTTGGTTTTACCTTTCTACCACCACCCCCTCAACTCCTAAGCAGATATTTCTCCACAAAACAGCAGACAGGGGAGTGCTTCTTGATTAAAACAGATATCAATACAGTGCCATAAATCAAAACCAATAAGAGGCATCTGAACATACGTTCAGCCCCTTATACAGACACACAGTTCATCAACTCCACCAAGCTGGCATCCAGTTTGAGACTCAAAGATGCTTTTGAACCCGGCTCAGCTGCCCAATACTACATTCAGTGAGCACACAACTACTGGGATGGCTTTTCTAATAATTTAGCAAACTTGGTAAAATAAGACATGAAAATGCTGACTTGTCATCCCTCACTACCTCACCTCTTTACTACTTAGTTTCAGGACTTACAGAGCTCTCGGAAGTTAAATTCAAATCCCTGGGACAGAAGTCAGCGTAACTTGGATTTATGATGGGTTTAGCCAGAGGACTCCTGCTCAACAGTAGCAGACCTTTGAACCTTCGTTGTGTAGTCACTAGAGAGCTGACCACTACACATTTCACTGGCTGGTTTAGGTAGTATGACAAATTGCCTCGAGTTTGGACGGAAAGGTGACAGACAACATGCTGCTCATTTTGCCCTGTTAAAAGAAAGAGCATCAGGGGAAAGCAAGCATACATTTTATTCTTCTCACATTAACGTTTCAAGTTGGATGGGTACATTTCTTTCCAAATACAAATTTAACTACTCCTGCAACTCTTCACTCCAACACGTCTTAGTGCATTGCAGCTGGATTCTGGGAGATGTTGAACATCTTCCAGCTGAAATTGTTCGGATGCTCAGCATCTCACAGGACAGGGCCCAAAGAGTACACACAGCCCTTATTCACTGTCAGTCTTTACTTGGACAGAATACCAAGGCTTTAACCAACTGTAGCGGGGCAGTCACCCTGCTCCAGTCAGAAAGGGGTTAAAAGCAGCCAGGGGAGGCTGGTTGGGTAGTCAGCCACAGGTGTGGTTGCACCCAATTAGGGCACAGCTGGCCCTGATAAAAGGGCAGGCTGGGAGAGTGAGGGACTCTCGCTCCAGCTGGGGAGCAGAGGGGACCAGGCTGCCTAGGAGAGCCAGCAGGGGTACTTTGGTCAGAGCAGTACTGGGAAAGGGCAGGCTGAGCTGGGGAGCTCTGGCCTGGCGACCTCCCAGGCTGAGGCCTTGCAGCAAAAGCCTGAGGAGGTACTAGAGCTGTAGGGAGGCAGCCAGGCCAAGAAAAGGCAGCAGGTCCAACCCCCTAGCCAGTGATGAGCGGCCATTTCAGACTGCAGTTTGCCCCTGAGAGAAGGGGTTAGATGACGACTGGCAGTAGCCACTGAGGCAAGGTGGGTATAGGGGGTTGGGGCTCCCCCAGGAGGGGAGAACCAGAGTGTAGAAGCACTGCCGTGGGGCAGCACCCCAAGGTAAGGGACACCAGAGTCTGGAAGGCACACCGGGCCAGAGGTGGTGGAGATAACAGGGCAGGTAACAGAGGGTGAGAAACCAGCCAGAGGAGGGTGATCCTGAGATGGATGAGCTAATTCCCGGACGACCAGCAGGAGGCACTGCACTGGTGAATGCGTGCCCTGCTACACCAACTTTATATAAAAATGTTATACACCCATTACAGCAGATCTCCACTTCTAGTTTACCACACGACACACTGAAGAGTGTTACAGCTAGGTCCAAGAAACAATGTCTAGGTCAGCTATATGGGAGGCACATGAGGATTAGACTCTTGGTCTATTACTTCCCAGGAGTAAGTGCTGTAAAAGAAGTGCATTCAACTTGTTATACACTTATTTCCCACACATAACTGAACTTTTCAGCCAGCTAAGGAACAGTGTTGGGTGTTATAAAGGGAGTCCTATTTTTACCAGGGTAGCAGCAACACATGACCTTGAGGGAGGGGGAATATAAAAACCATAAACAGAGTTTCAAAAGAGATAGGGAAATCGCCACTTAATTATATGGCCCACTTTTGCTGAATAAGGATTTGATTCCTGGGGTCTCCATAAATTTTTTAAAATAGAAAAAGATGGTACCCGTAAAAGGCTTTGATGACACTTCAGCTAGACCAAGGAAGATTTTGAGGCTTGCCTGAGAGCAAGGCTCCCATGATGTTTTACAGGGAAGATGAAGCTAACTTTACAGAGTGGAATTTTACTGAGCAGTAACCCTTAGAATATTTTGAAAATGGTTGTCGGAGGTATTTTATCAATGTACTACCTGAAAGACACAAAACAAATAAATGTCTAAAAAAGGGCATAAAAAATGACTAGCCAACAGATGTGGAGACAGTTCAAAAGTTGCAATGTTATGGGGAATCTTGGAAATATCCAAAATAAGAAGTTTGTACCAAAAAGAGGTAATACATAAGGACCAGAATGATACACGATAAGAGCAAAAATAATTGCCCTTAGAAATCAGGAGAAATGCACGCTGTCAGGGAAATTTAGGGAAAGGTCTTTCACCGCTGTTGGTAACTATTTCTCTCAGTGTATGTGCTGTGTTTACTAAGTGTTAATAAATCCAATCAAGCTGACTTATCCAAGGTTTGTTATTATTAAACTAACCCGGACTCAAGGGAACCCCCCTCACTAAACAAAATCACTGTTTTTTTTTATTATTGGTTATTGATTGACAAATTGTTAATTCTTGATTAATTAACAACACTTTGGAAACTCTAAATTAAGGGACAGGCCCAAATAAAGGTAACATTTTAATTTTGGAACTATGAATATGAAAGGTCTGATCAAATACTAACAGTGGCACTGTTATAACCTTTACAAGAAATATTTGTTTGGAGATTAAAAGGGTTCTCAATTCTATATTCAGATGATTAGACAATAGATTTGTTGCAGAAACTCTTGCTAAGCTAGCCACTGAAGACAAGCAGTGAAAAGGAAATAATAAACACAAATAAAATAAGTTAGAAATGTACCAATTAGAATGGATTTAGAGAAATATGACTTTGGAGGGAATATAAGGATATGGTGTCATCATGCAAAAAGAACCAGCTCCTATCCTAGTGGACTAATACTATAACTTCTCTCTACAACTTTTACTTACTTGTTTCACGGAGTGATGCACGGGAGAAGCGGGTCACAAAACCAACATGATACACTAGATGGCTCTCCATCTCGCTTTCTTCTGCAAAGGTGTTTTGTTTTTCAGGCACCACCAAAAAGATCAAGTCGTCCTCCTTTGGATGAAGCTGTTTTGCCAGATCACTTTCCCGAATGCATGCTACCGGGAACAATGTAAAAATTAAAATAGGCACAGCCAGCCGTATTTGGGTAACCACTGCATTATTCATTTATTGCAGGCACTTCTGAAATATGCATCTAAGTTTTAAAATGGTTAAAAGTTACAGAAATGCAGACTTTACAGTGTGTGACCTGCTCAAGGAATCCATGCAAGAAGCAGGATTATAACTCAAGAGTTCCTGGTTACCAATCTTGAACTCAGATCAGATACATGAAACCAAAATAAGCCAAAAAGCTACTTCAATCCCATCTCCTTTTCCAGGAAATTTGTCATCAAACTTTTCTAAATGGGTCAGATCTGATATATTAAAATATTTAGAAAACAGCTTCGCATAGTGAGCAATTTTGAAGCATGAATTCCTTGCAAGGGGTACTTTTCACCAACACATATTTTGTACCCTTTTCAAATAAACAATGGAAAAGTCTTATAAATTTGGGCATTCTGGATGTCACATGCAAACTGCTCCTACACAATTAGGAGTAATAGTTGTGCCATATTCAACTAGCACTATACGTTTTCTCTAGATTGGCAATAAGGTACCTTTCTGTCTATGCATTTATACCAAGCTCATCACTGTATTTGTAACTAAGCTTCAGGCTTGACCTGTAACCACATCATAAATTTGAGTACTCAGCTTTGTGCATCTCCTACACCTATTTCTACCATTCAGTTTTAATTCATTAATTCAATTCATTGTATTTTTTGCCTATTTCCCCAGAAAACTGGATGTTTTCATAAATACTCACCTGTAAAATCTGCTCGATTCAAGTCAGCACAGAAATTTTGTAAGTGCAAATGATAACTATTTTTCTCTCTTGTTTTCTGGTTTTGTATCCATTCCTGTGCAACCTGCACGTAATAAAAGTGGAAGTTATATGAAAATATTTTAGGAGGCTGTTTTTCATAAGGATAAATTACATGTTCTAAAATTACATCATGATTTGTCACGACTAGCAAAGAGCACCAGTACTGAAGTGAACTGGCAGAAATGAAGTGAAACAGATGGTACTGTTGCAGGTCAAAATATAAGGTGACCTTCAAAATGGAACAACATTTAATATTTGTGCAAACAATAAAGAAAGAAGCCTGAAAGGGATTTTCTTACCAATCCGCTCCAAAAACAATTTTTCTGTTTTTTTTAACCTTC
This sequence comes from Malaclemys terrapin pileata, assembly GCF_027887155.1. Taxonomy (NCBI): domain Eukaryota; kingdom Metazoa; phylum Chordata; order Testudines; family Emydidae; genus Malaclemys; species Malaclemys terrapin. Next base: position 10,306,495 of record NC_071521.1, on the reverse strand, counting down.
GAAATATCAGGAATGGCAAGTCTTATCTGCCCTGTTTCTGCTGGAGGACTTTTTGGAGGATGCAGAGGTGAGGCTTGAAGCACTCTCAGACTAAGTGAAGGGACAAGGTGAGTGAGGTAATAATTTTTATTGGACTAACTTTTGTTGGTGAAAGAGACAAGCTTTCAAGCTTACACAGAGCTCTTCCTTAATTGAAGGAGCAGGGATATTGTACCTTTAGCAGAACACTTTTCCAGCAAGTGTTCATGTTACACTGAGGTTAAAGTTTTAAGCAGTCTGAAATAAGATCATTTCCCATATCAATTGGATCTCTTTTGCAAAGTTTCTTGATGTCAGAAGCCTGACTGATCTATTCATTCTTAATATATTTTGGAAAACAAAATAGCCAAGACCTGACTTTTTATTGTAAAAAGACATTGAGATTTTCCCTTTTAGGCCTTCTTTATACACTATGAAGAAAAAGGAGCACAAACCCAATTTTTCCCCTTTGCAGGTGGCCTTTTTAAAGTGCACTGAAAGAGCTCAGTTGTAGTGGATGGGAGCGAAGAAGGCATGGCAACAGTGCTCATGGGCTGTCATTGTTTTGAGCACTAAATTAATCTATAACATTTTAACCTCTAACCCTGTCCTTCCCAGAGATGTACAAATATTAAGATTTTTTTTTTTAAATCAAGGCACAATAACATTTTCAGAAGTTAAGATGAGCAGGTACCTAGCACTTTTTAGCTCTTCCTAAAATTTTCTATGCTTGATGAAAACAAACTTAAAATGGTAACAGTTTCATAAAAAAAGCAGGTACGTTACTTACTGTTTCAAAGGCGTTTAGCATCATCAAGGGGAAAAATGTATTAAAATAGTCATTGTATCCATGAAATTTGACAGGAACAGAGACCATAATGGATTGAAGATTATATGGAAGTCCAAACTGGCTCAAGCTGACAAACATTTCATAGTTCCATTTCAGGACCTCTGTAACAAAAATACTATGATCACGCTGTTGAGTGACAAGAGCATTTGCTTGTGGAAAGGAAGGGAGACCTCTTTCTTGCCCTGAATGAGCCCCCGAGGCAGACCTGTTGGGAAAACGTGAAGTACTGTTTGTCTGCATGTTCTGGGGCCGGAGAACATTGCTGGAACTCTGGGACTGAAGACTACTGCTGAAACTTGGGATCTTGAATATCTGGTTCTCTGATGATACAGCTTTTGGATTCCCTGTCTTGGAGACACTGGATTTTACCACTTTTGACTTGGCTTTTGACGGCAATGAGCGCTTTGAATTATTTTCAAAATCCTTGGTGAGGATGTCACTCCGTGAAGAGCTATTTGAGCTGAAATGTTTAGTAGTGGAAGGTTTTTCAGGCTTAGGTGGTGGTAAACTTGGCTTGATAAAGAGATGATCTGAAGCACTGGTGGCAGAATGCTTACTACAGTACTCCCCTGCCTTTTCCACCTGTTCTGTACAATCTTTGCATTTACACTTCAAAATACCTAAGGGCTCATTCTGCAGCAGACTTTCAGCAGCATCAACTTTCGTGTCTAGTGGCTCTTTTTCACTAGCTATTATAATATCGCCAATATTTTCCATCTGTGAACACATTTCCATATCCACAGGATCTAACTGAGTTAAAAATAAATCATCTTCATCACTGTTTTCATTTAATGTAGGCTTGCTCTCTTTCAGAGATGCCCCCTCAAAGTGAGGCGTAGATGGGGAAACCAGAGGGACAACATATTCTCTCTCTGCAGGTTCATTTTTGTAGTCTCCAGTTAAAGATGAAGAAAAACATGATTCGATCTGTAATGCAGGACCTGCCATATTGTTTTCTTCTATTTTCATGTTAGATTCCTTAGAAGCATGTGGCGTCATTTTATCCATATGTGTGGTTTGGACTTCCTCTCTCTCAGATGAGAAGCTTTTTCTCACCTTTTTTCCACCATTGCTTGAGGGATAGCATATCTGCTCTGCTCTCCTCTCTTTTTGTTTTTCACTAGTTCCTGCAGCAGATACTGGGTCAAAAGCCACCGGCTGTTGTATAGGATGCCTTGGATCAGACTTTTTAGTTATTTTTTTGCTTCTGTCCTCAGAACTTCCTACCTGATTTTTCCCTCTCCCCACTTGTGTGGGTCTTATCTGCCTTAAAAACTGAAGATCTTGGCAGGCTAACATTTTTCTATTATGTTTTATAACTAGATTCTGTGGAGCAATTAATTTAGTTTTTTGTTTCTGTGGAGTCTGAACTGCCCCAGCAGCTTTCCCATAGCTGCGCAATTCAGCCAGACTATCTAAGGATCGCTGGGATAACTCAAATGCTTTGCGGGGGGCCTTTTTTAGGCCAAGTTTTTCCACAGTTAAAGTTGGCTCAGGACATTGGCGAACTTTCTTTGGAGGAACTACAGCAGGGGTTGATCTGCGAAGCTCAGTATTTCTAGAACTAGTTTGAGCAAGTTTTTTGTTTTGTACAGTTTTAAGGCTCATTTTTCTGGGACTTCTAAGAGCAGTTCTTACCATCTTGGATTTTGCTAAACTTCTGCCTGGGCTTAAAGTGCTTTTTTTAATAATCAACTTTGAAGCTAATGATACACTAGATGTAGATGCTCTGGGCTCCATCAAGCCTGTGTTTTTGGCATGGTCTTTAGCAACAGCATCTGGCTGAGTAAAATTCTCAGACTGAGCAGTTGCATTTCCCTTGATAGCAGGCTCTTGAAAAGGTGCCTCAGATTTTGTGCCAGTTTTACTAACTTTCTTATGAGAGAGAGAATCTACCTGCCTTTCAACAATCTCTTCTGCTTTTTCAATGACATCATCACTGATGTAATCTGTATCATAACCCCAGTCATTTGTACGATCTGCCAACTCAAAACTATCTGGAGTACTTGTTGATGTCAAGTTAGAGTCTTGTTCCTGTGCCTGATTCACTTCTTCATCGTTTATCTGAGAATCTTGCCAGACTGAAAAGACATCATCTTCAGTTTCAAACTCAAAAAACTGAGAATTATGTTCCTCACACGGCAACGGGGAGCTATGAGTCTTCAATTGCTCTTTTTTGTTTGCACTATCAGAAACATAGCCAGATGTTAAAGGTTGTTTTTCTGGACATACACACACCTCTTTTTTTACTGGCTTCTTAATACCCAACTTTTTTTCCTCATCAGAAGAGGAATCTGAAATGACAATGACTTCATTGTTGGGACAATCTGTATCAGAAGAGGACTCATTACTTTGGCCCTTTGTGGATGATCTAACAGCACCTTTTACTTTCCTTTTAATGTCACACCGATGTATTGAGTGTTCTTGGCTTGAGGCAACAGGAAAATTGACACCTTTGGCATAAGCAGCTAAGGATAATTTATCAAGGTCTCTATCAATCTGAGAGTCTGTTAAGGGGCTAGCTCCAGATTTCTTTTTTACCAAATCACTTGCAATTTCTGCATTATCTTCAATATTTATTTTTTCCTCTGAATCACCTTCTTCTTTATAATATCTTGAAAAATCTAACAGTCTGTCAGTTGATTCGTGCTTAATCAAGGGCGGACTGATTAGAGGAGCATTCCTAGGTATCTCCCCTTTATTTTCAGAACTAGATGGAATGTTAAAATTTGCTGAAGTTTCATCCGTACGTTGCATGCTCACTTTTTGATCTTTGAGGTCACTTCTCTTTGGGCATAAACTGCCAGTATTAGATTGCCCTTGATCTGGTATCTCTGTGTTAAGGTCTTTATTCAGTAATGGCTTTCGCAAAGAACTCGATCTTCTTGAAAAGGATCTCTTTTTCTTTAAATAACGTTTAAACGTAGCAAGTGGAATATTGTCGTCTTCATCGCCACTTTCACTTTCTTCCAAGCCAGCCTCTTTTTTAAAGGAATTTGAATAATCTGCCTTGGTATCATTTGATTCCTGCTTAAGAGAGAGCAGCTTGATTTGAAAAGTACTGTTCATGCTGTTCTCCTGTTTATTTTCAGAACCATTTGAAGTATTAAAGTTAACTGAGGTTTCACCTTCACTCAAAATATTCGCTTCCTGATCTCTGCTGCCATCTTTACTTGTATAGAGAGACTCAGAGTGAGACTGTTGTTGGTCTATTTCTGAATTTGAAGCGGATTGCTTCATTAACTGTAGTAGTTTTGTGGTCCAACCAGCATTCTGTACCTGGGTTTTCAAATTTGTGATTTTATTAGGATCTATCTTAAACTTTGAACAGGAATTAGGGGAGCCATTTCCATCTTTTCCATTTGAGCTGTGAGTGTCTTCATGAGAACTGGAACAAGACTGAGCACTCAGACACTCTGGCATCCTCACTTCTGTTTCGTCTCTTTCCAATATAGCATGACTTTTGAAATCAGAGACTTGAGGACTTGTATTGAAGCACTGTTTAAGTAAGGAGTTATTCTTATTTTGGTTCCCCTGCACTTGGTAGTTGTTTCCATTTTTATGGGTATTCTTGTGTATTTTTGTTGCTCCAGAGCTATCGGGATGTTCACATTCCTGAAATAACCTATCATGAGGTTCTTTTTTAATATCTGTCAAAAGGCATTCTGCAGTTACACATAATTTTCTATTGTTAAAAGACATTTCCCTATATTCCTCTTCCCCAATGCCTCTTCTTCTAGGGGAAGAACTCTCTTGACAAGCCTCATCGCTCCCAGATGCTAAAGAAAATGGGGGACTGAGGCTATCTCCGTGTTGTATATTCATCTGACACTTATCACTGGCTGTCCCTTTTTCTTGCTTTATAGGAATTGTGGACAAATTTGTACAAATCACGCTATTTTCCACAGGTATGGAAGCATTTGATGATCTGTCCTTTATACTTCTTATTACCTGCTTTAAACACATTTGTAATTCCTGAATTTCCCGGTTCTTCAGCTGCCAACCCAGAGGTAAGTTTCCCCGCAAAAGCAGATTGAGTTTATCTAGAAACTGCTTGCAAACAGTTTGTTGCCCTAACTGGTAGCCTTCTCGAAGAAGGCTGCGTATCAACTGCACGCAAGCATGCTGTACAGAGTTAGAAGCCTGTGAAGATATTGCTGATGTAACTTTAGGACAGTTTCCAGGTGCTTTTTCAGAGCAGCGCGTAAATGCTATGGTTGGAAGGTTAGCACATTTCACTACTGCTTCCACCCATTCCTGAGAGCTAATCCACAGCAAATGAAGGCACTTTTTATTTCTGTGTAGTTCAACAACTGACACCAGAATCAGGATGAAAAATTCAGAAACTTTGTCACATTGCTGGACTCTTTCACTGAGAAAGCCTTTGATTTCCGAGCACAGATGGTGAATGACCTCTACTATATAAGCCACGCCCAAGTCCTTGAGGTCCATTAGGGACTGAACAAAAGGAATAAACCATAGAAATGTGCTATTATGGACACGCATATCTTGGCCAATATCAGATTGAAGCACATTAGCCAATGTCTGCATATCTTCATACATGTTGGGGCAATAATCTGGACAAATGGCTGTCTTCCATCCAGTATCCTGAAATAGAAAAAGACAAATCAACTATTCATTAGGTATTGTGCACAATATCACTCTTATTATTCATTTGGATTTCTTTGATTTACCAAACAATATTCTCAGTCAAAAGTTTTTTAGCTTCCACCCCTACAAATAGTGCTTGTTTATTATTTACGGGCACTGATTTGATACAGCAGTTCAGTTGCATCCTAGAAATCCGTTACTAACCAGTTTACCTCTACAGTCTAAACAAGACCAAACTCTACCATACATAAGGAACTTCTCCTAGTCCCAAAGAATAAACCATGAGATTAAAATATTGAAAACAGTTCACTTAGTCATTTAAAAAACCGAAGCACCAGTCACAGTATGTAGCATGTAGCAGTTTCCATGTCAAAGGGTCAAATGTATTTTATTTTAAATGTTTAGAGACTCTGCACTATTTTGGTATCATCAGATAGACATAGCACGTTTGCTTAAAAGACAAAAGTTGAGAGACAGTTATGATGCAAGTGTGTTTCTTATAAACAGAAACAGTTAAAAAAAAGTAAGTTATGTATGGGTCCAAAGTATTCAGTAGATCAAACGTTTAATGGCATGTCACTTCAATATTACATAGTTAGCACAGTAGTTTAAAAATATCCATAAACCAACAAAAAGGATATAAAAGGGACACTGTCAAATAAAAATCTAGGAAACTTAAAAATGGGTTAAAAGTATTTTCAGGTACAAACACCTGTCTCCTGGTTCCTCTGCCAATTTTTGTTTTACCACAACAGATGCCCATTTTATAAAATGTTTCTCTCTCCTCCATTGCTCCACGAAAGATCCACACAAACAGGAAGAAAAATGACAGACTATACAGGGTAAACAGTGAATGTGACTAGAGACCAACTTTTATCCAGTGCACACAAATTACAAATAGAGAAAAATAATTTATCTGAAAAGAAACCTACCCAAGAACACTAAGTATGATTTAAGTTGAGTGTGCTTTAATAAATGAATCAGAAAACTAGCAGAGAAAATAAATGCAAAGCTTTTTTTTTATTATTTACCTTTTTGGGCTTTTCTGTATTGTAATTATACACAATCTGGCTGCAAGAAACCATTTCCTCCTCATAGTTTGACTCTGGTTCAGATTTAGTCCTAAAGAAAAGAAATACAAGTTGATCCAAGACATGCAAATTATTCATGAACTAAGTGAAATAAAAGTCAGAAGATTTCACAGTTTCAGATGCCACATTTTACTACTAACTGATGCAAGTGATCAAATGTGTCTGAAAACATTAATATGGTACGTGAGAATGTGTAAGTTTGTTCTAGTTCTATCATTTTATGGTGCCCACAAGTGTGGTAGATAGGGTTGTCAATTTTGCTTGGACGTATTCCTGGAAGTTTCATCACAATGACAATCTTTAATTAAAGATTAATCTTTAATTCCTGGAAATTCCAGAACAATCCTGGAGGGTTGGCAACCCAAGTAGGTGCTTTAAAGAAACTGCATAAAAGAAAGGTACCAGCTTCAGAGAGATCTTACTACTAAGTGACAGATTTGACTAATGAGTTGAGGATTTAACATATACTAGGAAGAAATATAACGTAATAAGTATTTGCATAAACACCTTGTTTAACTGTGATTGTCCGCAATATTACTAACAGCTGCTTCGGTGTTTAAAAATTCTCAGTTTTAATAATTGAATTTACCTATTTATGCCATTTACTTTTTCACTTCACTCATTAAGGATAATGAAAAAAGACTGAAGTTTCTACTGACTAGTTTTCCTTCAATAGGATAATGTGGCAATTTGGCCTGTAGACCATCCCAGAAGAATGTTTAAGTCCTACATCCCCCACCCAATTGCCACTTTTTGAAGAATGTTTTTATGGAAAGGTTTAATTTAAGGTTTTGTAATTAAGAGAAAAAGGTTTACAAAGCCTAAATCTGGGGCTGAAGGACCTGCTAGTATCCTCTTAAAACAACTGTGTACCGTAAAAAAGACTGTTTAAAAGGTGGAGTCCAACTATGCTTTCCAAATTTCTCTGCACAGAGAATCCACTTCCACAACCGGATAGCTGTTTACTAACAGATTACTTTTCCATTGAATGAGTAACTTAGCTAGTCTGCTGGTTGCTTAATTTTGAATGTCTAATATATGGTTACTCTTAAAAGATGTGTCTCAAACACGATGTTAAATTTCAATTGTAAATTTGGGAATACCAAAAGCTTCCAGAAGCCATTTGATGCCTATCTGCTTTGAAACACTTCCTCTAAGAAGTCTGACATACGTTACGTTTTTAAACATAATTTTTTCCTCTTGTTTTACCATCTCTAGTGGAAGCATTATATCCAGAAAAGGAATAAAACATGGGAAGACCCTTGATGAGATTTTCTTGATGTCGATAAATATTCAGAAGACTGTATATATGATTTGCCAGTAAGTTAAAAGTTAACCGAAAACACAATTAAAAGTTGTAGTTGTAATGTCTCATTTGCGGGCTTGCCAACCCTCAGGATAACTGGCTGTTTTTATGAAAGCTGCAGCTCAAGTCATGTGATTACATGCAAGTCTCAGCATTACTTTAAAAACAAAGGTTTCAGAGTAGCAGCCGTGTTAGTCTGTATCCGCAAAAAGAAGAACAGGAGTACTTGTGGCACCTTAGAGACTAACACATTTATTAGAGCATAAGCTTTCGTGGACTACAGCCCACTTCCACGAAAGCTTATGCTCTAATAAATGTGTTAGTCTCTAAGGTGCCACAAGTACTCCTGTTCTTCTTTTTAAATACAAAGTTTCTAGCTTTCATGGCTGCAGAGAAAGTCTTGAAAACATGAATCCAAAAGGTTAAAAAAACAGAATGCAAATAAAGAGAACACAGCATTTATTATTTTGTAAAAACTCCCAAGTTTTAATTCAAATTTTATGATTTGGGTGGTGGGGGGCTGCATCATGAGTTTTGATCACTTAGAGTTGGTAATGCTGCACTTATTTTATTTTGTTCCTGGCCATTTCCCCAACATCTATTATAGCATTGAGGTCAGGGCTAGAAGCTACCGAAGCTATATTTTTAAAACTTGAACTCACCTCCTTGAACTATTGCGTATATTTTTTATTTCATTGTTGTAGCTGACATTGTTGATAATGGTTTGAAAGGCCTGGACTGGATCGATGAGTTGACCCCACACTTTAGACCCGAGCTGATCCAAAATCACCATGAAACAGTGCAGCGCTGGCCAGAAGGGATCAATGCTTTCATCTGAAATAGAACAGTCTAAGATCACGAGGAGTTGAGGGGGAAGTGTCCTACGCTTTCCTACTGCTAGCTGAATACAAAGTAAATTTAATTCTGCATTTCAGTGTTTTTATTAGTTTAAACATTGAAACAAAGGTGAATTATAACTTTTAAAAAAAATGTTTAAGCCTTAAAAAAAAGAAAGGCATTTTTTAAAGACCCAGAGGAAGAGGGGAGGGGAATAATTTAAAAATTCCCCTCATCTGCAAAGCCAGTGTGGCTCCTAAGGTCTGAGACCAGTCACGCTTTCCCTCTATAAGTAGTAGTAACCTGGAGGAGCAAGAGACAGGAAGGTGTAAAATGGATGATCATTTTTAAAGTTTCCCCTCACTGCAAAGCTATGTCATTCCTACCTTTTGCCCTTTTTGTTTTGGCTGCTGATATTTTAGTGGGCACGGGTAAGAGGTATATTATTGAGACGAGTTATTATGCCTCGTATAGCTGCCCAGGGAAGGAGAGTTATGTCTGAAAAAGAGCTCTATTTTTCTTCAATTATTTCACATTTCAGCTTTTGCAGCCACTGTGTCCTTCTGTTGCGCCGGCTTCCCCTGCCTAACCATTAGTGTGGCTAGGCGCCCCCTCCCTAGAGGAAGTGAACAAGATGAGAAATTTAATTTTTCCCCTCTTGCCTTTAAACACAATAAAATCTGAAAAGATAAAAAGATTTGGTAGAAGTGTTTATTATTGTTATTTACGGGTATTTGTGTGGAGAGCACAGGGCTAGGCAGGGAAGAATCTCTCAATCTTACAGCTTTGTCAACTGATTTGTTCAAAAGAATCTTCTGTTTAGACTTCTGCAGTTCAGAAATTTTTTAATGATTCAATGGAGAAAAGTACCTAAGAAGATTCAGCTACAAAGATATATAGGGTGGTGGTTGTTTTTTTAAATCGGCATCTTCTCTTCTGGTACAGAAAATGACAGCATTTTGAGTGGCCAGCACAGAGTAACTCATTCTCAGCATTCCATTCTGGTTTCACTAAGAAAGCAGTTAAGAGTCAGAATCCGATATCTCTAGATGATATTTTGGAATTCTTTTCCCACAGTAACTGAAACTGAGGAATTTGTATAAAGTACAGACATCAGCTAAAAAAAAATGAAGCTTCAATCTGCTATAGATAAATGCACATTTGCTAGAAGTTCACTGACTCAAGAAAACATATGCTTCTGTAGAAGAATTCTGAGTTTTTTAAAAAAAACTCTTGCATTAAAAACTAGAGAACTGGGATATAAATTACTCTGCCAATAAAAAAACTGACTGTAAACAAGATTCTTTGTCTGCAGAAATCCCAGACCTTAATTATCACCTTTAGTTCTGATAATGCTATAGCTCAATTTCCCTGAAGTGGTTAAAGTAAAAGAAAATTTTATACTCAGGACAGAGCCTCTATTTTTCGAGTTGTAGCTCACGTAACACTAACGAGGGGGGCAGAACACAATTTAAAAAGTAATTAAATTATATTGGTATTTAAGCATTTTTTTTTTTACCCCAAAAGACTAGCACTAATTTTTGATGGTAAAAGGCTGAATTTTTATGGACTGACAAAGCAAAAATTTTTAGATGTTTAGATGCAATTAGCTCAGGAAAAGGATAAAAAAGGAGAGGATCCTCGTATATACAGAAGACTCTTACCACAATTTGAGTAATTTTAACTTTTTCTCCTCCTCCTCCTCTTTTCCTTCTTCATCTAGATGCTAATTAAAATAGAATAATCTATCAACTACTGAAGGGGTATTTCCTTTTAAAGCTCCTTCAGATCTGAGATAATGATATTATACAGTTTTCTTGTACATGTGTTCTTCCTTCTTCATGTAAGATTATAAACTTTTTGTTTAATGAAAATTGCACTTATAAAGATCCAATCTTTTTCTTCTCATATTACAAAAAGAAACTAATAAATAATTAAAAACGTCCAAGTCTCAGAAAAAGGATCTGAAAAATAATTAGCAGGAACTACAAAGTTTGAAATGTTACCTTTGCAAATTAAAAGAGTTACTACACAACTGTGAACTTTCCGTTTTCACTCAATTGTCTCTCACACCACTAATCAGGAGGATATGGAAATTCAGCTTCCAGGAAAGGTAAAAACAATCCTGGAAGAGCGACTTCTTCCCTTTTAGGATGCAAGAGCCAGAATACATACCACATGGAAAAAACTGTACCATTTCTTCTAAGAGAAAATCACCCAGTAATTGGGGAAAAAAAGTTTGCCCTCACCTAACGCTTTACATATGGCTCCATAAAGCCATAAGGGGCTTTTCTCCACTTATCTAAGTCCCTTTGAACCTTGTTTTTCAGTGTTTGTCTCAAGGTATGTCCAAATATTGTTCTTCACATCAGGGAAGGAATGAAATGTCAAAGTCTGAGAAACCCTGTCTTTGGCATTATACTTCTATACCAAAAATAATTTGTTCGACAAAAGTAGTAAGTTCTATTAGGAATTATATCACAACCAGAATATGACTGTTCATAATCCATTTTTAATCTCCATTTATCATTGCCTCATCAGTTAAAATTAGTTACCATCTGTTTGTTTCTCCATGGTGTGAAGTATAGACTGCATGAAATCATTCTGTTTATCTGGACCCAGCAACAAAGAATCCATAGCTTGTTCTTCCAGCACTGTTAGCAACATACAGATACCTGCAATGAAAGCAATCTGTCTTTACGTTTGTGTACGAGATCCTTTTTTTTCCCCTTCAAGTTTTGGCAAACCTAAATAGTACTGTTTTCCAAAGCTCACTGCAATGAAAGCTCTCAGAGGAAATGATCAGCATCAGAGGAATCTGAAGCAGATGAATTTAAATAAGCTACTGAGTCTCCTGGACAGAGAAGTTAGTATTCTTCTATTTGACAACTCCCAAAATGCATTACACATTTCAAGAACTTTGATTGTACTGACGTCATAGGGACTGAGACAAGATCCAAAGAGAATTAACTGAAATTTCAACAACTCTAACTTTGCAGAATGAATATTCCTCTGAAGAACGTGGATATACCTGTGGGTTTGGTGGTTACTGTATTGCCGGCTAAAAGGTGACTAAAGGTTAAATCCTGCATGAACCCAAAACAATAGCTGTAAACAGAATTCAATTGTCTGGACAATACAAAGAATCTAATGGATGAAGGCACCTCCAAACCCCATCTAGAGAAGTGAACAAGCCAGTCTGGTCAGGTTCAGGAGCCCTACTTGAAACAGTAGGAGATCTTCAGGTGGGAACTTTCAAAGAAACCTTTGAAATGAATAAAAGACAGCTTGTGTCCTGAGGGGGAGACACTGTATGGGGTTCAGACTGTCAAAGAGGCAGCAGCAGCTACAGAGGTACAACCTGTTTCACCAAGCTTCAATGCTTGAGGGGTGTCTGGGTCAAGTGGAACCTACTTAAACTAGCAAGGAAAGGCTATGTTTAGGTAAGGCAATATGCATTTAGGTTTTTTTTTAACCCTTTTCTTTCTCCTTGTAATGTTCCTAAGAGTAAATAAATCATACTCTGTTTTGAAAAAGCTGTTCTCTGTTACTGCATTTACCAGCTGGTCCAATTCCTGGAGAGGATTCTGTAGCAAGGGCAAAATCCAGTTGGACTTCTTGGAGGTAAAATGTTTGGGAAACAAGAGGCATTGTAACCTGGGGGTTCAGTTAGAAGTGGGGTGAATCACAGGATTCCACTCATAGGGGTTGGCCTGCCACTTGAAAGAAATGTCACCACCCTCCTCCGGGATGGGGGGTGGAGAGCAAGCACAGATACAGCTCACTACTGAACGAACACTCACCAAGCCAGTAGTTTTTGTAGTTGGTGGTATCATACAAATGGGATGGCAGAAGAATGAGTTTCCCCTTCTCAATCATTGAAGAACTATAAATATCAGGACTGTCAAACAGTCCCAACTCAATGACTTTAAACAAGCAAGTCAACACTTCCTGTAAGTCATAGTAATCATCCCTGTCGACTTTCCCTAAATTTCTTGCTGTCAGGATGGCCCATCGACGAATCTATATATTAAAAAAACTTAAATATTACTAGAAGGAATACAACAAACAGCAATCACAGAAAAAACTAAGTTTAGCAGCCATATTCCTAATAAAATGTGGTCAAATACATTTGTACTGAGGGCAAGCTCTTGGAAGTGAGACTCAAGTATTCTTCCAACATAAACAAACATTTCCCCATGCATATTACAAACTGTGTGCAATGCAATCTAAAAAATCCAAAAGAGTTAGAAAGCATACATTCAAGGGCAAAAACTCACTGGAGGCACAAGATAGAGGCACCCTTTATCTCTAGACTTGTTTGATATCCTTGAAACTTTATTGATCAACATTTAACATAGACATAAGTGCAATTAAGGAACAGCAACCATACGTTAATGCTGTATGTGAAGGATGCCTGTCTACTTATTACCGAGCAGAATCCATCTTTTGACACATTTGAAGGACTACAGATAAATTCATGGAAGATAGGTCCCATCAATGACTATTAGCCAACATGGACGGGGACGGTGTCCCTAGCCTCTGTTTGCCAGAAGCTGGGAATGGGTGATGGGAGGATCACTTGATGATTCCCTGTTCTGTTCATTCCCCCTGGAGCACCTGACATTGGCCACTGTCCGAAGACAGGATACTGGGCTGGATGGACCTTTGGTCTGACCCAGTATGGCCGTTCTAATGTTATATACAGTATATTGTCAGATTATAAAATAGGGTAATATATCTCCCATGCATTTATCAGGACCAGCTTATGCATCAATTTGAATGGCAGAATTTTCAATGGGTAGCCTCCCTAAAATGCCTACAGATCCACATCCATACCAGCTCTCAAACTCTGTCAAGTAAAGTCTGGATCCACAGTTAGACACAATATCAAATAACTTGAAAAAATTACAAATACTCACCTCTTCCTGTGAAATAAAATATTAAGATGAATATCTTGCCTAGATTACTATAACCCTTATATTCCTCCTGATCTACACACCCAAAGTTGCTCATATCAAACTATTCACTGACTTTCTCGGAGGTGAGCTAAGAAGGACATTCTGTCCCTCCTTAGTCTTAAGGTGTACTATGAATCCTTCAAGATACATAGCAGGCCCTTCAATGGTACCAGGGCTTACATCCTAAGATCCAGGTGTTCTGTGGACTCTATATAACCACCACTCCTCAATCCTTTCCCCAGCTATTGAAGCTACCAGGAAGATCAAGGCAGATCTAGTTGGGGTCCTACAGTTTCACACTATGCTGTATACAGAGGCAGTTTTATAGGATAATCTAAGTCTCCCTGTAGAGTTAAACTTATGTCAAGGGAGTGAATGACAAGGGGCATTCTCACACTTATCCAACTCTGTACCAATTACTTGCTTAGGTCTTTTTCTGGCCTTCCCACGCTATTTGGCCTGCAAATGTCACAATTTTGATAATACCTGTGACTTTCAACCCAGATGCACTTGGGTATCCCAAGAAATTTCCACTTTGTTACCATTCCTTAAGGGACTGGGTTCAAAAAGAGATAAGCTACTGTCATCTACTACATTATGAATGCCCTCAAGGTCTGCTTCAAACAAGAACATATGGCACAGAGACCTCCCATTGTGGTCTAGGATTGGCCTAATTAAAATACCCTCTCCGAATCTCATTCAGATACATACAATTAAAAATACCATCTAGCCTCCACTGGTCTCAGAATGAAGACCAATAAAATAAAGGACAACTGTGCCTGCTGGTAATGTCAAACTCTGTGTGCTATGTCGCTATATATGCTATGGGAATGCTCTGTAATTAAAGGATTTGGGGAGGAAGAGTGTTCCGGACTGTCTCTTATTCCAACTGACAGTGCCACTCTCACCACTTCTATTTCACATTGGAGGCAATTCCAAGATTACTGAACCTCAGACTACCCAAGGATATAGCTTTTAGTGACTAAAAACAAATGATACCGAGATGGAGAGACTCAACATCCTAGCACAAAAAAGGCTGGAGTATGAACATTGTATTTGGCTACCTTGGAAAGAGTGGCATACAAAATATACTTGGACTCAGCCTGAAAGCCTAGATCTTTATTTTCAGAGATGCTGAACACTTGCAACTCCTATTGACTTTAACTGAACTTTTAAGTTATCAACACTTCTGAAAACAAAGCCCCATAGCTTTTGTTCCTTGACAGGTATCAGTGATTCAGAGTTACACATTGTGAGCTTCTGTACCACACTTTCCACTTTATGAACTTCATTTGCACAATACATGATGCATTGCCCTCCACTCATTCACTTCTGATCCCCCACCCCGCATTCTCAGTCAATTCTTTTCTTTACAGTCAAAAGAATTCCATTTTCTTTGAATTGACAGTATAATTGTATTCCTATCCAAATTCTAATTGAACAACTTCCTGTGCCAAAAAAGGAGAATGAAGAATCATGCTGAATTTTGAATCTTAACTCTGATTTTATTTTTAATCACAAGAATTTGGAAAAACAATCTGAATGTTATTTAAACTCAGACTATGTAGTGGAATTTCCTTTGGGTACATTTTTATTTTGAAAAACACATGCTTCTTTAGGTTCTCAATTCAGCATGAGGCTCAATCTCCAGAACAGGTGAAATTAGGAGAAGACTCAATAGAAATTAAATGCTTTAAACTGTTAGGTGCTCCTATTATCCACCTTGAGAAAAGCCACATAACACCCAAAATGTTAATGTTACAAATGGCTCAAATTAAACAGTAAACATTGATTAGTCTGCAGACTTTAATATGCCTTTTCACTGACTTTTTTCTTGCATGCTCTTGTTTTGCAAGAACAGCTGTTCTTGCAAAACAACCACTTATTATCATGGATAGGAATATTATGTGCCAAGACATATTAATCAAGGTTACATGCTTCTATGGATTGTTTATATGAGGAGGATACAGCAGAAACGTTTAAACTTTGAAACAATAGGCTTATTACTCATTGCCAAATGTGAACAAGGATAGATATACACAATCAAATCCCTGAAACAGAAGTGCCCAGTAAAAGCTTAAAGTGAGTTCGTTTTTCTGATTGTAGTCTCATTGTAGGAGAAATAACTCACCACTTCATTGGGGTGTACCAACAACAGATAAATGCCTGGATGTTTGTCAAAGACCTGAAAGGAGAAGTTAACTTGTTCCATTTTACAAAGAGCCTCAACACAGAGCTCACCTAAACAAGAGGAGACATAAATGGTAGAGATTAACCAAAACCAAGGCAAGCGAAGTTATTTTACTGCTTAAAGAAATATTACTAGGGCAACTAAACATTTCACTAATGCTCGTTTAAAATAATTATTTTCACCTTCTGCAATAGTGAGACTACTGGATTCTTTCAAGTGTAAGCCATGAGATACTCACTGATTCGTGCATGTAGCAGCAGGTACGGGTATTTCAGTATTTCTAGAAGAGGTACACGCAGGTTGTTCTCAAAATCCGGGCCTGTGTAACCAGACAGTTTAGTTTCCCCATTGTCATCCACTATAAATAATTCATCATCCTCTTCAATATCTGTCTTCATGGATTTCTCAAAGTGGTCAATGAGACGGGAGGTTTCCAACTCCCATAAGATCTATTCAGGGAAAAGGAAACAATAGTTTGTACAGTTGCTGAGACTGAGGATGTTTAACATCATGTGGAACTCCTGATGAGATTCTAAGAGCTCATTACTTTGTTTTGGAAAGTTACTTTCCAGACATTGTAAGAAAATATTAACAGTTGGGTGTGGAACTCAGGTGACACAGATCATCAGCAACATTTTCAATTTGGAATTGACTGATTATAGAATCATTAAAGTAACTTTAGTGGCAGTCAGAAATTGTAGGTACATAATGAATAAGGTTTTGAATAATTTATTCATTTCTGAATAAAATTAATAGCTTCATCATTATTTTAGACAGAAGACTGATAACTGGGACAAAGTTCTGTATTTAAATACAGGAATAGAGCACATTACAAGAACTTACAATTAAATGGCAGCATACGCTTCCTGCAATAGTTAGCTAAACACAGAGCCCTCACAAAATTCCTCTCCCTCAGTCAGACCTAACCACCATCAAATCCCACCCTCTGAGGTAACTCAACTAAACCTTTTATTCTGTGCAGCTCAGTAGGAGACAATTACCTCCTGCAGTAAGCCAGGCAATTCATCCCTTGCCTTGTGATATTCAACCACACATTCCAGGCAGTAACACAGATCATCATTGGCTGCTGCACGATCTTCAGGGGACAAAGTCTTGGAAGCATAAGTTCTTAGGAACTGGGTGGTGGAGGAACCACCAGGCGTACACCAACGACATGTGCTCATTCTTCAGACACACACATAGAAAGAGGGAGGGAGTTATTAGACATCAAAACACAAAGTAGAAATAAGATCCAATTTCACCAAGATCTCTTCAATGCTAAGGGCTAAAGATTTCTGTAATGTGCAGCTGCAGTGTGTATATATGATTTTTAAAACATGAAGTCCAAAACAATCAAATGTAAGTGACCAAGTTTAAGCATTTATATCTATATTTATGCACCTAATAAAAGTGGCCTCATTTTCAGAGCATTTGAACACCTACAGTTCCCAGTGAACTACAAAACAAAATTTAAAAACTAATAATTAAAAAGTATTTTATTTCTCTTACAATTAATACATTTGGATAACATTGATATACAAAATTTCACCTTGCATTTAACTGAAGAATCCATAACTAGCCCACAATACAACTTTAATGAACTCTTTCAACATATACAACATTAATATACGTATGCATCAGAACAGTTGTTTGTGAAAACAAGGGTTTATCGATACAAAGTTTGATTAGTTCTGCTTCACCTCCTTAAGATTCTCATAGTTCAATGAAGCTGTTGCTTAAATTTAAGAAAATGGATTTAAGATTTTTCAGTTTATTAGTCATCCCTGAAATTTCCACAAGTGGCTACCCCTACATTCAGAATAAGAGCAGTTTAAGATAAATTCTATCACTTCTACCAAGCTAATAATAAACAAACAAGAATAGATTCTATATAACAATTGTGTAACTACAGGTGCTCAGCTTTATTAATGCCAATTGTATATACACTGGCTATGAATCAAACATTTTCATTCTCCTCACTTTGCATCAGTTAGGGTGACAACCTAATTTATTAGTATTACTTCCTAAAAGGTACTCACTTTCATGAAAAAGGGTTTGTGCACATGGTTTTTATTGTTACTTAACCCACACAGGAATGGTACTGAAAAGGACAGTTCCTCAATTTGCTGGACAGTCTTGAATTAGGCAAATACACCTCTACCCCAATATAGCGCGACCCAATATAACACAAATTCGGATAGAACGCGGTAAAGCAGCGCTTCGGGGGGGTGTGGCGGGGCTGCACGCTCCGGCAGATCAAAGCAAGTTCGATATAACACGGCTTCACCTATAACGCGGTAAGATTTTTGGGCTCCCGAGGACAGCGTTATATTGGGGTAGAGGTGTATTATACTGCTTTATGAAGCTATGAAAGTGGAGGTACATGCATATTTAATGCCTTGAGAAATATTTAGTAAGCAATCACCTAAAACTGTGTCAGTTTCAATTGTTATGGGTTTATCCTAAACTGCATCAGTAATATCTGTTGTGTGAGGAGCAATTAGCTATCATATGACCACTGACATTTGGAAAGGAGGACTTGGTGAACTAGCACTCCATAAGCAATAGTCTAAATATTAATGGCCTTGAAATTGAGGATAAGATCCAGATAATTTCTATTGCGTTTATGAGACTCCCCTAATGAAACAACATAGTGCACAGCTTGGAGTAACAGTCTAATCAAAGTTCATATTCTGTCACTATAATTAAAATAATAAAAGTCTCCAAAATGGGCAATTCTTGTCAGCACTTCTAAATATTTTCACAAATCCACAGTATTCTAAACATTCGAGGACCAGACATTGACTTATTCTTCCTGACCAAATATTCCAATAAATCATTTGGTTAATGTCGACTAGTAAACATACATCTGCATAATACTGGCCTACAGCTGGATTAACATATATCCTCACTAATACCATACAATAAATCAGCTATATTTAAAAGTAGTAGACTTTTCTTAATTATTAATTTTAAGATAGCCCACCTATTCTTAAAAACTGGCTGAAATATCACAAGTTAATTTGAATATTACAGGGATCTTAAATCTTCAACAACTTTAACATCCCTGTGCCTTCACTGGTGCCCAAATTGTAGTCACCATACCACTGCTTTTCCCTGAAGCATTTGCTGGTGGTCCATGCCTTGCTTCCAGATGCTAAACTGCATTACAACGCAATTAAAAACTTTTTTCTATTTTTTTTTCCTGATACCAGTTTCTGTACTTGACACTGTGACCTTACATAACCATAAATGGAAAGGAAGTGGTGGTCTATGAGAATTTTTCTAATAGGATATAGGCCACACTGAAAAGTTTCAGGATCCCTTGTATTAGACTATGTAAACTGTAACTCAGATTCTGCCACCACTGTCCACACATTGGGATGTACCTTGCTTGTCAAGCAACCCTATTGAAATTAATGGGACTAAGTACAGAGTAAGAGATCACTTAGGTGAGAGAATATGATGTATATGTTAAATACTTAACTTACTATTTAAGTTTTTAGAAAACCTAAGATTAAAGAGCCACCACCACCATGTGAAGAGTCATAATGGTGACCAAATCATGACAGAAATTAATTCAGGGCCAGTCTACACCGTCAATCTCACCACATCTGGGGACCAGTTTACAGCTTGTCTTGGTTATGTAACTTAGACAAGACCTTAAATTTCAGTTATCTGAATTCCATTACCAGGTTAAGTCGTTGCATAGGTCTCCACTACAAAATGGAATTGGGCTGTAACTGGGCCAAAGAACAACACTACTGAACTCTGACAAGTTCATTTCTGTGGGCTTTGCTGGAATATGTTTGAACATGGTTCCGTAACAGTGAAGCCCAGCACTGATATGGACTTTGAGAGAACGTGAAGTGTGAGTGAAAAAGAAAAACTTAGTAAGATTCCCCAGATAAACAAAACTGCTATGCATGCGTGTTTTGTATCTTGCTGACTTAGCCAGGGAAGTCTATTGGCTTAAAAATGAATTAGTTTCCTTCATTTTATGCCATTCCTTATGAACATTAATTAATATGCATACTGGAGAAAGTTTTAATTATCTTAACTATAAATCTACTTATCACATTTTTCTATCATTTGCATCACTGGCTTGTTAATAATACAAGAGTTATGTCTAAACAAGGGGCAATTCTCTCAACTCATCTTCTCCTATTTGATGTTGCAATTAAGTCATATGGTTTTGTTTATGACATCATCAAAATATTTTCCATAGCAATATATGGATGCCAAACAGCTTGGCAGAGTAAAAAAATAAAAACCATCTTCAACAACAACAAAGGAAGACCAGGCCAAGTATATTTTTACAAATATTCTCACTCCCAAGTTAGTTTTTGCACTAAATAATCCAAGCAAGAACCAGCATTTCCTGACTTCTGAGAATTTACCTGCAACCTTTAACACTCTCACCAAGATTTTGTTAAAGGAATTACCTAGATTTTTTTTTTTAATTATAATCTGAAACTATTTGTCTAAGCACAATCAGAATGTCTTATCCTGCACAAGGTGCACAATCATTAAAGCAAGGCCTCCTATGGAGTCTTGCTTCATTCACTGGATACCTTATTCAATGAGACAAGGGCACATCATTGACTGTTGAAACCGTAATTTGCTAGACACATTAATAAATATTTAATAATATTGTTATTACAGTAGTGCCCAGAATCTCCAATCCCCGAGCCCTCTGTTACGTGCTGTACAATGCCTTCTGAACTCAAAGGTCTTAGCCCCACTGCTTTTCAAATGTGAAAATCAAAACAAGGCCATCTCAAACTCTCCACCATCTCTAACACTACACATTCTCAGGCTTTAAATAGTTTCTGTTAGGGTTCAGTTTTAGATAATCAGTGTTATGATAGGTCAAATAACCAAAGCTTATGCAAGCTTAGTAATCAAAAGATTATTAGTCAAAGATTCAGCAGCATATACAGAAAGGAATGAGTTAATACTTTACCTATCTGAAGAACAGGTTTTGCATAAGTTACATCTTCATTCTGTTCCAAAGCATTACCTCACTTCTACTTATATTTATATCGCTGTTTATCATGGACAGGAAAATGCCCCAAATTCCTTTATTTCATGACATACCCCAGTCTTCCTTTTCCATAAAGGTTGCACCTACCATCCAAGGTTCTTAGATATCTGTATCCAGTTAATTTAACAATCTTCCAACAATTACAATAGTTGCTTATTACTTAAAGACCAAGCAAAACCAAGAACACTATCTTGTCCTTGATGATCTCTACAAATGCCAAAAATAAAATCTTACACAATTTTTAATACATTTCCAGCACAAAGCATGCTGAAAGCAATACATTAAGCACAGGTGCACAGTTAGCCAAAATTAATGTATTATTGAGAAGTAATTTTGACTTTTGAAAGTGCTTCAGCACGCCAACATTTAAGAGCTGTATCTTTTTGGAGCCATCTGTCAAGATGTACAGCAAAATTCTACTAAGCATGCACAAAGTTTCCCTATTTACATGCTTTTAACTTTAAAATTACTGAACCAATATTCTTCAAACTTCTGTTCCTTCTATCTCAATGAGATCTACAAACCAAGCTAAGTTTGTTATATTTTAAGTAATTGAATTAGCCCATATACAAACTTTTTGATTAAAAACTTAAAAATAACGCACCCAATTTTGTTCAGTTTTTCCAAAAACAGATTAAATCACCTCCAGATTGAGAGCAAGCCATGAAAATTTCAGCACCTCAGGAATTAGTTTTAAAATTATGAGCAACCAAACAAAAAGGATTAGAATAGAAAATAGAATTCAACCATAACTATATACAAAAACTTAACACATACAGTGCACTGCATGTTCCAGTCACTATAAGTACTGGCTAATTAATTATCCAGTAAGACAGATGTTACCTCCTTGCAAGTTAACAACATGCAAGTGGCTTCCTTACAGTGTAAGGAACTGCTCCACATCACTGGACAAACCAGGAGATGCTGCCTAAGAGTGATTAAAGGCACTTCAGCAACATCTGTACAATATACTTCAAAATAACTAGATGCCTCCCTTTAACATTAAGCCTTCCACGGTCTTAAGACAACTTCTGTGGGACAGGACAGGGCAGGACAGGACAATTAGTGTTTTAAAAAACGTTAAATGTTTTTAAAAAAATGTTAGGGCATGAACAGAGTAAGTATGTGTTTTCTAGGAGTGTTGCCTCTGGAATGCCTGGTAAGTGTCAGCCAGTTCAGGAAGAAATGAAAGGTCTGGTCACGGGGAGAGTGATACCTGATGCCAGCTACAGGTGAAGACATCCCAGAGGGGGACTCATCTATTCCATGGCAGGGAAGACAGAAAGAGAGTGGTGGAAGAACAGGGAGGGATTTTTTGGCAACTGGGGCCCAATTCCTATAGGGGTGGAGTATACACATGTTTTCTACAAAAGGAGGAATTCTGCTAGGGGTAAGGATTTGAGTTGAGCTCCTAAACAGAGTGTGATGGGGATCTGGAGAAGCAGAAGAATTTACTTCCTAGCTCTGCATGTCTGTAGGGAAGAGGTTGGAGAATAACAGAGGAGGGGGCAATTTCCATACTGCGGGTGACACTGGCTGAGAAGACTGGCAAGGGAGCAGTCTCCATGTTCTGGGGGCACTGGCACAAGACTAGTCTCCATACTCAGGGGAGAAGGGAACAGGGGGCTGAGGTAGGAGCAGTCTCCATGCTCGGAAGGCACTGGCCAGGATGGAGGCAGTCTCCAGGTTCAGGAGGGCACAGGGCAGGTGGGAGGGGGGGGCAGTCTCCAGGCTCAGGGGGGCACTGGCGGGGGGGGGGCAGGGGCAGTCTCCAGCCTGGGGGGGGGGGCAGGCTGGAGCAGTCTCCAGCCTCGGGGAAGGCACTGGCCGGGGGGAGGGGGAGAAGGCTGGAGCAGTCTCCAGGGTCGGGGGGGGGGGGCGGGCACTGGCGGAAGGGGGAGCTGGAGCAGTCTCCAGGGTCGGGGGGGCGGGCACTGGCGGAAGGGGGGGGCTGGAGCAGTCCACAGGGTCGGGGGGGGCGGGCACTGGCGGAAGGGGGGGCTGGAGCAGTCCACAGGGTCGGGGGGGGGCGGGCGGGCACTGGCGGAAGGGGGGGCTGGAGCAGTCTCCAGGCTCGGGGGGGGGGCGGGCCACTAGCGGAGGGGGAACTGGAGCAGTCTCCAGGCCCGGAGGGGGGAGCACTAGCAGTCTCCAGGCTCGGGGGGGCCCCCACTGGCGGAGGGGGGGGCTGGAGCAGTTCCCAGATTCGGGAGGGGGGCACTGGCGGAGGGGGGGGGCTGGAGCATTCTCCAGGCTCGGAGGGGGGGGGCACTGGCGGAGGGGGGGGGGGGGCTGGAGCATTCTCCAGGCTCGGAGGGGGGGGGCACTGGCGGAGGGGGGGGGGCTGGAGCAGTCTCCAGGCTCGGAGGGGGGGGGCTGGAGCAGTCTCCACAGGCTCGGGAGGGGGGGAGGAACGACGTTTCCAGGCTCGGGGGCTTCTCCTCTTTCCCTCCCCCTCGGCTGCCCCCTCACCTCCTCCCACCGCCAGCCTCTGGGCGCGGGCCTCGGCGCTACTCCGCCACCATGGCTCCGGTGGGCATCCAGCCAACGCTTCCCCGCTCAGGCCAGCCCCCGGCGCAACCCCCACCCCACGTTCTCCTCACTTCCGGCCCAGCCGGGTGTCTCGGCCGGAAGTGAGTTTGTTTTTCCTCCGGGGCGGGGCGGGGCCCGGAGCGCCCAACTCTAACCTGGAGGGGCCCCGCGCGGGGGGGCGTCTTAAAGGGCCAGCGGCAGGTGTGTCGGGAGGAGCAGAGAGCGGGGGAAAGCGGGAGGGACGTAGAAGCGGCCAGGGAGGAGTGGTCCAAGGCACTAGCCTAGGAGGAGGACTTGGTTTCAATTGAGGTTGGCACCAGCCTGCCTGGGTGAACCTGGGCCAGTCCCTGAAAATGAGGAGCATAAATGGTGCCTCCTTTGGGCAAGTTTGTCCCCTCTATTGCCAGCCCCAAATCTTCAAATGAAGCCTGCAACCGTCACATATCCAGACCACGGGACTCCCGGAGCTGGGGCTTTAAGGGGAAGATTCGTGACAAAATCAGGAGAGTTAGCAACACTGACAGCTGCTAACTGACGGTGTCCCCCCCCCCCCCCCCCCCCATCCTGAACTGGGACAAATCCAGACAGTTTTATCCGGCAGCAGACAGGGAATATGCCATTTTGAACATACCACTCCACCCCCACCAGTGTGACCTCATGCGCACAGTGCATATGAGGTCATGCCAGTGCAGGTGCTGCCCTTGTGGTGTGACCTTGCATGCACCCTATGTACAAGCTCACCCTGGCCAGGGGTGGGCCCACACTATTCCCAGAATGACCACTATTCTGGGAACAGGTGAGTGGCCACCCTAGGTAGGCAGGAAGAAGTGGATGAGGCTACAAGGGAAAGGGGGATGAAGGGGAAGTGGGGCAGGAGAATTAAAAACATATTGGGGGAGCAATTGGAAAGGAAGGGGAGAGTTGACAGGAGTTTGGCTGGGCAGTGACCACCTGTCCTACACTCAGGGTGATTATAACACCACTGCCATTATCTCCTACTTAGCCTGTTTCTAGCCTCTGCCACTCCAGCAACTCAGAGCCTTTCTCACAATCCTATCTCCCATCCCTGAGACAGATCAGAATCATTGCCCCCAATCTACAGCTGGAGAAATTGAGGAATTTACTCATAGACGGTCAGTCAGCGGCAGAGCCAGGCTGATAACACTCCCCTCTTTCAGGGGGCTGCTGTGAGGTTTGATAGTGATGCTAGAGCTGAGCATAGTGAAATCAGAGACCAAATCCTAAAATCTCGAGATTGGTTATAAATCATAAGATTTAAATAAAAAAATACTGTTCCACCTTGTATTTAGCAGTGACACTGTGAGTTAGTTTCCCAGACCTGAAGAAGAGTACTGTATAAGCTTGTCTCTCTCACCAACAGAAGTTGGTCCAATAAAAGATATTGCCTCACCTATCTTTTCTCTAATAAATCACATTGGTGTTTTTATCTGATTTTCAAGTCTGCCCCTAATTTGTGCGTGGTGATTTGTGAAGCCAGTGGCAGTTAAGGGAACTCTTTACCTCAGATGACAAGGCCTTTGGGGATGATTTATCCCACTTGGGGTCCAATATGTAACTGCCGTCACCATGGAGCATGACTGATGTTGTGTTCTGAAGGAGGAATATCATCATCCAGCTATTATATTCTTTATCTGCAGATTTCAAAGTGTTTAAGAGAGGAGGCTAAGTATCATTATTCCCATTTTACAGATGGGGAAACAAACACAGAGCTGAAGTGACTTGCCCGTGGTCTGTCTCTGTCCACTAGGCTGCACTAATTCAAGTAAAAGGTGCTTTGTGGGTAACTAGTGGAGGCTACACCTAGCATTAGGAGAGCTCCATAAAGTTTAACAGCCTTTCCTCTCAGCCTTTTTCTGTAATATGCACATTTAGACCCTTACTGATAAAGAGCAGCTAATCCCCTTTTGATCTTTAGCTGCTGCCACTGTAACACTTCCCCAACTTTAAAGTGTCTCTTAGCTGCAGATGCATCCCCTTGTAACCTCGCTGTCTCAGCCTTTGATAAGTTTGCATACTCAAGGATTTTCTGTACACCACCACTGAGACCATTAATGTTCCATGAATGTATGTTAAGTTACATATTTGTTTGAATCACTGGAGTTCTAGGGGACTCAGTTCTGTTTTTTAGTGCTGTTTGAGCCTTGTGCTCTCATTTATAACGTAGCCTGCTACGCAGAGCTCTGTCAGTGTTGATTCTCTCTTAGCTCTGGCCTAACTTTTTTTTTGTGGCACTTGTTTTTCTACCTCTACCTACAATTACTTTGTTTCTCCCTCATGTTCCTTCTCCACCTGTGAGATGAGAGCATTTCCTTCTGTTTTCTATGATGTTTTGCTTCTTCGAAATAAACAAGTGAATGAGGAAGTTGGGCATTATGTTACCTCCCTTTCAAGTCCCATTGATAGGGGACATGAAAGAGTTAGTAAGTACCTCTCTCCCCAAGATCCCTCTCCCGAGTGGCAGACTTCTCTTCATCCAGTCCTGCTGGTGAAAGAGACCAGAAACATAAATGTCAAAATAAGTAAGGCAGTCAGAATTACTGCGCTCTTTGGTTCCAGTGCTGGAAAGGAATCTTGAGTGATAAGCTACTTCCCCTATCCCATTCCCTCTGCAAGCTGTCTTCCTCTTGTTCCCTCATAGATACAGGATATCTGCACATTACTCCAAGCAGTTGCTTGTACTGAAGGCTACCATTGCACACTGGCTCTAGTAAGCAATTCTTGCTACTGTTACAGGCTTCACACCTACTCTATTTTTTGTTTTTTTTAAGAGGGAGCTATTCCTCTTTATAAACTGGACAAAAACAATTTAGGTGATTGCTTAAACAAGGTTTATTGTACTACCACGGGGCCTGACTCTGAGGATGCTCAGCACCTCATAACTTCCATTGATTTAATTAATTGTGTGTCCTCCTTAAGAGGCATTTGTGAGAACCAAAGGGGTTAATTTAAGAGGGCGGGAGGAAGGTTGAAATTCACCAAGGGCATGGCTACACTTGCAGATGTAGAGCACTGTTAAACCTGCCTTCGGAGAGCGCATTAGGGAAAGCGCTGCAGTCTGTCCACACAGATAGCTGCTTGCGCACTGGCATGGCCACATTTGCAGCACTTGCAGCGGCATTGGGAGCAGTGCATTATGGGCAGCTATCCCAACGTGCAAGTGACTGCAACGTGCTTTTCAAATGGGTATGTGTGTGTGTGGAGTGTGACAGGGAGTATGTTGTGTGTATGTGGGGGGAGAGAGAGTGGGTTTTGGGGGGGCTGAGAGCATGTCAGCATGCTGTCTTGTAAGTTCAGACAGCAGCAGACCTCTCCCCCCCCCCCCCCCCAGCATTCCACACTAATCTGTCTCGGAGCAGATAAGCAGCCGGCTGTCAGGAACGTAGCCTATCTGCATTCCTACAGCCAGTTCAAAACAATGAGAAGAGTGGCCACTTGACTTAAGGGAATTATGGGATGTTTCTAAAGGCCGATCAGAGTGCAGTAATGCAACACCTCGTCCACACTGGCGCCATGATGCTCCAGCCAGGGCGCAGCAAACGTTATTCCACTCACCGAGGTGGAGTATCAGCAGCGCTGTAGCCGCGGAGTCAGAGCGCTCTACGTGCCTTGCCAGTGTGGATGGTTAGTGAGCTAGGGCACCCGGGGCTCCTTTATTGCGCTGTAACTCGCAAGTGTAGCCAAGCCCAAAGATTCTCAATGGTTCTGGACCAGTTGCTTATTATGACTCAATGTTATAATGAACTTAAGTTTTATTAAAGTTAAAACAATAAAAAATAAAATCAAGAAGCCATATAACAAATTACAAAAAAACTACTAAAGATAAAACAATACAATTGTCAAATTAAAGTCAGATTAAAATCAAATCAACAAATTAAAAGTTAACAATTATGGATTCGAACCAAATAACCAAATCAATGTTAATTTTGTTGCAACGAATGTCAATTTTTTTTTAAATATAAGTGATACTACGTTATTTTAATATCATGGTTGGATATAACTAGGGCCCTACCAAATTCATGGGCACGAAAAATGCATCTGGTCTCCCCCCGTGAAATCTGGTCTTTTGTGTGCTTTTACCCTATACTATACAGATTTCACAGGGGAGACCAGTGTTTCTCAAATTGGACGTCCTGACCAAAAAGGGAGCTTCAGGGGAGGGGTTGCAAGGTTCTTTTAAGGTGGTTGTGGTGTTGCCACCCTTACTTCTGCATTGCCTTCAGATCTGGGCAGCGGGAAAGCAGCAGCTGTTGGCCAGATGCACAGCTCTGAAGGCAGTGCCCATCAGCAACAGCTCAGAAGTAAGGATGGCAATACCATACGATGCCATACTTCTGCACTGCTGCTGATGTCGGCTCTGCCTTCAGAGTTGGGGCTCCAGCTAGCAGCTGCCTCTCTCCAGCTGCCCAGCTCTGAAGTCAGCACCGCCGCCAGCAGCAGCGCCGAAGTAAGGTAGCAGTATCACAAGCCCCCTCACAATAACTTCGCAAACCAACCCTCACACACACACACACACACAACTCCTTATTGGGTCAGGATTCCTACAATTAAAAACACCATGAAATTTCAGATTTAAATAGCTGAAATCATGACATTTACAATTGTTAAAATCCTATGACTGTGAAATTGACCAAAATGGACCGTGAATTTGGTAGGGCCCTAGATATAACCATCATATTATTATTAATAACCAATTTTTTTTTGCAAAAGCTCAAAAAGGCCTGTTACAAATATATATGCATATATTTTTGCCTCAACAAATAATGCATTTGCAAACGAAAAGAATTATCTTTTATTAATCACAAAGTTTTTTATTCAAAGGGAAAAATGTAAGGGGAAACCAACATGAATGTAAAGGTAATATTAATAAAATGTCAATTTCTTGTTTGGGTTTTTATAAAGTTGTCTGTGCCTTTATTAATTATTGAAATATAGTTATAAGAATATAATATATTTTGTTACATCTCCCAACCAAAACAAAACGTCATGAAAATGAAATACTCTCAAAGTGTTTGCATAGACCTGCATTTAAAATTTAGTTTGGTTTAAGTGGTGTGGTGTGGTAAAGTAAAGAGAAGTCGTGGTGGTTAAAGTTTGTGCTTCTAAACAGTTAACAAAAGTGGAATTGGTATCACAAGCAAATTAACTCTAAAAGAAAGCCTGGGTAAAAATTCTGTTACTAATTCTTTTGCTAAAACAGAGTGCTCAGCATAGGAGTGTGCCTTCTCACAGAAGATTGTGAGCATTTATTTTAGCAGTCAAGCACAATATTTATTATGAAAAAAATAGTGATGTCCATGTTAAGTGAAAGAGAATGTTTGTGCAGTAACTGCGAAAGTATCTAAAATTGATCTATGTGTGCTAAAGAATTGGGAAAATGAGAACAAAAGCATAGCTTGTGTTATAAGAGACGTGGTACCTATTGCACTGTAAACAAACTAGGTTAATCTGTGTATTACATATTGGTTATTGAAAACGAGAAATGTAAAAAGATAAGCAAGCAAAAGCTGTATTATGTTAACCAACTTAAGCTGTTTAAGGGTGCATCCCACAGACCGATGACACCAGACGATGTCACTCAACAAAGACACCAGAATATATCAGTGCACTGTGAAGAAACCCGGGGCATCAAGAAAAGAAAAACGAAGTGCTTTACAAACAACAGACTGGGTCAACTACACCTCAGTCTACCATATATAGACAATTAAGTAGACAATCAGCTAGAAACCACTAGTTGAACCAGGTCTAACGGTCATTTAAACTGTATATTATTAAGCAAAGTAAGCTCATGTGCCTGTGGTTTTAAATCTTTAGAACTGAAATATGGATGAGATTGGCTATGGTGTAAAAGCAACTGTATTATTGCTGTATACTTCGTGTTAACTAATATCCTAGCATTTATCAGGAACGTACACAAGACTCAAGGGCTGGGCAAATGACTATTCCATAGTCTGGTATCTCTCAAAATAGAAGACTCCAAAATCTAAGTAGAATTATGAATTACATTTCAAAATGATCTAACTCTGAAGATCTATTTGGAACAGAGTAATAATATAAAATATATATATTTAACAAAACATTAACTATTTTGACAACCGGGCAGTGGAAACTGTCTCTAAGTCTATAATTCATGGTATTAAGAATCGGTACATCATTTACAATGTGCATAACATTCCAAACACTGTTTAATCAAACACAAATAAAAATTAATAAACTAATGGCAGCAAACAACATGAAGACAAGGAAAAAACAAATTAATAAAGAAGTTACTTGTACTGCTTATGTCAGGTACATACATAGTCACTACCATACCCAACTCATTAGGGAACATTAAAAAAGAAAAATTACCTGATCTTATTAGTAATAAACAGCTAACTGGTATTGTCCTCAGTGTATAACAAAAACAATGGTAAATGGGCAATATGTCAAATTATGTAGACAAATTCCCTGTTAGTACCAGTCATAATATAGAGATAGGTTTCAGAGTAGCAGCCGTGTTAGTTTATATTCGCAAAAAGAACAGGAGTACTTGTGGCACCTTAAAGACTAACAAATTTATTAGAGCATAAGCTTTCGTGGACTACAGCATCTGAAGAAGTGGGCTGTAGTCCACGAAAGCTTATGCTCTAATAAATTTGTTAGTCTCTAATATAGAGATAGTGCATCCTAACTGAGGCACGTGTTATTTAAAACAATTTTGTTCAGTATCTGGTTAACAATAGTGAATCCCAGCATAGCAATATTTGATAAATTGGTTACTGTCCATTCAGTAGGTTATCTGGAAGACAGCATCTACAAGAAACAACTGGATCAACATCCACTACTCATGTATCATAGAGCAGGGGTTCTCAAACTTCATTGCACTGCGACCACTTCCCAACAATAAAGATTACTATCCAACCCCAGGAGGAAGGAATGAAGCCTCAGCCTGCCCAAGCCCCGCTACCCAGGGGCAGCAGGGCTCAGGGGTGAAGTCGAAGCCAAGGGCTTCAGCCCCAGGCAGGGGGCCTGTAACCTGAGCCCCGCTGTCCAGGGCTGAAGCCCTCGAGCTTCGGCTTCAGCCTCAGGCCCCAGCAAGTCTAAGCTAGCCCTGGCAACTCCATAAATGGGGCCCTGACTCACAGTTTGAGAACCGCTGTCATAGAGCAATGCAAACCTAAAGAGCTTTGACCATGGCTTGTTATGCCAGGAATGTTATTGACTTCGCAACTCCAACGTGTGGCCAGAATAATTCAGGCCAATCCATTGGAACAGAGAAGCTAGCCACACAGGCTAGTCTCCTGCCCAGAAAAGCTTACCAGATGGTAACAACCAGCAGTAAGGATAATCTGTAACATGGATGGACCTACTGTGTAGTAACTAATCACAAGAAATTTATATATGGAGGCCTCATGTGTGAATTTTTGTTTTACTCCTCATATGCATAGCATTGTGGAACATACTGTAACAGTGCCTAACCCAGTATTTCAGAACTATAAAACTACATTCCTCAAAGTCCCGAATCTGACATTTCCAGGCCCACCATTAGAGACTAAAAACACTTGGAAAATAAAATCTGTCCAAGGGTCATACAAGGGAATGTGCAGACCAAGGGACAGAGAGGCATGAATGTGTGGATAGTAATGTCAGGTGGTCATACAACAGTGTTTAGCCCACTGGGTAATCTTCAGTCCATGCACTGTGCTTTTCCAAGATGGTGGGTAAAACATTCTCCCCATAAAAGGATAAAAAGTGGTGGAATGTAGTAGAAAGAAAGAGCCTGAAACATGGGGCCTGGTACAAGGCCTAAGGGCTGAACTAAAGTGAGCAAAAGTCAGGCCCTGCTGATATAAAGCAAAGTTAGCAAGAATCAGGCTACAAGCAAAAGCAGATGCTTGCTTGCAAGTTCACTATCCAATACATGAACTTGGCAAGAACAGGCCTGGCACTGCAAAAACACAAGCACTCTTAGGCACTAAGTATTCACGTAAACACATTCCAGAAGGATTGTGCCAGAACACCTCGATACAAGGTTATGGTGTAAATACACTCCCCAAAGATGATACAGGGGCACACTGACCCCTCCTAAGGATAAGGTCAGGATGACACAGTGATGGATAGCAGGGCTGGCTTTAGGAAGGGCGGGGCCCGATTCGAATACCTGGCGGTGGTCCGGGTCCTCAGCGGTGGGTCCTTCCGTCACTCCAGGTCTTCCGCGGCACTGAAGGACATGCCGCCAAAATGCCGCCGAAGACCCAGAGCGAGTGAAGGACCCGCCGCCGATGTGCCGCTGAAGACCCGGACCGCTGCCAGGTGAGTAAAAAAAATTTAAAAGGCGCCTAAGTTAGGCGCTCTTCTTTAGGGCGCAGGGCCCTCTTAGGTGCGGGGCCCGATTGGGGGGAATCGGCCTAAAGCCGGCCCTGATGGATAGAGATGTTTTGATTGGATCAACAAATACAAGATAAAGGGTGGTAACTAACCACATCAGAGGAGCAATACGTAACTTGTTTGTATCAGTGTATAAGAAAGGGGTCCCAGAAGGGGTGTCTTTGTCTGGCTGAGGGGGAGTGGAAAATCCTACTGCTCACTGAGCTGGTCCATTGTCACAGGCATACATGTATTAGTGTACTTTGAGCCGGGGCATTAGTATTGTGTTTTGTTGGCAATAAACCTGGCTGAGTGCCTTCACCACTGATCTGAGTCTGTTGTCTTCTTGGGCAGTCTGATCAGAATCTGCTATACTGGCTATCTGGATAGAGCCGGTGCATCACACAGAAAGAACACACACAGAACCAACAACTGACATCACTACTTGTGTGTCTGGCTGAGTGCATACAATCGGAACAAGCATCTCAGTTTTTCAGATGCTAAAATGTGATCTTTGTAGGCCAGGATTAGCCAGCATCCACTTGTACAGTATTACTAATCCCACACATTCAAAAATCATGAGTCAGACTCCCAAAAAATCATGATTGGCTTAAAAATGAGACTTTAAAAATAATAAATTTTGGATTCTTTTTATTTGCCTTCTGGTGTTTGAGCCTTTGGGGTTTACAGTTTTCAAACGGGAAACTTTTTTAAAAAGTGAGAGATAAGATTCTCACCTAACAACCTGACTCCAGGAGGTGGAAGTTTAAGTAATACACTAAATATCATAACAGGTTGCAATACTGCTTGTATCCTCATTTTCTGATGAGTCTTTATAGAAAATGCAATGAACAAACCCTATACAAAGACAAACTTTACTTGCAGTCACACCAAATTATTTACATTCTCTTTATCTATTTACAGAAAATTGCCATTATCTTACAAGAATGAAATCATAAAATGAAGACATATGTACAATTTTCATCTTCTCCATCAATATTCTTATTATTGTAATATTTACATAGAAATATTTCCCTACAAAAAAGGAATATATGATCTATTGACAATTTTCTCACTGCATTATATTAAAAAAGAATAAGAAAATCTTAAGTGTATCACTTCAGTTTTAATAGAAACAGTAAAAAAGTAGTCAAAGGAAAAGGCACATATGCCCTTTTTTGTTGTATAAAAGATTAAAACAGAGTAACCCGAGCTCCAAAACTATTAACAGTTTATGCAGGACATATTACAGCTGTTTTTAAAACAAAATAACTGCCAAAACTACAATTCAGGCTTTTGCGATTCCCCTGCAGCAACACAAGATGTCACAATCATCTAAAACAGTGCAGCTCCTGGATTTCTTTTAGTTGTTATTGGGTCATCAACTGTTGCTGGAGAAATAACCGAATTTCAGGTCTCAGCAGATGAATAGCTTTCTAAACTGAATTCATGGAAGTCCTATGGCCTGTGTTGCTAGAGGTCTGACTAGATGACTACAGTGGCATCGTTTGGTTTTAACAACTATGAATAGATCATTCTATATTGAAGAACTGGCAACATACCACCACACTGAGCATACACGAAGCATAAATGCAGAGTTTGACACTAGAATAAGCAGTCCTAGTAATACAGTTTTCTGAACTAAACTTGTACCCTTCCTTATTCTGGAACAGTTTTCAGCTGTAGACAAGCCCTTAGGAAACAAACCTAAAAGTTTTTACTCATAAAAGTTAATATTTTTGATTAAAAAGAAAAATATAAAATGCACAGGCCAATAAAAACACATGATGCACCTAAGAGACCTCACTATGGCTCCTCTATGAATTTGGACATTTTATAAACTGATACTATTTAACCAGAGGCCCAGAAATGCTCCATAATTCTTCAAAAATTTATTACTCTAATACTTCTACAGTGCCCAATGTGGGCTATGTAATAAAGATTCTTAAGCATACTTTTCTGAAAAAATTCTTCAGATCAATAGTCTGTTTATAAACTTCAGTTATTTGACCATTTTTACAGTATCAAAATCAGTTTGGTCATATAAGTGATTATACTGAAATGGATTTGTCTTAGCCAGTCAGAGCAAAGGGGAGCGCAAGGAGAAAGGGGGCAACTGTGCAGTTACTGACTCACCAGTGTAACAGCTTAAATTAGCCATATAGCAATCAATTCTCTGCAGTCTGGCTAACAGTACACTGGCTTCATTAATATTCCAATGTTTCAATTAGGTGGAAAATGTTTGACAGAATCTACAAAATCTTAGTCATTACATTTCAAGTTGATTTATCCACAGTTGTTATTATCTCTGAAGACTGGTGGTACCCTCTACTTACCTAAACAGTTTGTTGCATTTTTTTAAATACATACTGAACACAGCAAATTAAAAAAAAAAATCTCCTTACACAGACTTTTTTTTTTTTTTTTTTTAAGGCCGATTTTTTTTTAAAAGAAGATCCTAACTTGAAATTAGAATGCTGAAAACCTAAATTCATTCAGACAGGCTTACCCAGGACTTTAAGCAAATTTGTAATGAATGAAATATTAAGAAAAAAATATTGTTTTTCAGTGTTTCCACAAGTCCAATACAAAGTGACCTTTAGCTTCCTCAAACAATCTGAAGATAAGGTTAAAAGTCTCTAATAACAAAGATACTGCAAAAAATAATCTGTATTTACTTCTCTGTTCAATACAAAACAATAGAAGCAGACTTGCGTGTCTTCATTCTTCCCATTATTTCATGGCCATATACATTCAGTTTCTGATTTAACCCAGTTTAATCAAAATCCATTTTTCATATTGGGGGTGTGCAAAGAGGGAACATATTGGAGGATAATCAGTCATTGTCATCAGCATCATCTTCATTGTAGTCAAAGATATCGCTGAACTGGAAAACCTTTCTCTCGCAGCTGGAAGGCGACATGTCACAACTCTGAGGCCTCTTCTGCCTTTTTTCTAATCTTTTCTCAAGCAATGGAAGTGTCTCATCATAAAGGTAATCGATTATTTCTTTAAAAATGAACAATACGCAGTTTAGTTTTAATCTCATCTTGGTCTTTTCATTAGCAAACTGTGTTCTCTCAGAAAGGTTTGCAAAACTAAACATATTGTTACTTTTTTTTTTGCTGATTAAATTAACAATTGCATTTATGTGCTAAGAGTATATGGTGCACTTTTTCCAGACAGACAATCTCAAGGCACCATATTAACATTAATGTTTGCAATGTACCCCCATAAGCATAAGGTCTGTTTTACTGATATCAGAACTTTGACAAAGAGAAGTGAATTGACTAAGCTTAGGGAGCAAGTCAGCAAGTTGGAAATAGAACCCAGGAATCCTGAGTCTCTTGGTCTTCTGCTCTAACCATGAATTTGTTCTGCATGGTCTTAATCACAGATTCAAGAAGGAAGTTTTTCTGGTTTAATATCAGAAAGGTATTATGTGATGGACGCTGTTGAGTGGTAGATTAGGGGACTAGGAGCTCAGACTCCTGAGTCCTCTTACTTGTTGTCAATAATTCACTTTGTGAACTTGAGTAAATAATTTAATATAATCTTGTAATGGGAAACCTCAATGCCCTACACCCTTCACAGCTTGGTATTCCACCACTGTAATCTGTTTATACCCTTCAGGGCTCAAATTGGTTACCAATGCCTTTTTCATGCTGCCTCCTTGTTCTCCAGAACCTAGGCTTTTTATTTTTAAATTAATTTTCTAGCTGTTATGGTTGCTGAGATAGCACTGAAAATGTGAACTGAGCATATAACTGATACACTGACGTCTGACTGCATTTGCGGTACCCAAAACAATAGCTCTGATTGGTGTGACCTGCCCTATTCATCTCATACAGTAGGTGCTAATTCAGACACCCAGTGATAATACTTTAAATGTCAATATTGTTAACAGTTTCATGGCTCCTCAAAGCATGCCAGAAAGGAATGGGGAGAGAATATATGAAGACCTGCACAATGTATAATGACAGATCATTTTGGCACCAGGAGCAAGTTGACTTGGAAAAAGCACCACTTCTTCCCACCTCAAATCAAGAAAGAGCCAAGCCCAGAGAGACTAGCAGAGCTCTACGAGGCATATAAACCACATTGCCACCCTTTATGGGAGCCACGTTCAAGAAGCCCAGTGGGACATACATGTCTAATACAGGGCAAGTCAGGTCCAAGTTTCCCAGCAGAGCCCATGGGCATATTTGGTCTCACCGAGAGGATGCCAAGCATAGAGACCATGAATGATCATATTTTGAATATCTACTAGGAGCAGCATCTCCAATGGGTAGAGCTTGGACTGATAATCCTATCAATACACACACACATAAATGCTTTCTAACAAAAGTAGTACTAAAAGTTCCAAGTCTAGGGTGGTTGGGCAATGCAGACTGACACTGTGAACTGCATCAGTGATTGGGTGCTATTGCGTAACTATACATCCAAAATATTAAACGATGATAGAATGTGTATGATCTTAGTCTAATTATATAGGGACAAACCTGACAGAATGACACACAATGCAACCATAAATACACTAACCGGGAAAAGTCTTTGTTTGCCAAGAAGGGACGCTGGTAGCTTTTAACTTGTAAAATTTGGCTTGAACATAGGCTTCAGGGACATCTCTGAAAAGAGAAAAGTTCAAAATTAGTGATACAACATACTATCGGGAAGTTTCACTATTAGAATGGCGTCCAATCATGGGAATGGCACTTTTTGCTCCAATTAACCAACCTCTCGCAGGGTTAGCTATAATCTTTTTGGTCTTTAGACCACTGAATACATATCCCAAATAAATAAAAAATATTGGCCAAGACATTCTTGTCTCTTTAGCATTAGTACATCAAGGCAAACACTGTATGTTCTGAATGTGCACTAAACAGTAAGTGGGGTTTACAGTGGAAAATATTTTCCCTTCAAATCAGCTCTATTGTATGATCCGGAAAATTCAGTACACGAAGTCAACAGTACTGGGTAATTTTACATACAGCATCCATTCTGCAAAATTACAGTTCAATTATCAAATAATTATACTATAATGATGAAATAAAAATGTCCCCAGTGTTATTCATCACAGTCTTTCATATAGGGAACAGCAAGT
Organism: Malaclemys terrapin pileata; assembly: GCF_027887155.1. Lineage (NCBI taxonomy): Eukaryota > Metazoa > Chordata > Testudines > Emydidae > Malaclemys > Malaclemys terrapin. The sequence continues at coordinate 10,269,583 of NC_071521.1, read as the reverse complement.
CAGCCTCAGAATGTTGGCAGTATTTGTATGGCTATAAGATGGGGTGGGTAGAAGAAATAGCTTTCCGGCATCTTAAATTTCAACACTGATTCCCAAGTTTTAGGTTCTAATCTTGCGGAGATCTCTGCAAGTGCAGAATCCTATTGAATTTAACAGGACAACATGAGGCTGTATGGGTCCAAACCTGTGGATTCCTTTGTAGCACAAGCCAGATAAGTTGTATGATAAATGCTACTTGTTTGTGGCCATATAATAAACAAATGTTTTTACCCAATTATCTCACAGAGCTCTTCCCAGTTCACTTCATTAGCGTCTTCCACCTTCATTTCATACAATCTGAGAATCAAAATACAGAAGGAATTTATAGGGAGATCTGAGACGGCAATTAACTAAACCCTGAGTCTATGTTCCTTCTCCCCATTACAAGACACAGCACATTTTGGGCTGGTAAAATCTGCGTGTAAGTGTGCTTGTGTGTTAAGTGCATAAACTGTGTTTATGCAACATTAAGGTTGCCAAATTAAAACAAAGCTATATAAAAATATCTTCTACTCCTTGTGCTCACAACAGCATTTTCAAATATTGTTTCATGCGCACTGACAAGGCTTACACTGTCTATATCCATCTGTTGTCTAGTCTATTGTATTACACATTTTAGGCTCCATGGGGCAGGGACCACCTTTTTGTTCTGTGTTTCTACAGTGTCTAGCACAATGTGGTCATGATCTATGACTAGGGCTCTTAGGTACTATGATAATATGAATAATAAATTACAATAATAAAATAAATAATAATAATAATAATAATAATAAGTTAAGGTGCTAAAGTAGAAGCATTTAGTTAAAGTCCTTATTTTGAACTGCTCCTATCTTTCTGAAAGTTTAATCTATTTGCACTAAAATTTTCCAGATTGTGTTGCTCTGATTACAAGAGTACGCTCTTTCCATCTCATGCTTCATTACCAGTAGATAAAGGTGCTGAAAGCCAAATTAGGTCCTCAATAATACTTAACATGCATGCAACTGCCTGTCTTCAGATCATGCTCTCATTCACCTGTGGCAAAGCCACTGAAGGCAACAGGATTACACAGTTGTTACTGATTGGAATTTAAGTAATTTTCTTGATGATGCACAAGATGGAAAAGAATATACTACTTGCTCAATATCAGCTATGTTGGCTCTGTAGGACTAACAAGAATAAAAAGAAATGGAGAACAAATATGAATCTGAACATACACAAGGAGCAGCTCCGTGGAGTACGAAAGTACTGTTTTTACATAGTCAAGCCACAGTCTAAGTCCCCAGAATAATTATTAGGGTGCTTTATAACTGTTTTTCTGTTACAGAACGCCTGTATAAACATTACAGAAACCTAAGTGTGGAATATAACACCATGGAGGTTACTGTCCTTTGAGTTTAATAATCCAGAAACCTTCCACTCTTCACTTTCCCCCTACATGTACTCCAGATTTTTACTTTACTAGCAGGTTCTTATCAATCAGGACACTTTCATAACATAACCCATGATCCCTAGACAAAAAACACAGAACATTGCACAAATATGATCCATACCTTTTAATAAGCTTGATTTTGGCCTGTAAACCTTTAGTCCCACTATATACATTCTGCCCATTGGACATTTTCTTTGTTACAATTGAAATCCTGGGGAAAACAAAGATAAGAAAAGAGCATTTTCCCACCACGTCGGGGGGCGGGGGGAAGGAGGAGGATCAGGGTTAGGGTTTAAAAAAAGATCTATTTTTGTTCCCCACTAAATTAGAGAGTTATGTGTTTTGTTAATTGTCTTATATGGCTCTATAGCTTTGCTTTTCCCTCCAAGACCCTTTCTCCCCTACCTTCCAATGGTTTTACCTCTCTTATAAGCTTGCTAACATGTTTTGTAAGTGAAACTGTTCAGATCCAAGAGGCTCAGTCTAATGCAAGATTCAAATCTAGGGGCTTGAATCTCTTGTCACTTACATCAGTGTAATTCCACTCACTATAGTGGAATTACTCCAAATTTGCACCAGTGTAAGGGCAAACTTTGGTTCTAGATCTCCTATTTCTTAAAACTTTTACTTTTCCATCATTTCCCTAACCATTTCTTTTCATTACTATGATGAAAGCCACCAACTGTGCCTATGAAGTTGCCTCTTTTCTTTCAAAAAATAATTCATAATATGTAACACCACACTGTCACAGACAACAATAGAACAGGCCCAGACCGTGCAAAGACTTAAGCACATGTGTAACTTCACCCGTGAAAGTAGCCCCACTTCCAGTTATGCACATTCTTATGTCTTTGTAGAATTGGGGCCATAGTCTGTGTACAGGTAAACGCAAGTTTTGGAACTGAAAAAGAAGGAAGTCTTTTAAAACCAACTGATGTGACACGTATCTATTATGACCAGATGTTTAATCATGCAAACATATGCCACAGTACCTCTAGTTTGAGGAAAGGGAACAAGAAGTAACAGAGGTAACTCCAGAAGTGTGTATTAGTAGCCAGACCCAAAATAAACCTTACCATTTCTGTTTACACTGTCGCCAATATCTGGTTCCCACTTTAGCTTCTATCTCGGTCCAAGATATGTTCTTGTACAGTTGTTCACGTTCAACTGAGAGAGTTCCATCTGAGTTCTCTGCCTGTAGCAAGAATTGTATGTCTTCCAAATCAGCCCTCTTCTGAATGGTCTCCTTCACTGCTTGAACTAGCTTCTGTGTCTCCTCCTTACTCCAAGGACCAGAATTAACCTCTATATTATTAAATAAAGTTATTGATTTATATAGCACTTCTCACAAGTGAGTAGAATAAAGAGAAAAAGAAGTGTCTGATCCTGCATCACAAGTGAACAAAGGACAATATCAGGAGCCAAGAACTCCAGAGCTCCATTCCCACACCTATCACTAACTCCTTCAGTAGACTTTGGCTAAGTTATCTAACCTCTCTGGCTGAAGTTTTCAAAAAGGATACCAAAAATTAGAAGCCTAAATCCATATCCAGGCATACAAATAAGTGGCCTGATTTTCAAAAGTGCCAAGCACCCCAGCAATGCCCATTGACTTGAGTAGACATTGCTGGGTACTTGGCATTTTTGAAAAGTTGAGCCTCTTAGTTGCATGCCTAAATATGGACTTAGGCGCCTAACTTTAGGCATCCATTTTTGATTACTGGCCTCTGTACCAATTTCCGTGTCTGACAAATGCAAATCATACTTGCCTACATCACACAGGAGTGTTGTGATATTCACTTATTGTTTATATAGCACATTATATTTTCAAAGTGCACTGCAAAGAACTAATTAGGAAAACAAGAAAAAACTGTTACAAACTAATGCCATCTGTTTCTTGTAGTAACAGCTGGAAAAATAGAAATGGACCTCTTAAAGAACAGTGATTTTTTTCTCAATATTTGCTGATGAAATATAGCTCACCTTAAATTACAATGCCGTTTCAAACAATGGCAACTTTTCAAACATTCTATATGAGAATATGGGAATGAGAGAGAGTGAGTGAGTGAGTGAGTGTGTGTGTGTGGGTGGGTGGGTGGGTGGAAGGGGAGAGAGATTAGATTAATGCACTGTTTGGGCTTCAATCTCTAAGTTAATTTCTCCAGAAAACAACAAGTTTACTTGACTTTCCATAAGTACTAAATTGAAAATGTAACAGGAATACTTGTACAGTACCTAGTGTATGTGCATTACTTATTTGTGCTAACTGGAGATATGTTCCTATTTTTGCAATGGAGGAGCATGGGGAAGTGACCCATACTAATACGTCTACTTTTTAACACCAGCCACTGTGTTACAAAAGCCTCCCAGTGAATATTTTTACTGCCATTCCATGAAGCAGGGAAAATCTTTCCTCTCTGCAGATTAGAGTTACCAAAAAGAAAAAGTCTTTTCATTTTTGAGAAACAGCAAACCAAAAAAGTATACTTAGCCATTTCTTTGGCTAAAGGGACTACAGCCAACTGAACCTGTCTTAAATATAATATGAATTTGCAAAGGGTATATTTCACTACAAAATCAACTACAAAATGAGGAATGACTGGCTATGGATCTAAAATTGAATAAGAGTCAATGATATGATGCAGTTGTGAAAAAGGCTAATTATCATTCTGGGGTGTATTAACAAGAGTGTCATATGTAAGACAAGGGAAGTAACTGTCCGCTCTACTCAGCGCTCGTGAGGCCTCAGCTGGAGTACTGTGTCTAATTCTGGGCACCACACTTCAGGAAAGATGTGGACAAATTGCAGAGAGTATAGAAGAGAGCAACAAAAAATGTTAAAAGGTTTAGAAAAGGTGACCAATGAGGAAAGGTTAAAAAAAAAAAACTGGGCATGTTTAGTCTTGAGAAAAGACTGAGTGGGGACCTGATAACAGTCTTCAGATATGTCAAGGGCTGTTATAAGGAGAGTGGTGATCAACGTCCAGTGAAGGTAGGACAAGAAGTTAAGAGTTTAATCTGTAGCAAGGGAGATTTAGGTTAGATATTAGGAAAATCTGTTCAGTCAGGCTGTGGCTTCCAAAAAAGGTTGTGAAATTCCCATCACTGGTGGATTTAAAATAGGTGAACAAACACCTGTCAGGAATGGTCCATACAGTGTTGTTGTAGCCTTGGTCCCAGGATATTAGAGAGACAAGGTGGGTGAGGTAATATCTTTTATAGGACCAACTTCTGTCAGTGAGAGAGACAAGCTTTTGAGCTTACACAGAACTCTTCTTTAGGTCCGGGAAATGTTTTGGCATGGTCTAAGGTTTACATGTCCTGCATCAGTGCAGGGAGCTGCACTTGATGACCTTTCAAGATGCCCTCTGGCCCTACATTTCTAAAATTCTATGCACCTAAAACAGTGATTTGGAAAAGCAAGAACCCATGCAACCCCCAGAAAGAAATCAACCCTCTGAACTATTTAATTCATAACATCCAAAAACGATACTAAAAATACTTGCTAGAGTAGTAACTTAAAATGTGAATTGTTATTTTTAAATGATGCATATTATGCCTTACGGGACTTAATCTGAGAATACTTCATAGCAACTGAGTGGGTACTGCGAGACATCATCTCAGAAATTTTCTTCCAGTTGTTGCCATGTATAGCATAAAACTTCTTTAATTTTTCTTTTTCGTCCTCAGAATACCTAAGATAGCAAAAAGTAAGTAGCTTCAATTGCAAATCCAAAAAAACCCAGGTTGCTATAGATGAACATCACCTTTAAAACGTCTGAAAAGATACCCGCTCCTGTTATAAGTAGTACTTTGAAAAAGACCTTTTCCTCTCTCTAGTCTTATAATGGATATTTCCATTAATTTATTTATTTATACTTACAGGAATATTAGTTTGTTTACTTTGGCTTTATTCACTGTCAAATGCACATTTTCCCTGTACAGTCAGTCTCCCTGTTTACATGGATGATGCAACAAGGTAGAGAAAAATATTTTAGAGTAGAAAAATGTGATTGTAAACCCATAGACTTGTCAGAGGAACTCTGACATAGGCAGTACTTGGAGAGTACTAAACTTTATTCATTCAGTCATGGAATTTTCAGACTACAGGGCTCAACAATTTATGTTTTAAAAGGAAAAAACCAATCAGCAATGAATTATACATGCCACATTTTGTTTTTAAAATGAACCCAAGTTGACTGCACCCATAAGAGAGCTTTTTCTAATGCAGTGTCAAACTCATCAAGAGATGTGTGCTGTTTAAGATCGCTACTCTTTGTGTGAACAAGGAGGGAGGGGCTATCACAACAGAAACTCTGGAGTCAAAACTCACCAACGAGCATTCTCTGAGAGAGCCTCAGTTCGGAAATGCACTTCTTCCCATTCTGCCAAAACCCAGATTTTAACCTTCCAGACATGCTACAAGGTCCAACTTTTTGCTCAGATATTTGTGTAAGGGTTAGATTGAGGGCAGGACAGGGTGTTTCATTACATGGGAGTTGCAATGTAACAGCAATGGAATTGGAATCAATTAGGACTGGTCAGCAGAACAGTGTAAATTCATTATTTTGTTTTAATAATTGGAAAGTTTTCTCACATCAGGGGAGGGGAGTGGTCCTCTTAGTATCTATGTTTTTAAAACTGAAATAAATTAACGTGTGAGCATCTGAGACAATTTGTGAATTCAGATGCTGCCTGAATTATTTTCTTACCTCCCTTTATAGTTGTTTGGGTCAAACATCTTTCTTGCCCGAAAATATACCTGTTTCCAGGGCCGTGGAATCCCCTCAGCTACAAGACAGACAAATAATACAGTTTTAAAATATATTAGACACAGAGGAAAGGATACTAAAGAAAGTAACATAACATAGTAATGGGAAAAAGATCAGTGATTTTATATAATCAGTGTAAAAATACATTCTATGGGGCTGAAGAAAATGGAAAAAAAAGGAGTTGGGACCAATTTGAATTGAATCTCCTGAATAGTTTTGTCAAACAGTTAGTACAACACAAAATAAACATAGTATGAAAAGTAATTTTGAAAGTGCATTAAATAAATAGATAAAAGACACAGAGGAACAAGTATGTTATTTGAAACATCTGCTTTTTGAAGAGAAAAAATGGTTTGATCCTGTTTTCTAGCACACATGAAAAAGGGACTTAGCAAGTAATTTCGGAAATTATCACAAGTTCAATAGTTAATTTTCCAAGATAGGAACAAAGCAAATAGAATTTTACACACAAACATTTTGACTAACTGCCTCTTTTAGTAATCTAATTTCCTTTGGTTTAGGCCAACACTGTGCACGGAATTTGCCAGCTTATGTACACTGAGAACAATGGTTAAGATTTGCAAAGCAGCCTAAGGGATTTAGACTCATTAATAAGCCTCCTAGGTTGCTTTGAAAATTTCAGCCAGTCAGTTTACTTATTGCCCAGCCCGTAAGAAATGGCATAAATTGCACCTTTGATCATAAAGGCCTTAAAAATCAATTAATCTTGCTAGGTGGGATGAAGTTGAATCCCAACCTCCAACCCCATCACAAATGAACACAGCTATTCACAACAGCATAAAAGATATTTTACCAACTATATGTAATCTCGAAACTGTGTTTCTTTCATTTTAGTAAGATTTACAATTGAACATTTTTAAACAACAGATCATTTTACAAGACATGCAAATGATGCCACCATATACTGGAGGGCAGGATCCGTCTACCTAAAGTGGAACTATAATTAATACTCACCAATCTTCATACCAAAAGCATATTTTGTTTTCAATTTGGTGATGGCTTGTTGCTCTTCTGGGTACCGGTAGGTAAATAAGAGTTTCTCTGCATTCTCTATTTCTGTAAGCGATAAAAAGTCTTCAATGTTCTTCTGTATTTGAGTATTTTCCTTCTGAGAAAACCTGCCAAACTTGATAGGCATACCTGGAATATACAATAAGTTAGATTTAGGAAAACAAAAACTCAAACACGTCATTTGCATTACATCTTGAAAAGACAAGTTTACAGGAAATTTTGGCAAACAGATGATAAGATAGCAATTAACAGAGAAAGGGAGCAATGATGGATGATTCAGAGGTACCCTCGTGATTATAATTTGGGTGCCAGGATAATGTGCACCAACAAAGACTGAAATAAGAGAAAAATGGAATTGGGAATAAAGACATAATAGAGCTGTTCACAGATGGAATGCAACAATCATTTTCAATAGAATATAACACAGAATAAGGAAACAATATTCAGACAGTAAATGTTTTACATCCTAAAGCAGAGGCCTTCAATCTGTGGGGTATGCCCCCTGAGGGGGGCACGGAGTAATGTTTGGGGGCAGGGAGACTGGAACCTGGACCAGCCCCCTACAGGGGGTGGGGAGGGAGTGCTGCCCAGCTCTGCTCATGACTGCTGCCTTGGCTGCCACTCCACTCCCGGGGATCCGTGCCTGGGGTCCTGGCTGCCGGCCCCGCGCCTAGGGTCCCACCTGCAGCTGCCACACTGGGGTCCCCACTGCCCGCTCTGCGCCCGGGGTTCTGTGTCCAGTCATCACTGCAGACCTCGGGTCTGCTCCTGTCCCCACCCACAGCTGTGGCCCCTGCCTCGGCCTCCTTATCCCTGTCCGCGATCCCCCACTCAGAGCCACAGCCCCGCTCCTGGCTCTGGGGTGGGGGGCAAAAAGTTTGGGGATCACTGTTCTAAAGAAACACTCTAGCTGGAGCTAAGTCAGATGTTTTGTCTTTCTGTTAAATAATTTAAACCGGCTGCTATTCCACTGGAATTGGAAGCTGTGATAGAGTCTCCTGCATTTCAATTTCTAAAAGCCAGATATTTTGGACATGAAAGGCACTATATAAAATCTCTTTTTTATTCTCCTCTATCCAATTACTTTCAGTCCCTCAATCAGTACAGTGTCCTCCTGGGGGCTCACCTTGTTCTTTAAACTTTTTAAACCTGATCAGGTCTCTCCCAGCCATCTTTAGGATTGATGTTTCTGACAATGTCCACACTTGAGGAATGAACTCCTCCAATTTCCTTTTGACAGTCTCCAAATCCATTGCTGAACACTTGGAACTTTCAAGGAACTCTTCATTATTCAACATGATAGAGTTTTCCGATTCTGTAAATCCAACATCCTGGTGTTCCTCAGTTTCAGATGCCACAGACTCTGGTAACCTGGTAAAGAGAAGAATTATATAGCTCAATGGTGTAGATGATTATTAGCCTCCCTATGATTCTACAAGCAAAGGGTAAGGAACTATGCTCCTTGCCTCGCCCCAACCTATTTCTAACCCTTACAATATAGCTGTAACTCCATTAAGGAATTCTGATACCAAATCCTGATCAAATGGTTTGTCAAGGTCATCAAAATCCCCAACATGTAAATGTAGCTTATATCCATAGATGTTTTGATGGAGGACACTAGTAAGAGAGAAGCTGTTGACTTATAACATTTCCCTTTCTCTCTGATACTAATATCTTTGATTATTCAAAGTGAAATAATTTTTAGAACATACTTTACTTCACCAAATGCAGTAGCTCAGATAACTATGTGATGGATGCAATAGAAATGATGAGAGAGAAAATTCAAGCCTTACGTTCTCTTAGCTTCTGAGGTTGCTTGTTCAGAGTGTGATTGGAAAGGGAAATCAATATTTCTAACTGGTACTATGGTTTCTTCAGAACAGCCATTATTACCCTCTGAAGTAATCATAGAAATGTCAGCAGTCACATCCAGAGGATTTTCATCAAATACTGAAGAAATCTCTCTCATATCAGTCTTGTCTTTTCTGGAGGATTTTCCACCTTTATGGGTTTTGTGGCGTTTTTTGGGCACTACGGGAATGCTCATTTTAGAAGATGACCCTGACATCATAACCTCATCATTCCTTTCTTGAGAGGACGTAGAATTTTGTCCTGAATATGACAAAGACGATGATGCAAAGGTTTCATCACTGGCTTCTTGTGTCTCACAGGGGCTGGACTGTTTTCTTTTTTTCTTTTTTTGGCTTCTGCAATCATTTCCAAATGCATACAAGCCAGGCAGTTTGTTTACCTCATCCTGCTCTTCTGACAAATTCTTTTTTCTTTTTTTCTTCTTAGCAGATGCATTTACATAAGTATAATCAACTCTCTCCAAAGTTGTGTCCATCTCTTGGTTCACATGGATACAGAGTACATTATTTTGCTCCTGCTCACTAACACTGTGTTTCCGTTTCTTTTTTTTCATTTTCTTTTTGGAAGCATCTGTTACAGTTTCATTATTAACTTCACACGTCCCACCAATACAAGAATTATCTAGCCAAGAGTCTTGTTTCTCTTGCTTGGTTTTCTTTTTTTTCGATTTCTTTTTATGAACATAAATGTCCTGGGAAGATTGATCTTCAAAGAGCAAAGGAGAATGAGGGCAAACTTCCACACTCTGCATACATTTCTTTTTGTTGCTTTCAAGGCTCTCGCTATGTTCTCTGTTTTTCTTCTTCATCTTTATAAAGTGCAGGATATGCAAATAATTTGTACTTGCTTCTTATGTCTGCTTCACTTTCCTGGAATAATAAAAAGAAAAGAAGTTTTACTCAAGTGTCATAATTTACATAAGTAAACTTCATGAAAGTCAACAACATACAATTGGATACTATCTTGATAATCTCTACATTAACACCATTAAATAGACTTACATGGAGGAAAAACAAGGATATTTAAAATTACCACTGGCACTACTTCAGAGTCATCCAGTTTTCCTAAAGACCCAAAACATTTAAGCTGTTGTGCTTTCAAATGCAATTTTACGTTGAAAAGTGACTAGGTAAAAGTTGGTCCAATAAAATATATTACTTCACCCACCTTGTCTCTCTCTAGATAAAAGTAGCACATTCTTACTCAAAAGAGGTCTCCCAGGTTCTATTCATTTCATGTTATATCTCCTTACTATAGTGACAAAAATATTTTTTTATTGATCATTTACTATCAGCTCTAACTTGCCTAAGACCAACAGAGTTACGGAAAAGAGCTGACTTCTATCCTGGCTCAAGTATCATACTCTAGAACAGAGGTTCTCAAACTGTGGTCTGTGGACCACCAGGAATCTGCAAGCTCCATTCAGGGGGTCCGCAGTTAGTTCCCTCTAAGGTGCGCACCTGGGCGGCCGCACACAAGAGAATGAAGGGCCACTCACCTAAGTAGTGGACCTCGCCGGTGTGGCTCCACTAATTAGGTGCCTGGACCCTGGAGAAGATGCACATGTAAGGTGAGGTGGTGGCCTTGGGGGAAGTAGGGGGGAGGGGGAAGTGGGGGGAGAAAAAGGGGATGGGGGGAATTGGGATGTGCAGGGCTGCGGCTGCCAGAGAAAGAGGCGACTTTCCCCAGCTCCAGGGCTGCGACTGCTGGGGAGAGATGGCCCTCCCTCCCAGCCTCAGCAATGTGGCAGGGGAGAGACCCCCCTCCTTCCTAGCCCAGGCTCAGGGGCTGCTGCGGCGGGGGAGAGAGGGCACATCCATTGCATTAGAAAGATAAGACTACTGATATTAAAATATGAGTTGTTTGCTTTTATTTGTAGAACAAAAAAAGTTTATTATTATTAAGGGTTTTTTTATATAGCGCTTTTATGCAAAGCACTTTACAATAGTTAGCTTACGGCACAAACAACATTTGGAAAGTATCAGAGGGGTAGCCGTGTTAGTCTGAATCTGTAAAAAGCAACAGAGGGTCCTGTGGCACCTTTGAGACTAACAGAAGTACTGGGAGCATAAGCTTTCGTGGGTAAGAACCTCACTTCTTCAGATACAACATTTGGAAAGATCATTAAGTGGTGCGCCAAGACCTTCAGCAATTTTCAAGTGAGTCCATGAAAAAAAAAATTTGAGAACCAGTGCTCTAGAAGATGTACACTGATTATGGACAGATTTGCAGAGTCTGCAGAAAGGTACAGGCTGACAATCTAAAAAAGACGGAGGTAATTTATCACTCTGCGCGAGGGAAACCCAACTCAAAACTAAAGCTGGATGCTGGTACAAACTTCTGTTACCTTGACAGTATATTGTCTAATGATATTACCATAGACAAGGGGCTGACAAGTCATATTAACAAAGCCAGTTCATCATCTGGCATACTATCAGAGTCTGGCAGCAACAAGGTATAAAAACAGTTGTGCTGTCCAACTTGCTGTATGGTTGTGAGACCTGGAAATGCTACAGGCATCACATTAAGCTTCTAGATAAGTTCCATTTACTATATCTGTGTGCTATACTGGGCATCAAATGGCAGAATAAGTTACCAATAATAAGGTTCTGGAATGTAGTCACTCTACAGGGATTGAAGATATGCTAATCGCATCACAGTTAAGCTGGGCTGGTCATGTGTTTCGGAGGGGTGACACCAGAATGTCAAACCAGTTGCTGTATGGCCAATTGTAAGTGGGCAACTGCACATGAGGTGGCTAGAAGAAACACTTCAAGGACACATTTAAAGCATAACTTGAAACAGTACAACATTGAAATTGACAGCTGGGAGTCGTCAGCAACAGATAGATCATGCTGGCAAGCAGAAGTCAACAATGGGGTTACCCAGTTCAAGATTAACCACCATATGGATTTTAAAGCACAGAGGCTGAATCGTAAACAGCATCGGACTCAGCAGACACAGACTGTAATCCCTTCCTCATCATCGAGCTACTTATGCATTTCGTGTGGAAAGGACTGCCAGTCTTTTTAGCCACAGCCATACTTGCAATAGGTAAAACCGTCATCAGCGCCATCTTCAGCCATGGAGGACAACAGCAGCAACTAGGATGAAACTACAAAGTTAGTCCACAATGGACTTCCTACTAATACTAACAGGAGATCATACAAAGATTAAGACTAGAACACGACCCTTATATAAAATCAAAGAAGACCACTTTTTCAAAAAAGATACTTAAAGATCAACACCTAAAGCCATTTTTAGGGACCTACATAAAAGTAGCGTGATTTTTAGAGATGTTACTGTCATAGAATTTAAGGCCAGAAAGGACCACTAGACAATCTATTGTCACCTCCTGTACATCACAGGCCACCAACACCACCCTGCAGCCACACACTAAACCCAACATCTGAAATTAGACCAAAGTATTACAGTCCTCAGGAGACTAAACTATTATGTGCCACAGGCAGAGAACAGGAGGCACTGAGGTGCACCAATACCTGAGGACCCTGCAATAGCAGGAAGTTGATTACATGAGATGTACCCAGATGAACCTGGCAAACCACCATGCTGCAGAGGAAGGCAGAGCTCCCCAAAGGCCAGTGCCAATCTGACCTGGGGGGAAATTCCTTTCCAATCCCACATACCTTGATCAATTAAACCCAAGACATCTTTGTAAAGGTTAAGGCTTGTCTAGACACATTCCAAAGGTTTGTTCCTAGTGTAGCTGAGAAAATGTTTTGGAGAGCATCAAGACTAGCGTACAAAAGTGTTAAAGCTCTTGAGTTAATTAGCCATCAGTTAAAAATCTTCAGTAGGGACAAACCCTCTGAGGGCTTCCCCTATTCCTGCCCCCTTTTTTATTTGAGAGAGACAAGGTGGGTGAGATAATATCTTTTATTGGACCAACTTCTGTTGGAGAGAGAGACAAGTTTCGAGCCACACAGTACACCATTTATAGCTGCAGGTACATTAACTACATGAAGAAATCAAGCATGCTGCCATGAACCATTGACTCTCTGGCCTCTCTACTGAGTCTGCCAACAAGGGAACTGATTAGTCAGTAATAGTTTTTGTCATCTCATTACCTGACAGATACCCCTAAATTAATTTCACACCGATAGCCATTCCGTGACTAGATAGTAGTTATAAGAGAATGGTAGGGCTGAACTACCTGCCCACCCCAGGGAGGCAAGTTAACGCTAGTGTTGCGATTCTTCCCATAATACCATCCCCAGTCGCACTTACTCACGCACAAAGGAGCTTGGTTCTGGTGTCCCAATAACATTCTGCCCCAAGCCATTATCATTCTGCCCATAATCCTCCCCACCACCACTAGCCCCGTTTTCCTTCCACTTGACTCCTCACTGCCCCCAACCCTCCTTCCCTCCCTCCCCGCCCCTAACCCTCCCATCACTCTCCCTCTCCCTCCCCATCCCTAATCCTCCATCCATCCCCACTTGCCCCCTCACTCCCCAACCCTCCCACCACTCGCCCCCTCACTGCCCCAATCCTCCATCCCTCCCCCCCACACTCCCATCCCTAACTCTCCATCCATCTCCACTCGCCCCCTTACTGCCCCCAACCCTCCCACCACTCGCCCCCCTCACTGCCCCAATCCTCCATCCCTCCCCCCCACACTCCCATCCCTAACTCTCCATCCATCTCCACTCGCCCCCTTACTGCCCCCAACCCTCCCACCACTCGCCCCCCTCACTGCCCCAATCCTCCCTCCTCCCCCCACTCACTAACCCATCCCTCGCCTCCACTCCCCCAACCCTTCATCCATTCTTTCCTCCCCCACCCTCTCGTTCTCTCCAAAATCATTCCGCTTTCCGTCCCGCATCGCCGTCACTCCTCCTACCAACCACTTCCCCCCTACTCCGATTTCAGGCCGCTCCCCCCGCCCCATACCTGTCCGACTCAGCTTTCCGCAGGACACAGCAGCACCACCAGCGCGCACGCCTCGCTCCCGGAAGTGTCCGTCCCCATCCCGCTTCCCCCAGGCGGCCGGGCCGGAAGTGTCTCAGCCGAGTTCCGCTGCCCCATGGACCGGAAGTGTCCCCTGCCGGACCTGAGGAGGAACGGATCCGAGTCCTTCTGTCACTGGCTAGCGGCTACGGTGCTTCCGCTCGGGAGGGGAGAACGCGGCGCCTCGTCGCGCCTGCTCCTCAGCGGGCTGGGCCTGGCCTGGTTCGCATCTTCCGACTAGGCCTGGGCTCCCCCTGGGCCCACCCCCCGACCCCCGCAGCCTTGGGGCTGTGGTGAGCCCGGCCAATCCCCTGCTCCCCCGGGCCAGGCCAAGGGGAAACCTGCACAGCCCGACACGGCCCACTGCGCCCTCAGTACACATGCCCGCCCCCGATTGTACCTCACTGTACAACCGGCCTGGGACCCTGCCTACAGCTTCCTGGAAACCTGCCTGGGAAGCTGCTTTGGTTGGCAGGAAGGTCAAAAGTAAAAACGTGGCCAAAAACTGTGCTTCAAATATTCCAATTCTAGGTTTGTGTGAGCAACACAGGTGAGAAAATGTTTTAAAGCGACCATGTAATTAGGTGGTGGGAAGGCCTGATCCTGCAAATCACTTTACCCGGACACAGTGCACCTGCCTGCAGTAAATTATAGGATCAGTAGAGTCCTGAAAATCTGTGGATGTCCATGCGTGGGAAGAGTTACAGATTTTGTATCTGCACAGGGCTCTTAAGGATCAGGGATCTTGTTTGTGCATTGTAACATGCATTTTTTTTCCTGCACGGCTGTTAATGCAGTATAGAAGTTTCAAAGACTTGATTTTTTTTAAAAAGAACTTGCACAGTTGAGGTGCACCTGGATTGGTAACTGATCATTATCCTTTCCTGTTTTACTTATGCACTTATATTTTGTGCTTTAAGGTGGTAGTATATTGTCCTAAAATTCTCTTAATAAAGCTTTGAAATTGATTAAGCTTGCTAAATTGGTGTGGACCATGTTTTTCCACCCAACAATATTTAACCAGATATTAACAATAGATCATAGTAAGAGTTCAGTTCAAGGAGAGTTGTAATGTGAGCAGTTCCTCAATATAATCATCCACGTGTGCTTCTTTTACTAGTTACAACTTCAACTCAGGCATCAGATGGCTCTCCTCTTGTCCCTCCCTCTCTGACAGTCTGGCTGCAAGCTAACAGCAGACAGAATTCCAGCAAATCCTGATGAGTCTACTTTGACAGCTTCCCATTTGTCTAGGAGTTCAAAATAGAGTTCAGAGGAGGGACAAGATGATTCAGTCTGGATGAAACTGAAGAAAAAGAATTCAAGCTTTCCTTGGCATTTTTAGCAAAGGGAACATAAAATCACTCTTGATAAAGGAAGATCAACTCTGGCAATTATAATAAAGTATGTGTCTCCCTCTCTACTATGTGATTTAAAACATTAAACATATGTGTTCCTGTCTTGTAACTCTCCCTGACTCAATCCCCAGTAATATATTGACAGAAGATAATTTCAGATTAAAAGTAAAATGTAAATTCTTACTCTGAAAAAAGATATTTTCAGCTCCTGTATTTCAAACTTCTTAATGTTGTTGTAGACTTGTTGGTCCTGGGATATTAGAGAGATAAGGTAATACCTTTTACTGGACCAACTTCTGTTGGTGAGAGAGACAAGCTTGCTGGAAAGCAGCTTGTCTCTCTCACCAACAGAAGTTGGTCCAATAAAAGATATTACCTCATACACCTTGTCTCTCTGTTAGCACTTTGTAGTGTCAGGTTGGGATTTAATCAGTTTCCCCTGTCATTTGTTGAGGCATTCACATGGAAAAGAAAGCACTGAAAAAAGAGGATTATAAAAATACCAAAGTTGGCTGGGGGTGGGGGGGAATAAGCCATATTACAGGATCCAGGTACTACATGATACGTTTCCCCCCATAATTGGCTAGGTTTCCGGGGGACAGTGTCCCTTGTAACATTGAGCTAAGGCAGCCCTTTAATCTCTGCATGGTTTTGGGGGAAGCAAATTGTAAGTTTTCAGAATGGAGAGGTAAATAGTGGTGTCCCCCAGGGGTCTGTTCTGGGACCAGTCTTATTCAACATATTCATAAATGATCTGGAAAAGGGGATAAACAGTGAGGTGGCAAAATTTGCAGATAATACAAAATTATTAAAGATAGTTAAGACCCAGGCAGACTGCGAAGAGCTATAAAAGGATCTCTCAAAACTGGGTGATTGGGCAACAAAATGGCAGATGAAATTTAATGTTGATAAATGCAAAGTAATGCACGTTGGAAAGCACAATCCCAACTATACATATAAAATGATGGGGTCTAAATTAGTTGTTACCACTCAAGAAAGAGATCTTGGAGTCACTGTGGATAGTTCTCTGAAAACATCCACTCAATGTGCAGCGGCAGTCAAAAAAGCGAACAAAATGCTGGGAATAATTAAGAAAGGGATAAATAATAGAACAGAAAATATGTTGCCTCTGTATAAATCCATAGTACTCCCACATCTCGAATACTGTGTACAGATGTGGTCACCCCATCTCAAAAAAGATATATTGGAATTGGAAAAGGTTCAGAAAAGGGCAATAAAAATGATTAGGGGTATGGAATGGCTTCCGTATGAGGAGAGATTAATAAGACTGGGACTTTTCAGCTTGGAAAAGAGATGGCTAAGGGGAGATATGATTGCGGTCTATAAAATCATGACGGGTGTAGAGAAAGTAGATAAGGAAGTGTTATTTACTACTTCTCACAACTCAAGAACTAGGGGTCACCAAATGAAATTAATAGGCAGCAGGTTTAAAACAAATAAAAGGAAGTATTTCTTCACACAACGCACAGTCAGCCTGTGGAACTCTTTGCCAGAGAATGTTGTAAAGGCCAAGACCATAACAGGGTTCAAAAAAGAACGAAATAAGTTCATGGAGGACAGGTCCATCAGTGGCAATTAGCCGGGATGGGCAGGGATGGTGTCCCTAGCCTCTGTTTGCCAGAAGCTGGGCAGGAGCGACAGGGGATGGATCACTGGATGATTACCTGTTCTGTTCACTCCCTCTGCGGCACCTGGCATTGGCCACTGTCAGAAGACAGAATACTGGGCTAGATGGATCTTTGGTCTGACCCAGTCTGGCCGTTCTTATGTACTTTGATGACCCAGGTTTCCTCCTCTATCTGCTGCTGCTTTGGAACAGCAAAGGGCTTGTGAAAGGGCCAGTTCCCCAGCAGGGCAGGCACCGGGGTCAAAGCTTGCTCGGGAGGGAGGAGGCCGGGTGTGCCTGGGGACACACACCCCCCTTAGTAATTTTCCCGCCCCAAGTCCTTCCTTACTATAGCCTTTACAGAGCCGGTTAGCGTCCTTCGTTGTCCTGGCAACGGGCCGCTCCATCACTGCGCGGGGGGGGTTGTCTCATAGCGGTCCCTATTGGGCCCCCCCTCGAGTTGTAGCTCCGGTGGGGTGGGTCTCAGGGCCGGGGTCTCTGCCTCTCTTCTGTCCCTGCGCCCGCAGGGTGCCCCTGCCCCCGGTGGGGGGGTGTCTCCGCTTTCCCTCTCCCGAACCTGCCCCCCCGCGCCTGGTGCGGTCTAGGGCGCCGGGAGCCAGCGGCCCCGCGTTCCCGAGCGCCGAAGCAGAACCCCGGCCATGGCGGCGGCCACCAGCGGCCCCAAGGAGCTCCCCCGGCGCCGCAGCGCCAGCCAGATCTGTCCCCCGCCGCGGCGGCCCAGGACCCTGGCCGAAGTGCAGCCGGGCAGCGAGAACGAGCGGCTGGGGGTGGCCCGAGACAGCATGGTGCAGAACCCGCTCATAGCCAAGGTGAGGGGCACCCCCGGCAGAGATCCCTCATAGACACCCCCCGCCTGGGTAACCCCTACCCCAAACACCCACCTTCCCCCAGACAGCATGGTGCAGAACCCGCTCATAGCCAAGGTGAGGGGCACTCCCGGCAGAGATCCCCCATAGACATCCCCCGCCTGGGTAACCCCTACCCCAAACACCCACCTTCCCCCAGACAGCATGGTGCAGAACCCGCTCATAGCCAAGGTGAGGGGCACCCCCGGCAGAGATCCCTCATAGACACCCCCCGCCTGGGTAACCCCTACCCCAAACACCCACCTTCCCCGAGACAGCATGGTGCAGAACCCGCTCATAGCCAAGGTGAGGGGCACTCCCGGCAGAGATCCCCCATAGACACCCCCCGCCTGGGTAACCTCAACCCCAAACACCCACCTTCCCCGAGACAGCATGGTGCAGAACCCGCTCATAGCCAAGGTGAGGGGCACCCCCGGCAGAGATCCCCCATAGACATCCCCCGCCTGGGTAACCCCTACCCCAAACACCCACCTTCCCCCCAGACAGCATGGTGCAGACCCCGCTCATAGACAAGGTGAGGGGCACTCCCGGCAGAGATCCCTCATAGACACCCCCTGCCTGGGTAACCCCTACCCCAAACACCCGCCTTCCCCCAGACAGCATAGTGCAGAACCCGCTCATAGCCCAGGTGAGAGAGGCACCCCCGGCAGAGATCCCTCATAGACACCCCCCGCCTGGGTAACCTCAACCCCAAACACCCACCTTCCCCCAGACAGCATAGTGCAGAACCCGCTCATAGCCAAGGTGAGGGGCACTGCCGGCAGAGATCCCTCATAGACACCCCCCGCCTGGGTAACCTCAACCCCAAACACCCACCTTCCCCCAGACAGCATGATGCAGAACCCGCTCATAGCCAAGGTGAGAGAGGCACCCCCCGCCTGGGCAGAGGGTGACCCCACCCAGCATGGGGGGAACCCCACCCCAAACATCCCACCTTCCCCCGGACAGCATGGTACAGAACCTGCTCGTAGCCAAGGTGAGGGGCACCCCCGTCAGAGATCCCCCATAGACACCCCCCGCCGGGGCAGAGGGAGACCCCACCCAGCCTGGGGTGAACCCCTGTCCCAAATACCCACCTTCCCCCAGACTGCACAGTGAAGACCCCACTCAGAGCCAAGGAGAGGGGCAACCCTCCCTAGGAGCCCCTAGATACAATCCTCCCCCATCATAGAGCCCTCCAGGACCCTCCTCACTTCATCCTCCACCCTAAGTGAGCAACCCCTCCTCCAGTAGATTTCACACTTCCGGGGACAGTATGGTGCAGAATCAACTTGTTTTCAAGGTACTTGGGAGCCCACCTCCTTGGAAGACACTCCATCCATGTCCCCCAAGGATAAGAAAGAGCCCCATGAAAAAGAAAGAGTCACACACCTCTCCCCAGGGGAACACAGAGCTAGTTCCTGAACTTCCATTACCGGAGGGGAGGCTCCATAGTTCCCAAGACCTACTAAGGAGTTCCCCAGCTCAGCAGAAAATGGTCCAGATTACACCACAACCAAAGTACCCTCTTCCTCTCCCCCCGCCGCCAAGAAAGGGTAAATAGAAATGCCAGATTATGTAGTAGCAGGGTAAGTTTACTATATGACTATGATAAAGACCAGTGACCTTGATCTCCCTGACATAGTAAAGTTGTTGAGCAGTGACAGCATGTTTGTAAGTATTGAAGAGCAGTGCTTGCTGGTGCAGTTTTAAACGCTAGAGAGCAGCATTTAATACATTTATATCATGAAATGGTGTCCTGCTCTTACTAATGCTGAGATGCAAGTGATCTCTGAAAATAAACTTTCCAGGCAGAGAGGAGTTGTGAAAATACTTGTTAAAATACAGTTACCTACTAATATATGTTGGTATTTTGAAACAAGCTTTCCATTGGGGTAAACACTTTTAGATCTGTTAATTTTTCAACAATAAACAGAATTTACACTATAACAATAACAATTACAAGAGTACTAGTAAAACAAACACAGTTTTCAGAATGAAATATTGGGAAAGGGGGAGACTAAAAGAAAAGAAACCCCCATATCTATATATTAGTGACAGAAAATGTTAATTCTCTCTCTCTCACTCAAGGAGATTAGTATCTTTTCATTAATAATCAGGAACAGGGCTTAGTGGTCCAAAAATAGTAATGCAATAATAGTTTGCCTTTCTATAATACCTTTCATCTCAGGATCTCAAAGCATTTTACAAATATTAACTGAGCCTCAACATCCGTGGAAGGTAGTTACAGAACATACAGCGATCGTAACCTACTGAAATGCAGGTGCCGGATGTGGTAGCTGTTTATCAGCACCTAGCAACACTAAACAATAATGGAGGGCAAGAGGTGAAGAAAAATCCTGCATCCTGTTGTAAATTTAGAGGATGGATTTAGCTTAGCCTGGTATAAGCCCTAAGTTGACATTTTAGCCAGAGAACAAGGGTTAAAACCACTTCTGAGACCTCCAGTCTTCTTGGCCATATCAGCTCAGCTTATGGCTTTCTGAGGTGGATAAATTGAGCTTCATGTAGTTTCCTGTGAGTGCCTTTCAGACTAGACCTTAGAAATGGAGGTTCTGTGTGGACACTAAATATCCTATGGTACTCTTTGTGGCAAGGTTTGCCCCAGTGTCCTTGGGTAAAGTATCATTTCCCTCTCCTTTTGTGCCTTGTGTTGTGTGTCTGTTACTTACCTTACATCCTAGAATTGGCTGCATTTCAGTACTCTTGTACATACATAATTTGTGCTTTGGGTCCCCCCGCCCAGTATCTTAAAATAGAAATAAGTCAGAAGGACATCCACAAAGCTTGTCTCAATGATCAGATCCTACACTGTGCCTCAGGCATCTCTTTACAGCAATTGTAAAAAGAGAGAGATCGTTCATTTGAAAAGCAATTTAACGTCGCCAATGATAGCAGGAAAAGGATTTCAGGGGGGGAATAATCAGTCGGGAGTGGGAGGTGTTAGAAAATGAAAACGTGGCAAGTTTGCAGCTTTTCAGGGCTTGTGGGGCAGTGGAGATGGGAATCCCGCAGTAAATATCAAACAGTGTAGCAACGTCTTAATCTGGGACTTGTAAAGTAGGAATGTGCTTATGGAAAGAAGGGGTTGTGAACTGTTACTTCTCATTTAAAAACAATAGAATGGAGAAGGGCACAGCCTACGTCAGAAGTGGAAATGGGCCCAAATCAAAATTCCAGAGCAGAGCACTCCCCAAGCTCAGCTTTTCCCTAGTTACAAGTGAAAAATGAATTGCTGATTACATCTTACTTACATATCCACATAAGTTACCACAATGTTGTGCATGGCTGGCATGCTCTCAAGATCAAGACTAGAATAACAATGGGTGCTGACTGCACCTCAGGACTGAGGTACAACACCCCTGGGAGTTAGCTCAAAGGGTGACAGAGATCACACACTGCTAAGATGCAGCCACTGGATTTGGTAGCTGTTTATCAACACCTAGCAACAATAAACAGGGATGCTTAGCGTCCTCTGGCAGGATGACTGTACAGTTAGGCTCTTGCTTCCTGGTTACTAAATTCACTGCAATTTGAAATGATTAAAAATGGTGTTTGTGATGTTTTTCTAGTCTCTGGCTTCTAGGCTTTCCTTTTAGTGCAATACTCAGGAAGAGTTTGGTAACCAGACTTCATCCATTGAGTATTCAGAGGGACTTGGGGCTGTTTTAAATTCCTCTCATGTTACTGCTGTAATATAGTAATCTCTTGCTAAATATATGTTTGCATATATTTATACACACTCATCGCTGCCGGATCTGAGCACCTTGTAAACCTTCTTGTATATCTCTTCTTTTGAATGCGACATTTCAGACTAGCCTTTTTCTGTCACCTTTTTCTTCAGTCATATTCATGCCAGTAAAATTCTGCTTCTGCACAGAAATCACCAAAGCCTGACTTTTGGGGGGCATTCCAAGTCTTTCAGCATTTTCATAAACACTGTTTGAATTACTGTTTATGCCTTTTTTTTTTAAAGTGATTTCAGTGAGTGTCTGCTCCATTTCTCCTCCTGTTTTGCATCTAATTTAAATGGAAGTTATATTTAATATCATCAAAGCAGTATGAGTAAATTGAGGGCTTGTCATAAACATAAGCAAACAGCAGCTCTGGGACCCTACTCTTGAGGGGCTTCCGCAGCCTGTATGAATTTAGCAATATCACCCCTTTGGCAGTGGATTCAGAGCTGAAGGAAACCACTCACCACCAAATGCCCATGCACACTTCAGCACTGGGGCTTTTTAGCCTGATTTCTCCTCCGCAGCCTTTCTGGAACTTTGGGGCCCTGCACATCATAAGCTCAGCCCTGAGCAGACCTCAGTTTTGTAGGTATGAAAGAGTAACTGATTTGCTTTTCCCCCTGGCAGCCACTTGAATTACAGCTTTTGTCCTCTTGATGGCACTCGCAGAATAGCCTCAAGGATCAACCAACTCCTCAATTTCCAATCCTCAGCCAAGGGCTGGGGAAAAAATGCTGACCTATTAGTGTTCCTCCCTGCAGTACTGTGGGGCTGTGATTGCTTCTTGTTAGAGGATGAAGAGGAGAAGCAAGGTCTACCTCAGTCAATGCCAAGCCTCTCTTGAGTCAGCAGCATTGAGCAAATCGCAAGCAGTTTGACTGTGTCTGTGTTTTTTCCCTCTCTCCTCTTGGGGGCAGCCTCTCCTGCTTAATTTCCTCATTTTCCTACACCATACAGTGCTGCCATTGGCACCAATATAGTTCAGGTTGTGTCACTGTAGTTAGGGCTTGAGTTCCTTTTATAATCTCGCCCACCCCAATTCCATGGGT
This sequence comes from Malaclemys terrapin pileata, assembly GCF_027887155.1. NCBI lineage: Eukaryota > Metazoa > Chordata > Testudines > Emydidae > Malaclemys > Malaclemys terrapin. The sequence goes on along the minus strand of NC_071521.1, from coordinate 10,246,828 downwards.
TTATAGTTTAGCCATAAACATTCAGAGTTTTAAACATGATATAAAAACTTCCAGCCTTTCAGCAATTACATTTTTTTTCTTTAAAAATCAACTTGGTGATTATATAATGGGAGTACAAAGAAAAAAGTAGGTTTTTTGGGGTTTTTTTGCTTGTATCTCAAAACCAACTTCATTTTATAACCTGAAAATCTGAAGGCTGTTAACTCACCGGATCCTTCAGCTATGTTATCAAATGACAGTTCCTTTTGTTATAAGTGGAATTTGCCTGGGACAAGCTTGTACTACATTCCTTCCCTCCCTCCAACTAAAATTTTATAAGGATTTTTATAAGGACAGATGTTAACAGATCACTATGATTTTTCTGTAACTAAAATGAGTCAATATTTTCCCCCTTTATTAAAAAAGATGTTAAATAATTATGTATTTATTTGAGAATTAAGGTCATGCTCAGTTAAGGAGTAGCTACCGTGTATTGGGTAAAAGCACTTCTCACAATTAATGCACCTGCTTTACATCAAAACAGATATAAACAACCAATCTGCTGGATAAATTGTATGTTTACAAAAAAATATAAATTGGGATAATCCTGCCACTTATGTATCATATATCATAACTGATATGCATTTGTTACCCAGTACACAACATTATTATAGAGACAAAGCTTCCACTGAAGTCAATTTAAGAACTACAGAACTGGGCTTAGAGTTACATGTGTCACTATCGCTCAGTTGATAGGTCAGAGTTGCCACACAGGAGCCCTGTGGAGCTAGGGCCTACTAGCCTTGACAGAGCTACTTTAAAAATGCCTAAATATGCTGGCCTACATGAATGGGCTGGTCTGTCGGGGTCCCAGAGCTCAGGCTTCCTCACCACAAAAAAAACACCAGAGGTTTGCTAACCCTCTAAGCATACCAGAATCATGAGTCAACCTCCCTACGATCATCAGATTGGCTTAAAAAACATGACATTTTAAAAGCAACAGATCTCAGGTTCTTTTTATTTGCCTTCTGTTGTAGCATTTGGGGGGCAGGGGGAAGTCACATTTTTAAGCTTTTATCCATAGCCACAAAGGCTAGAAACTGCCTTTAAACAAAAAATGCAAGCTAGGATATTCAGGCAATAACTTAAATACGTGAGCTGAAGCTTTAAAAACAAGTAAAATATATCACGAAACTCCTGATAAAATCGTGAGCGATGACAATGCTGATCCCATCACCATTAGCCCTGCAGTCGCAGCAGAGAAATAATGGATTAAGTAGGGCAGGGAGACTGAACTTCCATTCCTTCCAAGTCAAAGTGAGATAGGGTGGGTAAAGCTAACTCGGCTGCTGCCCTTGCTCTGGCAATTCTGTGGATACACAGAGTACTTCAATTTCAAGGATCATCAGTCCAGAATCTTTCGCAGGGGCTCCACCTGGTAAGTAGGTATAGAACAGGCCGGAACCTTTCACCAACATGGCATTCAGATTTATTTTTTCAAAAAGCATCAGTAATATTGCTATCAGATACTCCTGAACAATCTGATTGGTTACAAACTAAGGCAACATGGAAAGTCACTCACAGAAGTAATTTTGTTTTCAGGGTCATAAGGGATAGGGAGGAAGAGGACAAGAAAGAAAAGCATATTGCATCAAGTTATAGTACACCCTGCAGAAACCCAGGAAACTAGGTTAAGGAAAGACATTAGCTATAAATATGTGTTGCGAGTGGGAAAGGCTATTTATTTCAACTTATAAAATGCACTAATCAAGGCTATCTCTAAGCACACCCATGAGTTATTGTTGGGTTACCCACCTTCATTTGCAGTTTGGGCCTCTGTTGGCACACGTGCATCCAGCATCTTCCTCTTAACAGTTTTTTGTATGTACTGTAATGTAACTAATCATGAATTAGTTTCTTGTACCTATAGTTAAATCCGATTTCATATCTTCAACCTTCTTCCCTAATCATTCTCTTTTCTTAAGCACTCACTGCATAGTTATATCCATGTGCCACGGTAAAACTGCAACTGTCAACTAGTCTCACCAACACCCTCTGTCTTTGCATGAGCCAGTGTTACAAAGCCAAGATGCTCTGCTTTACCTTTGGCCACTTGGTTTCTCACCATCGTCTTGGTTAGAGCAATCACCCTAATAAGTAAGTCATGCCTATTTAGTGCACTGAGATTTAAAGTGACACTACTAGATTTACACCTTCACACTATTGTTTATTTTAGACATTTCTCCATAATTGTATCAGGGCACATTTACAAAAATTATAAAACATGATTGCTAGTAACTGGTAAAATAACCAGATCCCTGCTCCTCCTCCTTCTCAGACTAACCTAGGGTGGAATCCTGCAATTTTAACTCATGTAGGGAATCCGTACACAGCTTTATGTGAGTTGGAGGATTGGACCTTAAGTTACTAAAATAAGGACTTCCTTTTAAAAAGGATCATCGCTACTGAAATTTACCAACATGTTCATAAACAATAACACAGCACATTAATGTTCATATGCATGTTAAAAAATTGTGTGAACATAGTGTCTTTATGAAAGGTGACAGATTGACATACAGTAAAATCATCACTCTAACTACCGAACAGATATAGCATATTCAGCAACAGTTCAAGGTTTTACACACTGCCTCATATACATGCCTCCTCTGTGGCCTGGAGTGACCAAATCTAGGAGTGAAATGATAGTTAACATAGGAACATAAGAATGGCCACTGGGTCAGACCAATGGTCCATCTAGCCCAGTATCCTGTCTTCTAACAGTGGCCAGTGCCAGATGCTTCAGAAGGAACGAACAGAACAGGGCAATTATCAAGAGATGCATCCCCTGTCGTCCAGTCCCAGCTTCTGGAAATCAGAGGTTTAGGGACATCCGGCCACATGGGATTGTGTCCCTGACCATCTTGGCTAGTAGCCATTGATGGATCTGTCCTCCATGAATTTATTTAGTTCTTTTTTTAACCCAGTTATACTTTTGGCCTTTACAACATCCCCTGGTGACGAGTTCCACAGTTGACTGTGCGTTATGTGAAAAAGTACTTCTTTATGGTTGTTTTAAACCTGTTGCCTATTAATTTCATTGGGTGACCCCTGGTTCTTGTGTTATGTGAAGGGCTAAATAACTCTTCCATACTCACTTTCTCCAAACCATTCATGATTTTATGGATGTCTATCAGTTCCCTCCGTAGTTGTTTCTTTTCCAAGCTGAACAGTCCCAGTCTTTTTAATCTCTCATAGGGAAGCTGTTCCATACCCCTAATAATTTTTGTTGCCCTTCTCTGTACCATTTCCAATTCTAATATATGTGTTTTTGAGATGGGGCAACTGGAACTTTGTGCAGTGTTCAAGGGTGTACCATGGTTTGTGTAGTGGCGGGATGATATTTTCTGTCTTATTATCTATCAGTTTCTTAATGGTTCCTAACATTGTTAGCTTTTTTGACTGCCGCTGCACATTGGGAAGATGTTTAAGACTTCAGAGCCCATTCAGCCTTTGACCTCTCTGTGGCGGCTGCCAGGGAGAGGGCCAAATGTGACGTGGCGGTTGTTTATCTGTCATGACCTGGAATCCAGAGGCACTCTAAGTAACTTCCCCTTAATTATCAGTTTTGTTGGATTAAAGTTATTGTTCTCTTTCCCAATTTCTGTATTGACTCAGTTATTCAGAACCAAGAAATCTCCTGTTCAAAACATCTTAAGGGGCCAAATCTTAGCTTGCCTTAGTAATGTGAGTATTCCCACTTATCTAAATGAGACTACACGCATGAGTGGAGTGAGCAGGGTTTGGCCCAAAGTCTTTGTTTATTTGATGTTAATTATTCTATTTACCCAAATTCTCTGCATGTAGTGCCTTCTGTACCTACCACTCAGGGACACTGAGGATTAATTAGTGTTTGTGTGGCATTTTGAGTCCTAAATATTATGATTATATTATTGCCATCCAAGGCCAGCATTACATTTTTAAAAGTGTGTTCCAAGAAATCTGTAAAGTGTAGCTCAATAATTAATTAGATAAATACATTAATGTAGGGCTGGGTCGTTGAGTAATCATTTGACTGGTTTCTGAGCTTTGTTTCACCAGTTCACTGACTTCTAAGGGTTCTCTTCTCAGCATGAACTGATCTAAGTTTTAAAACATAAATTATTTGGTACCCAAGAAGTTAAACTCCCAGTGTGCTTCAGTGCCATCCCACATCTTACATGGTCACTGTTGAGATTAATAAGGCATTTCAAAGTAGTAAATAAATATTCTTTACAAATGAAAATGCTGCATTTTTCTCACAATAATTTAAAGGCACATCAGGGTTCAGGCTAGAAACTGACAAATGTGGGTCAGTGGACAGAGGAGTTAGTTACTAGTAGCACATTAAATGGAAAGTTGCTCAGCCAAAAGGATTGCATAGAGCAGGGGTTCTCAAACTGGGGGTCGGGACCTCTCAGGGCGTTGTGAGGTTCTTACATGGGGTGTCAGCCTCCACCCCAAAGCCCGCTTTGCTTCCTGCATTTATAATGGTGTTAAATATATTAAACAGTGTTTTTAATTGATATGGGGGGGGGTCTGCACTCAGAGGCTTGCTATGTGAAAGGGGTCACCAGTACAAAAGTTTGAGAATCACTGGCATAGAGTATATAAAAGAATGAGCAAGAGGGAGTTTTGATCCTTTATGTGAACCAAACAATACAAATTGGTGAGACCAATAAACCCATAGACATCACAAGGTGAAAGCCTTTATGTTGATGAAAATCTCTTTTGTTTTTCTGTCTAATACAATGGAAATAAAGACTCAAAGATGCTTTGATTTAAAGATGCAGTATTAAAGTTAGGCAGTACAATAATAACCATTAGACTGGATTGTTGTAATAGTGTAATCATAATGGCAGTGTTGTCATAGCAGAGAACATCTACACTGCCTCTTGTGAGAACCTTCAGTGCTGGGAAATCTCAAAGAAATTAAGCTAAAGGAGGACAGAACGTAGCTGGAAGAGAAAAAAGGTCACAAATGGAGCCATGCATAAAATGAGGCTGTAATGCCACTAAGTGCAGCTGGAGCAGTGTCAAGCTGTAACGTTTTGTGACAAACCTAAGACTTGGACTGTGTCGTTTGAAAGATTGAAGAAGCTTTTGGGCTAGCAACCAGTTTATGGCGTGGACCCAAAACCATGCCAAACCAGGGTGATTGTTGTTTTCTTGGTGTTCTCAGATTAATTCAAATTCCAAGTGAAACTCAGAGGGAGTCAGCCCCTTTTAAATAGAGGAGAGAGGTCTTCAAAATCGGCCAGCACCACTCAGTTTCTCACAGTTCTTTTTAAAGTATATTCCCCTCTGCTAGTTCAACCAAATACGTGATGATACCACCTCATTCACATGCCTTTCTCCAGAGGCAGAGAACCCAGCAGCTTGAGAGCAACACCTTAGACTCCACTAAAAGAAACTCATAAGAACACAATAACAGCCCTACCTACTGGAACAAAAAACCCCAGCACCTCTGGAAGAGCCGGAAGAAAGCAGGCTGAGCATACAGTAAAAAAAAACCTGAAGAGGCTCAAATAAGGAATTGCAACATCCAGAAGAAATAAGAACTACACAATAGGGAAGGCAAGAAAAATTCTCAAGCACACAGGTATATTTCTAGTTTCCTGGAGGAAAGTCATAAGAGCATCTCTTTATTTTTAGAGGATTTACTACAGTGAAAATAATTTGTCCATCTTTCCATGTACTGGATGGCAGAAGATAGATCAAACCAAATGCCATTACAAAGGTCTTAGGGACCAATTTTTTATTTCAACATTTTGAGAGTGAGTCACACTTTCTTAAAAGGCAAAAACCCCTTACCATACCAATTCCCTTAGGCTAGGTATTATGTTTATTTATTGTATCTAAAATCTTTGTAATCTTGCAGTAATGATTTAGTTCTCACCTTGGCCACTCACTCTATATAGATTAGACAAAGTCCTGAATTTTCAAGGATGTTCTGACTTTAACTTTTCCAATTCTTTAAAATAAAGTACATTGCATTGTAACTTTTTGTTTGCATTTGTTTTGATTTAGAATTGATTTAAAGCAACCCTGTCAAATGAAACTTGGACCAAAATTTTAGATAAATAAATCAGTAGAAATATATATTCCATACCATGTTTATTTTATATATATATATACACATATATTTTAATACCAGTGGAAATATTTATTTTTAAACAGACATCCCCTTCTGTGGTTGCAACCCAAAATCAGAGCACTTGGAACCTGCAAGTGAAACTTGATTAAAAGGAAAAGTGAAACTGCCTTCACCAAGTTCTCAAGCTAAGAGAACGGCAAATGTTCAAAGTGAGCTAAAGACTATTTAGTGAAGAGCAATTTGGATTTTTTTTTTAAATCTGCTTTCATTATGCTTATTGTGTAACACAGATAAAGAGATTTCTGTGTTTGCAGTATGATTTTTAAGCTGGCAATGTCCCTTTTAAGTTTGCTTTCCTATGATTCATTCAGCTTTCCTCCATGGTTGCTACGTGTCCCCTTCCATAGTCCCATGAGACACCGATCAGCTGGCCAGGAGGCGATTGTAAGGCCAATAATTACCATGTATTATTGTGTGTTAAAGCACTAATACACACTGAAATGTAAGTTTCCTCTCACATCCAAAAAAAAAAAAAATGTATCTTATTCTCTCTGTCTGTCTCCACCCCTCTCTTCCTTTCCTTTTCCACCCAGAGCCACTGTTATGGGCTCCCTCACTATCTGTGCTTCCATAATCAGAGACATAAAATTGTTATCAGATTAGCCCCAGCAATGAAAAGCACAGTCCCAGATCACACTCACAGTTAGTTAGCATTTAGATAGGCTGGGACAGGGGTCTGTACAATAGGCATCAAAGCTGAACTCTTGGTGCAGCAAGAGGGATTAATTTCTTTAACCAACATGCCTGATCTGGCCTATCTCATTACCCTGCCTTGTCAGTGTCGATGTTAGATTTGATTGAAGATTATACCATTTAGGCCTTTCCCCTGTTTTCCACAGAAATCAGGCCTATTGAATTGCACATTCTTCCATGGGCCCCCGTCAATACTCAGTGGCCTGAGCCTCTAATTCTGCTTCATTTAAACTTCATCAACTTTTCCAATCAAGTGGAAGGATCTGAAATAGGCTCCGTAAGCAGAAAGGCCCTTTTTCCTTTTGTCAGATAATTTATTCTGTTCTCTCTTCCCCCCCCCTTGCTCTCCCCCTCTCTCTCTTTTTCTTCTTTTCGCTCCCCTTCCCTGATGCTGAAAATGAGATTACAGTATTTAAATGACTATGATAATCAATCGGGGGACCTTGAGCCAAGATTGAGGTTAATTTTTCTTAGCAGAACAAAGAAGCGTGATGCCTTTGGGGATTTGAAGGTGCAATCTGTGTTTCATGCTTGTGTTTTTCCCCCCTAAAATTGCAGTTTTAGGAGTCTTTTCTTGTTACTAACTAGGCAGTTGTTGTGATTTTTAACGGAGGCAACCCCTAAGAGAGAAGAAATGTAATTTTGAGCTTATAAACAGCTAACGGCCTTCAATCAACAATTTTAATAGGAAAAAAAGTCACTCACATAGTATGACTACAGATCTAATGAAAGTGCTATAATTTACCTTATTTATTTTTAAACATACTTTGAATAATTTTCCACAGTGTTATAACTAGTAATTACAGCCTACATTGTGCTGCTCTAAACTTTTGAATGAATAGTCCTTTCATTCAGCTATACTCTGCACTTTGGCAGCTTTTTGCTACCTGGAAAAAGTTGAAGTTCATCATGTTTTTGTTAGTTGGAAATAGGATCACTATGATCTTCCTTAAAACCCACACAGAAATGGCTTATTCAATTATTAATGTATTTTTAGTTGTAACAAGTGGCCATTCACTCCTACAGCTCTTTCCCCTACCTTTCTTAAGAAAAGGAAAAGAGAAACATGTATTTCTTTGCTTCCATCCCAGCTGTCTTGTCAGAACTGTTTTACATGCTGCCACCCAATGTTATCTTTTATTTGTGTCAGGAGAGAGGATTTGACAAGTTCAGTACACAATGTTCATTTGGCAAGGCAAATTTTTCATACCAATTTTGAGTAGAAAATGAAACCATCTTTCAACAGAATGAGCAACATCATTTTTGGACAGACTTATTATGAGGGGAAGGATTGCAAAACTTTATTTCCCTACACGATCCTGAAAATCCTGGAAATAATACATTTTGTAAAAAATGTACCATTGTTTCTTGCGGCCATCAATTTGTTTTAGAAATAAAAAATCACCCCAAAACGTAGTCAGGAAAGTGCAGCCCCTCTGTGCTAATCAGATGCTGCTGAAATTGGTTGCATCATAGATAATGTGGCTTTGTTTCAAATCTTTTAAACTGTCAAAAGGTTGGGAAAGGCAGATTGACTTCAGAAATGTGTCAGCATTCACCAAGAAGAAGGTTCATTAATCAATAGCAGTAAAAGATGAGAGATTCAAAGGTGCCTGAGGAAATTAGGTGCCACATCCCATAGAATTGCAATGGAATCTGGGTGCTTGACCCTCTTAGGATCCTTTGAGAATCCCAACTGTAATTTCTGGCTGTAGTAAGAACTATGAACAATCCCATAAGAGGAAAAGTCTAGTGGTAAATTCTATTGTCTCATTGTTTCCATGTGCTCCCCCAACTGTATGTATCCACTTGTTGTAATTTAGACTGTTAGCTCTATGGGGCAGGGACTGTCTTATTGGTCTGTGTTTGTACAGCACTTAGCCCCAATGGGGTCCAGGACTGGGATTCCTAGGTGCTACCGCAATAGGAATCATAAATAATAAGAGATTAGATAGCTAAATATTTACTAAAGACAAATGTGTGTTTAAAAAGGAATGGTCAGAACCACATTTTAGAAACACCTATCAGAGTTTAAATATCTCCATTGAGGTTTGGATTCATCCCAGTGCACAGGGCCCACACCAGGTCCTACCTGCCATTTAAGTACCAAATTCACCAGCTTAGGACCACATCGTGCATGAGCTACGTGTCGCCACAGGAGTCCACCTTTGGATGTTGTGGAGGGCCTCAAATGAGCCCTCCGCAGATGGTGAATTTCACCCCCTGTAAATAGGTCTGTCATCTCTGCCACTGAGGTGATTGTCATTATAAAAGAGACTTCCCAGCAAAGCCCCATTTGATGCAGGAAGGAAGGACCCTGCTTACCCTTTAGAAAGTAGCAGAAATTGGAAAGATTCAATGCTATTGCAAAGTAAGTTTGTAAATGAACCAATGTACTTATTTAAAAAAACATTAAAGAACATATCTTACAACAAGCTTTAATCTTTCAGCTTTCCAGTGTTTTCTTGTGAGAGGAGGTTAGGGCTGCTGGATCCTTGTAATTGCTGATCCAGTGACCCACCCCCAACATGGGCTTTCCACACCAGGGCAAATGTCACTCTTTGGGATTCCAATCTCTCCTGTTGTACGGAATTTTCTCCAATGGAGACATGCATGCAACTGTAGATTCCTCCATGCTAGGCCCTCTGCACCTGTAAGCCTTTAAGGTTTGATTTTGCTCCCTGGAAATCCCAAGTGCCACACCTCCCACAGTGCTCAATGAGAGTTGAGAGCACTCGGCATAGGGCCCTTAATGAATTTCGCCCATAATAAAACAGGAAGTGGCCCATGGATCCTAGTCACTATGTACCTGAAAGAGCGCCTCACTTAGCCTCTCAGTTACCAACCTCATTTGGGGCAATAGTTTGCAATGACATTTTCCTCTCTTTAAGCAAATGTTGACTCACCATGGGGGAATTAAAACTCCATTAGATGTTGCCAAATTGTACTGCAGACCCCATTACAGTGGTTGAGTTGCAATTAATTGGTTTCCTCAGATATTACTTAATTCAGAGAAAGGAGGATGGAAGGGAAAGACAAGACTGATCTAAACAATAATTTCCTAAAATGACATAATCTAAATAAACTAATGAAGTGATTACATAGTTATTAATCTCAATATAAAGCAGAGTCAGAACAAATATTGGGTACATAACGATTTTAAAAATATAGTAGAGTTAGTATCCACTCTGGTTCTAGTCATCATAAAGCAATCAGCCTGTGTATATAAAATGGATGATGTCTTAGCACATTAATTATATTTTATGTGAAAAACTGCCACTTCAGAGGATAACCGGCCCCTACTTTTGTTTAGCTCTATTGTTTGTGTCGCTGTACTATAACTTTCTAATAACTGAGTTTAAGGTGGCATCTGCAGATTTGTTGACTTCAAAAAAGTTTTGTTAATTTTGTGTTTTAAACAAATTAGAACACAGTAACAGCAAATGGAGATACTAAGTATAAACGTGTGCTGTCGTTACTAGTCATTTTGTAACAGTCGCATCTGTAATATATTCCATGATGTGATAGCCATGTCGGTCCCAGGATATTAGAGAGACAAGGTGGGTGAGGTAATATCTTTTATTGAACCAACTTCTGTTGGTGAGAGACACAAACTTGGAAGTTTGGAAAGACAAACCTGTCTCTCTCACCAACAGAAGTTGGTCCAATAAAAGATATTAACTCACCCATCTTGTCTCTCTAATATATGCCAGGAGTCAAATGCCACCCACTGTTTCCCCCCTGGTATGAATGGTCCCGAAAGCACAGCCTCTTTAGTTGCACAGGGAGAGAGGCAGATCAGAGAAGAGCCATGCAAGAGTGAATCTGTGATGTCACCCACTGAGGAAAAGGGGCCAAATTGTGTGGCCAGTGGATCTCCATAATTTGTCTGTCCAGTGTACTCTGTACAAAGGGGCATTCAGGAGCTGTTACTCTAAGGCACCTCTCTCTCAATTAGCTGAGCATAGCTCAGTGGTTTGAGCATTGGCCTGCTAAACCCAGGGTTATGAGTTCAATCCTTGAGGGGGGCCACTTAGGGATCTGGGGCAAAATCAGTACTTGGTCCTGCTAGTGAAGGCAGGGGGCTGGACTCAATGACCTTTCAAGGTCCCCTCCAGTTCTAGGAGATAGGATATCCATGGACTATAGTAGTGGCTGCAAAACAGCTCTCTCACGTCCTGCCGCCAGGGAGAGGATTTTGTCTCTTCCAGCTCGTATGTAATTCCTCTGTGCAAGGCTCATTTACTCAGGTTATGGGGGCAGGAAAGCATTTGACTCTATGAAAATAAATAGGCCATATAATGTTTGAAAAGATGCTATAGGAAAATTACTGAGTGGATGTATCTAATTTTTAAGTTAAAGTTTTTACACAAAGTTATTATTTATCACCACCCTCAGTTTTTAGGTGAATTTAGCACTTGTACTCATTGGAAATGGACAGCCCTTGAAATTGGAGGCTTGCAGCTTGGGCATCAGCAGTGCAAGCTTCCCTCACATTGGCCTCTGCAAATATACCTTAATTTTGATGATCAACCTCTAGTGACAATAGTTCAGGTTGTGTGACCCATTCAGTCCCTGGTCTGTCTCCAGAGATTGCCAATTAGTGCAAGCTGGGGTGGGGATGTTTGTGATGCGATCACTGACCACTGGGAAGCAGACTGACACCAAGCTCACTTTTTTTTAAGGAAAATATTTTATTTATTGATTTCAGCTCATTTACAATAAAATATTTCAATTACAGTGTCTTGACATGTATAAATACCTATCTTATTACAGCATGAATATTTAACAGCATATTGTTTATTGCCTGTACATTGCTGTATCATTATTTGTTGCCCTTTTTCAAATTATTTAAACAAAACCATAGCTTGATTTATTTTAACCATTCTGATTCACTTTTTAAAATCTTTATTGGGAAGCTAAACATTTTCTGGGGTTGGGGTAGAGTCTTGGGAGATAGAAAGAGTGGAAAATTAGAGGAAGAAGGGGATGTAATTCAGTTTTCCTCGTTGTGTGCCCTTCTTGACTGCCCAAGCTTATTTCACAGAGGCTGCTGAAGAACCATCAGAGGGTCACCTCTTTCAGCCACTACTGATCTAGGCTTGATTTGAGCGGAAAGGTTCTATTATCCCACTCCCAACCTCTTGAGCCATCATGTCCTCTGGAAAAAGTACTGAGTTTATATATAACAAATCAACTTCAAAATACTGGTCCTGCTCCCAGTGACAAAAGTGGGAGCAGAATTGGGTTCAAATAGACGAAATTCACTTGACAGAATCTCTTCTGGGTGAAACTCATTGCTGGCAATGCTCATTCCTTGTGTCTTGTAAACTCCACAGTGTCCCTTTGTGAGAAGATGCCTTCACAGACCCCCCGCCACTTCAGGGAAGTTGGTTCTTTGGCCTGGTCTACATTTAAAATTTATACTGGCACAGCTATGTCAGTCAGGAGCAGTGGTGCTGGAAATAGGGGTGATTCTGCACCCCCTGGCTTGAAGTAATAATAAGCACCAAATACCTGGTTTCCATCATCAGTACCCCCATTATAAAAAGTGTGCCAGAACCCTGGTTAGTGATGTGGAAGAGCCACACCCCAGTGACATTGCTATGCCAACAGAATCCCCAGTGTAGAGTGCTCCTGTCAGCATAGCTAGCGTTGTTTGGGGCGGGGTGGGGGTGGTATGTTAGCAGAATCCCTCCTCCTGTCAGTGTACATTGCGTCTGTGTCACCACACAAGAAAGTGTTGTGGGAAGGACAGATGCAAATCAGTGGCCAGGAATCTTGTATATGGAACACCGCAGCCGCCATGGGGGCCCATGTGGTTTCCGTGAGTTGAGGAGGTAGATAACTCTTCAGCCCCCACGCAGAGCAGTGCACAAAGGCTGACTGGCTGAGCTATACGTGGGTGAAATGTATTTCCCCTATAGTTAACAAATGTAAATCTGCTAAGCCCCACTTCATTGACACTAAGGCTTGAGCTACACTTAATGTATATCGGCATAGCGATGTTGTCGGGGTGAGAAAAAAACCACACCCTTGCCCAATATAGCTCTGCCGACAAAACCCCAGTGTAGACACAGCTATGCCAATAGAAGAGTGCGGCTGTCAACACAGCTAGTGTCGCAGGGCGATGGTATTCGTACACAGGCAGAAGAACTCCTGTCAGCATACACTGCATCTACGGTAGGGGGCTCTGCGGGCATAGGCCTTGTCGCGTCAACATAGTCTAACTGAATGTGTCCCCATTAAGCAGAATTTTTGGTAACTGTCCCATTTAAACAGCAGTCACTGCCATTTACTAGCATTCTCTTAAATATGCTCCCTGTGGGACTGACCCAGTTAAACGGATTTCCCAATTAATCACACCCAGATTAAGCAGAGTATCTTATGTAGGCTCAGGACAAACCTTATAGTTAATGTAGAGGTGCAGTTCCCAATATAGTAAACGTATATACAGCCTCTAGAAATGCTACATAGGTTGTCTAGGATTTATCCTCCTTACAGGGGGGTACTTTTTCATACCTAACCAGGATGTCGGTATCTCTAACATTTGAAGAGGGTCCATTGTAGACTGGCAAGGAATATCAAACAAGAAGGAAGCTGGTATATATTTCCCAGTGACACGTCTAGTTAGATCATGTTAATTAGAGCAGATTTTCTAGAGATAAACCAAAAGCATGCCAAAGCTTGGGCAAAAAAATCTAAGTGCCCAGTGTCAATTATTCCTTCTGCCACTCCAGCGCATCCCTTTCCAGGACCAGGATGCCATTTTGAAGCACCTGAAATACGCAAAGCAGTGTCAATAGCAAGAACTGCTGTAGACGAAGGCAAGACATCATGGGAAATGCCAAACCAAAATTCCAGGATACAGATTATCGATGGCTATTCCACTAGTGTCGTTCTGGAGCTAATGCTTCAGTGTATTTAATTTTCACCTGTATTCTTCTGCATCACAGAGAAAATTGCTTCAGTTGTTTTTCTGAGACTCTTAGATTACATATCATTATGTATGTACAGTCAAACCTCATTTATCCAAATAAGATGCGGGATATGAAATAATTCAGGTAACAGAATTTCTGATAAGTCATTTTTCAGCATATGTTATACACAACAAACTTGACTTTGGTTAAAATAAATTAGTTTTGTGGATTCTCATGATTTGGCTAGCTAAGGTTTAACTGTATTCATTTTCCTTAGCATCAGTGTAGTAAAATGAATCACCATTTTAAGGGAACTGGGTATTTCACACATCCTTGTCTTCAGTCTCACTCCTCATTAAAATTATTGGTCTACTCATGCTGACTGAAGTCAATGGGAGTTTGGCTATTGACTTCAGAAGGAGCAGATTTGGACTGCATGTTTTCTGTCATCAACATTCTTAAATATTTGAGGCCACTAGATGAAGTCCAATAATTTTTGTTCATCTTACCGTAAGATGTAACCATTACAAGGTCTGGCAAAAACACTTGTGAAACTTTCCAATTTAGTTCACCTGTTTGATGTTATATCGCTGAGAATCTAAACTAAACAGACTCCAAAACAAACAGGCATTGGTGCCTAAAACTCCACAATGACATATTAAGAATTGCTTAAGTGTCCATAAGCAAACAATATGTTTCTTTAAGGAAAATGTTGGGCAACTCCATTGTTCAATGATGAACAGAGATAATGTTAATTCAAACAGAAGAATCTATATTTAGCTATTCAGGTCAAGTAAAGTAGGACACAGGTCTGAATGATGAATCTTAATAGTTTAATACAATTTCTTCAATATGGATGAGGTTTTTGTGCAGTTTCCATTTCAAGAAATGAATTGTTTGTAATGTACAGGACATTGATGCAAGAGACAAATTGCAACAATATGGCCCAAAGGAAGAGGGACTGCGTTGGTTAGTAAAAATTAGAGATAGTCCTGAGCTGGAACACAGCAACTGAATTCCCCCCAACTTTCGGGAAGTTTAGATATGGATCCAGACATCACTGCTCGGGTCTGTTTATAATGTGCTGAACAAAAACATTCCTCAGAGCATGAGGACATTTGGATTTCGATCTGATTCCAGGTCAGAACCTAATGATTTGGACCCATCTCTTGTTTACAAATAATAGTCTGTGGGTTAATTACGGCTGCGCAACTCCATTAGCATCACATGAGTGTACCGGAGAGCAGAATTTGTCCTTTTATGCTTGTATTAGCTCTGAGACCACATTTCAGTTAGCTGTTTCAGTATTGGTGAAACGTTACCATATGATTTCAAGACCAGCTGTGTTACCTGGGGTCATTTCTGTGCAAAAATGAAATCCACCAAGCGATGACTAGAAAAAGAGAATTGCCTTTTCATAAGATCTGTGTAAATTGTTTATTTTTATGCCACCAAAATTCATAAGAGCCTATTTATGAAACTGTGCCACGCAATACAAACCTGCACTGTTTTCTTTTCTTCTCCCCGCAGGGCTGTTTGTGTGCATCAGTCCTTTTGAGTTGAGAATTTAACAAGTAATTCTAATTTGGGACTTTGGAAAACCTGTGATCCTATCTAGCATGTCGATCCTATCAGATGTGGCTCTGTGCTTTCACTGCATTGAAAACAAAAGGAAAGAAAGAGAACACATGGCAGTCTCAAACTAGAAAGGGCTTTGCTGTAAGAGGATGAGGGTTTTTTTTTTTTTTATAAAGCCCAATATTACGTTTGAATTATGCCTGAATAAGGAGAAAGGACATTGTTAAAGAGCCCTAAACACTGACCGTAGTGGATCCCCTTTCTTTCAAACCCTTCAGTGATGTTGTTTTTGGCTGTAATGATTTGGTATTGTATTTATAAGCCGACAGGGTAATCCAGAGAGCAGCAGGAGGGACGGCTGCCTTAAATAAAGCTTTACAATGCTGCTAATTAAAATGATCCTTCCTCTCTCTAATGGCTAATGAGACAGAAAGAAGAACTAGGGAGGGTTAATGAAAATGTTGCCATGAGATTCCTTTCTTTAATTGGTCTTTTTAATGTTTTAATCTCCTTTTGCGGGGGGAGGATTGAGAAGAATTTTCTTTAAATCTTTTTTGTACAGTGCTGATAGGTTTAAAATCTTAATGTCTGGCCTTTAAAGTGTGTGTTTCTGTATATATTAAGTGCCAACAACAAACATTGTATGTGTTGTTGGTGGTGCATAGGGGGACAGGTTTTGAATTTGAACTGACATGAGAATAAAGACATTTGAAACATATTTTAATGCGCTGCTTCCAAGACTTCCAGGGGGGCTATTTTCAATGCATCCTCGCCCCAAGGGCTGAACCTGTAATATATCTTGAAGAATTGGTACTGATGCTTGATGGTATTTAGAGGCTTTAGTCATGATGCTCTATTAAATGCAATGTTTATCCCATGAATGTGTCACAGGGTCAGCTAAGATGTCAGGAATTCAATTAATATTCCATTTAATAGAACTCTCCCTGCCCTAACCTTTTAATACTATTAGCGTGTCCCAGGCCTCTTCCTTGTTAGGGTCAGTCCGCTGACTTCTTGCCCCAGCTAATGCTTCTAGCAATAACAGGCCTGGGGAAATTAGCCCGCACACACTAAAAATTAAATTACTGTGGAACCTAATGGATCCGGATTTTTGTACAATATGTAAACTCACCAACATTCAACTCTTGCAAAACTCAGCAATTTGGTTCACGGGGATTTCTGTGCAAACTCCTTCCCCACACCCCATTTTTCAGCTTGTATGGGGCTTGCATCCCCTGAGTTTCATGTCCAGATGCACCCAAAAACAGAGAGAAACTCAACTGAAACTGCCAAATTTTGCATAGTTGTGGGCCAGTGATTTCCACATGAAACCATTTATCTTCTCTCTGGCACCTAAAACTCACTCAAAAATAGGGACTGCTCACTCAATGGGATTATTAATGTGCATAAAGCGTACTCACCTAAGTAACTGTTTACAAAATCAGATCTTTAGTTTGGAACTCAGGCAGTTTAGCCGGATGGTGGGTTTAAAGCTACTTACAATTGTATATCAACTGGAAGTCACTGTTTTAAAGTGTACCTACATTATATCTCTCTTCCAGCATGCTCATGTTACCCAGTTTTAATGTGGGCAAAAGTTTAACAGAATGAAACCAATACCAAACAGTATCAGGATCATCTGTTCAAGCTTCAAGCATGCTTCTACTTTGAAAATCGACTCTGTGAAAGAGGTATCACATCCTCAGCAGGTGTAAATTGAGGATAGCTGTATTGAAGTGAATGTAGTTATGCCAATTTACATCCGCTGAGGATATGGCCCATTTTTTCTAAAAGCCAGCTCTCTGAACAGTACGGAAAGAAAGCTAATATTGTGCCAGTATTTTTAAAGGGTTAATGGATGACCCTGGATAATTATAGGCCTGTCAGCCTGACATCGATCTCAGGCAAAATAATGGAATGACTGATAAGGGACTCTATTAATAAAGAATTTATGGAGGATAACATGATTTATGCTAATCAGCATGAGTTTATTGAAAATAGATGTTGTCTAACTTTGGTATTTTTTCTGAGATTACATGGGTTTTTTGATAAAGGTAATATTATTGGTGTAATATACTTGCTATACTGCAAGGTCAGAAATCTAATGGAGGGCTCTTCAGTCTAGCAGCTAAAGATATAACAAGATCCGATGGCTGGAAGTTGAAGCTAGACAAATACAGACTAGAAATAAGGTGCACATTTTTAACCGTGAGGGTAATTGGGACAATTTACCAACAGTTGTGGTGGATTCTCTGTTACTGGAAATATTTGAATCAAGATTGGATGTTTTACTAAAAGAGATGCTCTAGTTTACCCACAGCTCTTAGACTTGAAGCAGGAATTAATTCATGAAAGTCCTATGGGCTGTGTTGTGCAGGAGGACAGATTAGATGATCACAGTGATCCCTTCTGGCCTTACAATCTATGCATCTATGAATAAACTCAGGAATCTGAAGGTTGAGCTGGGCTCTTTGCTGTTTGAGCACCACCAGCAATAAAAATTCTGCAGTTGGAACCTAAGTTAACAATTCTCTTGGTAATACAAGATCTGGAGTAGAATCCAGGTCCCCCCATCTTTGTGTTGTCTCTGGAGCGCTGACCGGAGCTAAACCTTAGGCAAGTAAGCAGATCTGGCTACACCGAAGAACGGCTGAGTAAGAAAATGCTTTTCTCACTTTTCAGAGTAGACGCCATTTTAAGAACTCCTCAAGAAAGCAAGATCGGCCTGTACCATGTGAGGGAAAACAGAACTCCATCATGTAGTAAAAATGAAAGAATATTCAAAGGAAACCAATGTTCTAAATTATTCTTTACCCAGCTTGTCTTTACATTTCCAGCACTAAATGGAACAGGGTCCTTTTCAGGCAGCAATTATGGTGACTTAAAACAGACAATATGGGTTACAGTCAGTAAGAACACCTGCATGCAGCTGTTAGCAGGGACTCTGCTATCACCACAGCTGTGATTTCAATAAGATTTGTAAGAAGATCAACCAATAAATACAGAGTATGTACAGCAGCTCCTTAGAGTGGAATGAAAATCAGACTTTGTGCCAGATATTTTCATGCAACATTCATTATTTATGCAGAAGCGGAGATATTTCAGGAACACAGCATTGAACCATGAATGACAAGACATCTTTCCACAGTGCAGGGTGCAGGAAAATTGCAGTGAAGTTGACAGCTTTTTAATGTAGAGTCGCTATTTCACTGAAATACGGCATGTTGGCATTTTTAAAGTACAAGATGACCTATTTATTAGCTGTGAATCAAAAGAAATTACATGCTAGAAAATAAAAAATGGAAAGTTTCATGTTTCTTCCAGCTGGTAGGGTCTTTATCCCTCAAAAACAAAGCAGAACCAAAACTGTAAACAAAGGACCAGTGATCACAAAGCATTAAAAGAGGTGACTTCTTTTAACATGTGTGATCAGTGTTCATCTTGTAATACTGGGATTATCTGGGTTTGTTCCCTTATATGTGATGTAACACTAAAGATAAGCGTGGTCATTATACTTTGAGTTTCACTATCATGACTTTACTTAGGCTCACATCATCCTCTCCCACATTGAAAGGGGAAGGTGCCTGAAAAACACTGGCTTCAATGGAGCTGCCCGTAACCTGCAGCAGGACATAAGGGCTCCCTGAATTTAAACTTGTTGACTGCCAGGTGTCCTCCCATTCACAGGAAGGCATTTCCTTCCCATGTAGAAGATGGGGGTATGGCTCTCCAGTGCATGGGATATCCCAGGATACATGAGGATCTCAGGGCGTTTGTATGTAGAGGCAATTCCCTCCATCCCTGCGTGCTACTCTGAGGCTCTTCTTTTGATCCTAAAGAGTCAGCCATGCCAGAACATGAGATCACCAAAATCACCAGAGGCCGGGTGTAGAAGGTGCAGGGTTAATAAATGAGGAAATTCAGTTGCTGTGACCAGAATTAATGACTCAGAATTTCTTTGAGGTTGAAGAGGGATAACGCCATGTAAAGCAGCCATACTGCCAACTCTGCCACTGAATGCTTTACCCCATGTCCTCTTGGAATCCCAATCCTGAACAGTTTATTTAGCGGGGCATCTGTGGTATATCAGGAAGAAGGAGAAGTGTCACTTGGAGTTCTCTCCCGCACTTGCTTATGGGGGTCTGTCATCCTCTCCATGCAAAAAAGCAGCGGAATGCAATGGGCCCCTAGTTTTCATTTAACACTGGTGATCATAATGAATTATTTCTGTACAGACATCATAATTTTGTAATTCAGCCATAGTCAATGAACTACAAGACCCCGAGTTTTGCAGTAATGTTGCCCATGTCCTGCCACCAGAAAAATGCACATTTTTAATGCTGTGGGGAGACTAGGTTGTCTCTCTGATTTACAGAATTTGTCTGCAGTTTTCCCATTTCATTAAATGGGAAACAGCAGGCTGAGACCCTCATCCAAGAGACTAATATCAACGTGTAAGTGTAATGAGCATTTATTTGAACATGGGAAGAGGTGTCTTTTCCTAACCTCGTCTCCTACATCTAGTTAACTCACTACACCAAAATCTTACAAGAAACTTCCTTAAATTCCTCTCGCATGTGAAAAGGGGAGCTGAATGCTACAATCAAGAGGATTCAATGGAAGAATGGGGTGTTAGAAAATACAACAACTCAGGAGGAGTTTTACCATACACTGAACAAAGGCCGATATCCAAAGCCACCTGAACAACTGTTTTACTCTCTGCCAAGAAGGGAAATGCCACATCTGGAGGAATATCCATGTAATCCAGTTTGTCATTTGGAGAGTGAAAATTCAGTCTCCTCCGAGAATTTTGCTAATTATGGTTTGAACAAATGCCAGTAAAAAAAAGAAGAAAATCCATTAAAATAGTTGGATTTGGCAACTGACATTCAAATGAAGGAGGAACAAGTTGCAACCATCCTTCTCTCCTATCCCCCACAGTTGACTTTAGTGTTTTATTTTAAGAAGGGAGGAGAGGCAATTAATGTATGAGCCCAGATTTGGTAGAGTGTTAAATGGAGCTTTATGAATCCACACCTGTGCATATGCAGTTGCATTTCATACATCTTACAAATCTCAAGGCAGCAGGTCCCTATCCTATAGGGTTTGTTTTTAAATTGTTTCTCAGTTTTTACTTTAAGAACAGAATTTACAACTAGTTTACAATGAAACCTAATCCCCACACAAAAAAAGGGAAATGCATGTAGTACAAAAGCATGTGTCAAATTGTTAGATATATATACAGTAATACACGTTACTATCAATGTGCAAGTACAGGAGTAAAAATCCGATCCCTAGACGGATGCATGCCACCCATGGATCTATCTGAATCTGCAGGATCATAGCTAGTTTGTGGCATCATCTCCTGGCTTAACCAATCTACCCTTTTTTCCGCTGCTTCTTTAGTGAGCTGGTGACGTCTTGTTGTCCTACTGTATGACTTGGATGTTGTTTTCAAGATCAGAGTGGCAGACTTTGTAGGCAAGATGAAATGATTGCCAACTCTTTTCTTCTTATTAAGTTTGTTTACATCTTGGACCACTGAGATTTAGCTGGATTTCTATTTCATGTACTCTGCTGTGAGAAGACCCCCAACATTCATAAAAGTGAAGCTGTCTAAACCCACATGACTCTTAGATTACTTTGAAAGATATAATGTGAATTTTGAATCACAAACACAAAATTCTTAAAAAAAAAAAAAAAAAAAAAAACAACCACAATTGGCTGAATAGAAGGCTAAAGATACACCTAAGATTTTAGGGTAGGTGCAGTGCAAACTTCAACACACAGACCTCTCAACGCGCTCTAGTCCTGAGCTGATACACCCCTTTATGTCTGGGTTACAGGCCTTTTCTGAGCAGAGAATATCAGCCGTGTCCAACTGTATAGCAGAATAGTGATGGGGACATATATCCATTAGGCCATGACCACCAAACTCACTGACTCTGTCGTGACCTAACAAGGATTTGAACCTATGGGCAGGTCTACACTATGGGGCTCAGTCGACCTAAGTTACGCAACTCCAGCTATGTGAATAACATAGCTGGAGTCAACGTAGCTTAGGTCGACCTTTTGCAGTGTCTACACCACGCTGGGTCGACGGGAGAAACTCTCCTGTCGACTTACCTTACGCTTCTCATTCCGGTGAAGTACCGGAGTCGACGGGAGAGTGATCGGCAGTAGATTTAGCGTGTCTTCACTAGACCCACTAAATCGACCCCCGATGGATCGATCACTGCACGTTGATTCCCCAGTAAGTGGAGACAAGCCCTATGACTCCAGAAGTGGACAGTGGGTATTGCACAATAAACCATTCTGCATAGTTTTCACCTGTGCTAAGCCATCTGTGCATCAGGGAAGGAGAGAATTTCATTTAGAATCTTAAGAAAGGAAAATCCCCCTTCGGTTCCTTAGTTGTTTCTGTATATAAAGTATATTAACAGTTTTGTTTGTCAGCTCAGCTAACTACCTAAAAAGGTAATTAAGAGGAGGAAAGAGGATAGGAGACTCCCATTGACTTCAGTGGGAGCAAGATCACAGTCAACCTTTTAGTGAAGACTGAAGCAAAATAGGCATTAAACACCTCAGCCTTCTTAATGACATCTGTTATTAGCTCTCCTTCCCCACTAAGCAGAGGACCTACACTTTGCTTTTTGTATCTCGTGCTTCTAATGTACTGTATTTATAGAACATCTCTTATGTCCCTTGCTAGGTGTAACTTATTTTGTGCCATAGCCTTTTGGATTTTGTCCCTACATACTTGTGCTCTTCTTTTGTATTCATCCTTAGAAATTAGTTCATGTTTCCACTTTTTGTAAAATTTCTTTTTGATTTTTAGGTCATTAAAGAGCTCCTGATGGAGCTATATTGGCCTGTTACTATTCCTCCCATCTTTCTTTCACATTGGGATACATATTCCATCAGTATAATAGCCAGTCATATCAGTATAATCTTCACCTCCCTGCAACACCTGGCTAAAAGTTATTTTAAAATACACGTAGAATCATGGCACATTTGAACTACAAACAAGGTAGGTATTTCAACAATTATGTACATTCATTTATGCAAAGTTAACTTATATGCTCTTCCACAAATAATCAGTCCATTTAAAAAATACCTAATTGACCATTTGACACTTAATCAAGTCCTCCGTGCTGAATTCTGAATGGTAAAACTTAACATAATTCCGTCTTTTTTGGTTAAATTATCTTTCTAGTTCTACACTTGCATATATACAAGCAACATACTGTAATACAAGATGCATACATTCATCTTAGTAATTTATCTCATTTCCTTTGGAATGGTGTCCCTCAGTGGCTCAGAGAAAGTGGAGCTGTTGTTTTAATAGATTTGAATTTTATCTGCCTCTGTATTTGCAGCAGGGCATAATAATAATAATAAATTATGATACTAATAAGTAAGTTGTACAGAATGGTAACAGTGGTACCATTCTCCACCCTCCAAAAACTAATTTATGGGTACATTCTTGTGACTTTAGGGGTGTAATAAATTATCAGAGTTCATTTTTTCATCCAATTTGAGGTGGTGCAGCTGTGTTTTGTAAGCAATAAACTCTCTTGTTGTATTTCTTAGCTAAGCACTGAAAAACAGTATGATTTTTCCCCTCCCTTTCCAGTTATTGTAGCAATGCCGCCTGGTAGCTTCTCTGAAGTTAAGAATTTGCCAGTATTTCCACTATAAACCGCAATTTTCAGGGGTCTATAATTCCGCTCTTTTAAATCTCATTGGTCTGAAACTTGACATACAACTTTGTCAACCCAGATACATTTTAAAAAACTAAGATCTGGCCCCAGCCCGAAAGTCTTTCAGAGTCTAAAACTCCCATGGAATGTAGAGCTATATGTGGTGCTCAGAGGTATATGCAAGCGTGTGTGCATGAGAGAATTTATACCCCTTCAGTCTGCTCATCTGTATTTGTGGCTGCCAGATAGTAGCTGAGGGCCTCTTGTCTCGAACACAACTCAAGACATGAGTTGGTCCTGAAAATGTTAGATTTTTGTAATATGCTACTGCACCATTGATATGCAAGGCCTGATTTACCCATGCAGTATGCCACTTTCCACCACACATCTGGTGGATTCTGCGACAAAGATGGTTCAGCCACTCACGATTCCCCAAGGTAGCGTGATTCTCTAGTGCTGCAGAGCTGACAACAGTTCCCACACAAACCCACCTGCCTGAAAGCAACATAGAGATCAGAGGCCGATACATCCTCAGGCCTACCTAGTGCCCAGCTGCCACGTCATCATCTTGGTGCTATTGGGTGACAGAGTAACTTAGAGCAGCCTTCAGCCAGCCTAGGATCCAGGGGGTGGACCAGCAAGATTTGCCTATACCCTTCTTCAGCTGCAGCAAACGGTCTTTGAATGTAGCTGAGGATCAGACCAATATTATCAGTATCAATTACTGTCCCTGCCCAAATACATGTGCTGTCTAAATTCAACATGACACAAGTGAGGGCCAAACAGAAAAAAAGGGGGAGAGCGAGCAGGGAAGATGAGGTACTATGGTGATAGTGACATCAGAAGGTAACTCTGTAAGGTAATTTTGGTGGTCCAGTTGCTGGGGTGGCTTGCATGATTAGAGCATGGCTCTGCCAGACAGTGATATCGCACGACGTATTATTTTAACTATGCAAAATCTTCCTGAAATAAAAAGAAGGATTGATTTTGTCAGTGGGATTTTGTACAGCTAGTGTCATACACTTGCTGTGCTGTCTTGCTGATGCTCTGTGACAGAGGTCCAAGTAGGCTGGTAACTTCTAGCACAATGGGGTGAACCAACAGTGGAATAAAAATCACCCAGGCTTTCAAGAGCTCTCTCAGGGGGAGCATCTGACCATGCTAGACAACGAGCATTTCACAGTCCCTTTGTGCAGCATGCCATTCGATCTGATGTCACCTCAGACCTCAACAGCAGTGCTAGACTAATGCTTTTGCTAAACCAGCCTTCTACGTGATCAGCAATTAAGCTGTGAAGTCAGCCCCTTAATATTATGTTAATATAGTTCAGTATATTAAATGTAAAACAAGTCGTAATTTATAAAGGTACCTCAGCTTACTGAGTTTAAATGAAGGCAGCCGTAGGGCTAACACAACCATATGCAAATCACCTGCCTTTTAAAGCTAACAATAGATTTTGCTTTATTGTTTTGGCATTTAACGACTGGGAAAATAATAAATTAAGCCACATGGGGAATCCCTGGTGCTTTTGCAAAGTGGAGCACTGCCTGTTTGGAGAGAGAACATTCCCCATATTTTTCCCTAGCTGCATTTCTCTTAACCTACCACCTTGTTAAAGTTATAGGACAAAATACTCCTCTCACATTACCTGGCAAATCTCAGCTCTGAGATTCTGTTCTCCCTACATTCATTGTACAGCCATAGATGAAGGCGACAGTTCTCTGCATGTTCAGGGAGCAGAACAACAGGATCAAGTTCTGTCAGGCCACAGGGATCTCGGAGAAGAATATTGTTCAGAGTCCTGGAACTTTTAAAATACCTGCTAGGTAACAACAAACTGTGCAGAGATGACTATCTTCTCTTGCTGTAATAGGGAGTGTGGTCAAATGACTAGAGCAGGGGGGGACTTCACAGTTGTCACCACGCTGCACACCACGGTCATTCCAAACTTCATGGTGACAGGAAGGAGAGAATTCAGATCCTCTTGCTTCAAAGCCGAGGTCCTTTCAGCTAAAGAAGAATCTCCTTTATTTGCTCTCAGCATAGAGCCTATGACAATTGAGCAGTTCAGATTCCATCCAGTGGTGCAGATATATATAGCAATCTTATAGGAATCTATAGAAATAAAAGAATGTGTTTGCTGAATCTTTCTATCGTGCAGCAGACCACCTAAAATATTAATTATATTACTGCTGGTCTTGTGCTCAGTAGACAACACATGGTGGAAGCGCTATAGATGGGGCAGGGAGAGAAAACAGGTGATTGTCTTATGTCATTAACGTTACCTCTCCAGCGGATTGAGAGGAGACTGGATTGCTCAGGGCATGGGAAAAAGCGGGGATGGACTTTTGCTTCTGATACTGATTCAGATCTGGTCCAGGTCAGTAATAGCTGCAAATTACTCCCACCGCATGGCTCTTTGGAGGACTATGTGAAATGAAGTTGGTTTGGTCCTTAATGGGCAATTGTCCACATCACAAATGGCACTATTTAGCCCCCACTCGTTGGCAGCCTCTCAACACAGAACCAAAGTGTGTCATGGGCAGTCAACTCCCCCACATCCCTAGAGGTGGGCCCTCCACGCCAAAGTTTTGCAAATCAGTGTGTGAGGGAAATGAACTCTTCTGCTGCCCATGTTGTTCCTGTCCTGTTACTGAACATAGGACGTCACTCTCCAGGGCTGGCACCTTTCACAGGCACTTCCTTAATTCAACAATGTACATATCTATGTGAAGTAGCATGAGTGGCCTGTCTCTCAGAGTGTGACTGATAGCAAGGCCTCCTTGGAAATGGGGAAACCAAGGCACCCTAGAGACTGCAACAGCAACATAGGAGCTCGAGCAAGATAGCCCCCCTGGAGTTACTGTGATACTAGGCAGCAATATTAATTAGCAACCGGAAATTGCCACCAAAAAAAACGCCACAAAAAATTAAATACACAAAAAATGTTAAAAAAAATTATAAATGCAAACATTCAAAAATGACAAATACACACCCACATAATACAGCGAAATTCCACCTTGTGCGTCTCTACACTTATTTACAACCCCCTTAAAGCCTTCCTACATATGTCGGTTTCACATCAATGCTGCTGTTTGCCCTAGTTCACTCCATTTAATCCATTGTCCTACCATTTGCACTTACGCATGCTCCACGTGGGGAAATTGTAGGTATCAGTTAATGTTTGTGCAGCACTTATACATGAGGATTATGGTTATTTTGATAATAATTCTCTACAGTTACCTCTGTTTGAAATAAAGGATGTCTGGTGAGTACAGATGGTTGAACCAGTCAAGCAGAACACACAAAAAGCCCCAATTAGTTTTACATCTCCAAAGCTCTTACAAATATTAATGCACTAAATAATCATTGCAACATGGAGTGAGTATTGGTATGTATTATTGGCTCAAATTAATTCCTAATGTATCTTGCTAGAAATTGATAGTTACACTATCAATGAATCTAGTCCATTCTCCAAATCTGTAAAATGGGGAGGAGACTGAAGTAGAGAGGGTACGTGACAAGCCATGCCACAGAGCAAGTTAGTATCAGAGCTCGGATTTGACACTCAGCCATTCCTGGCTCCCAGGCCTGCACTAAACTATGCCCCTTGCAAAATGCAGTCCCAACCTTCCATCTGCAAACAAACATTTTTAAAGTTCAGATTCAGAGTGAATTAGGATTCACTGAAAATCTGGTCCTAGAGAACTGAAAACCGGATGTTGATCAAAATGTGGAAGGTATCAAAAATATGGAGCTAAATGTCTAGAGGGGCTAAAATGTTGGAATAAATGTTTGATTTAATAATATAGATGTGTGAGTACAAACATAAGCAAGCCTTAGAATGAGATTTACAGAACGGAATGTCTTTAAAAGAGCAGATTAAAATACAGATGTCCCTCTTGTTTTTCTATAGTAAAAGTGCAACACGGACCAGTTCGCTTGTGCCACAAACTATTTTTTCATTTGTGTTTTTGTTTCATGGTTCAATATCTTCCTCCAGCTGCTTGTGTCTCCTTTGCCTTCTCCTCACTTTGATCTATTAGTTTTCCACAGAAATGGGGTTTATAAATCATCGTAATGCAGCCCAGGGAAAGACGGTGCTTAGTGCAGGGAGAAATACATTGCAGCTAACAGCCACGGCGGGGAGGAAAACTCTCGCCTTGGAGCAGGGCTTTCGCGACAGGTTACTGATGTTGCTTGGTTATTTTATGTCTGCATTCGTGCCATCGGGGGCAAGGCCGCAGGGAGCACTGCCTGCACCCCCTTTGTAATATTTCAAACCTCCGTCTGCAGGCTAACACAAACAGCTCGTGGGCTGGCACTGGAAGGGAAGCCAGCAGTACCGTGGGAGGGAAGGTAGGACAGGTGGGGATGAATCGTTTTCGTTCTTGCTTTTGTGATACTGCCTCTTTTTAAAAAGAAAAATGTTTCATCGCATCTCTAATACATGCTGGAAACATGCAGATTTCAAGCAAATGTCTAATCTCTGGGGGGCAATAGTAGGGTCCAGCTCTCCCAGGGGCCTAACAGCTTTGATCCCTTCCAGCCAAATCTTTGGTGCCTCATTTTTGTTCTGTGTTTGTATAGCCCCTAGCATGGTGGGGTCCTGGCCTATGACTGGGGCTCCTAGGTGCTACGGTAATGCAAATAAATAATCAATGTCCCCCCTTATGATTCTTATCATCTGTATCGGGATCTTGCTGAGGAAGGTCCATGCTTCCTCCTGGTCTCAGTCCTGGCTGTTACATGAAACTGAGTAATGAAAAAGCAGGCCCTACCCCAAGATTTAGGACTTGACTAAATAGCCCCCATCTAAGTCCGGGTCACATTCCGCCCCTCTGACAGCAGGCACAATCCCATTCACTTCAGTGGAGTGGTGCCTGCTTATTTGTCTAGCTCACCTCTTGTGCGTTGTATAGCAGAACGAAGAATGCTGCTCTTTTGCTTTTATTGTTTTCTACTCTGGCTTTTGAAAATGGCCATTGCTGTTAAAAAAGAAAAGGAAAAGCTGAGGGGCTGAGAATACTAGTACTAGCCAGGGACCTAACATTTATCAATCAGCAACATGCTCACGCCCACTCGTGAATTGAGGTGAATTATTCCAGGCCAAATCCTGCTGGCCTTACTTACGTGTACAGTGTCCCTGATTTCAGTGGGCGTGCTTGCATGAGTAAGGGAAGCAGGATTTGGGCCCCTGTCTATAGTTCACCTAATGCAGGACACAAGCTCGTCTCTGTCCTGTTTGTAAGATTAGAAAATGATGCTCCCCTACCAGCCGTGCTGCTAGTTAGCTCTGCGATGGCTGGACACCAGTTCAGTGAGCAATCTCGGGAGGACCCACAGGGTCAAGCTGGTTTAAGAGCTACTGCAGATTTTCTCCCAGCAGAGCTCTGCTTATACCAGATAGGAGACAGAGACAAAGAACGTTTTCCAGTTTATCTGCTTCTTCCTGCATTTCCACTCACTCTCTCCACCGCCCCCCACCCCATTGTTACTGGTATAACCTGTGTTGGCCAAACCCTTCGCCCTCCTCTGCAGCCATGGCAGACCCTAACCTACTGGACATGGTTCTGTTCTCCTCCAGAGGGAGGTCAGTACTCTCACCCACACCCATGTGTGCTGTGAAGCTTTTTCTGTGGGGGGGTCCCTATCGTCCGTGGTGTAGGACCAGCATCCCCTTGAGCGCATAGATCCACCAGCCGTTCTCCCCTACAGAGGTGGCATGCACGAGTCACAGGGGTTCCTGCACATCCAAGGCTGCAGTAGCAGCCATGGTGCTGCTCCGTAGCCATTCTGCAGCACAAGACAGAGGTTTCCACGTCCCCAGCCCAAGCTGGGATCCCCTGAGCCTGGCTGCTGGGAACAAGGGATTTAGTCCTAAATGCATGAAAATCGATAGAGTAAACCACATCCTCCTTAGCTATGTGACTTTTAGCTATTAATATAATATGGGGGAGGGTTTTCCTAAAGGAAACCCACCTAGCTTTGTAAACACTTGCTGGGTTCTTAGGACCCTGGCTACTGATAAAATTACACACACACACACACACTCTTTTAGTATTGAAGAGCAGAAACAGCCTTGGATTGGCTGCCATGCTGGAAACTTACCTATCGTTACCAAAGCACTTGACCCTCCCCACCCTCTTCCCCGTAATTGCCTTGTTATTGTCATTGTTCATCGGCTGGCCCCTAGAGAGGCCCATGGGAGCAGTTCTGCCTTAGCTAAACCAATATCTCCTGCAATAACCCCCTGCAGTTTCCTCTTTGCTGTCCCACGTTGAATAAATCCTCCATCTGTGTTTGCTGAATGATCATAAAGACATGATTGAAGTTTCAGATTTATGGCTTCCTTTGGATTGAAGTGGAACACTGGTAATGCCAGAGCCTGTTTTGTGACTTCATTTGACAAGGTATAGGGAGGGGGATGTGTAAGAGCAGAAATAGGAATGCAAAGATTAAAACTATATTTTATAATCTACAGTATGGACACACACGTGTGTTTAATTCACATACCTTTCCATAGCACCTTCCTTCCAAGGACCATAATGCGCTTTACAGACATTCCTGAGACAGGTAGGGATGGGTGTGTAATATTTTACACAACCAGTGAAACCTTTCTCAAGTAACCACACTAACAAGAATTGGTTGCTTAATACAGGTGGTCTTTTAACTACGGATCAAACAAAATGGTACTGTTAACTACTAGTGGTTGCATCTGAGTGTGGTCCTTAGTGCACGTTTCATTATCTATGTACCCATGTCACTTCTTCTAGATTCCATTGTTAGCCAGAGGTGGTCGCTAAGGGAGTGATGCAAAGCAATCCCCCTCGTGTAGTAATGGAGCATGTTGCAGCCCTTTTTGCGATCAAAGCACCAGCAACCAAAGAGGCTGAAATTCCTAACCTCAGCAAGTAACAGTCAGTCCTTTTGTGGCCAAAGGTACGTTGCGCTCCATGAAAACAGGAACTAACTTTGTAAATACACTGAGTATTCCAGCCTCCTGTTTGTGGTAATAAATTACTTTTGAAAATTTCGGGTATCTGTGTTTGGAGCTTTGGCAAGTATCTTGATATTCACAGTCTTTCCGAGCAGCTGTGTTGAGACCTGTCCTGTGCGTTCAGCTCTAGCCCAACAGTATTTTATGTACTATTACAGGTGATTGATGGTCACGGTAACTTGAAACACTGAAACAGTTACTGTACAGCTGTCCCACTGGGAACTGTATGTACTTGGGGTGCATAAGTATTTTAATCTGGACAACGTGGCCCTTTAGAACAAAGCCACCACTCAACCTTGCTGAGATTTACATTTTTCAGCTTTGGTATCAAAACCCAAATGGAGCTTCCCAAATATAGTCTGCTTCCAAATATGTTGAGCCACCATTCTGCAGAATTTTGTGGTCATAGTAAATTTACTCTTCTCTGATTCATGGCCATTTATATTCTAATTTCAGCAGAAACCTATAAAATTCATACAACACAATGCAGCCCTAAATTAAATGCATTTCAGCATCCCTATATAACCAGTGAGTCTTTGGTCTTTAAATTACTGTGTGTGGCTGAGAAGGGAACCTCTATGGGAAAATTTATTCCACCTTATTTAGAAGGGAAAAAAACCTCTTTCCACCTTCTTCAGGAACAAAGATTATTGTGTGTGTTATAATGAGGTATTTATAATAATGAAAGCATTGCGTGTTTGACTGGCTATAAGGCAGACAGAAAAGGAATAGTAGACTTCTGTGAGCAGTAGTATTTGTGTGATGCATGGTAATATTTTTCCTTAGTGCATTATCAAAAGAAAAAGGCAAGATAAAAATATCTTCCATTTCCCTCTAATTTGTAGTTTTCTGGTGTTAGCAGGGCTTATAAGACACATGCTCCCAATTAGCTGCTCCTCTTAATTTAAATGCTTCATAAATTATCTCCTGCGCTTGTGGATTATCACTTCATAATGTGAGTTAGCATTTAAATAAATAGCTGCAATGTAGGAAATTAGAGAGGTTTACTGTCTGAGGCACCAGAATAATGAAGGAAAATACCACAGCAGCTGAACAGGGGTTGGGAGAGATATGAGGAGCCGCATATATCTTTATCTTTTAGCAACCAAATTTGGGCTGCTGCACTGAAAATATGGGTCAGAACTCTAACAGAGCAGAATCCTTTTGTAAGAGTTGAGTAATAAGGGAACATACAGAAGTTTGAAGCATATAAAACATCTGATGTAGCAAATACTGGCTTTTTAGGGCCAAGTCTTGCTGGTCTTACTCACACAATTAGCCCTTTTGGAAATCAATGGCATTACTCGTGTATGTTAGACAAGCAGCATGACCCACGGTGTTTTAGACTTTCAACAAAAACCATGAATAAAGACAAAGTGATAAACATGAGTAGGGCTGGTATTTTATTGTAACGATTTGGTGAAGAAAGGAACAAGGAATCACTAGCAAGACTAAAGGAAATATAGTAATAAAGTCAAAAATAACTAGCATTAATATGTACCCCAAATTACTTAACTTATTTCCCCCCCCATATTTTTAGTTTATGTTCTCAGTCTGTGCGCTTCAATTGCGGTTTTGACCAAACCAGAGCTACCTTAGTAAACCCAAAGCAATAATTGGAAAGCCAGGTTAGGTGTAAAAATTTAGCAGGGTAAAGCAGGACAGGAAGAAAACTCAGGAGGGAATTGAAGATCTCACCAAGTGATCACTGTTCTGGTCCTTGGTGTGTCTGCAGTTTTTCTGCATGAACTCCTGGGCGAGATTGTGCAAGGTATCAAGCATGCTCTACTCTGCTCCCATTGACTAACCTCAGTTGGGAACTGAAGGCACTTGGTCCCTCGTGGCATCAGCCTCTCTCTGTTTGCCTCCCGTACAGCCCCAGGTTTAACACCACAGCTCTCCATGCAGTTTGTTGAGCCATTACATCTCCCAACCCACTCGCTCACACACACACGAGTCCCAACATGTCAAAATCATGGATATTTTTGGAAAAAAAAAAACACAACAAAAATCATAGTATCTGAGACAGCCATGACCAAAGTCCAACCTTAGGCAGGAGTAAAGTTATTAGTCATATTATTGCCTGGAGAAACAGTTTGACACATTAAGCTTTCACAGTAACTGCCATTATGTAATGAGGAGGGTATGATTTTTGCTTGCCTGGTTTTGCTATTAAATTTCTATGTGCCAAGTACATTTTGCTGTGGGATGGAGTAAACAATATGGGCCAGAATCTTCTCTCAGTTACTCATGTTCAAGCCCCACTGAGTTTACTTATCACTGGCTAACAAAATGGGTCCATTATATGTTATATACTCAAAGGTATGGGGACAAATTCTGTCATTTACATCCCTGCAAGCCTACTGATTTCAATGGAATTGCACAGATGTAACTCAGGACAAAATTTTGCCTGAAGAGAGACATTTAACCAACTTGATTTCCCCTATGTTTGGTTAGTAATTTTTATCTAATTTTTCTAACAGCCTGGGTTGAAAACTGCTCTCAGTTACACATGCAAAGATTTTGATGTCTGTGGGAGTTGCACATGTGTAATAGAGCTGAATATGGCCCATCGTATACACAGATACACACCCCTGCATTCACATGGTGATAATGAAGCATGCAATTATTATAGCATATATTTCTCCCTGGAGTGATATTGCCGTTCTCATATGAGAAAAAGTGAAGTGAGTCTTGTGATACACTTCAAAACAGCAAATCCTGCCCTGTTCAAATCATGAAAACATATTAGTGGAAAAAGCCAAACTTGGACGCTGACAAGACAGACATATTTACTGGTTCGGGGCATCATTAGGAAGGAGAGAGAAGCCCACACTTGAAGCTCATATGCACAGACACAGGGTGAATATTAGTGAAGATATTTCACTGCATGTTTTCTGACACAACTCTCTCTAGATTGAGTGCTACCAAGTCAATTTGTGATGCACCTGAAGCGTTTAAGCTTTATATTCCTGACTTTACAAATAGCGTAAGTGCGTCCTATGGCATTTCTTCTTTCAGGCAGCTGCAACATCCAATACATTTCAAATTCTGGGACTGAAATCATCAGTGGGGCTAGAATTTCTTCCTAGACCTTTTGAGGAGCCCATTTCAGCCTTTGCTTTAAAGTTAAGGTTCAGTGTGAAATGTAATTCTGTAGAAAGTGTGTTGTGGGATCCCATGATCGTCTCCTAATAATTTCCATAGCAACTGTTCTCCATTTACAAATAAAAAGATGTTTGTTGTTTCCCTCCCCACGCCTCAGAATCTGAAAGTCAGGATGGGTTCTTGTCTTCTCACTCACCACCAGCAGGCCAAGCTGACTGTGGGCCAAACTGTATCCTCATTGACATCTGGGAAACCCCATTGTACTCCATGACATAGTTGCATCCCCTCTATCTTCAATGTATGTTCTGCGTGACATCCAATGTGTTTGCCCAAGTGTAACTGATTTGTCCCATAACTGGAAGTTAATGAACATATATTCTGGTGGTGCACAAGGAGTAGAATCTAGCTCTTTCCTCCTTAGCTGTGTTGGCTCTGCAGGTCTAAGTGTAAAAGCTTAAAGCACTAAAGGGAGCTGATCTGACTAAAGAGACACAGGGACCAGATCCATTTAGTAAGAAGGTGCCATTTTTACAGTGTCTTTCTGATGCAGAATGGCACTTTACATGGTAAAATTGGAACTTGCTGCCTATGTCTTTCCAACTGATCTAATAATCATATTTCTGCAAATTTTATATCCCTGACCCTTGTAAAGGGATTGCAGTGAAGGCGTTTTTTAAGCTGCATTTTAATAAGTCAATATGAAAGCTCAAAATTATTTAAAGCTTCTTAAATAGGATTATATTTGATTTCTTATGGGAATTGTGAGGGATAGTCTAGTAAAGATGTTCTGTCCTGCTGAGGTTTTATTACATTAAAGAAACAGCATCCTTTTTAGTAGCAAAAACTTTTAACTGTTCTATGATGAAAATGGAGATTTTTCAGTCCAAGTAGTACAGAAGTTGGTAACTTCTTGTTGCAATTATCATAGCCCTGTGTCTTCCTATGGGAGGTCTGAGTACCATAAATAAGGAGGGGTTGCCTGAATGTAACACCCTGCTTGCCAATCTCTGATATTTGATTGTTTGGCTCTGGACGTTACTGTGATCGTATTGACGAATATGTATACAACAAATACCAATTCCCTTGAATTAACGTGTGCAGCCCTCAATGCAGCCAACAGATACATATCAGAGGGTCAACTTTTGGTCCCCAAGACTGAGTTCTATGCCAACGGAAGTCTGCTTTGGACCGTATCCATGGTCTAGTAACATTGCCTCCACAGAAAGGCATTGAGCCAAATTTTCAGCTCCCTTGACATCACTGTCGTTGCATGGATCTCACTGAGAGCACGGAGTCCACTGTGTTCTACTGAGCCCCAGCTGATTTATGAGGAAGGACCGAAAGTGCAAAATACACGTAGCACGGCTAAAGCAGGGGACAGGTTACAAAAGTGTCTTCAGGGTGTGAACACCAAGGGCTTAATTCTCCCCTGACTCATTGGGCTCAGAGTGGATGTAAATCTCGACACAATTTGACCTCAATGTTCTAGAAGGATTCTAGAAAGTGGTACCAGCGAGATTCATGAGGAGTGATGAAGTAGGTAAGTATTATCCCCATCTTGTATATGGGAAATCTCAGAGCAAGAATAAAACTCAGAACTCTTGACATCCAGTCCCATGCGCTAACCACTAGACAATGTTCTCCCCACCAAGAACCCCAAATAATGAGTCATATTCTACCTTCAGATAGGTTTCAGAGTAGCAGCTGTGTTAGTCTGTATCCACAAAAAGAACAGGAGTACTTGTGGCACCTTAGAGACTCACAAATTTTATTTGAGCATAAGTTTTCGTGGGCTACAGCCCACTTCATCGTCTATGCATCCAACGAAGTGGGCTGTAGCCCACGAAAGCTTATGCTCAAATAAATTTGTGAGTCTCTAAGGTGCCACAAGTACTCTTGTTCTTTTTACCTTCAAATAGGCACTCAAAATTCCTTTTGAAAGCAATGGGAGTTGAGCACAAGTATCTGAGGGCAGAATCTGGTTTAATCAGATGAATATTCTCAAAGCTCTTGTTGTTTTGGGAACAATGACCCAGTTACTGCTAACCTTTCCATCCTCTCTTTTCTACTTTAAGGGGTCAAAGTTTCCTGGGTGCCAAATGCAGATATTGATACTAGTTGCTCCCACTGGCGGAACGGATGTACAGTATTTTGCCCATGTTCTTGCCTGTTCGTTCTAGGGTCTGATAATATGCTGGAAAGACAGAACAGTTCATTCTGCTTTCCCCTTGCCCCCTTCTAAAGGCATCTCTGTGCTCTGCTCTGCCACACTGTCTAGATGACTCACATGAGTATACAATTCAGAGGGTTACCCGACATCAATAGAGGCTGCTCTGGGAACCACTCCAAAGCCAGCAGAGCAGAGGCACCCCTCCATCAACGCCTCCATGCTGTTTCCTCTGCTCACCTTCCACCTTTGACAGTCTTATTTCACCTCGTAGGAATGAGTGGTTGGTGTAGCTGGTGTATGGTGGGATTTTCAAAAGAATAAGTGACTTAGGAGCATAAATCCTATTGAAAACCAATAGGGACTTATATTCCTAAGTCACTTTAGACCCTTGAAAATTCCACCCACAGTGTCTATGTTGCTTTAGGTGTCATGCATGTGAGGAGCATGAATTTGGGCATCCCTGTTTAGAGATGGGCTCAAGCCAAAGCCCTGGATCTGAACACCCCTCAAAATTTGGAAAATTGAGATCTGAACTTCGCCGCTCAGACCCACTTCTATCCACCCCCACTTTTGCTCTGACCATGTGCCCCCTTTTCTTCCTGCCTAGCAGCCTTGCATAATATGGACAATCCAGTTTCTCTACCTTTTCTTGCTTGTGTGCTAACTCTGGGGCAGAATTGCTCTGGTGTGCACATCACCAACTATACCTCCCTTATAGAGAACAAATTTGCTTTTTTGGCCCTGTACATTGGCACAAGACTCATATTTGGCCTAAAGTCAAGAGCAGATTTAATAACAGAGGGAAACTCATTTTCAATATTTCCTTTTGATCTAAATTAAACACTTAAGAACTTTCAATTTTCAGGTGTGTACCTGATAGACTTAATGCCATCTTAGCAGAATCAGCAGAAAGAGCAAAACTGGACAAGATGTTGTTGATTTATCAGTGATAAAATAATTCATATTGGGGACAGAAAGATAAATATATAAATACTGATGAAGAGCCCAGAATCCATTAAGGAACCCCCACAAATCTCCAGGGTTACCTGACACCATGAACAGACTGGAGCATACCAAACTTGGAATTTCATTCCCTAGCAAACCGCCTCTTCTTTCCTTGTTATATGGAAAACCAATTTTGTGTTTGTGCTATTCTGGTGCTAGAACTGTCCACCTAGAATACTTAGAACGCAATATCTGCTAAGTCAAGAAACAGTACAATAAGCATTTACAAATTGCCAGAAGTTGGGAGCAAAATGTAGCTGTCAAGTGAAAACTAAAAGGCTGGTAAATACTCCCATGAAGAAGAATGAAAATAATGTGTGCGTAAATACTTTCATATCTGACTGGCCCTTTAAAACCAAAAAGATAGAGTTCATTTGCATTTAGATCTCTTTGGCTCCCTCTTTTCATCTAAAGACAAATCCTCACAAAGGCTGCTTAATTAGACCAAATTAGATTTCCACCTAGTGGCTTGTCATTCATTAGGAAATGCTGTTCTTTTTCTCTAGTTTGGTAATTATAAGCTGGTCTATACCAGCCTCACAGTATTCGCTTCAGACTCGAAGTATGACTAGCATTCATGATTTGTGCAGAAGAGAAGAAAATTATTCAGTCCCACCAAGTCTACCCATTTTACAAGTTGGATAAAGATCATCACTGGAGTCTTTTATATAATAGGGTAGCCTCTTTCTTAAGTCTTTAATAATTAATTGTAATAGCATATCTCATGGTAATTTTCAAGACTAAAAGCTAAGTACAAACAGTTTTTGCATGTACTAGCATCTCGCATGGTCTAGCTCTTGTACCAGACAGTGCATTTCTTTCCCTTGGAGATGCACTCATAGTCCATCTAAGAAAACTCCCATTCAATCTTTTATTGTTATTTGTATTACAGTAGTGCTCAGTGGCACCAGTGGAGGTAAGGGCGCTAGGCGCTGTACATATCCATAGTAAGACACACTCCTTGCCCTGAAGAATTTACAACTAAATAGACAAGACAGACAAAAGATGTGGGAAGGCAAGTATTATCATCCCCACTATTACAGATGGTAATCTCTCTCAGTGAAATCCTGGCCCCAGTGAAGTTGATAGCTAAACTCCCGTTATCTTCAGCTGAGTTAGGATTCCAAGCTCCGTGTCTAAGGACATGCAGGCAGTATGATGCAGAACGGAGGATTGAACCCAGGTTTTCTGAGCCCCACTCCAATAGCTTAACCACAGGAACATCCTACCTTTTTATCCCCTGGTAGTGGATAGTTCATAACTACACTTTACCCAGCAAACTCAGTCACCTGTTGACTAGTTTGCATCCTATCTCAGGGCTCTATTCGGAAATTTTACTTGCTTATATTCAAAGGGAGGCTTGCGAGCCACAGTATTTTTCCCTTCAGAAAGGGCAACTGAAATAAGTTTCCAACTGAGCCTCTTCCATACTCTACAGCAGCTAAGAGAGAGCATTGTTTTCTAATTGTAGACCTCTTCGATCGCATATTAAGGCCCTTTGCCCCAACTCTGCTATACCAAACGGTATATTTGCCACGTATTATTAAATTCACTTTCTAGCTATCATCTGAGAGCATAGAAGGATGAGCTGTAGCATAAAGCACGTCACCATAAAGAGGGATTTTTGTTTCAGAAAAATAGTTCTAACTGTGCTTCTGCCCAACCTGGTTAAATGTGGACTTTGCCATACAAGGAGCCAGAGTTGCATTTCTCAGTCACTATCCAAGCTTGGAGATTATTCCCTCACGAGTTGGGGCAAGCGTTATCTCTCTCTGTGCCCCCTCACTTGGCCACCTATTTTAAAATCTGCCCCAAAAGCTAATGCAACCCGAGCGTACAAGTCTTTTAAACCAGATCAGTTATTTTTCAGCAAGGTCAATCCACTAGGGTGTCTGGTGATTGCACGTTTGGATTGACTCAACATCATCTTAAATGTTGACGTTTTGCCAGCACACCATCCTTAGTGTGAGGCAGAGACCCTTTGCTCAGTGGAGGCCGGTGACATCTGACACTGTAAGGAAAACTGAGGCACGAAAGCCAGTTTATAGCAGTGGGTAAAGACCGTGCCAGAGAGCAGATGATGCCCATCCTGCCAGGAGTACAGTCAGCTTTTCTGCCGCCCTAAGTGGCGGAAGGTCCCGCCCCGAAATGCCACCCCCCACAGAGGCGGCGGAAGGTCCCGCCGCCGAAATACCGCCGCGGTTGCCGCCCCCCAAATTGTAGTGTCCTAGGCGACCGCCTAGGTCGCCTAATGGGTTGCGCCAGCCCTGCGTCCTGCTTACCCTCACCAGCCTCTGCTACTTTCATTTCTTAAACAGCATCTTAAATGGGGGAAATCTTTCAAATGAAATAATGACACTTAGCACTTCAGTATCACTTTCAAGTTCTACACACCTCAGTTAAACTTGCAACCCCCACCTGTGAAGTTGCTAAATATTATCCTTACTTTACCAATTGGGCAATTAAGGCGGGGGGGGGGGTTATGTCTCTCACCTTTGACTGTTACAGGCAGCATCTCTGTCAGAGCCAGTACTCAAAAGTGGCTGACTCCCGGTCCAGGACTTACACCACTAGTGCTCTGCCTGTGACTAACAACCATAACATGACACTGCAACAACAATTAAAAAAGCCAACCACCATAATGAAATATGTCCATGTACAAGTCATTAGAGCCAATGTTTTCATCTGGTCTTTGGTAGGGAAGAGCCAGGAGTATGCACAGGAACTAGCACATTAATCATGTTCACTTCCATCTTACATGGAGGGATTTTCAATGAATCCATAAAGAAATGAAAACAAACGCACAGAGAATGACCCCTGCACTCGTCAAAACTTAAAACAGTTCAGTAGCTTTGATTTCTATTTTTGAAGCACTCCTGTCACTGTTTTATTTACTCAAGATTCACTCCAAAACTTGCTAACTCCACTGCCCAGTATATTCGACCCTTCACTGATCAGCCTGCCAAATGAGCGTGCCACACATCTGCTAGCTATTTATTATTTCATCCCATTTTTATATCCAAAATATCACCTGTACAGCAGAAGCTATGGGATATGGCACCAAATGGAGCGCTAGTCTCTCCTCTGCCACTGACTTGCAGGGTGACCTTGAACAAGTCACTTTTCTCTGGCACAGCGCCCCCATCTGTACAATGGGGGTTATGATGCCCACCGATCTTTGTAAGTCACTTGGAGATCGACTTTTTTACTCGTTTTCAGTGCTACAAAAGCATCATGTCATCCTTTTGGAAACAGCATAAGCTGAATTCTTATCACAGTCCCATCCCCCATGCAACCCAATGAAGTACATTGCATGACCACAATGGCAAGATTTAGCACAAAACGTATTGATGCTAGGGCCAATTGTTACAGGATAGAAACGCTATTGAAATCTAATGAGCAATACCTCTTCCCCCGCCCCACACTTTGTAAACTAGGGGCCAGATTCTGTCCTCGCTCTAGCAGCCCAAAAGGCCTGGAAAGGCCTTCTGGGGAATTCACCTAGAACAAGGCCAATGTAGGCAGCCCAACCCATGCAGACCCTGGCAAAGAAGTGCACGGATAGGAGGAGAAATGGTCAGTGTGCTTTGCACTACAGCTATTTTGGACTGCAGAGCAGCCCACTGGCAGCTGTGGGGATAGTCCCTGGGGCTGCTCTAACTTACATCGGGTGGCATGCTGGCCCCTACAATAGCCTGGAACTTCAGGAGGGACAAAGGTGGCAGAAAGCCACCCCTCCCCCAGCCTGGCCCAGGTTTATGTGCTGCATCTTCAAATTCATCCCTAGAGTAACTTCGATGAGAAGAGTGGAGTTACACCAGGGTGAATTTGGCCCAGTGTCTGAGAAAAACAGATTATTCTCAGATGCTGTAATACTTGTATCTAAAAACTCCTCAGCCTAACCCCTGTTGTATTAATCTAGATCAGGGTGGGCAAACTTCAGCCCTTTAGCTTCTGCTGGGGAGTAGGGTCCAGGGCTTGCCCCGCTCTGCCCATGCTGTGGCTTTGAACAGCTCCCGGAAGCAGCAGCATGTCCCCACACCGGCCCCTATGCGTAGGGGCAACCAGGGGGCTCCGCATGCTGCCCCTGCCCCAACCGCCGCCCCCACAGCTCCCATTGGCCGAGAACAGTGGCCAATGGGAGCTGCAGGGGTGGCACCTCTGGACAGGGCAGCACGCAGAGCCACCTGGCCGCGCCTCCATGTAGGAGCTGGAGTGGGGACATGCCGCTGCTTTCGGGAGCTGCTTGAGGTAAGCACTGTCCGGAGCCTGCGCCCCTGCCACAGCCCCAGCCCTGATCCCTCTCCCGCCCTCCGAACCCCTGAGTCCCATCCTCCTGCACCCCAGAGCCCGCACCGCCAGCTGGAGCCCTCACCCCCCCACCCGCACCCCAATCCCCTGCTCCAGCCTGGAGCCCCCTCCTACACACTGAATTCCTCATTTCTGGCTCCACCCCACCCTTCAATTTCATGAGCATTCATGGCCTGCCATACAATTTTCCACACCCAGATGTGGCTCTCGGGCCAAAAAGTTTGCCCACCCCTGCTATAGAATGACGGATGCATCCTGGCTCAGAGGAGCATTTAGTAACTTTTTTTTTTTTATTAAAAGGGAGAGAAATTAAATACAAAAAAATCTTACCTTGTGTAACATTAAGATTATGGTTTTGAGCACTCAGAAATCAGGAAGTGCAAAAATTAGGATTTGTACATTATTGGATTAGCAGCTATTCCACTGAGTGTAATAGCTTTATCTAGAATATGTGCAATGTGGGTGAGTTTAAGCTTATTATGAGAATATTAGCCATTGCATTTTTTGATTTTGAATATGTAACACTTATGCACGTGAATCACTTTATTCACCAGAGTAGTTTAATTGAATTCACTGGACTATTCACGTAAGTAGCTTTATTGTCCTGTGTAAAGGTTGGGTCCCTAACATGCGGTCTTTGATGTTGAGCGTAAGTAGGTTTCTGCATTTAACATTAATTTGACATTGTATTGTGTCTAATGTACCAACATACATAGCTCATTCTCCCACTGGCATCATATTATGAATAACAGGTTCATAGACATTATATCACATCCAATCAGTCCTTTTCAGACAGGATGCAACACCCATTGATATACAGCCCCGTGCAGTTTCACTCTTTCTGACTTACTTCTGTGGCAGTAGTCTGTGGTCTGGTGATTTGACTACAAGACCCATGAGCCAGGAACCAATAAATTCTATTTCCTGCTATGTCCCTGATTTCCTCTGCAGCCTTGCACAAGATAATGAGCTTCTCTGTCTCTCTTCC
Source organism: Malaclemys terrapin pileata (assembly GCF_027887155.1). Taxonomy (NCBI): domain Eukaryota; kingdom Metazoa; phylum Chordata; order Testudines; family Emydidae; genus Malaclemys; species Malaclemys terrapin. Next base: position 10,205,180 of record NC_071521.1, on the reverse strand, counting down.
CCCAGCTGTAATATAGGGATTATTACTTAAGGACGTGTTGTGAGGATTAATAAATTAGGGTCAAATTTTGTGGTCTTTCAGCAAGCAAAACTGCCATTGAATTTGACCTTTCATGTTTATGAAAAGCTTTGAGGATGGTAAGCGCTGAGTGTTATTACTCCTCTGCTCGAGAATGGAAGTTATATGGAGCAAACTCCTTGTAACTAGCTGCCAGGTAGCATTTCTCCAGAGCTAACAAACCTGGAGCTGTCTTTAGAAAACAGCATCCACATTTTACTAATCATTTTTGGGCAGGAGGGGAGCAAACAAGTTCCCTCCCCCCCCCCCCTTTTTTTTTTAAGCTCATCAAATTTGCCTCCTTCAAAACACCAAACATTCCTGTTCTCATCTACCTAAACCTGATGTTGAGTTACCGTCCCCCAGAGGCTCTCAGTAGCTCAGATCTGATGTATCCCTGCACTTTGTAGCTCACCGCCTTCTTAGAGTGTAATCAAACATCAAGCTAAGTAGCAAATAAATCTCCCGATCTCATAAGCTGCACAGCAAGATCATGTAAATGCAAATGAGGGGCTTGATTTCAAGCTGTCGCGGGGGGAAGGGGGGAAAAATGCTGGGCCGTGTCACTGCAATCACTTCACTCTGTAAGTGCAGTAAATCAGCAGTAATAATAGTAATGGCAGCGTGATGGGAGGCTTTACTGTACAAGGGGGTGTAATGAAAAGTAGAACAGAAGGTAGGGAAAGGAACAGGGTCATATGGATTGAAAAGGCACAGGCATGGGGTTTGCAGGCTTCCAAAGACCACAGAATCGTCTGGGAAGGAGCTGGGTATGCCCAGCTGAATAAAAACACAGAGAGAATTCATGAATTTCCAGAGCACCCCCTCCCAGTGAAGAGCTGTGTTAGATACAGGGATTAAAAATACATGCCTCCCTCTCTCTCTCTGTAGCTCTCTTTGCAGGCCTTTTCTATCCCTCTCTCATTCTAAATCTCCCTGGATGAGAACGTAGGAGGTGGGGGGTTGATATACTATAAGTAGATATGAAATGGGAGGTGCACAACATATTTGCAACAAAATAGGAAATGCTTGAAATGTTTGCATTTCGGTGAGAATTTGAACTCAGTCCCATTTCCACACTGAAACAGGCCCATTTCCAAGCAGATTTCTTTTCTTTGCCACCGAGAGAGATTTGGCGATCGCCTTGCGCTATTAGGAGTATATGGCTTATGACATGTAGCTGAGCAGTTCTGATTCTACCCAGCAGAGGGCAGTGCGGCACATACACAATCGCCATTTTCAAAATAAAACCAATCCCCACCCCCCAAAGCACAACCCCTAGTTGAGTCTTATTAACAAAACAAAACAAAAAAATGGACACGTGTACTCAGATTTAAATGGAATTCATTGTTTCTTATAGGAAATAGAACATTTACCACCCTTCTAACTGATTCCTCAATGAATATATGGAAAGAGTTAGTTATAGCTTGGGTCTCAAGGTGATCTCTGCAGGCTGATTAAATGCATTGGGAATGCTTCAGGGGGGAAAAACAGGGTCGTCTTTTCTGAATGGGCTGTATAAACAATATTTAAGATGCCTGATTTTCCTTGCTAACATCATAAAGGGAAAAAACTTGCAGAAGGTACCAAGAGAAAATTAGGACCGCCTGGGATGCAGAGCGAGATGGTTTTAATTAGAGCGGAGAGGTGGGAAATAAGGCGGAGAGATGACATCTTAATGAGGTTTAATGAAGTTGTCTGCTGATGGGGACAGCTGTCAGACAGATCTGTATTCCAGCCAAGAAGCTTTGTGACAGGCTAAACCTGAAAGGAGGCAATGCTGGTGGAGTGGGGGGAACAGACAGGAGGCTTTGCATCAACTTTGGGTGCCTCTCTGAAGCATTTAGTAATGCAGCACATCTAATCACTTGATGACAAACAACTTAAACTGACTGATAAAGTTATAATAGTTTTTTGCTAATTCATGAACTAGGCAAACTTTAATCCTTAATGTCTGTTACAAAGATTGTCTTCCTTCTATAGCTGATAAGAGAGTTCCTTACATAAGTGACCCCTTGGGTGGAAGGACGCATACGATGAAGTTCTGAGAGGTGTTCAGAACCTCCCAGTTCCACTGATTTCAGTGGCAGTCATGGGTTCTCTCAGGGTTTGGCCTATTGGGCCAGATTCTCCGTTGCCCTGTATCTTGTGTTGTCACTTACACCATGGGGCTGTAAAATGCAACCAGATGCAACTGAGCTCTCACCGAGCAGTGGTGTAAATGACTGCACAAGGTGCAACGCAAAAGAGAATCAGGCCTCTTAACTATGAAATAAATGAGCTCCGTTTGTGGAAAAATTCAAACCCTACACACTAAAAATCTCACTTAAGCTTTCTCAAACAGATTTGCAAGAGTGTTACAGGCCTCTGCCTTTGCTGGGCTTGTGATGGGGTTTCTCCCCCACAACACATCTCTTTCCTTTTAATAACTAATTTCTGACAGCAAATCATCAGGATATCAGGATAGGATCCCAGGGAAAAGCCTGTGCTCGTGTATTTGAAAAATGCTATAAAACCACAATTTGCCTTCTATGTCAAATTTTTCCTGCTACTCAGGAGGAGACTGTTTATTGGTTCTGGGTTATATGTAATCGCATGGAGGTGGCATCACGTACAGACTCCCTGCAGACCCTTTGAATAGGCAGTCTCTGGAACCAGGATGTGTATTATTAAACCTTGCAGTAATCTGCAGTATCTAATGCAGCCTCTCTCTATTGTTGCTATTAATCTGGCGTTTTTATAAAAGGTAGACACATTGCTTTTGTGGGGACATTTTCAAGGATTACAAAATGGGAAATGACTGCCTAGCAAGGAGTACAGCAGAAAGGGATCTGGGGGGGAGGGGGGGGGTCATAGTGGACCACAAGCTAAATATGAGTCAACAGTGTAACACGGTTGCAAAAAACGCAAACGTCATTCTGGGATGTATTAGCAGGAGTGTTGTAAGCGAGTCACGAGAAGTAATTCTTCCACTCTACTCTGTGCTGATTAGGCCTCAACTGGAGTATTGAGTCCACTTCTGGGTGCCACATTTCAGGAAAGATATGGACAAATTGGAGAGAGTCCAGAGAAGAGCAACAAAAATGATTAAGGTCTAGAAAACATGAGCTATGAGGGAAGATTGAAAAAATTGGGTTTGTTTAGTCTGGAGAAGAGAAGACTGAGAGGAGTCATGATAACAGTTTTCAAGTACATAAAAGTTTGTTACAAAGAGGAGGGAGAAAAATTGTTCTTCTTAACTGCTGAGGATAGGACAAGAAGCAATGGGCTTAAATTGCAGCAAGGGAGGTTTAGGTTGGACATTAGGAAAAAATTCCTAACCGTCAGAGTGATTAAGCACTGGAATAAATTGCCTAGGAAGGATGTGGAATCTCCCAACATTGGAGATTTTTAAGAGCAGGTTAGATAAACACCTGTCATAATACAGAGTCTTGCCATGAATGCAGGGGACTGGACTAGATGACCTCTTGAGGTCCCTTCCAGTCCTGTGATTCTATAATAGCAAGGAAAATTGGTACGAACTCCAGCCTTATTCATTGCTAACATTTCCTCCTCCTTCCGTTCACTGTAACTAATCACTAGTCCTGGTCATTTACTAGAAATATACCTAAAATCACTAACATATGGAAAAATAGGTAAAGGGGAGGCTTATCTTGCAGTTAAAGCTCAAGGCTGGGTAACAGGAAACCTGGGTTCTATTCCCAACCCTGCAACTGATGCACCGTGTGAACTTGGGCAAGTCATTTCACCTCTCGGTGCTTTAGTTTCCCCCGCCTGTAAAATAGGGAGATAAAAATAAACCCCAGCAGTAATGACTTACATTTGTTTTAGATTTTAGTGACAGCTGCTCCCAATAAAGACATCGTGGCCACCTGTCACAAGCTGAATAAAGAAGTGAAGAAAGGGAAGGGTAGAAGAAAGGGTGGGGTTTTTTATTATTATTTTCATTTAAAGGGGCGTCTGCTGGTCTTGTGGCTACAGTCAGCATTCACCCTTTGACTTATGTTAAGTTTCCTTTTCTTTGACTTGCCAGGTTGCGGGGGGGTGGGTGGGAGGGGGGAGGGGCCTCTCCAGCCTGCAGGTAAGCACTATTCTGTGCCATTTCCCCTCGCCTGGACACATACCAGCTTCCACCAGTCTTATGCCTCTCCAGCACCTCTTAAATGCAACCAAGTGGTTTGACACCTATACGCAAGGTTTTGCTGGATTGCTGTGCTGGAGTCTGGACTACAGAGGGGTGATTTGTAGAGCACACCCGCATGCTGACCCTGCTGCCGCATGCTATGTGCTCCTTAATGCAAGCTGATGTAGCCCTGTTTGGAACCGGACTATATCAGTGCATGTTGGCAGGGTCTACACAGGGGAGTTAGAATGCAACACAACCCTCTAGTGCATTCTCTGGGGCTGTGTAGACAAGCCCAAAGATTCATAGGAAGTCTGCAGGCAGGATTAAACCGTTCTGCGGGCCGGATGCAGCCCACCCGTTTGACACACCTGCTCTCAATGCATCACAGCCCTTCTTGTTCCACTGAGCAGGAGAGAGGCTGCACAGAAGGATGGGTTTGTTGGCAGGGCGCAAGGTATCTGCCACTGCACCAATCCAAGGGCTAAATCCTCATCATAAGGGTTCACAGCAGCTACTGAGCTATTATAGAAGCACTGGAGCGTCTATACAGCTGCTGCTCACCGAGGTGTCAGGTTAGAGTGGGGATGGTTTTATTCCCCCCCCCCCAAAGAACTCTTTCATCCTGTTGCCTCAGGCTTTGCAGATAGGGCAGCGGTTGGTCCAGAGAGGAGTGAATTGCCTACTGTATCTCAAAAGGGTATTGACCCTGGAGTGTAAAAACAGGCATTTCAATATCACGGTCTCACTGCTGATGATTTTGAAACATCCACATGTGGCTAGAGCTAAGAATTTGCACACCCATCCTACCAACCTGACCCCAGGGCCGCCCAGAGGATTCAGGGGGCCTGGGGCAAAGCAATTTTGGGGGCCCCTTTCATAAAAAAAAAAGTTGCAATACGATAGAATACTATATTCTCGTGGGGGCCCCTGTGGGGCCTGGGGCAAATTGCCCCACTTGCCCCCCCTCCTCCGCCCCGGGTGGCCCTGCCTGACCCTATGATACACACGACCTGGCAACCTCATATTTATACCCTCTCTGGACTGAAAAATATCCTGTCCCAAGCCCCACAGAAAGAACAAGGTCCACTGCAGAGGGTTTGGGAGCTCACTGCTTAATCTTGCTCCAGCCATCCAAGAGCAGAACCTCACTAGACATAAGCTTTTGGGCAGCCGGTCATCACCCCTTTGCCCCCTCCCTTTCAAAAGCCAATAAGGTTTCAAGACACACAAATCTCAGAGTGACTTCGCCATGGAGATCATGGTCCAAATATAAAGGAGGGAAGTGAGGTCGGTTAATCCCACAGATTCCACAAAGCTGGAACACACACAGGAGAGCAAAGGGGAGTTAATTTTAAAACTAAATAAAAACAAAGTGATTGTGTTCATGCTCTTTCTTTTCCGAGCCGCGAACACCAGTCAGTAATATTTTTCGTTTTCTTTCCCCCCTGTGGTTGCTTAGATTTGGCTTCTCAGAGATTATTGATCATTCTGGGCATGAGTGAGAACATGACAGACTCTTCTGGGGTTAGTTCCAAATTTCAAAAGGGATGCACAACTTGTAAATGAAAGACACCCAGATCTGTAGGAAATTTAAGGACTTTTAAACACTGCAAAGGTATAATCTGCAGAAGTAGCCCTCCAATAACCTTGTTCAAACAGATGGATTTACTCAGAGTTAACCAAGCAGATTTGAACATATACTATTTTAATATTTCAAATCCATGTATTCTTAAGCAAGCCTCACCCCACTTTTCCAGTAAATCTAGGTTGGTTTACGATTTTGGGACAAACCCATGCAAAATTCTGGTGAACCTTGATGGTTTTGACTGAGTTTTGTTTTGAGATTTGGAGTTCATTTGAATCTAGGAGAGGGGGATTCAAACGCACATGGATCAAAAAAACCTAAAGCAAATGTTGGCACAAACCCCTGTGGACAAACCTGCTGAGTATTGTTTTTCTCTGACACAATGTAAGAATGGTCAGTTTGCTTCCCCACCCCCACCACATCCCCGCCTCATTCCCATCCACCAGTCCAAACTGGTTTACAGCTGCAAGCAATACTTGAAGAAGAGGGGTTGAAAGTAATGAAGGACCTGGAGAGTCTAGGCAATTTTCATAAACAAGGGCTGAAGAAAACCCCTTATTGGTGCAATATAGAATAATGTTGCATAGATGAAAAATTAAAGTGTGAAAATATGAAGCGTTTCCATGTGCAGAAGTTCTGCTCCTGCCTCCTTCAATAAAACAAGAGCCTCTCCTTCTGAAGGTGCCATTTTTATAGAGTTGCTTTTCAGACAGTAGCCACACTTCAAGGGACCCATCTGTGACTTGCTATACCTTGGGGGAGCGGCTTTTAACCTCCATATTCCTCATCTGTATATAATTGTGATATTGCAGATAAAGCATGCCATGTGAGGTATCAGAGGAGATGTTATAATCGGCTGAAAGTCACTGTTCTATCTAAATATGTATATCTTTAGTGCATATGAAGTTATGAGAATTGTGTTGTACGGTTGTCACTAAAACATGCTGTAAGTTGGGGAATCAGCCGGATATTAGCTCCCCAGAGACAACAGCAAGGAAAGTAACCAACATCCAGGTGGGGTGTCAAACAACCATCGGCAGCCATTGTCCAGCAAGGGAGCTACAATTCAATGACTCACCTGCATAAGGCCACACCAGGGGAATTGCTCAACCTTGCCTGGGGACTCAGCAATGCCCACCAGACACGCCTGGACTTGTGTTCTCCAAGCACATGGGCTAAGGGTATAAAACAGAACAGAGGGAGCCCATGCTTCGCCTTTCTCCTGACCCCACCAATGCTGCAAGTAGCAACACTACTCAGAAGAAGACTGAAGACTCCAACAGAGGGGACTGGCCCAGGTTTAAGGGACAAACCTGTATATTATGAACTGCAGTATCCAGTGGGGTGAGGAAAAATTGCTTAATCTAGATCTTGCCCAGTCTAATAGGGTTGAGAGTTTAGACTGTGTGCTTATATTTTATTTTATTTTGATAACTAACTAACTTTTTGCCTATCACTTATAATCACTTAAAATCTATCTTTTGTAGTTAATACATTTGTTTTACTGTTTATCTTTCCCAGAGAGTTTGCCTGAAGTGTGTGGTAAATGTGCTCAGGTTTGCAAAGCCTCGTGTAAATTCACTTTCCATTGATGAAGCGGTGAGCCAATTAATAAATCTGCATTGCTCATCTTGAGCAGTATATTCCTGAGGTACAGTGCTGGGAGGATTTGGCTGGTGTCTTACTCTGTGTGATTCATGAGTGGCTCTGGGAGCATTCATGCAAACTAGCTGGGTGTGGAGCTCCACATGCTGTTGTGCTGAGTTATCACAGCGCCAGGAGGGGCTTGCTGCCGGTCACTAGCAAGGCATTGTGAGACAGCCCAGGCTGGAGAGTTAAGGGGGCACAGGAGTCCCACAGTCCCAGGCTGCACCCCAGGGATTCCATCACACTGTCTACACTAGGAAATGACCCCAACAGGCTCTGCTAGCCCAGCCTCATCTGGAGATGACAACAATTTAGGTGCTGATGTAGATGGGACAAACTTGTTTCCATACCATTCCTGAGAGTGTAATACGTCTCGTTAAGACCAATCGAGCTCCACCTTTGTTAGCAATATGAAGACAAGGTTCCAAGCAGGTGCTGCCATTTTAAGAACTGTGTTGCCTAACTCTCCTCAGAGTAAGTCAAATTGACACAGTGCTTTAAAACGACACCAGCAACTCAGCTATGCTAGAACTCCCAGCATTGCTGACACTAGTGGAACCAAACTGGTGTTAGCAACATGAGGGACTTTTTGAGAAGTTTCCCTGCTGTAAACAGGGCTTAACTGTCCGAGCTTTTATTACAAATCCCTATTTTGAGAGGGTTTAACATGTTAAGCAAAATCTTTACTTTTCTGACCCTCTTACTCCCAATCCTTTCCCTTGCAGGCAGAACTAGGAAAACCTCGGAGAAGCTGCTACACTCTTCCAGGCTATGACTTTGCATATGGGTTATACCTTCATGGGGCTGACGGAGGAGTACCTGAAGGTATGACAATGCAAGTAAAGATTAGAGATGCCATTAGAGGCTATTAAAAGGTTCCCCCCACCTGGATGTCACCAAACGACCTGCAGGTTTGAGTGTAACAACATGCCTTGTACCTATTAAAGTCTTAATACCAATGGAGGAGGGTGGGGGAGAAAACGCTCTCATTGAGCTGAAGGGGGAGAGTAAGAACTCTAGCATTTTACCTGCTCACGTGAACACCATCTGTGGCATTTGGTAACTGTTGTGTGCAAGAGTCCCTGGCCTTGTCTATATTTGGGATTCAACCATCAATGGCCAGCAGCCGGCGTAGCTGCACCAGTGCAAGCCCCAAAAGCGTAGACCAGGAAAGTTGTAACATGCTCTTACTCCTGTTTGAAATCAGTGTAAGGTCAACTGGTGCAAGTCGCAGCTTTCCTTTTCTACACTCGGGGCTCGTATTAGTGCAGCTACACCAGTGGCCGGGCTCCGATGATTGGATCAGGGCTAATTCCAAATATTAACAAGGCCTTTGCTTTGACCTGTACCCAATTGCTGAGCCTGGTACTCAAACACATGAAAAACCCTGCTTCGCATAGATAGCGTGGAATGTATGAAAATAACCATGTGATTCAATCAAGACCAAGTCAGGTTGTTGTGACCCTTCTGTCCTGTAGCAGAGGCCTTCCTAAGAGTGTACAAAGTTTTTCTAAGGAAATGCACAGCTACTCACAAACTCAAGGTTTGTCATGGTTACAACTTACAACTTTTGAAGCTGACCTACCTTTGCAGAAACTTTTGCTCATGTATGTGAAAACTGAGCAGAGATGGGCCCAAATCCAAGCAAAGATGGGCACGAATTGGCCCACATTCATGAGCAGAGCTGGCTTTTGCATTGGACACTTGTGAAAATTCACATAAGTTTCAGTGAGGAAAAAAAAATGGACGGCTTTGTCAAAATTGCTGAGCATTACAAATTGGAGGTGGGGAAATTGTGGGAAACAGGAACAATTTACTTGAGAAACTCTGTGCTTAAGATTGATGGATTTTCTTGCTGGTCTCTGTTTGAACCGCACTGATGTGAATGCAGTTTGAATTTCACTCCGAGTAGAGGACTAGCAAAAGGCCTATGCATCGCTTAATTCCCCCTATGTAGTACATAGGCCTTGAGCTGGCCCGCTGCACCAGAATGAGATTCACCCAGGCTGGGTTATTCAAAATGAAATCCTAGTAACTTCCTTTGTTCTGGCTCTTGTCTTCCTTTCTGTCCTTAGCGATAGGCCACTGGCATTCAATGAAACCCAGGCCCCCTTCCCCAAGGGAGATGCCTCGGAATTACATTGCCATGAACCGTGAGGCTCTTAAGGCTGGTTATGTCACAGCACATGAATACAACCTGTACCGCCAGCTCAAGGACATCCGCTGCAATGAAGATAATGACAGTCGTTTTAAGAGAGCCCCCCCAAAAGTACCTCCAGATATGACCTACGGAATTCTAGCACGGTAAGAGGGAGAAAACCTGGGCTTCTCTAAGGGCTAGATTCTCCTCTCTGTGTCTCCAAACAGTGACTTAAGGGAAGTTTGCTGTGAGTTGAAGTGCTGTAGCGTAGGAGTCTCCTAAAACATATTCAACTCCAGCATGCGCATCCCCTGAATCCCCAGAAGGGGAATGGCCTGACCCAGGACAAAGCACAAATTAGTCACAACAGCCTTTAGATGTCTTGTGGTCTGATTGCACCCAGAGAGTTCGATATGTAGTGCTAGCCTGTGTGCCTGCAATTAACCATGCCCCCAGTAAACTGCTGGTGCAAAATTCCATCCACAAAAGGAGTAGCAGGACTGACTCCCCTTTAAAAATATATTTGGTCCGTATCCTTTAACTCATGTAATTGAATCCAAGTAATTGAAGCTCTGAGATTATGGGCTGGATTTTTCCACAGTCCAGCACCTTGTGTTGTCATTTACATCAGTAGAAAGAGGGTGTAAAATGCGACCTAACTATCTTGATGCAATCAGACAACAAGACATCTAAATGCTGCTGTGGCTAATCTGTGCTTTGTCTAGGCCAGAGGTGGGCAAACTACGGCCCGTGGGCCACATACGGCCTGCAGGACCATCCTGCCCGGTCCTTGACCTCTCAGCCAGGGAGGCTAGCTCCCGGCCCCTCCCCTGCTGTCTCCCCACCCCCGCAGCCTCAGCTCGCCCGCCACCAGCACTCTGGTCAGCGGGGCTGCGAGCTCCTGCTGGGCAGCGCGGCGGCGTGGCTGGCTCTGGCCAGTCGGCGCAGCTGCCAGTCCTGGTGCTCTGAGCGGCATGGTAAGGGGGAGGGGAGCGGGGGGATTGGATAAGGGGCAGGAGGTTCTGGGGGGCAGTCAGGGGACAGGGAGCAGGGGACAGTTGCATAGGGCAGAGATTCTGGGGGGGCGATCAGGGGACGGGGAACAGGGGGGATGGATAGGCGTGGGAGTCCCAGCAGGCTTGTCGGGGCAGGGGTGTGGATAGGGGGCGGGGCAGTCAGGGGACGGGGGGGTTGGATAGGGGGTGGGGTGCCAGGGGGGCAGTTAGGGGCGGGGGTCCCAGGAGGGGGCGGTCAGGGGACAAGGAGCGGGGGAGGGGGGTTGGATGGGTCGGAGATTCTGAGGGGAGCAGTCAGAAGGTGGGAAGTGGGAGGGGGTGGATAGAGGGTGGGGGCCAGGCTGTTTGGGGAGGCACAGCCTTCCCTACCCAGCCCTCCATACAGTTTTGGAACCCCGATGTGGCCCTCAGGCCAAAAAGTTTGCCCACCCCAGTCTAGGCTCAGGCCACTGCTCTTTTTGGGATTCTGATATCTGAAATGCTGGAGATGTGCATGACGAAGGTCAGTATGTTGCAGGAGACTCCTAGGCCGGAGCACTTCGGTTCACAGCATAGTACATAGGGCCTGATTCTCTATCACCCGGCAGCCGTGTAACCATTTACACGAGTACAAAATACGTATAAAATTCAGATTTGGTAGCATTTGGCATCCACTTTGCACTGAGGTAAATGACAACATGAGGTGCTGGGCAATGGAGAATCTAGCCCATAATCTCAAAGAGCCTCAATTAGATGGATTCAGTTATAGGAGTTAAAGGCTTAGTGCTAAAATGCATTTTTTAAAGGGGCTTCAGTCAGGCCACTCATTTTGTGGATGCAATTTTGCACCAGCAGTGAATTAGAGGCATGGCTAATTGCAGGCATGCAGGCTAGCATTAGATGTCTAACTACCTATTCTCTACTGGTATAAATGACTACACAGGTGCAGAGCATTAGAGGATCAGGCCCTACATACTTTATTCATGCATATGTGCTGACCTCTATGTTTGGAGATATACATCCAAATAGATAGGTCATCAAATAGTCTTCGTATATGCATGAGTAAAGAACATAGGGCCTGAATCTCCATTTCTCTGCACCTGTGTAACCATATATGTATATAAATATAATCAGGAATAAAACATATACTCTTCAGAGGTTTAACAACAAAGCAAAATAACTCAGGGTCTCAGCGAAGAGGGCTGAGAGATTAGAAAGCTCAATTTAAAAGTCATCCAGGGAGGGAGACAAAGCAGCTGCAGACTGGGTCAGCCTCTACTAACATACAAATCATAACAGCCTATTGCAGAGGGGTTTAATTTATTGGGTTTTTTAATGAACAATAAAATCATGCAAACAATAATGTATGGAGCAGCACAGAATATTCGCTTTTCATCCCTTTCACCTATGCCTCTTTGTTTATTCATTTAGTACATGTAGAGTCTTCTATTTAGTACCTGGAGTGGCTTGTTTTAAAATTTGTGTTTTGTCTTTGGTGACTGGGATGCTAATGGTTTTGGTCGCGGTCTCTCCACTTGACTTCCATATTACTATGCTACTAATACTTTAAAATTCCTTTTTGTCTCCAAAGCAACTCTTCTACCCATGATTTTATCACAAGTCTGGCAATATGGGGTGTTTTTCTTCAAGTGCCGGCTCCCAGAATCATGTGAATGTGTGAGACTCTCAGCTAACATTTAAAAAAAAAAAAAGTTTCTAGCCCTTGTAGTTGGAGAAAAGCTTGAAAACGTGACTCTGAAAGGCTCCAGCACCAGAGGGCAAACAAAAAGAACCCAACATTTTAAAACGCTCATATTTAAACCAGTCTCATGATTTGGGGGTGGGGGTGACTCATGGTTTCTGGATGCTTGAGGCTGGCAATACTGTATGATGGGGATGGGGGTACCCTGTTGGTCAGCCAGTTCCTCTCCCTTTCAATTTAGGATTGTTCCTATTTTCTAGTGCATTTGTGCAGTTTGTTCCCACCAGTGGGGCATCCATCATTTCCCTGATGAGACTATTCAACAACCCAACACAACTCACTGCCGTCAATTTTTTCCTATTATTCATCCTAAATTGTCTCTGTCTTACTTTCATCCCATGCCTCTATTATACTTCCATGAACTACCCTAAATCATTCCTCTTCCTCCTTGGTATTTATGTTCCTCCTTAGCCATCTCTTAGCTAAGCTATGCAAATGTAGCTCTCATACAGCCCCTTCACTCCCTGATCTCTTTTGTGACTCTTCTCCAGTCTCCAATTCATTAGTATTTTTACTGCACTATCTCGGGGCAGTTGCATCAGAGGTGAACAGAGAGGGATAAATACCTCCCTGCACTGTGACATGATGCTTCTACACAGGCAGCCCACTGGTTGTTTCAGTCAAATCCAGACCTTAGAGCAGGAGTTTAATACCCGTATATTTGTCAGTAATTAGAAGACTATGATCCATGTGTTTCTCCTCTGCAAAAATACGGGATGCACACAAGAACTACGTGGCCCAGAAAGAGCTGCGGAGTCAGCATATTCTCTACCACGGGATAAGGTTGTATGGAGCAGCTGGCTCACAAATGTGCAGAAAGCCAGAAATCTGCAGGACAGCAGTGCCCCAACTCCAGGGATCCTGGCCAGCTGCATGCAGGGACCCTCCCTGTATGCTTTCCCTGGACCCTGCTCATCCACATCAGCATGGCTAGGCCCAGGAATGCCTTAAAGCATAGGCCCAATAAGCTCATGCCTACGGCCCCAGCTCCCTGAATCATGTGATTACATCAGAATCTCATCTTTCATTTAAAAAAAGTAAACATCTAGCCCTCATGGATGCAAAGCAAACTTTGAAAACGAGACCTAAGTGTGACCAATGCAATAATTCCTGCCTGAGTCTGCAGACAGCCTGAAACAATAGCTCTGTCAGGTACAAACTGGGCCCTGCCTCTCACTGGGGAGTTAACACTGAGACCCACTAACCTGATGTAGGAGAGTTCTGAGTGTGGCAGGAGGAGATGAGTGTAGTGGGCCCACCTACCCAAGCACACACATGCTGGTTGCTGGGGTAAATATTAAGGTGACCCCTTGCTGTACTCCTGCTTCTCCAGAGGGGAAGTGGACCTTTGTTGCTCTCCCTGCAGCCACTCCTTGGGGAGAGAAAGGGGCTTGTACCTCTGCTTCTACGGGAGTGGAGAGGACTATTTTAACATTGCCACTCCAGTTGTGGCACAGGGCCATGGTGTGGCTCCAGTTGGAGCCACACGGGACCCCGCTCACCTTATTCAGTCCCCAGCTGTGCTGCCGTAGGCGGAAGAGCTTGTCCGTTGCACTTTGTGACACCTTCAAAAAGATTTTACGAAGCACACAGCAGGCATAAATGCTGCCTTAACTTGCACCTGTTTTACTGTACGGGGGTTGAGGGGGTAAAGTTGTGTGGGCGGGGCAAGCCCCACAGCTTCACGGGGCTCTTCCCTTTGCATCTTGACCAGGATAATTTCCCCTTCCACCTTTTGCAGCGGGGAGTTAGTCAGCCACAAGGAAGAGTGGAAAGTATCCTGCTTAGCACCCTTTGCCTTCAGCCCTGTCCTGCTGTGGCCTTCCCCACATTTCTCTCCCCTGGAGGGGTGGGAAGAGGGGAGCCTCTAAGAGCCAGTAAGAGTTTGTAAATCACAAGCATTCAGGTGCACTTTCTGAACCTGGCACAGAACTGCCTCTGTCGTTGTATCTTGTAGGTTTTTTGTGCTCTGCCAGGGGCTGGGCTAGACATTACTATCTAGCTTTTAAAATGAAATCTAATCACTAACCAAAGAAATAAATAGCAGCTACAAATTCAAGGGAAAAGACATGATGAGCCGTGGTGTGTATTTTACGTGATAGTAAATGGGCTTTGCATATGCAAATTGAATGGATTTTAAAATGGTATTTAATGACAATTTTCGTAGCAGACATTAACATTAATTGCATCAAAATGAAAATGCAGCATTAGCTTGCTGTTAGTAGCAAATGCCCCAGCTATAAAGCTTTATCTTTATCAGTACCAGCCCTTGCTGATGTGACAGGGCTGCTCAGCAAATTGCAGGCAAAAGGGCTTTTATGTTGCAAAAGTATCCCCTAACGCAGACCAAAATCAACATCAATTTTGCTTTATTTCTTCATAAACGGGAGGTTAAATGGCTGCCTGAGAGAGATCTAGGCCTGGTTCAAAAGTTTTACTGAAAATCCACAGGCCCCACAGCATCAGGGAAAGAGGCACCGGTCTTTTAATTTAAAGTTATTGGAGCACATCTTGCCTGTTCTTTAATAGCCACCTTTTATGCAGACTGATTGTATTTATCCCCTTACTTTAAAAGCAGGTTATAGACAAAATCAAATTACTAGGATTATTAAGGAGTTGTTATGGCCACTTTGATAAAAGCGGGGTATTTAACTTACTTCTCACAACTAGTGAGTTAAAGATACCACCAGCAAGGGCAAAAGCTATTGGGTCGGATTCTATCTCAATTATATTAATTTCAGCAGGGCTACCGAGGTTGTAAATCAAGGTGGAATTTGGCCTGTCATTAGTTTATTCTAGGTCTGGAGATTCTGCTTTAGCTTCCTCCTGGTTTAGTGGATTATGGCTTGGAAAATTATTCTAGCCATGCTAAACTGTATTTGTAATGTCTGTTAATGTTTATTTACAGACCCCAGTCAGAAGGCTCTAAGCAGTTCCAAAATGCACAGCCTCGTTCATTCATGCTGGAGATTTCTACGCCTTGATACGTCAGGCAGCCAAAACTACACATTTTAAAAAGTCACTTAATTATTGGTACATTTAAATAATTTCCATTTGCAGATTCAAAGCTATTGCCCAATACATCGGGCCCTACCAAATTCATGGTCCATTTTCGTCAATTTCATGGTCATAGGATTTTTAAAATCATCAATTTCATGATTTCAGCTATTTAAATCTGAAATTTCACGGTGTTGTAATTGTAAGGGTCCTGACCCAAAAAGGAGTTGGGGGGGGATGTCACATGGTTATTGTAGGGGGGTTGTGGTACTACTCAGAGCTTCAGAGTAACAGCCGTGTTAGTCTGTATCCGCAAAAAGAAGAACAGGAGTACTTGTGGCACCTTAGAGACTAACAAATTTATTAGAGCATAAGCTTTCGTGGACTACAGCCCACTTCTTCGGATGCATCCGAAGAAGTGGGCTGTAGTCCACGAAAGCTTATGCTCTAATAAATTTGTTAGTCTCTAAGGTGCCACAAGTACTCCTGTTCTTCTTTTTACTCAGAGCTTGGTGCCCAGAGAGCGGCAGCTGCATGCCGGGAGCCCAGCTCTGAAGGCAGAGCTGCCGTCAGCAGCAGCGCAGAAGGAAGGATGGCATGGTATGATATTGCTACCCTTACTTCTGTGCTGCTGCCTGCAGAACTGGGCCCTCAGTCAGCAGCCGCCGCTCTCCGACCGCCCAGCTCTGAAGGCACCACAGAAATCAGGGTGGCAATACCGCGACCCCCCTAAAATAACCTTTTGACCCTCCTGCAACTCCTTTTTGGGTCAGGACCCCCGATTTGAGAAAAGCTGATCTCCCCCATGAAATCTGTATAGTATAGGGTAAAAGCACACAGAAGACAAGATTTCATGGGGGGAGACCAGATTTCATGGTCTGTAACATGTTTTTCATGGCCATGAATTTGGTAGGGCCTTACCAATACATCTCAACTGTGGCTGCTGATCATTGGGAGAGCACTCTCAGCTAAGGGGGGACAGGAGTTTGGAGGTGAAAGGGCAGAGAGAATTGCAACATATGGTACCTTCATGGACTCCAGGAGCTGGGAACTCAAATGCCTTTAGAAAAAAGCTGCTTTGGTGAACATCATATTCAAATAAAGCAAAGTTACATCAGACTATTTAGGACATACTCTGTGCCTCATCCTCTGAGGTACAGCAGACAGCACAATTCAGGAGGAGTAGGGGCAAAGATGACTTTATGTCACCCTTGCCTCTTTTCTGGGATGCTGCAGGACTCCTAGGGTGGCCAGGTGCCTGGTTTTCAACTGGAAAGTCCGGTTGAAAGGGGGACCTGACAGTGTCCGGTCAGATCAACTGACCGGACACCCAAAGTCCAATTACTGTGAGTGGGGTAGGCAGGGAGGCACCAGGTCATCACCCGCTCCGGCCCCTACTCAGCCAGGACCTCCTGGCCCTGGCTCCGCAGGCAAGTCCTTTCTGACCTAGGTGGTGGGAGGTGGGAGGAGAAAAACAGCAAGCAACAGGGGGAAGAGTAGACAGGGGTGGGGCCTTATGGGAAGAGGCGGGGCAGGGCCTCAGGGGAAGAGGCGGGACAGGGCCTTGGGGGGAATAGGTGGGGCAGGGGAGATTCCGGCACTCCTGCTGAAGTTGGCAACCCTATGGAGGACCTCTGCTTAAACTGGTGCACAGTTATAGGCTGCACAGCACCCCAGAATCCCACGTAGGGCTGACTATGAGCACTTGTAGACTGTGAGAGGAGGCAGCATAGGGACACTTCTGCTGGCCCTGCTCTGCATCCGGACGGGGGTAATCTCCTATGGCCTGTTGTGGTCACGTTACGCCACCGCGGTTGCCCAGAGGGGCCAGAATCCAGCTCTCTCGTTCCCATTTCAGTACAGCAGCAGGAGTTATAAGGGCAAATTCATGCGGGGGAAGCAATTTTACTGTCACTTGCACATATTCTATATTATGATATTGCTGCCTATGGATAATGCACAGACTCCTTTTCAAACTAGAGACGTGCTTCTCTACATTTCAGGTGTCAGCCCCACTGCCATGACCCAGGGCTACCCCCAGCCACTAATGTCAGGCATTCTCCACGGACACCGACAGCAGACCTACCATTTTGGCTCATCCAGAATAAAAATAAATGTGAACATAGTGCTTTGGTTGCTATCCAGGTCTTATTAATCTTGTCCGAATCTTATTAATCTTGCCCATAGTAAGGCAGATCGTCTTATGCTTTTGAAAATGGCACTTTCCATTCTTGGTGGATGCATATTCCACAGTTCGTTTTGTACGCACAGAGTTGCGAGCATTAGGGCCAGGCTGAAGTTATGGGGCCTGTTTGTTCCAATGGATGTTACCTTGGAAGGTCATGAGTGCTTTAGACTAGTTTACTGGGGGCTGGGTTGATTAGCCACTCTGCTTTTTGCTGATTCCACCCCTCCCCCACCCAGAGAATTGTTTTCTACAAACCATGTGGCCAGCTTTGTTGTAAGAGTCATAAAAAGGACATTTTTCATCTCCTTTTTCCTTTTCTCTCTCTCTCTTTTAGTATCAGACATAGATTTATTCTCTCCCTGATGCCTGTGGCATTCAGAGCTGGGAGGGGTCAGGGGAGGCGCTGATGGGACAATAATAGATAATACAGTGGTTCCCCAGGGTCTTGTCCAGCTCCGTAGCCTATCCATCAGCAGGCAGTGCTTGTGCCAAGGTCAGCACTAACGAGGATGTGGTAGGGTCCCGGCCTCCCCCATGGGGCATCCTCCAATCAGATTTCTTGGATTCATGCTCCAGCTTCTGATCTTTACAAGAGCTACCTTGTGTGAACCAGGATTTGCAACAGAGCGTGTGTCCGCTGAGTACGAGCGCTGGAGTAATGGCTGGGCTCTGCCTGTGCACATGCTCAGGCCCCTCTGAATTGTAAACAGGTTTCTATGCTTTCTCGGAAGGAAAACGGCAGTCAGTGTTACCTCCTGCAACAGCTAAATACACCCTTGCGGGATGAGAATTTCCTACACAGAGTGTAACCTACCTACATAATGTTTGCAAATTACGGTTACCGTTTCCTTTGCATTTATTCCCTTGGCACCTTCACTTTAAGTAAAACCTCGCTCTGTGGTGTCAGCACTGAAAAATGGGTCTAACATCTCTGTCCAACCATGGTACTTCTCTTGCCCCTATTCCTGTAGTATCTGAGTACCTCACAAATCTTTCATATATTTATCCTCAGCACCCCTGTGTGGTAGGAAAATGCTGCTATCCCCACATTACAGGGGACAGAGGGCAGATTTTTAAAGGAATTTAAGCCCCTGAAGATACAGATAGGATCTAGGGCGATTGTTGTTTAAATCAATAGGAGGGGCATGTAGGTGCTGTTGAAAATCCCACTAGGCATCTATCTGCATTTTTAGGTGCCTAAATGCCTTTAAAAATCAGACTAAGTGACTTGCCCAAGGTCATGCAAGAAGTTTGTGGGAGAGCAGGAAGACGGGTTCAATTCTCAAGTCCCGGCCAGGGTCCTAACCACATGGCCACATTTCCACAGGTTTTAGTGACAAGTGTTTCTGTGACCATCACTGTGACTGGTGTTAGTGTCTCACACTTCGCCAGTGCTCCACTAGCCTCAACGTTCCTGTCAGGAAGTAGATTGAGACACAAGAAATGCATTTCACTATTGGACCGAATAGGAAATTAGGCATTTCCAGAGTTGTTGTAAGATAAACATGATTACACTGGTTTGCTATTGTGAAATTAACCTTAAAAAAAAAATAATCAGGACTAACCCCAACTGGACAATCAGCTTTCCAATCCAGTCCAAAGGCAACATGTGTCCTGACCACCATCCTCATGTTGTCAAGAGAGAAACTTCTGTTTGAAGAATAATTCTTTTATTATACTGGAGATATTTTATTTTTTTTATACCAATTTACACTTCCTTCTAACTAGCAGTAGTGTAGCTAGAGGCTGAATCTCTTTTATAGCACACGGCAGTTCTCCTAATTGTCTGCACAGTGCTTTGAACATTCAAAGTGCTCTGTAAAAGCTAAGTATTGTTATTGTTTTTAAATAATTTTGAGTGTTCTCATGCAAACATTGGTTCTGGTAAAATATGGATATTTGCTGTTGTTGTTATGGTTTCTACTCAACTTCTTCAGGCTCATGGATATTTTTCTTTTTAAGAGGAAATGAGCTGTCATATCGTTGTTAACATACAACCAAGTCTTGCTTATCTTACTTATTATGGAAGGCATGATGAGTAAGGGGAACAGCATATGGCCTTAGTGTTAAACTTAAGATCTAGATTGCTTCTTATCAAATAGGTCATCCTGAATAGCAAAAGAAAGGGAAAAGAATTTGCCCTCATACGTATGTAATCCCCTTATGTGGTTTGGGTGGGCTTTGATTGTACATAGATTAGAGCTGGTTGAAAAAATTCTACTGATTTTTTTTAAAACAGAAAATGGCTTTTTGGGTTAAATGAAAATTTTCACCAAAAAATTGTTTTTTGTCAAAAAATTATAACTTTACAATGAAAACCTGAAAATTTTAGAAGAAAAAATTTGATGGAAACCTTTTTTGTTAAACTGTTTCACAACAAAAGGTCCCTACCAGCTCTAATATAGATATTCAAGCACTTTCCTTTTGCTGTAACTATTCTTTCAACAATGAGTGAAAGTAAAGGACCCTACGACTGATTTCCTCAACTCTTCTGTCACTAGTTGATGTTGATGGTTGCCCATTGAATGCTGGAGCTGGCTAGAACTCAGCCAGAGCAGAGCACTCCAACCTGCATTTCAAACTGTGCTTTAGCAACAGGGCCAGCGGGTTTGTAATGGCCAGCTTCCATAATGACCATTTCCTGCCTTCGTTTTTCAGAGCACATGACACGGAGGCTTTCATGCAACTATGACGGGAAAATATAGATATTTCGTTTTCTGACCCTCTGTAAAGCTCAAAAGGTTAAATTGGCCACAATTACAGCTGAACTGCCTAACAGCCAATGCACAACTTTCAACATGTGAAGTCAGTTATTTAATGGACAGTAAGAGCTGGACTTAGTCTCCTGTATATAAGATACGTGCTTGTGTGTGCGCTTATGACTGTTATGAGGGTGTCTCTCATATTCTTAGCTTGGGAGAGACCAGTAAAGCAAATTGGTGCTCTTGTAACTACGTGTACTCCTAAGTACAGCTATGAGCATCTGATAAATCTTTTAAAGTGTATGTTTACAATGGATTTTATTCTTTTTACTGTCCTATACGTACGAGCCCTCTGAGCAAAATAACAGATCCTCCAACACTTAAAAAAAGTGGTTCTCTCATTGGCTGCCCACGGTGAAATAATGTATGTTATTTCCTCATCCAGATTCCAAAAAATAGTAGAGAAACATCGGAAATTCCGAGTGATCTGCAGCAGCACACATCCAGCAGTCCCTGTGTAGGCAAAATACCCACTGATTTCACTGGGAGTTTTGCCAGCATAAGGACAGCAAAAAATTGGTCCCCATTTTTTAATTTTTAACCAATTTCTCTCCCCTTATTTACTTCAGTGGTTAATGAAAAGTGAGGATAAGTGGAGAGCATTTCAAAATGATCTTTCAGGCTTCTCTATGGGTTTATTGCCAGGGCCCATTTAGAGTCTATGAAGCTGTAAGGGTAACTTTATTGTATGCTCTGCAAGCTCCTTAGGAAAATAAAGAGGCAGGACATTAATGCCCTGCTAGTTTTTCCATCTCTCTCATTAGGAATACGTGTGCACGTGTGTAGGGACTTTTGGAGCGGCTAATTGAATTCACCCTTGTGAAAATGTTAACAAATTGTAAATGACCTTTTATACAAATTTAGAAGTCAAGAATTTGCTGTTAAATGTACGTCCCTCCTCTGCCGTTAGCTTTTATGCATAAACCACAATTAAAAAATAACAAAAAGCCCAACGGCCCTCTTTCCTAATTAGCTGCAGAAGTCAACGCTTGTGAGTGTGGTTAAGTGCCCCAATTACTTCCCCCTCCTCTTGACTGTCCTTGTTAGAACAGACAGGTCTGCTGGCCAAAGGGGAACAATTAAGGCAAGCGAAAGGCAGGCAGCGTGCAGGGGGATGGCTGGGCTCTGCCTGCCTCCCAAGAAAGGGCCATAGCTGTAATCATGCCCCAGATTCCTGCTGGGCTATACAGAGAGACAGATTAATGGTGGACAGATAGCTAGTTCTAGCTCATCAGTAACAAGGAAGGGTAGGGAGACAGCATAAGAATACAGCTAGTGTAGTCGGCATTTTCCTGTGCTGTACACCTGCCCGGGCAGCCTGGGATAAAGCATTAGCTCTCTGCTATTATTTAAATTGCAGTCGCACCCGGGACCTCGATAGGACCAGAACCCCATTGTGCTAGGTGCTGTACAGACCCACAGCGTGTCTGTGGCCAGGGCCCATCATATGATGAACTGTAGTCATTAAATTGTGATAACTGTCAATGTCAGATCACATTTTTACATCTCCATGTCCAGACTGTTAGAGAGCAAATGTCTGTCTCTGTGTCCCTTCCCCATCTCCTGATTTCAGTACGTCCCTCTGCCCGCGCCGCTTCCAGCAGCTCCCATTGACCTGGAGCAGCGAACCGCGGCCACTGGGAGCCGCGATCGGCCGAACCTGCGGACGCGGCAGGTACACAAACCGGCCCGGCCCGCCAGCGGCTTTCACTGCACTAGCGGCGGAACAAGTTTGGGAACCACTGGTCTAGGCTCACCCTAATGGCAAGAAAATAAAGTTCCATCTATTTTCAGAAAAAGAAAAATGGAATGAGGAGATAAACAGAAAACCCCATTTGCTTAAAACAATTTGCTGCCGTCTATGGCCTTGCTAAGGAAACTTTTGCTTTGGAGAGTTCCAGGAAATGATGGATTTCCCGATGAGAAATTCATCGTAGCACCAGTTCCCCAGTTAACATTCTGAAGCCAGCTACAGATCACAAGTTCTTGGTCAGTTAATGGGACATACAGACGAGTTCAGTAGGGAGAAAGTTGTTCAGTGGGTATCCAGATGGATAATAATAATACGAGGATAACAAAGTAAATCCAGGCAACTTGCTAAGAGGTCATTCTATAAATGTGTTACTTTCTCTCCCACTGGGAGAAGCAGCTACTTCTCTGCAGTGTGACGATTCCAGCAATTAGCCCCCTGAGAGTCATACTACAGAAATGGAGGTTGATATTTAAGCCAATCCGATCATACCATGGGCCTGCAGTATTGGTTGCACTGTTGTGACCAGGACATTTTCCTGGCTGATGTAATGCAGCAAATTTTTAACATGTCATGTCCCACCATGTAACCAGAAATGACTGTTTCCCAAAAACCAATTGCCATCAGATATTTACATTGCATCAACATGGAAGGTAACTCATCTCACCACAATGCAAACAAACTCTCCCCACAACAAGGAGAATAGTCACAGAAAAGATACAATAAAAGGCCTATATGGTACTATCCACACATACTGTCTCACGGCACTTTACGACAAAAACAACAAAGCTGGAAGCTAAACAAACAGTAACCCAAAGCCTGTCCAATAAAAATAAGACCTCAGTCTTCTTAGACTTTGTCTACAAAGACAGTGAGAAATTCAGAGTTCCTGATATCAACAGGAAACAAATTCCACAAAATGGGGACAACATCAAGAAAATGGCTCCATCAGACTCCTACATATAGGATTAACGGCAGCCTCAGGTCAGAGAATCGCAAAAAGTGGGGTTAAGAATAAACGGATCTAGTGCATCTTGGATGTACAAGGGGCCTAAGCCATGCCAAATTTTAACAGTAAAAAGCAAGACCTTAATGTAAACATTGATTGCTCCCAGAAACCAGCGTATACTCTAGGGCAGGAGTTAGATATTGTCCTTCAGAAGCTCCAGTATAGCACATATGGTACAGCAAATGAAATCACCCACTGACATGAGCTTATGGATAAAGTTTCAACCCTAACTCTTATCTTGGGCTTTGGTTTTATCAATCCAGTCCCCTTAGGGTTGAATTTTCAGAAAAATCTGCAAATCGGTGAGCGCACCCTCCATTGCAAGGCATTTTGCACATCATAGGCATAAAAAAAAAGCCTGAGTTTGTACTTGCCAAGTTTGCATTTGTAGCAATGTTTGGAAATGTGTCCTTTACTGTGATCGTTGCCAATTGGACTGTGAGTGAGGAAATGCAATGCTCAGTTCTAAAGCAAGAGGAACTGGTTTGAAAGATTTTTCCAATGAGTGTCAAGCTGAAAAAGTCATCTACTCATGCACTGATCTACTGCAGCAAAACAGCAGCTAGGGTCTGACAAACCAACACAAACCAAAAATAATAGGACTGGGCCTGCATTTTTTGCCTGCCCCCTGTTGCATCTAAACGGGATGTGGTTTTATGTAGCTCTTGTGCTGCAACGGTCATCTGTAAATCTAAGTTTTCCTGGCTTTTGGTGCATTTAACTCCCTGACATCCTAAGTCAGTTGTACTGATGGGAAGTCTATGAATAACAGCAGCAACCCAGTCCCCAAAAGAACTCAGCTAAACTCCGTGTTAATCTTATAGAATCTGTTCTGTAGACATTTCCATTTTTAAAAAATTAATTGATTAAGTCATCAGGAAGGGGGTGACACCATAACTCATCTACTTGTTTGGCACTATTATGGTCTATAGCATAAATTCCATGTAGGGCTAGTTCCTGCTCCTATTAAAGCCCCATTTGTCATGTACAGTTTTTGCAATAGGCCCTATCAGCTGCATCCTAACTATGGGTGAATCCAGTGGTAAATTCTGTCATTCTGCTCCGCCTGCCAATTTATCTGATTGATTATCAGTGGGTGACCTGTAATGTAGGAGAAGCAGTATATTGGAGCTCAGGTAGACCAGGACAATTTAAGAGCTCAATTTTGCCCTAAATGTTTATATCTGATCTGTTTTTGACTTGCACTAAGCACAGAAAAGCATCTACCAGTATAGCTTTTACCCTTTTACAGCAGTGATCAAACCACTTGGGCCTTAAAAAATTCCTCCTGAGTAGAGTCCTTTAGACCAACTTTTTGCCAAAATGTGATTTTTTTTTTTTATGGACAATGTTTAAATCTTTGAAAATAAGTTTGAGGGGAAACTGACACAACCTTGACTACAGTGGTGCCACTCTCAGAGTCGAGTATTGTGGATAGATTTAAATTTCAGCGTAACAAAATTGCTGTCTCCACTGGAAGGTGCATCAAGAGCTAAATGAGGACCCGTCTTGAGCTGAATCACGTTGAACAGACCTCTGCGCTGTCATTGATTTTCTGGGAAGAAAAAAAATGCCTCTGGCTACTAAACCAAATTAGTAGTCACTGATGACCAATTATTTTGCCCCACTGTGAACGGAGAGGCGTACTAAAATTCCAGTTTGTCAGACCCAAGGCTCCCTTCTCAAACACCTTTCAACAAGCGTGTACCAAAAGTCCCTCAGAAGGTTCTGACGGCTCCCTATTTTCTGCAACTTCTCGTTCTCCACAAAGTTTTAATGAGCTGCAGATATGATGATGGCCTGCCGTAAAAGGATCCCGTCTAATCTCGGTAGAGCACTATTGGGCAGAACGCACGAATCATAGCTGTCAGGATTTATACACACATACACAAAGAAAGTGTCAGACTAATATTTGCAAATTATAATTACCATTTCTCTTGCATGTCCCCTGTGCCTTCATTTTAGATAAATCCCAGCTCCATGGTATCAATTGCAAAGCACTGAAGGATCGCATTGAGTGGAATAGATTTAACTAGTTTGTAGCTCATTTAAGGTCTACACCATTTTATTTTAATGCGTGTTAATACTTTATTATATTTAGCATTATTTGTACAGTAAAAAGAACCCATTAAAAGGCTGAAAGTTTCTTTTCCAAGAGATTTCTGGCAGGAGAGTCTACCACATCATATAACCAAGTTAGCAGGAGCCTGTCATTTCTATTGAATGTAGTTCTAAATCCTGTCTCTTGAAAATAATTTAGCAGAAGAGTCTATTAAAGACACAGAAAATGTTCCAAGGGTAATAGTTTTGAAAATGTGCATAAATAAATTTTAAACTCTGTAGGAAATGTCAACATTGGAAATGGCTCGAACAAGGTGACTATAAACGGAAGAGGCTGGGTTTTTTCCACAGGTATAAATAATTTGTTACATCATATCAAAACTTTTCTTTCCTCTCCTTCCCATGGCAGGGCCCTTGTGCCAAAACAAAGAAGATCTCGCTTGTTGTGAAGGAGCTTTGTTTTAATCCATAATAAATGGATTAACTGGCTGCTCCCCAAAACAACAACAGAAAAGTCTGCCTGATTTAGAACGATAGCATCTGTTTCCAGACATTTAGGCAGGGCTACAGGAAGAGAGATGCCTCTTCTTCAGTATCACTAATATGAGAGTGAATTGCCCCTTGGGTCTGCTGCAGATGAGAGTTATTGCATTAGTGCCAATCCTGGGCCCATTGAAATCAATGGCAAAACTCCTATCAACTTTGGTGGGACCAGGATTTGACCCACAAAGAGTGGGTTTCCCTCTAAAGTGTCTCTGATTAAAGTTATTGTTGCAGAACTGTTCTTTTTCCCCCCTCCTCCACTCCCTTTTCCACATTTAGCTCATAGAGGATCTTGGAGAAACAAGGTGGAGCATCCACAATGAAAAGATATCGTAAAGCCCCTGCTCCCGCCAAGCACTTGAGCATGGGTGTAACTTTGAACACGGGAGTCATCCCATTGAAGATTTAAAGTTACACATGTGCTTAAGAGCCTTGCAGGATCAGGACCCCAGTGTAATCAATCACAAGAGGGAAGGATCTCTGAAGAAGAGGATCAAACCCAAATTCATCTTTCAACCACTCCGTTCAACACAGTTAAATAGTCACCTCCATGGAGCTATGAGATATGCCTCTGTTGCAAAATGAATAACCACCCTCTGTATTAGTTGAATACCTACCACACTTACACCTTTATCCCCTATGTACCATGTGGAAGTGAAATTAGTGCTGGTAGAAGGTGAAGTCTTGACAGCCTTGGAGACTAAATCCCTCTGTTTCTTAACACGTAGAGCAGTGGCACTGGCAGCACAAGCTTCTTCCCACCCTCAGTCTTGTGCTTTGACCCTTTCCTGGATTTCATATACAGGCTGAGAGGAGTTGAATATACAGTGGGGCAGCACCCTCTGTCCGATGGGGAGCAGGGGCAGGGTGGGTAGGGACATCACACAGCAGCAACCCTTCTGAACAATGAATGCGGGGAAGGAATCCCAGTCAACCAGGAAGATAATGGCCATGAAGTGACACACCTGTGGGAGTGGATTAGATGGGTCATTGCTCTGTCCCCAGTTTGATCATTTCTATGTTCCAAATTTTTCTTTCTGCACACTGCAAGCCACTGTGATCAGTGATGCTTTCTGTTCCTGTTGTCATACTGGAGGGCACTGTATTAGCCGCTTTCTGATGACACAATATGCAAGCACCACACCAGTGGGACAGTGGCTTGCACTATATACCATCCAAACAGTAAATAAAGGGTGATCAGCCAAGCAGCAAACAAGTTAATGGGTGTGACTTTGTATTGTGTTTTTGCCAAGACTAAACAGATGCACCCAGATAGACTGAGTTACTAAACCAGGCTGTCTAACTGAAGTTACCTGCTTAAGAGTTGCCGGTTTTCCCCTGGGGGCCCTCTCTGTGGATAAAGGGCACTCAGCACTTCACACAATGAGACCTCCGTTTTGCATTTTCTTTTAGTAAATTATTTTATCGCTTCTCGGCTCTATGAGCTAAGATGTGAAAAAATTATCTAATTTGCCACGTTCCTTGAGCAGAATGTAGATTCAAATCCGAGGGAGAAAAGGAAACCAAGGGACAAGTCAGTGTAATCTTTTGTGTCATGGTGTCCCCTTGCTAGCCAGCTGGTGAATGGTTGGAGTCAGCAGCTGGTTTGTAAGCAAATGCTTGAAAAGACCGACCCCGGCAGCATGTGATCTATGAAATGGTAGATTTGTAGAAAGATGTCTCTTCTCATACAAATGGCCTCTGGGGGTATATATTGCTAGATGGGGCATCCAGCATCATTAGAAAACACGACCATAGATTAGGCTGTTCTGAACCATGTGGCGTGCAATAATTAAGTAATAAAAGTCACCGCAGGGGTGAAGGAAACCGAAACAGAAGAGTTACTATTTGCATATGCACTGCTGGCATCCTTCTGCACTATTAAAAGATTCTCCAAGCACGAGTGGCATTTAAAAGCTGGTTGCTACTGATTTCAGACCGAGTCCTGCTGGAAGCTTAGAAGCGCAAGAAGGGCGTGGCTTTATGGACCAGAGGACATGCTCTCTCCACAGAAGACAATCTCCTGGTGCAGGAGAATGCAGTAGTAGCCCTGATTGCTAGCCAGTGGTGGTAGTTTCTTGCTGTTAATGCCACCTAGCAGTTGGCCTGGACAGGCAGGGAAGAGAGAGCACTGCTGTTGTAGTAGTGGCAACTAGGACTATGCTACAGGTGTAGGCAGAGCAGGGTGTCTGGTAGCTACATATTGTGATAGGCTACTACTGCTGCAATGGAGGAGTTCCTCATCGGAAGGGTGTGTGGGGAGGAGAATTTATACAAATATTTAGATCAAGATCCCTTCACTTACTCATCGTTTAGGGTTTTTATAGTTTAACATTTGCTGCTGGAAAAACCATCATGGAATCGTAGAACTGGAAGGGACCTCAAGAGGGCATTTAGGCCAGTTCCCTGCACTCAAGGCAGGACTAAGATTATCTAGACCGTTCCTGACAGGTGTTTATCTAACCTGCTCTTAAAAAAAATCATTAAAAAAAAAACAACAACCCTCCAATCATGGAGATTCCACAACCTCCCTGGGCAATTGATTCCAGTGCTTAACCACCCTGACATTTGGAAGTTTTTCCAAATGTCCAAACTAATCCGTCCTTACTGCAATTTAAGCCCATTGCTTCTTGTCCTATACTCGGAGGTTAAAGAAAAATTTTCTCCCTCCTCCTTGTAACCACCTTGTAAACTGTTATGTCTCCTCTCAGTCTTCTCTTCTCCAGACTAAACAAACCCAAATTTTTCAATCTTCCCTCATACGTCATGTTTTCTAGACCTTTAATCATTTTTGATGCTCTTCTCTGGACTCTCTCCAATCAATCCACATCTTTCCTGAAATATGGTGCCCAGAACTGGACACAATACTCCAGCTGAGGCCTAATCAGCACAGAGTAGAGCAAAAGAATTACTTCTCGTGTCTTGCTCACAACACTCCTGCTAATACAGCCCAGAATGATGTTTGCTTTTTTTGCAACAGTGTTACACTGTTGACTCATATTTAACTTGTGATCCACTATGACCCCCAGATCCCTTTCTGCAGTACTCCTTCCAAGGCAGTCATTTCCCATTTTGCATTTGTGCAACTGATTGTTCCTTGTTAAGTGAAGTACTTTGCATTTGTCCTTATTGAATTTCATCCTGTTTACTTCTGACTATTTCTCCATCATGAAACTCACCTTGAGGAAACGAGCTGTATTCACAGAAAGGATGTTTTCTGCTTTATTGCTGTTGCTCTGGTTGTCCCCGTCTTTCATATTGGCTGGTGAAATTAAACCTGTCCTGCCACCTCGGACCAAAGGCACAAAGACGGACGGACGCACACACACGGTTCTGATTCTAACAGCTTGCCGCTCTGGCTACTATCAGCTCGATTTGGTTAGCCCGGAGACTAGCTGACAAGCAGATGCCTTTTTACTCTCTTTATCTTCT
Organism: Malaclemys terrapin pileata; assembly: GCF_027887155.1. Lineage (NCBI taxonomy): Eukaryota > Metazoa > Chordata > Testudines > Emydidae > Malaclemys > Malaclemys terrapin. Next base: position 10,176,126 of record NC_071521.1, on the reverse strand, counting down.
GTTCCTCGAGGCCTAGCTGAGCATGTTACCTCTGGCCTCATACAGGCAGTGTACATGTCTCCTGGCTGGAGCATTTCACCATTGTATCCAGTGTCACACAGCTAGTGTATTGGAGCCCGTTGGGAAGCCACATCAAAAGAGGTGTATTTAGTGCGATATTAAAGTCAGACTTTTACTAGTAAGACTCCATCCCTCCCTTTCCCCCCACCGCCCAAAAAAAGGTTCTCCAATTTATTTGCCAATTTTAAAAACTTTATTTTAAGAGGCAGGATGTATTTGATGCACTTGGAGAAGGCATTGGACTGGGACCCAGGAGATCTGGGCTCAGTTGCCAGCTCTGCTACGGACTCCCTACATGACCTTGAACAAGTTCGTTTAATCTCGGTGCCTCAGTTCCTCCTTTGTTAAATGGGGATAATAATCCTTCCCTGCTCCCACATTTTGTCTTATCTATTAAGCTCTTTTATTTATGTCTGTACAGGGCCTAGCACAATGGGGCCCTGATTTCAGTTAGGGCCTATTGTCAGTAGTTATACAAATTAAAATCCTGTATGAGCTTCAGAGCAGAGCCCTGCAACCCAACCCAAACCCAACAGGACCCAACTACAAGGGCTGGGTTCGGGTCAGCTCTTCTCCTTCTGCCCCTGGGGGTGGTGCCGGGGCGGCTTCATGCCATGTTCCTGCCAGCCAGCACCATCTTGCTGTTTGCACTGCAGAGTGTGCGCGCCAAGGAGTCACAGCACCTCTCACTTCACAACACACACAGCCCAGGCGGGGGCAGCGGCTGGCAGGAGCAGAGCATGGAGCCACCGCTGGGCCAACCCCATAGGCCAGAGGTGGCAGCTGCACTGACTTAAATTTAGGGGGAAAAGTCGGAGTCAGGTCAGAAAACAACTCGACTCTTTTGGGCTTGGCTCATGTGGGCTTGGATCCAGTTTAGGTCTGGGTTGGGCTTAAAACTTAGGCCTGAGTACACCACCACTTCAGCCATCATCACTTGTAATGATCACTAAACCGCAGTGTCAGGGATACCGGAATCTCTCTCTCTTTTGTTTTAATTGTATTTCCTTCCCTGATATAGTTGTCGTCGTTTTGTATGAAGTGGGGGGAGGAGGTAAAAAAAAAAAAGAGAGAGAGAACAACAACAAAAACAAAACAAAACAAAGAAAAACAAAAAACTAAAAGAGCACCTACCATGCAAGGAATCAGGGTGTGAAACTCTATGCAAGGCCTGTGATTGGATTCATGGGGTGGGGGTGGGGTCGCTTTGCCATCGTTAGAAATTTTAAAATCAAGATTGGAGGTTTTTCTAAAAGATCTGAGCTAGTTCAAAGAGGAATTAAACGCGGGCAGCCCCATGGCCTCTGATATACAGCAGATCAGGCCAGATGACCATAGTGGTTCCTTCTGGCCTTGGAATCTGTGAATCTTTGTGCAGCTTGTGTGATGAGTTCTGGCTCCTCTGTATACTGATTGCAGGGATCGAGGTCAGTGAACGATGAGATTGGGGGACCTTGGCCTGAATGTCCATTTTCTTCATCAATGAGGAGGAGTCTGTTGGTTTTGCTTTTCGAGATCTTCCTCTCTGAGCACAAATGGGTCATTTTTCTGATGGAACATTTCAACTCTCGTTTAAGTTGCTTAATGGGCAAGGTGTTTATCAGCATCTTCCCTTTGTCCCACTACAGCTAGAAGCCCCTCCCAGGCCCAGTCTGCCAGCCCTGCTGTTGCCTGTTCAAGCCTCTTTGGCACATGGGAGCTCTGATGGACTTCAGATCCTCTCGTCACACCACCTCACTCTTTGTGCCCCCTTGTTAATTCAGAGGCAACTACCACTCAGTTGCATGGGGAACATACTGACAAAGGGAGGACTTCTGGAGGCTTGTCAGGGCCAGAATCACAGTTCAGAGCTCTCAGATATTGATGTGAAGGCTCAGCACAGCCTTTGGTCATTTTCCCCTGAGCTACTTGGTTTCCAAAATGGATGCCCCGAGTCCAGAAGGCTAGAATGTGTTGTCTCTAAGTCTTAGCTGGGTCCCAGACTAAGTTGTCATGCAAGGTGCTGCTGCGATCCTTCCACCATACTAGAGACTTTATTGCTGGAGATCAAGCAGTCCCAATATTGTGAAGAAAGGCATATTTGGTGTTCGGAGTGTAGTGAATGCACTAGGGAAGCTTACACTATATATTGCATGGTTATCTTGAGCAAATAGATTTCTTTGATAGGATAACGAGCCTTGTGGATAAGGGAGAAGCTGTGGATGTGGTATACCTAGACTTTAGTAAGGCATTTGATACGGTCTCGCATGATATTCTTATCGATAAACTAGGCAAATACAAATTAGATGGGGCTACTATAAGGTGGGTGCATAACTGGCTGGATAACCGTACTCAGAGAGTTGTTATTAATGGTTCCCAATCCTGCTGGAAAGGCGTAACGAGTGGGGTACCGCAGGGGTCTGTTTTGGGACCGGCTCTGTTCAATATCTTCATCAACGACTTAGATATTGGCATAGAAAGTACGCTTATTAAGTTTGCGGATGATACCAAACTGGGAGGGATTGCAACTGCTTTGGAGGACAGGGTCATAATTCAAAATGATCTGGACAAATTGGAGAAATGGTCTGAGTTAAACAGGATGAAGTTTAACAAAGACAAATGCAAAGTGCTCCAGTTAGGAAGGAAAAATCAATTTCACACATACAGAATGGGAAAAGACTGTCTAGGAAGGAGTACGGCAGAAAGGGATCTAGGGGTTATAGTGGACCACAAGCTAAATATGAGTCAACAGTGTGATGCTGTTGCAAAAAAAGCAAACATGATTCTGGGATGCATTAACAGGTGTGTTGTGAGCAAGACACGAGAAGTCATTCTTCCGCTCTACTCTGCTCTGGTTAGGCCTCAGCTGGAGTATTGTGTCCAGTTCTGGGCGCCACATTTTAAAAAAGATGTGGAGAAATTGGAAAGGGTCCAGAGAAGAGCAACAAGAATGATTAAAGGTCTTGAGAACATGACCTATGAAGGAAGGCTGAAAGAACTGGGTTTGTTTAGTTTGGAAAAGAGAAGACTGAGAGGGGACATGATAGCAGTTTTCAGGTATCTAAAAGGGTGTCATAAGGAGGAGGGAGAGAACTTGTTCACCTTAGCCTCTAAGGATAGAACCAGAAACAATGGGTTTAAACTGCAGCAAGGGAGGTCTAGGTTGGACATTAGGAAAAAGTTCCTAACTGTCAGGGTGGTTAAACACTGGAACAAATTGCCTAGGGAGGTTGTGGAATCTCCGTCTCTGGAGATATTTAAGAGTAGGTTAGATAAATGTCTATTAGGGATGGTCTAGGCAGTATTTGGTCCTGCCATGCGGGCAGGGGACTGGACTCGATGACCTCTCGAGGTCCCTTCCAGTCCTATAATCTATGAATCTATGAATCTATAAAATACTATACTTGGGGCACTTAGTGCTGTGTGAGTGGACATGATACTGTTTCTTTCTGCAGCTGGGCCCGCTCATCAAAACAGATTTTCGTGTTTCCAGCAGAGATGATAGAGCCGTAGCATTCTCACCAGTCGCATTTTCCATCCTCTGCGGATATAAATCAAAGTTTTTATTAGAGGGACCGAATGGGTGTACCGGGGGGGTGCTTTGGCCCATTGTGACATTATCTTCTGAATGTTTTGTAGGCCTTCCACTCCCTTCTTCGACCTTCTCCAGCACAGGTACAAGGAGGTGTGGATGGAGCAACAGAGGGCAGTAGCCATGGCCAAGCAAGTGGAAAAAAAAAAGGTAACAGCACTTTGGACGTAGTGTCCCTCACTTGCTGTCATAAAGTTGTGTGGCTTTGCTGACCGCTGTTAAGCCACTGCTTTGTTCCTCCCCAGAGTTGGAAACATTTCAATAAGGGTGAGATGATACTGGCTGGAGGGCACAGGGCTTTTACCTCACTCCCTAAGAATGTAGGGCTTGAGGGTTACGCCTCAGCCCCTAGCGGCTCAAAACGATTCCATGGTTGGGCTTGGACTCTTCCTACAGAGCGACTTCATGTAGGCAATGCATTTGGAGAACAAGAGCCCCTACATCCCCTTTTTATTTTTATAAATACCTGCGGAATTTTTCAGGGCAAAAGGCAATGCCCTAAATGTCAGTTGCTATAAAATCAATGATAAGTTTAAAGAGGAAGCTTTGGTTCCCTGGCTGCTAATAGCGCCATCAAAACAAAGCAAAAAGATCTTAAAGTACTGCATTTTCTGCGGCAAAGCATTTTCCCTCTGCAGAAATGTCTGTATTTCTCTTTTTTCCTTTCCATTAAAGTCAGCTTGGCTTCAGCTAGCAGGTATCTAGAGCATTGTTCTATGTCATCTTACACCACCACAGTGCAAATCTCAAGATTTGTACAACTGAGTATATATTTTAGGGATGGGGGGGGCCAGATTTTTAGAGGTATTTAGGCACCAAAAGAAGCAGATAGATGCTTCATGGGATTTTCAAAAGCCCCTTGGCACCTAACTCCCAATGACTCAATAGGAATTAGGAATCTAACCTACCTAGGCAGTTTTGAAAAGCCTACTATGTACCAATCTGCATCTTTAGTTGCCTAAATACCATTTAAAATCAAGCTCAAGGTTCCCACTTTGATTTAAAACCCTTATATCAATTAAGGTGAATGGGCTTGATTGTCCTTAACAGTAAGGCCTCTTTTTTGCCGCTGCTGTGTGAAGCGGCCTTTTTGTAAATGACAATTGGGCCCAAAGTCTTCTGAGGTTCAAGAGTCCTCCAAGGAATTTTATCTTCACCCCGGGAGTCCCAGTGAAAGATCTCAGAACAATGTCACCCCTAGAGATGGACTCTCTGCAAGTTACTTGGGACCAGTGACCATCCTAACATACATTAAAATGAGTAAAGGCACCAACCCTGATCTAGGCATTGCTTGTCTGTCTCCAGCAGTCAGAGTGGTAGTGTGAGTGTGAAACACAGCACCATTATATGCAGCAATATTGTAATAACATTTAAAAGCAGCCAATGACTGGTTTATTAGTTAATGGCTCAAGGAAGAGTTGAGTTAATATGGTAATGACCAATTTCAGTGGTATTATTGCCATTACAAAGCATGTTTTATAGTTGAAGTGCAAGAATACAGTGTTTTTAATTAGCAGCTATTTTACGGCTGCACTGTCTGGAATGTTGGAAAATACATTGCTACCTGATCTATTAATGACTGATTTTTTTTTTTTAAATCAGAGAGAGACTATTGTGTTTCCCTCCATTTTATCAAGAGTTCCTGAAATCTGTAGGCATCTCCTATTGTATTAAGGAATGCAAACCTAAATACTAGACGGCACTTAGGTGATACAGAATCCCAAGTTTCACCATAGAGCCAAAAATGTTCACAAAACCTGTAGCACTTTGTGTGATGAGTCTATCAGGTGCTACAAGCTAAGCATGGTCATGCTAGCATAGTACTTGAATGGGCAAGAGTCAAGAAATCCCCACCCTGCAGGGTGGACTCTTCTCCTGGGTTAGTATTGAACCATTGCTCTAGCATGGAGAATCGGGCTCTGTGCTGGTCCCTTTGGGATGGAGTATAAAATAGAGGTTTTGTTCACTAAGAATCCCATAACCGGTTCTGCAAGAGTAGGCCCATTAACATTTTTGCCCTGCTTAGATCAGAACTACATCATCTGCTTATCTAAAATCCCTCTGAAATTCAATTAAATATGGATAATTTTCTCTTTGGAACAGCTGCCCTGTTTCACTCCAGAGGTGGCTGCATCACAGTGAGAAGGGAAATGATGCTTCTGCATAGTTTTATCAGCTTATTACATTTGTGGAACATTGAGGTTTTCTTGAGCAAAATGTTCTCTGTATAAATGCCAGCTAGAGTTAAAAGTTAATATGAGAGGAAGACCCAGATCAATTAAATATGAGTATCCCCTTTACCCAAAGGCTGCCTCATCTACCATCGATCCAAAAATGATTTATCAAGAAATGTCTAATTCACACTATTATAATTCTGTCGGGATGAGGTCTAAATTGCCATTTCACATTGGAGATCACCTTATCCAGGAAGGCATCTATTCACTGGAGTAAGCTTGTTCCTAGGTGGTTATTTCCCACATCTTATTTGCCTTTAGTTGCAGAAAAAGAAAGTCTATGAAACTCGGACCACGCTTCTCAGAAAACAACAACCGCCTGTGAAATTGGATTCCCTTTGGCACATGCCCCACTTTCAGAAGGTATGATTGGGCACCTGCACAGATACATGTGTACCCCATTTAACACTATACAACAGTGTCCTTGGTATTATTGTACAAAGCAAGCAATGAAGACAGCCCTTGCCCTGACGAGCTTGCAATCTAAAGCCCCAGTTTTGCAAACACTGCCACATATTTCATTTTAAGATAAGCATGTGAATTGCCCCATTGGCTTCAGTTGTACCACTCACATGGGTAAAGTTAAGAATGTGCATGTTTGCAGCATAGGGGCCTAGAAGACAGATACAGAGGAGACAGCTGGAAGGAAGGTGTGACCTGGAGGTTCCTATTTGTTTGCCAAATTCTTGTGAACGCTTTCAACAGCTTCGCCAGATTAGAAACACATCTTTTTATGCCTCACTCTTAATACAAGACTGATCTTTTATTCTTCATTAATATCTGAACTTCAAACGTACCCCTGAAAGGAGCATGCAATACTGTACAGAAAACAGGCATTTACAAAGTGCGCCATTTTGTTGCTTTGTTCTATAAATAATTCATATCACATGGGGTTAATTTGGTTCAAGAAGTATTGTTACCCTGAGAATCACAGGTTTCCAGAAAGTCTGCACTCTTGGTATTTCTCTAAACTGTCTGATTGACAATAGTCTCCTTGAGATTGAATGAAGGGTCTGCTGAGGTTTATAGAACCACATGACACTTACCTAATTGATCCAGGTAAGAGTCAAGGTTAAGGTTTCATGTCCTAGCATGGGATCTAAACACCTCGCTGTATTAATCTATGCACCCTGTTGCACTCTTGGGTGCTTTTTTGAATTCTGGGATCTTTGTTTGTGGTGTAAATTATAAAGAAACTGCAAGTACAGAGCCAGGGGGCATTTTACAAAGAAAGGGAAGAAGGGAGCTAGGCTGAAGGGGGAAAACAACTGAAAGACTGAATATCCAAAACCTGTGGGGAGTTTACATGGCCCAAATCACATCTGGCATTGATAGATACTATTATAAAGAACCCCTCATCATGGGCCAACATTTTTGGGTGGGGAGGGGTAGTTTTTGCCTCTACGTTGATTTAAACTGCAGGTTAAACAACGAAGAGGATTCGTGGCTTCCTGAAGCTAATCTACTTGAACAAGTTGCAGAGTTTCGACCAGGAAATATGTTTTGCACCACCTTGATGTATGCCTCTTACGTCCTGCCTAAGTCTGTCCTATTAGCATATGTCAGTAATAATTTATCCCAGCTGCCTGTCAGCACAGAGCTGCTGCTGCAGCTAATGTCAGGGAAAGAACATGACCGATCGCTGTTAAACAGATTGTGTAAGTCACACGAGATACTGGGGCAAGCCTTTGCTTTATAGCTCCTCTCACCCTGGACCTTTCCATCACTATTCATTTTTCAATCTCTCTCTGTTTTTCTTTTTCACTCGCTCCCTTTTGTTTGGGCTGTGAGAGTAGTTGGGTTTTTATATATTGCCCACACAGGCAGTCTCATGCATTCTCGTTTCCCAGCTCTTCTCTCTCCGCTCTTCCCTTGGTCCGCTGGGACTGTTTCATCTGTGGGATCCAGGCCTTAGCCAGTTTTCTACAGAGGCCCATCGATCCCATCATCCTTCTATTCCTTACTACATTCATCTGGAAAGTGTTGCTTCTCCCCAGCTGCGGATATGATTTGCTATCAGTCCATATGAGAACTTAGATTGGGAAAGGCAATGCTCAACAGGGCTTCAGAGCATGGTTCCCATAAAGGGAAATTAAATATTTCCATTGTGCGGCCATGAAACTATTTACCTAGTTAATACAGCAATAATAATAAAACAAAGGAGATGCATGGTCCTACGGCTGACAGTTCCATGGCCAGGTACCTCTACTCAATGGTTTCCAATCCCTGGCCTTCATACATATCTCCCTTAGTTATAACTTCAGATAAGGGGTGGTGAAACAGTTCCATTAAAATACGAACTGGTCCAACAGTTGAACCACACTGAACCTAAGCGTTTGTTGGGCATGGTGCAAGATATCTTTTTACTCAAGCACTTTCTTGGTTGTGGTTAACTGGCTCCGGTCTTAGTGAAAACTGAATATGATGGCACAGGGAGGGGAGCAGATAGTGCTGTCCACTGTAGGCAGTTTAACATGATGCTACCTTTAATCTATACATATGTCCTGATGCTTCGGTGCTGGGGTTAATAAAAAAATCAGTTAGTAAACAATGTAAATCTCAAGAGTCTCTTCTCATTAGATTTCCAACCCATAAGAGGTTAGGAGAATCTTCTCATAAGGCTTAAGCGGCATCTAGACTGGATCCTATCAGTTAGTGCAAGAAACTCTATGCACTCAGAACTGTTTGTAGACCCGTTTAAACTCTAATGGCTCCCCTGGCCCAACCCCCTTCTCCCAGGCTTCCTACTTCTCTCAAGAAACCCTCTCCCAAGCACCAGTTCCTGCAATCTTCGTTACTGCTCCTTAGCCAGCCCACCCTGGTCTCGCCATGCCCCACTCCCGCACACCTTCAGAATTCTGCCTCTGGAGCAGAAACCAGCCCTGCATGGTTCCTAAGGTCCAGCTGAGCAGGGAGGTACTCCAGCAGAGATAAGGAGTTCCACAAATCAGACAGCCCACAGCTGGATTTTAACTATAATGGCTCTCCAGCTCCACCCTCTGTTCTTGGGGGCTTCTGCATTACCCAGGGGAAACTCAAAAGAACCCCTACACCTCCTGGCCACTGCTACATTTCCCCCAAGGAAGGGGGAGCATTTAAAGCCAGTTTATGGCAGCTGTCTAGAGCGTACGGGTAAGGCGTATTCTTCTCAGCCACACTAGCCCAGGGAATGGCAAGGAGAGAGGGTGATGGCAGTGCAGCAAATGGTTCTCGGCCTTGGAGCATAATGTTTTGGTCTAATGTGCCCCATAACACACAGGGCACTTAATATACTGTCTTGTGTTATTTAACTGTGAATGGTAATTTGGGATTCAGGAGAAGGGTTGCTATGATACAAGCCTGGAAGGCAGGAGATCCTGGTTCCACTCCAGGTCTGCCACAGCCTTGCCGAGACATGTGGGCAAATTCTATGCTTCAGTTTCCCCATCTGTAAAATGGGGACAATAATGCTTTCTCATCTCAGTGAGGGGAGGAAGGAGGGTGGAAGGGTTGTAAGGTTCAACTGATGTTTGTAAAATATTTTGAGACCCTCCTCTGGAAGACACCCTGAGTGGACACCAATATTGTATTAATACTTAGCTCTCACATAGAGTTTGACAAGCATTAATCAGGCCTCAGCACTGCTAGGAGGTGGATATTATTCCTGCGGCAAAGCTGGGACAGAGAAGAGAAGGATATTCGACCGCGGCAGTGGGAGAGCAAGTGGTGTGAAGCTTCCTCTCTCTTAATGATCAGACTTTGTCATTGCACGTCACCTTCCAGGTGCTTTACAAACATCGGGCATGATGTCTCATTAATTTCCATGGGAAATGAGAGTGCTGAGCGCCCTGTAGCGCCACATCCTTGTAATGGAAGAATAAACCCTATGGTAATGACATTCTTCTTTTAAGCCTTTGAAAACGAGAGGAAAATTTCTTATACGTTTTGCCCTGGTCTCATGCAGAGAGCTGCAGAAATTGGGCACACAGATCTTCAGCAGCCCTGAGACTGGAGTCTGAATCCACCTAGGACTTTCACCTGACCTCAAACGAGTGCCTGGTGAGAGGGAGGGAGGAGGAGAAAATGAAGGAGCTTTGCTCTTTTCCACTAATTGCCTCTGTCCATTCTCCACAGCTCCACGGTTCCTTGACATTACATAGTCATTCAGTCACTAAAGTATAGACAAATTGACTATATTTTCATTTGGATTTAGGTTTCAGCCCCACTGCTTTAGAATAATGGCACATGCTATTAAGCTAACCATTTGATTTACAAGCTTTCATGCACTGTACAGTTTGTTCTTACTTAACAGCTCTTTGTGGAAGACTAACCCTGATTCCTGTCTCCTGGGCCCCCCAGCTCGGCAGTCGCTGCCCAGCTCGCTGATATAACAGGGTAGTGGGGAGCCAGTGACACACCAAGGTGCAGTTCATTAGTGAAAGTTGCTGATTTGTGGTATTTTTACAAGACACAACAGGCAGTTGCTCTAGGGTTAACCCCTTGTTTATCCCAACAGGAAGCCTCTACCCACCCACCCAAAGAAGGGAAAGGACACTTTTCAGTTGATTTGTTTTAGTTTCGGTTTGGTTCCTGGGTTCCGGTTTTGCTAATGTAGCTCTTGTGTGTCCAAGAATTCCTTTGTGACCCATTTTATTTCTCCTTGCTAAAACTTAGCCTTGAGGGACCACATTCTAGGGAGTGCAGGGAGAAACAAACCTGTGTGTGATTAGTAGATATAGCTACATACATATGCTGCAGAACGCAGGGGAATTCCAGCTATGTACAGCCCAGAGAAATGCACCTTGCCCCCTTTAGACAATCTGTCCCTTCTAGACATGGGACTAAATACACAGGGGATTGTAAACAGTGGCCAGCCACTCAGAAGGGGCACGTGCATAAATTCGCAGACCACCTCCCTTACCCATTGGTAGCATCCGTTATGCTCCGCTGCAATGCTGATCGTACAGGATGTGCAGAATGAGTTCTTCTGTAACTTATCAGAGGAGCCGGGACTGGGGGTGATGTGAGCTGTTTCACTGGCTAGCACATATATGCCCATGACCACCCAGAATTTGGCCATAAATTTGTTTTGCCTCTAAATCAACCAAATTCAGATTATTTTATAAGGGATGTTTTTCCTTGTGGACCTGAAGGTCAGGATTCCAGCAATGCGCTTTTTGCAAACACGCCATGCAGCAGCCAGATAATTAAATGTATAAGGAGGAAATTTGGGGCCCAAACCAAAATCCCAGATCCAAACATTCCCAAGCTTTAAAGAAGTTCGGCACCAGTCCACCCTTTGCAGTGCTAACGAACTGCAAGTCAAAGCAAACAGAACCACACAGTTCTTGTGTGTCCCCCATATACAAACGAACCTTGTGCTCCCACGTTAGGAGCACACAATGACATCTCTGTATTTATGCTGTAGGGGCTGCTCACAAAGCCTTTTTTATTGTTTTAATACCTTTTATTGTTTTAATACCGTGCTGCTATATGGAATAGTTTGAAAAGGAAGAGGTCATGAAAATCTTGAGCTTCAGAAGAAGAAAAGAGGTTAAGGTAATTTTGGAGACCTAAATAAATTGGACTCACCTCCTTGAATATTACCATGTGAGTTGATTAATCATGCTGGCATAATCTGACAGTGGTTGCCTAAAACATCACCTTGTTAACAGGCAAGGATCCTGCTGGAAAGAATTGTGTTTTCCTGATATGCACTAGATATAAGGAAGGAGGAAGTGGCTTTCTAGAAAGAAGACCCAGGATGCAGGCTGAGCAGTCCTGGGGGAGGAACCCTGGAACAGCCAGAACCAGGGAGAAGGATTTGGCTTTGATTTTTGTGTTTCATTTTGAGTTTCTTTTGCAACTAAAACCAAACCCTATGAAAGGGGTAAGTTTTTACCCACAGCAATCTAGTCAGTGACAACTCCAAAGATGACTAGCTCTCTACAATGCACTGGGCCAGCTTGGCTTCTGACCTCATAGCTCAATCACGGATGTATCTGACCCTTTATCTGTTTAAGGGTCACAATTTGCCTGTTTTGGTTTAACCAGAATTTAGTCTTAGGTGTCAATTCTGATTCTGGTAAGAAGCTGCTGTTGAAATGTAGCATTTGTACAGCACCAAACACAGTGAGCGCCAGTCCTCATTGGGGCCTTTTGGCTCTATTCAAACATAAATGTTTAATAATAATAATAATCTAGCATGTCAGTAAGCCAAAATTGGACAGTCCGGACTAGCTTCTAGTCTCAGTTGTACTGGTATAAATCCAGAATGGCTGTCAACTTGAGTGGAGTTACTCCAGATTGCACTGATATAAAAGAGAAGAATTGGTCCCTGTCAGAATAAATAAACCTACACACTGTCATTGACACGCATTAGTGTCTCTTTACTCATTAGAAGTTTAAACTCGCATAGGAATGCAGGCTCGCTTTCCAGGGAAAATATTCTTGTTTACTTGGGCACAAAAGAAAAAGAAAAAAGAGAAATCCCACAACAACTTTGGACAAAACATTTGTCAACATACACTGCTTTCCCAAACAGAGGAAATAAGCTGCACTCAATACGCTATATGAATAAGCGATAAGCAATTGACAAGCAAGTGTTAGGATACCTTGGCAAAAGACTTAATTTGCAACCTAGCACAAAATCAAAGACACTGTCAACGGATGAGCAGCTCTCCTTGAATATGCCTTGCATTACCTGAGAAAGCACTGTCAGGTAAATTTCCAGTGAAAGTAATTAAGGAATCCCCACTGTATAAATTTTGCAGCAAAATTCTGGGCTCCAGTATTTGATTCTCACCAGGGATCTGATATCTGCTCACAGCCTGATCCTTCGCAAAAATTAACAGTTGAGGTTTAATAAAAAAAATTAAAAAAAAAAAGAGTAGAGTTTGTTTTTTTATGCTGCACCTCTATTTCTGTCTAAGGAACTGAACTGACAAGCACAGCTCATGTAATCCTGCAATTGTTGTCTTGTCAGAAAAGCCTTAGCCAGAGCTTAAATAACCAGTGTTGGATACATGTAATACACACTGGGCTAGCTGTTTAGATATGGCATTTATCTTCAGAAGTTTGAGGAGGACAGCAAAGAACTTCACACATTCAGGGTGTTATAAAATTTATCTCCTGGAGATCTAGATCATGCTTAGAGAATAGAGAAATGGCCAAGAGAGTTTTCCATGCTAAATTGCCAGTTGAAATCTAGCTCAGGTCAGAATATTGACTGACCAAGAGTCAATATCATCTGAGGGTTGTTCTGCGGCCTATGTGAAATGAATTGGTGGGTCTCAGTCCAGTTCCTAGTGGACAGAGCAATTGGCACCTTGTAGGCAATTTAGATGCCATTGTAATAGACGCTATATAAAATCCTAAGGCAGATAATCTCAGCAGAGGCACCAAAGATTGAATGGGCTATGGAAAATGGAACTACCATTTTACCCTTAGAGGTGATCCTTCCAGATCTGGGTTGGGGCAACATGAGGGAATCTTACTACTGCCTGCGCAATCCTTGTTTTATGGCTAAATTGAGGACTTCAGTCTCCAGTGTTGGCACCAGCACTAAAATCACTTTGGTTTCCACTAACACTTTTGCATAATGGTGGCCGATACCTCACTCAGCATGGCAGCTCTGATCACAGCCTCTGATACTCCCCTTCCCATATATTTAATAACCTCAGTAATCCTATTTTCACCAGTATCCCTTTCCATGTCTACAGTGTAATTAGTAACTTCTCCCCTTGCGTCTCTAAGCCCTCTTCAGCAATCCTCAGTTTACCCTTCCTTCCCAGTGAACTGATGGCCCTCGGTGCTTTTCCCTCTGACCTCCTCAACTACTCTTCCAACTCCTTCCACTTCTCCTGATTGACGCTGATGTAAGGGAAAGCCGGATCGGGTCCTGAAGTTCTCTGTTAAAAGGGGTTACCTTCTGATCAGAGATAGGCCCAATCCAAAACCTAAACCCAAATACCTCAGAACCATTTGGAAGTTGATTTGCAACTGGTCCACTTCCACTATACGTTCAATGAACCAAGCCAAAATCTGAGATCCAGACATACACACTGAACTTTGCAGCTCAGACCAGCTCTTGTTTTTGATGGGGGGGGGGGAAATCTATGTTTTAAATTGCTTTTCCTCCACATTTTGTTAAAAATAAATTGAGTGATTTTAGTGCTGGTGGAAGATCCCAGATTGACAGCTCTGGAGACTGAAGGCCTCAAAGTGTCCATAGGATAAGGTAGAGCACAGGCAATGTGTAATCTTCCCCATACTAACACCTCCAGGGCTGAGAGAGTAAACTCAGTATCCATGTTCATTCCAATTCTTGTCCCCCTCATTGGCTACCAACAAGGGTTGGCAGCTGATGCCTGTTCTGCTGGTGTTTCCCGTGCTGGGGACACTTATCCATGAGCAAATGGACTCAGACCAGTTTGCTTTCAACATCTTTTTGCAAATGTAATACAAATCGTGTCCTCAGCATGCACTGCAGGGTACCTCCACCACTACTTTCACTATGAACTAAGCACATGCAAATGCTTTTTAAAAATCACCTGACATTTCATACCATGGGTCCCTTTCTACCTTCAACACAGGACACATTTACCAATAGGTTTGTTGGTCTAGAGAATAGGCTCCCAGTTAGGCCCAGGACCTCACGCGTGCTAACTCCCCAGTATGCTCTGACAGCCAACGTAAAAGTTATATGAATCCAGTGGGATCATTTGTCAAGGTGAGCTGGATGAAGGTCCAAATGGATGAATTCCTCTAGACCGGTGGTTTTCGATCTTTGGTCCACAGACCTTTGGGGTCTGCAGACTGTGTCTAAGATATCCAAAGGGGTCCACACCTCCATTTGAAAATGTTTAGGGGTCCACAAATGAAAAAAGGTTGAAAACCACTGCCCTATACCCTCCCAAGGCCATGTGACTTTTGGTGCTCAACTTAAGACATCTTAAAGGGCCCTAATTTTCAGAAAGTGCTCAGCACCTGCATTCGGCCAATCAGCCCCTTTTAAAGTGTCTCAAGACAGACAAACAAAAAAAATCACAAGGCACTTTTGAATATCTTCATGTTTTTGAAGCAAAATAAGAATTATTCCCCCTCCCACATACACAAGCCATTTTAATCTCTTTATTTTCCTTTTCATTAGAAAAGAAAATGTGGAGTATGAGGAGGGAAATAACCCTCCATTTATTTAACTTGCTAACCACTCTACCTACAGTAATAGCCACAGTATTTATAACCCTAATAATCTAGATGCAAAACCCTCTAAGTTTGGTTCAGCTGTGGACAGAATAACATCTGCTTTAAAAATATCTCCTGCTCTGTAACATGTCATGGCATTTGTTGACAACCCTATTGAAAGCAGCTCTCAATGTGACTGTGAAGGATCTTTCAGTACCTCTCTCTCTTTCCCAGACAGTTTTTGAAAGGGAGGTGAGGGGGGGAAACCATCAATACAGGGGGAAAAAGGCATCAGCAGCCAGCATCGGCTGATGAGGCGCCTCACCTGGGCCCCCAGCGCACCGCCTCCAATTAAATCAAAATGGTTTGTTTTTAATGGTCTTTTACACTGACAAGTGGGCTATCATTCCAGGCCCAGATAGCTGTCAGGGAGCTGAGGCAAATCCTCCGTTGATAATGCCCAATGCTTCCAATTAGGAACCGAGGCCGCTCCTGGCGTGCTAACGATTCCCCAGCCTCCCCCTAGGCCCCTTCGGCGCTGGCTGTTTCGTCTTCACTCCTCCTCCGCCACAAATTACTGACACAAAACGGAGGCGCCCCGGCGTCTCCTCACCACGCCAGGCCCGGGCCCTGTTGGGTTTAATGAGGCGATGGAAGTTTTTGCGGCTCTTTCGCTAAATTCTTTTCTTGTTTGACAGCTGCTCGAGTGTTGACCTTATAAAAGATTTAGTGTTTCTCATTATTTTCTGTCAAGCTTCACAAGTGATGGCTTCACGGAAATCATTTGCATCTATATATATATATATATATATATATATATATATATATATATATATATATATATATGTGTGTGTGTGTGTGTGTGTGTGTGTGTGTGTGTGTGGATATTGTATATATAGGTGAGAGTGCACGTGTGTACTTGTCTCCCATATTGTGTTATTCTCCACTGGAAAGAAATCTATAAATATGACAGTGTTATCTTGTGTAGTTTTTTTTTATATTATTTTTTTAAGAAAACTCAAAAGGGCCTGCCTTTGTTAGGATCCTGTAAATGAGCGATGCTTTGGAAAGGGAGTAAAGATTGTTTTCCTGTGATGGAAACTTAAAAAAGGGGTTTGTCACCTGCTAAAGGGATTAAATCAAGTGGGGATGGGGAAACGAGGGGGAGTCTGGGGGCATCCCTGTTGTTAAAATGAAGAGTCATACAAGGAATGGATGCTACTTCCCCATACGTGTACAGTTGAGGCTAGAGCTTACAAAAGGAATAGGTAAAACTACATTTCTTTGCAACTGGATGCAGGTCCTTTCACTGAGGCAAGAAAAGCCATGACCCCATTCATTCCCCACCTAGCATCCCTTGACAGGTTCATTCTCAAAAGCAAATCATATCAAATAATGTAATCCAGTTATGTCAATCAAATATTCTGCCAGTCTCCCATGCAGCCCTGTTCATTAATAAATACTACTAATCACTTTATACATGCAAAGGGCTAAAGTGGTAATATAAATGTAGATTTCTAGTAAACAAACAAATTTAGTTCCTATATACTTGGAGCAAAATAAAAGTCTCGGAGCAGATCCTCAGCGTCACTCCATTGACACCAGTGGAGCTCTGCCAATTTTCACCAGCTGAGGATCAGGCCCTCACTCAGTATTTATTGCCTTTTTGTGTCTTTCGTACTATTTATTCCACCCTCCATTAAAAAGATAGATCGGCCTTTACTTGCAATGACTTTTGCACAACAATGCTAATGCTCGGTAGGTGATTCTTTATATTATTCTCCTTTCTCAACTAAAAGGACTTTGTGTAATTGAGAAATGTATGTGGAAGTAACCCACACATATGCATCTCTGATTTTTCATAACAAGGGTTTTCCCCTGTAATTCTTGAATGTGAGGTCAGATGTTAAATACAATCCAGCTACAAAAGGCTTGTATGGATTCTTGGTGTGATCTGACATTAAAATATGGTTTCAGTTAAAAGTTGCTTTTAATGAGCTGAGTTGAAAGTAATTACAACTATAAAACCCTACAACATATGACATTTAAAAAAGCACTTTGTACATTAGCACCTGCTCACATGACTTGCTTCAATTTGTGTATCAGATGTGAGACTTCGGTATTACAGTTCAAACACCATCAGAATATTGGTTTAGATTATCAGAGTTCTCTAGAGAAAATGTTATTTGGTCCATCATTTAAAATGAGAATTAGAAGCGGAACAGCCAGAGATTAGGATTCACCAGTTTAGCATTGACTTCTTGTTCCAACCTCTGTCATATTATGACCTCTGACATAAAGCCATCCCAGTCTTGACTATAATTACTGTCCTGGGACTAATCCATACTTCTCAAATGACCCTTGTTATCAGAGGACTTCTCATTTTTTAGGGGCAAATTTTGCTTTAACTTACACCTGGTGCTTCCCCACTTATACATGCTGAGGTCAGACCCCTTAGGCTGTTCATAAGTTTGTGGAGGGCTCTAACTGTTCTTATTGCCCATTGTTCCTACATTTGGGTGGTGTTAGGGCGCAATCTCAGTGCAAAGTTCCCAGGTGAGCTAGTGAATGAGCAGCCCGCCTCTCTCATTAGGGCCTCAAACGCAACCAGGAGTTGATGTGTTACAGGTCAGGAGGGCTAGTTCCAGGTCCACCTAACTGCAACATGTTCTGATGCTCTGGAAGCTGCTAAACTTGAACTATTACCCCTGTGAAAAGTAGCCGTCCAAGTTTAGGGTGTCAGCCTGTGCCAGGAAGCTAATGTAGGAATTTTGACTCTAGGCCTAGTTGCATTCAACCATAATCAGCATTTACCCTGGGTAATGCTAATAGAATGCATCCACTTTTATTGTCGTTTATACACTGGACACCAGAGTACTGCTGTTCACTTGTAGGAGATCCTTACAAATCTGCTTAAATAACACTTTATTTCTCTTCTGTCATCTTTATATTTATGAACAAAGGACCCTGCATGAAAAGAGGGATTTTTCCCCCGCTTATGCATTCCCCTGCTTCTGTGTTCTGCTAGTGGTAGCCATTCTCACAGTATGCAATGCCAACGTCACAAATGATAGCATGACTTCAGCTGGGGAATAAAGAGCTGGAGTGGAGGAAGTCAAGTCAGGCGTCTGAGCTTCCGGACTTGAAGTGCGGTGGTAGAGAAATACAACAAGTATTTATATATAAACTAGAATTGTTGCAAAATGTAGCACTTCCGTCCAGTTTCACACAGTCCAATGGAAAATGAATACCATTGTATGTGAAATAACAAGTACATTAAAGCGATGTCA
Organism: Malaclemys terrapin pileata; assembly: GCF_027887155.1. Classification (NCBI taxonomy): domain Eukaryota; kingdom Metazoa; phylum Chordata; order Testudines; family Emydidae; genus Malaclemys; species Malaclemys terrapin. Next base: position 10,157,806 of record NC_071521.1, on the reverse strand, counting down.
TTGTCCCTAAAGTATTTGAGTGGAATTTTCAAAAAGCACACAGCCCTGGTTCAGTTCTACTTCAGTTCAAGGCAGGGGTAAAACTCTCGTGGTTTTCCAAAGGAGCAGAGTTAGCCCAACAATAAACACGTTCGAGAATCCCAAGCTCTGACTCTTGAAAGAAACTGAAAAAATGATCAAATATTTTAAGAGAAAACACATTAGCTTCTTGGATATCTCTCTCAGACACATTTTCTTTTCATAGAGAGATTTATTGTGTTACAACTGTGATGCTGAGACACTTAGTATAGCCAAATTTTTCAAATTTGAGTGTCTGCACTTAGACACTTAAATCCATACGAAAGCACTTAAATGCCATATTTTCAGAGCTGCTGATAATCTAAACCCACCCTTTGTCTGCCTTAGTCTCTGCCCGGAAGGATTTATAATCTAAATAGGCAATCTCATACACACACATACATGCATAGATATTGTATATATTTGCTGTGTATGTATATGTACAAACACCACCACCACTCTCAAAAAAGTCATGGGAACTAATATGTCATCTGCCAACTATCACCCTGATCACTCTTCTTATCTGTTCCATCCCTTTCCCCCACTCTATGTCTTCTTGCCCATTTAGGCTGTAACCTCTTCATGGCAACAGCTGTCTCTTAAGTACGTTTGTACAGCATCTAGCACAAGGAGGCTCTGATCCTGACTGGATCTTCTAGGTGCTACCATAACAACAACAGTATTTCCTCTTGTCTTCAGTGTGAGGAGTGGAATGCATGCCACACCTCTGACCATGAGCCCACTTATGTAGGTGCCAACCTTTAGCCAGGGACATTTGAAAATGTCAGCTTAAATGAGTGATTTGTTGTAATGAGGTTATAGGACTTGTTTCTGGAATGTTAACAAGATTATCTCCATGATTAAATACTCATCAGCCAACCAGAGAGTTAGTCTTAATTTTAAAGTTGTTAATTGACTTTCTTTAGAGTAAAAAGAACGAGGAGTCCGGTTGCACCTTTTAAAGGCTAACAGATTTATTTGGGCATAAGCTTTTGTGGGTAAAAAACCCACTTCTTCAGAAGCAACTTTCTTTAGAGTGCGGAATAATGTTCTGAAAAAGACTGAAGCCGATGAGCTAAACTGTAATCTGTTTTCAATTTATATTACAAGTTTCTTCTCTTTGAATTTCTGCTCGCTGTAACCAATCATATATCTGCTTCTTTCATTGTAGGTTGGTCCTCATCTCAGTACCTTTCCAGACCGTGACGCTCATAAAAAGGCGTTCAGTGTCTACCACTCAGAAATACCTGTGAGATGTGGTCCCCTTGCCCAGGGCATATATACAGCTGCCTGAAAGCTCTACAGAAGTCAATTACTGAACAATGTAACATGTTAGAGTACTGTGTTAGCAATATAAGATAGATTTTTATTCTAATGTACAATTCTTTTTTCAAGTTTAGAAAGGCTACATTCATGTTGATGTAACTGAATAAATCAGAACATTTACCAGTTTCCGGCTTCCATATACATTTCGTCACTAGGAGCATATGCATGCATTTTAACCAATCTGATCATATCAAATAAGAACATAAGAACGGCCAGACTGGGTCAGATCAAAGGTCCATCTAGCCCAGTAGCCTGTCTTCCGACAGAGGCCAATGCCAGGTGGCCCAGAGGGAATGAACACAACAGGTAATCATCAAGTGATCCATCCCCTGTCGCCGATTCCCAGCTTTTGGCAAACAGGAAAAAAATTCATTACTGTGGTCAGGTTAATAATGCTACAGTGCATTTCTCCCTTGGATTCAAAATGGTAGCACAAAGCCACCCTTACCAGCTTGATTATATAGCATGACTACACTGAAGATAGCTCTTCTTTCCTTCATAGTACATTAGACAGGAGTAACAGTCCCGTGTTCCCTGATTTATATCATCATTTATATAATATTTTCCAATATGTTCCAATTGATAAATATGTCCTCTGGTAGGCCCAACCTCAGAAAAGCACTTAATGGTGTGTTTAACTTCAATGGGATTTGAGTACGTGCTTAAATACTTTGCTGAATTGAGGCGTTAGTGCAAAGTAACTCTTTACTTGAAGCCAGACAATGATGACATTTGTACATGATTAACTCTTGGCTCTTTGTAGCAATCAGGCCTGTCTGTTTTCCACAGGCCTGCCAAATGAATTTACAAGCTCACCCAACCTCAGTACGAGTAATGACTATTATTATTATTTCCTATACACATTACAGTAACACACTTAGATGCCCCATCGTGCTAGACACTGTGCAAACACATATGAAGACCCAGACCTGCCCCTAAAGAGCAGCATTTACACTGGCAAGTTAAAAAAAGGCCACTCCCAGTGGGATGTATCACCTTAAGAAAGTGCCTCTGAATAATGCTCTTATTAATTGCTCTTCTGAAAAACTATTCCCTGAATAATGAATTACTCCTGTGTTTTCTGCTTCTCAGCTCTATTAACATGTCTCATGTTGTACCAGATATATTTAAATACAATGTTTTAAACATCTGTTTGCATCATTCTTTTCTCACTGAGTGGCCCTATCAAACTAGGTCCTATCATTGTAGTTCCTTAGCATCTCACAATCATTCAAGTGTTTTATCCTCACAGCACCGAGCCCCGTGTACAATTCTAATAGAGAGCTGGGTGGGCGTGAAGCCAGCCAAGAGATCAAATGGATGGTTCCAGAACTGGTGCCCAGCACAGGACTTCCACCTAAGAATATCAGGCTTTCCAGCCTGACCTCTTGAACCTATGCGTAATGGGACAGAGTCCTGCATGAATAGTGAGGATTTTTGATCTGGACATTAGGAATAAACAAGCACTTTTCTTACCTTGGAGGGATGAGTCCATTACGCTGGCAGCTCCCTGGGGCAAGCTAGGCCTGGTGTGTTGTGTCTGAGATTTCTAAGTGGTCCTGCCCCTAGGGGCAGCTGCTGCTTAACTACCCATTCATATAAGGGAGTGTCTGCCTCACGGCTCCACCCTGAGCACACCTGAGCCCAGCTAAGCCTGGAAAGAGAGATAAAAGGCCAGTTCCTGAGCTAGGTGCTCTATATACTTCCCTCTGTCTAGTGTGGGTCTCTTAATAGAGCAGATTTGAAGTAGCTGGCTGGCTAATAGCAAGATGTGATGTGCTGAGAGAAGTTGGGTGTAACAAGAGATCTTTCCCATCACGCTGGGGAGGAAGAATGCTGGGCCTTAAATGTCTTGTTTGGCTAAAAAGTGACTTGGCTTATAACCTGAATCCTGGAGCCAAGCAACTGTGCATCTAATAAACCCTAGCAACAGGCTGTCATCTATACACTAGGATTAGGTTCATACACAACCTGCCATTCAACAACAGGAAAACAACTTCCCTGGCCACGTAAAGTGACCTGTCAGCTCATTGGAAGGCTGGGTGAAAGGGGAAAGGACCATGGTAATAACATCTCTCTCCCTAGAAGGGCTTCATTAGAGCCGGGCTAAAAAAAAAAAAACTTTCTATGGCCCTAACGAATGCTCTTTGAGTGCTGTGGGCTTACAGAAAGTCAGTATGGTGAAAAGGAGACTAGAACTAAGCTCCAGGGGTCTGATCCCACATGCTGCGTGCCCTCAACTCCTATAGAAGTTAATAGGGTTTAGGCAATCTCTACACCTTGCAAGGCTGGACCATATGAAATTGTGAAAAGAAAGGGGTTTAGCTACCTCTGCCTACTATATTATACTATACTATACCAGCTGGAATACTGAGCTTGTTACAGTGGTGGGTATCAGATGCCAAACATAGAATATGAGGGAAAGAAGAAGTAATGGTTGAGTCAAATAAAAGAGAGTGTTAAAGGGGACTGGCTGGCTCAGGGGATGGGTAATGGACTGTGGAGTGTTTTACCTCTAGATTGCCAGGTTGAATCCAAGGGCAAAAAGTTGCTGCAATCTGGTGGCCTGCTCAAAAGAAAGTTGGTGCACCTCACTCCAGGTCCTCCTGGACACACATCCACATCACTTCAGTTTGAACCAATTCCCACCCTCCTGCCTTTATTGTCAGTTGCTGCAGAGAAGCCAAGGACTGAACGGGCCATGGAGCCTGAACTCCATTCACGCTGCAAGTTGTGGCACATTGGCAGGAGACGCATATGCTGCTGCTGCCCATCTAGCACCAAATTCACTAAGAAGAAGAAAATTAGGGTCCTCTCATCTGTACATCATGATGCAAAGTGCTGTGTCAGCTAGTTCTAAAAGCTGTTTTATTTATCTGTTAATTTGTTGCAAAGGGAGCCTTGGCACTGCACAAATTGGGGGGGGGGGTAACAGAATATGCAGATGTCTCACCTATTCATATGGTATTTCCAGGTCTGCATCCTGTTTTTCAGATCCGCTTTCTTCCCCCACCCCTTCCCCAGCCCTTCCTTATAGGATGCTGCTTGTCCTGCAGTGACACCCACTGGTAACTCTAAGATTTTGATGCTCTTGCAGGTTCCCCACAGCTGGGCCCTCTTTGCAAACACCTCCTAGTTAATGATTTCTGCAAAGCACAAAGCTGCGGGTTAACTCTGATTCCCCTTTCCCATGTTATCATCTTCCCAGAACCCTCTCTTCCCTTCGATCTGTGCTCTGCAGGCCTTCCTACTAGTTAATAAGATGTTCATTTAGTTATTAGAATACCCTGAGTACAGCACATCAACCCTGCTGCATTCCCTCGTCTGCTGGAACTATATGCCCCTTGCAGTAAATGCAGAGTTTACATGTCATCATATAACTATGAATTTAGCATAATAGAGTCTACTGGGATATTTTTATAGGTTAGCCTCTTAATAATTCCAGGTGTGGTTTAAAGACTTTTTGTGGCAAGAGTTATACAAGAAATAGGTGCTAATTTAAAAAAAAACGGTATCTCTTCCATTTATAACAGTACCCAGACTGACCTGAAATCTCCTTGCCTTAAATATCTGCATGCACCCACCCTAACTGACTGAGATCATTTACAGTTCACAGCCCCTGCCCCGATTTAGGGGCTCTCTTTGCCAGCTCACACACGCTCGGGGGCATGAGGGCTGGTTCTACCATGTAAACAGGACAGGCAGTCACCTACAGGGCAGTAAGAGCTAAATCCTCAGAACGGATGAACTCTTACAACACCCATGGGAGTTTTAGATGCCTTGTGCCTCTGACGACGTGGCTCTAACAGATAAGGAGGAGTTTGCTTCGGAGGAAGGAATGGATGTTTGTCAGTTGCACAAGACATCACAATTCCTAGCAGTGGCCCTGGGTGTGTGGCATAAGCATATGAGGACACTGCAGGAGGCACGGTTCAAACTCAGTGGGGTTTTGTGCTTGTGTAGTAGATGCTTGGTGTTTTATGAACAGAAATGCCTCAGGAATATGGGTTTTAACAGCAGCTATGCTTGTGTTGTATAAAATCACTGGACAACAAGCCTATCATAAGGACCAGATCCTGCAAAGGTGTTGGGTGCCCCCAACTCCTGCTTCAGTCAATGGGCGTTGGAGGACACGCAGCTCCTCACAGGATCAGGCTCTAAAAGCTGTAATAAGGCACTCATTAACTAAAGGATTTAGGCCCAGATCCTCAAAGGTAACTTCATGTGAGCTAGGCACCAAAATACCTTTGTGGGCTGTAGTACCTAGAACACACAGATTTTCATTTCTTGATCCGTAGTCCAACACCACCGCAGACGAGTAGTGTCCCAGAGTTGCTGCTGGCTGCATGGTGGCATGCTGTGAAAGGAGTTGATGGGGCTCGTTCCACTTGCTCCTGGACAAGTGTGTACATCACAAAAGAACCTGCACATTTGACACTGGAGATCCAACCTCACACGCTATATGCAGACAAAACTCCTGATGAAATCAGTGAGCATCTGGTGTGTGCAAGGAATGCAAATTGACCTCCTGACATTATTAAAAGGAAGACCAATGAGCAAATGGGCCATGGACACTGAACTACCTGACTTCCTCTCCCCTAGAATGGGGTCCTTTGCTCAGGTTTGAGATGGGTTTTAAGCGCCTGGAGGATAATAGGGTTATAAGGAATAGCCTGCATGGATTTGTCAAGAACAAATCATGCCAAACCAACTTAATTTCCTCTTTGAAAAAATTACTGGACATATTTATGGTAGTGAGGAAGCCATAAATGTTATCGCTTGATTTTAGTAAGGCTTTTGACGCAGTCCCACATGACAAACTGGGGAAATGTGGTCTAGATAAAATTAATATAAGGTGGGTGCACAACTGGTTGAAAGCTCAAACTGGAAGCATAGTTATCAATGATTTGCTGTCAAACTAGGAGGACAGATCGAGGGGGGTCACACAGGGGTAAGTCCTGGTATTATTCGCTGTTTTCATTCATGACTTGGATACTGGAGTGGAGAGGATGCTTATAAAATTTGCAGATGATGCCAAGCTGGGAGGGGCTACACGCACTTTAGAGGACAGGATTCAAATGCAAAATTGAATATGCATCAACCATGTGATGCAGCTGCGAAAAAGGCTAATATCATTCTGGGGTCTATTTACAGGAGTGTCATATGTCAGACATGAGAGGTAATTGTCCTGCTTTACATGGCACTGGTGAGGCCTCTGCTGGAGAACTGTGTCCCATTCTGGGGAATCACACTTCAGGGAAGACATGGACAAACTGAGAAAGTCCAGAGGAGAGCAACTAACATGATAAAATATTTAGAAAATTGATCTATGAGGAAAGATTTAAAAAAAAACCTGGGCATGTTTAGTCTTGATGATTTCTCAAGGTCCCTTCTAGCCCTACATGTCTACGATTCTATGTTGGTGGAGCAATGGGAAAGCTTGCATTGCTTCTACTGCACAGGTTGTTGCTGTGGCTACGGATAAATAGGGACCCTCTGTTTCCAGTGCAATTAATCTAACATAGGCCAAGGGAACTCGAATATAATAAATACAGCGTGTGGTCAAAGCACAGGCCTAGGGGTCTACTGACTGGGGTTCTAGTCCTGGATTGTCCACTAACTACCAGGGAGATCTAGAACAAATCATCTGGGACCCAGGCCTGCGAAATGCTGAGTAATCTCAACATCTACTGATGTCAATGGGAAATGAAGGCAGTCCAGTAAGAGGTGCTCAGTACTTCATGCGATTACATGCTTAACTACCCTTCTATATGGCAAATCTAACTGAAGTCCACCTAACTCACAAAGGGAGGGTTGAGTACGACACTCACTGCTTGGAACGTGCTTTGAGATCCTCAGGTGGAAAAGGAATAAGAAGGGCAAAGTATATCATATTATATTTATTATATTCTTCTTCCATCCAGTGTTCAGTTCTTCTAAATCTATTTCACAGCATTGGCTCCCCCAGTGCCAGATTCAGCTAGAAGGTAGAGCCAGTGAAAAGTCTAGATCCTCCAAAAACGTAAGCACATGCCTACACTGATTAGTTTCATTGAAGTCAAAATCCTAATTAATTAATACTTAATTGAAGTCAATAGGACTACTCACATGGGCAAAGCTAGGCATGTGTTCAAATCTTTGGGAGACTAAATCTGGCATAACATAACATAACATGGATTCTTTATGTATATTAATGCATTAATTATAGGGATGTATTTATTAATGAGGTAGCACCCAGCAGATCTAGCAATGGAGCAGGACCCCATTGTGATTGGTACTGTACAAACTCACAACCAAAAGCCAGTCCCTGCCCCACAGAACTGATTTACAGCCAGTACCATTTACCATAAGTGACTGGTTAGTAGAAGGTTAAAGGAAGAGGTTCCAAACCCAGACAGAAATCTAATCCCTCCTTTCCAAACCTGAGACACAACCTGCTCCACAGAGCTTAAAATCAACTCTCCTCATTCCAGTGAGACTGCAGAATAGTCGTTTTCCTAGTGTACTGGTTAAAAACTCTGAAAGGGATGAACATAAATCTACATGTAGTCATTTCCTCCCAAAAAATAATGAAATGTAGATGACAGATTATGATGGACTTTGAAAGCCTCCGAGCTTGCATTACCTGGGAACCTTACCAAAGCAGTTTAACGTTGGTATTTTACCAGTAAATACAACGTGACAACTTGAGGCTCCAATTTCACAACGTTCCCTATAATTAATTTCCTCCCTCCCTCCCGCCCTAAACTGAGCATTAATTAATACAAAAATATTAATAGTATGTTGTTGTTGTTGTTAGCAACATTAGATGTAGAGCCCTTGGGGAACTGCTTTGTAAAGTGCCCTGTCACATCTGAAAAGACAATTACCTACTGCATTGTCCTGACAGCTAACCTGAAGCAAAAACAAAACTGCCTCCGAAAGGCTGTTTGGTTTGGGCTGCTGGGGAGAGCTCCGGGAGCCCGAGTTATTCTGTCTAAGGGGGAATTGAGCGAATGGAAAATAATCAGAGGAAAGTGAAAATGTTTCTAGCCACTCTGGAGGCTGCGTGGTTTAGCTAAAGAATTAAGCCACGAGGCGATTAGGATGTTTCTGATCAACCCGATCCAGTGAACGCGGTCACTAAATCAAAATAAATCTGCTTAACTCGATTCTGTCTGGGGGAGGCTAAAGTCCTGGCTACTTATTGTGCCTGGATACCAGTGCCGTGGGAGAGAGACTCTAGCAGAGCTAATCATGGGCGATTACCCAGAAATGCAAAGAGCTTTTATGAGCCGCCTCTGTCTATTTCCCCCGGTTTTAAAATACACAAAACTGCCTCTTCCCTTGGACCCCATTGTTCTTAGTTAGTTAGTTAGTTAGTTATCCCTTTTAAAATCCTGTCTCCTCGGGGCAGGTGGAACCCGGCGGAAGCTTTCCCAAACTTGTGCCCTGCCCCGTGTTAAAAGGGGCAACCGACTCAAACCCACCTTTAGAGCCGCCAGGGAGAAAGCGGTGGGGTCGGGGCTGTGATGAGGAGCTGAGTTCTGCTGGGAGAGGCCCTGCATATTCCCAAACTTTTATCAACGCTAAACTCCCCCGGCAGAGAGATTTTTGCAATGATCCAAGGGGTTGGGATGGAGCCAGCCGCCTGATAGTCAACTGGAGTCTTTTCCTGGACTTCCCTGGGCTTTCGATCAGCCCCATGAATCTAGCGGCGGTTCAAAAAGGCAACTTCAGATGTACAGTTAGAACTGAAACGTGTCAAATGAAGCCCTAACCCCGCCACACACACCTTTGTAAGGACTTTGGGCTGAGTGACTGCAACGTGGCCTGGCTCTGGTTGAAACGGTGCAAAGGCAGGAAGATGCTAATGGAATGATATGCCCCTTAAAACAAGGCTCTTTATGGACTTTGCGCAGAGAGCACTAACATCTTTCTGTTAAAAACGAGGGGGGAAGAAATTAACCAGATTAACAGCAAGATTTTCTTAACTAACTTCAAGAGAGTGCTTTTATTCCCCTCAGGCTGGTGTGCTGAGCCTGACTGGGAGGGAGGAAACTGGGGAGGGCGAAAAAACAATAATAAAAGAGAACATGTATGTATCTAAAATCCTGGCGCTTGTTGACAGAGGAATCTCGATTTCAAGGTGGAGGCTAAAGGCAGCGGTTCGCCAGCCCCAAAGCAGAACTCCATGTGCAAACAGTTTGAAATAGCAGTCGGGGAAAAGAAGGGGACAGTTACCTCCTCTCGGGAGCTGGCGTGAGGTGCCTGGGTTTTAGCTGACCATTTCATAGCATGAGTCAATTTCAGAGGTGGCAGGGATGGGCAGCATTAAGTCTGTGCTTACTACTACCCCGGGTCAGGGGCGATCCGGGCTGAGCATCGCTGAAGCGACGTTGAACAGCACAGTTAAAAGGGGTAAGGCCTCCCTGCAGGGGAAGGATGCGCTAAGAATCGTCCCTGGATTTTTTGTTTGTTTGCTTTGGTTTTGTTCTTGAAAGCGGAGGAGAAGGAAAATCTTTAGCCTGGAAATGGGGAGAGCGTGTGCTGGGGGGAGGACTAGGCTCAAAGTCCGACCCAGGACTCCAGGGGCAAGTCCTGGAAGTGCTGGCAGGGTCTGCCCCTCTGTGACAGCTGGCAGCCGCGTTCCGGCCTCTCTGGGGACAAGGCGCAACTTCTGCAGTCCCGAAGCTCGGTGCATTGCCCGCTTCCAAGCTGCTGGCCAAGGGGATCTTTGGAAGAGGGACAAGAGCCAGCAGCCGCCTGGATGGAAGGGGCGAAAGGCGAAGAGGAGGAAAATAAATAAAAAATGAGAGGTGGGGGGGGGGGAGATTTTTAGAAATAACAAAACTTTGTACAGACAGATCCACGCAGTTCCCTGCCATTGTGGCGAGGGGCTGTTCATCACTCAGTGTAACATACCAGGCTGGGGCAAAAGACCCGTCAGAAACGACAAAACCTTCTACATATAAGTACCTGGATGAACGGACAGCCAGCCAGCTTTGTCTACAAACCTTGGAAGGGTGTATACCTGTCAAGGGGCTTGGAAGCTCTCCCAGTTGCATTACCAGGGAGTAACTTGAATTAATTACAAACTCCGTTCCGATTGGTATCCTTAGCCCCTTAAACTAGAGACAGCGATTTACAAATCTTCGGAAATCTGGAGATTTTGTTTTTAAAGAGCTCCAAAAACTAAGAAAAAAATCGTTCGTTTCTCTTGGGGAAATAGGAAGGGAAGTGGTTCCAGGAAAGGGGTGGAGGGAACTCCCTGAGAGTTCTCACCTAAATGCAACCCCCCCCCCCCCATCCCTTTATTTCATCTGCATTTCTGGAAGTTTGAGAGGCTGAGATACAGCATCTTCGCCTCCCCTGAACCGAAAACTCGGGCGAGGAAAGAGTGAGCGCTGGTGAGCGCTCCGCCGTGGAGATCATTTCAACCAGGAATGGGGCCCCATTCCCTCGTGGGTTTTTGTGGAAGGGTTGAGACGGGCAGGAAAAGCCAAGCCAGCCGAATTCTTTAGCATGGGCAGTGAGGAGAACCACCCACGCGCGATTCTATCGATTGTTACATTTACTCCATAGTAGGATAAACCTGCCTTTGTATGTTATTTCTTCCTACCTGATGGATGGGATACGTGTCTCATTAAAAGCTAGATAATCCTGATCTGGATCTGTTTCCTACTTGATTATTATTTCCTCTACTGCCCTTTGCTCGATTTACGGGTCTATTACAGTTCTGGCTTTATTTCTAACTTTTCAACCTTTAGCGCTATCTTATTTAAAAAAAAAAAAACATCAAAAGCAAATAAACATTTCGCTAGACAGAGCCCGGCAACGGAGCAAGAATTTTTAAATAAAAAAAGAACGAAAATCGGTTTGAAGGAAAGAGGGTCTGATCAATCTACAAATAAATCACTAAAACATTACAACTTCGTCCTTGTTGAAAGCCATTTAAATGGGAAGAAGGGCGGGTTCTTACTATTCCTGTCGGCTTCGGCATTGAGAGCACATTTAAATCATTCGTCCGGGGTTTTTTGTTTTTAAACATGCAGAAAAACTTTCTCAGCGTGAGGGGAACTAATGATTCAGCTAATTGTGGAAAAAGCAAAAGTTAAAAAAACCCACAACCCCCCACACATCAACCCAGGCCTACCCCCTATTGGTAATAACCCCATTAAGAGCTTCATCAATGGTGTAATGAAAGCAAACAGGGTGGAAATTGCCTGTAAACAGTTGGAACCGGGCTGTAATTAATTCAGTGTCTCTTTTAATCAAACTGAAAGGAGATCAGGTTCCTTAGTCAGTGTGTGACATCACCCAAAAAGCACCCCAGCCAATGAGAAGCGCGGATGCTCAGACACGTGGCCCCGGCACCTTAAAAAAGAAGAAGAAGAAACAACCCAAAGTTAAGTGACACTAGTTCGTTTTTTTAAAGGGGAACGTGTCACCAGCGGAGCCGGCGGGTCGAGCCTGCCGGTGCCTCTGTCCAAGGTGCTGAAACCGAGCCGCGCTCGGACCGCCCCGTCCGTCTCCAGGAGGGCGACCCAACCGCTTCGACACCATGGGTGCAGCCGCTCCCAGCCGCTCAGCCAGGCGCTTTCAGAGGTGCTGAAATCTCCATCCAGCCTTGCGTCGTTGGACCAGCCCGATTATTGATCTCCCAAGCAGGATCCGGCCGAGGTGCTGGCAGGGTACCCCCCCTCCCTTAACACCCACCTCCCCTTCCCCCCCAACATTGATTTTTGAATCATTACCTAGTTACGGCGCTGAAAACCTCCTTGGATCGATTTTTCCCCCTCCCCCTCCAACCTGCGGGCGCTGGAGTTCAGAACTGATCATGTATTGGGGGAGGGGGGGTGGAGTTAGGATTAAATCGAGGGGGGGTCCCCCAAGCAAACTTTGACTTTTTAATCCTTTTCCTCTTTCTGCCTGTCTGTCTCTCCCCTGAACGCAGCTGGCTGGGATGCTGAAGCAGAAGGGGTGAGCCTTGGATTTAATGCACCGCGCCCCCGGGAATTGTTGGTCAACTGGCCCCCTGGATCCCAGGCTGAACTTTGCCTTGTCCCAGCCCCACCCTCCCCCGCCAGGTCCGGACTGCCGGCCCATGTCCGCCTGAAAGGTGCCGGGTGTGAGCGAACAGCTGGGGCTGGGGGACGAGCCTGGTCATGGAAGGCTCCAACGGATTTGGGATCGACTCCATCCTGTCCCACCGAGCGGGGAGCCCGGCGGTGCCCAAAGGAGACCCTCTGATGGGGGAATGCAGGTCCCCCCTGGAACTAAGCCCCGGCTCCGAAGTCAGCAGCGGGTGCCCGTCTCCCCACTCGCCGGGGAAGGAATGCCTGGAGGCGGTGGCCCCCAGGCAAGGGGTGGCCGTGGGCTTGGAATCTCACCTCCAGCCGGGGCAGGGCTCGGCTCCGTCCCAATCCAGAACAGTGACCTCGTCTTTCCTAATCAGGGACATCCTAGCCGATTGCAAGCCCCTGGCAGCCTGCGCGCCTTACTCTAGCACCAATGCACAGAGCGGCCCGGAGCCGGCGGGGCGAATCCCTGCCAAACCCGGGGAGGACTTTCGAGAGAAAATGGACAAAAGTAACAGCAACGCCTCGTCGGACTCGGAGTACAAAGGTAAGAACCGAGGGGAGGCGAGAGCCCCAGCTACTGACCAGCTGCCCCCAGCCAGCGATTAGCGCTGCCACATGCTTTGCTTTCAAAACATCCCTCCAGCCTTTCTTTCCACTCCTTGCTCTGCTGTGAAGGCATTTTAAAGAGCCTGACATTTCCTGCACTCCCCCTTCCCATCCAAGAAAGCGTTTGCCCTCTGTCCCTGGGAAAAGAATCGGGAGTGGTGGTGGTGAGATTTGGTTCCCTGTTATTTCTTGCGGGGGTGAATCTCGATTTGCTAGTGCTCCCGTAGGTTGTGTCTGGGTGGATTCTTTACACCTGCGACAGTCCAGAAATCAGGGATAAATAATGAAAACGTCGCAACGCTTGAGTTTAAAACAATCAGGCGGAACTTTAATTAGTGGGGTGAGGATGGGGATTTATAGCATCGGATTGAGGAATATTAAAATCACTTGAGGAGAAAAAAAAATACAAATGAACCCGCTCCTAAGATTAAACCCGCAGAATTTCCTTGCCCCGTCAAGATCTGAATAATTATGAATCACACGAACGGTATATGCCCAAGGACTCCATTTATATATTTTATTTTAGCAATTTCAGTCTGTATTTCAGGGGGTAATTGACTAGTACATCGCGCATAGAGAATTAACCTTTAGACTCTTGGAATTTTGCTTTCCAACGACTTCCAGATTAAAAGAGCCCGAAAGAAATGGTTGCCCCGCCGTTTAGATGTATCCCTTCGCTTTTAGACATGCAGGGGAGCTGTGCGTTTTTTGTTTTTTTTTTTTAAATAACGGCATTATTTAAATAACTTCAGGGTGATCAGAATTAATTTCACCTCCAATCCGTTCGGAGCGGATCAGCTATATTACCAAGCTGTACAAATGTGGGTAAACTCCACCATGAAAAGAGAAAGAGATTCTTCTAATCCTTAGTGAAAAACACGAGCAGGAGCCTGGGATTTTAACTTCACGTTATTGAGAGGGACATTGTATAACCCCTGTGGGGGTGTCTGATGGTGGTGTATCCTTGCAAGTGTATTCGGTCTCTCGCACTTTCTTTTAAAACTTTTAACGCGGAAACATTACGAATAGCTAGTTCTAACCTCTGCACAACGTCCACAAGGGATCAAATCATTTCAAAGCGGCCGTTTGAAGTCTGCGCCGCTCTGATTGCAATAATGCACACTGGCACATCAGGCAGAATAAGATTTCTGCTGCAGACATTCCTAATTTCTGCATATTGTATTTATGGGTGATTGAAAGAAAGAAAAAGGAAGGTGGTAAAAATAGGCCTGAATTTCCTTGGAAGTGGAGAACTTTGATCTTCTTTGCTTGGCTGCTTCTTTATTGTATCTTTCTTCATAAATGTTTTACCCATTGACCTTACCATTTTAATTATCATTCATTCCCATCCTCTATTTTACATCAGATTAAAAAAAACCCAACAGCAACAACTAAACATTAAATTCATTCATGGAGAAGTAAGGGAAATGTGCCTCTTTAAAAATATATTTTAGGCAGAAACTTTTTGAATATGCCCAAATGAAGCTGCGTTTTATATTCTCATTCCTTGCACAATAAGCCGAAGCGAAATGTATCTGGCTGGGAAGGAACAGAAATTGATTCCAGTCTTTTGAAGGAAGGTGATCAAATGGAAGTCGACATTACAAGCTTTCTTTCTTTCTTTGTAAATCCTGTCTCTCTTTTCAAAACTGCCAAGCTGCGAAAGAAACTAGGTAGAAAAATAAGGACACTCTTGTAACTTCCCTAAAGCAGTAAATATGAACTATAGAGAGAGATTTGATCCTCAGCAGGAAATGTTTCAAACCAATTTTTACCACGAAATATTTCTTATCAAAGCCAGGCTGCCTGCAAGTGGGAGCTGACAAATTGCATGTCATAGTAAGCGATTAAATCATATATAATAATTAACAATAATAATAATTAATAAAAGGCAACCAGCACTAACCAGCCATTCCTCAGTGCAAGGCGAAGTCCGCGGTCAAGGCCGGCTTTCCCCTTCCCTACCAGGAGAAACTCGTAGCGTGTTCACATTCGAATAAAGCACAGCTGGACAGAAATACATTTAATACATCAAATGATAACAAGCAACTAGTTGTTTAATTGTTTAAAAATATAAGGCCCGTTGCCAAAGATAGGGCCCCTTACTCCGTTTTTAAGTCAGTCTTTCCCATGGATTTAAATAAGCCTGAATAAGGACTGAGGGCTCTATTGTGCCATAGCTTTACAGGCAGAGTTTACCGACTTCAATGGGAGATTTTTGTTTAAAAAGTGCGGGCACACTTTGCTCCTTAGGGTTTCAGGATTGAGCCCAGATGAAAAACAAACGCTTCCCATGAGTTTCTATGGAGCCAAACCATAAGCTTTTTAAAGTGAGGTGGAAAAAAACCCTGATATGTATAAGAAAAACGCCCTTAATAACCGAGCGAGCTTTTCAAAGAAATAGCTGTTAAGGAAGGTGTTTTATTTTACCTTCCTCACCTCATCTAAATAATGGGCTAAACCTTTTTTGTGTTGACTAGTCGTAGAGGAAATCAGAGAAACTGTTTTGTATTCAGTTGGACTGACATCCAAAGGGAAGTTCAGTGGCTAAACAGGGCTTTCTGGGAAGCCGGGAGAACAATCGATTCCAAACTGTCGTTTCTCTCTCTCTCTCTCTTTTTACGAATGAACTGTTTTCGAAGTCCAAACTTTAATAATGTTTAAGTGTTTGGCTCAGATCCTGCCCCCCAAATTCCAATGGACGTCTAAGGAAATCCAGCTACCTCTGCAATAACTTTAATGACCAATCAAATCATCCCCAAAGTTTCTCCCCGATCGCTTCACCCTGAGACCTGAAATAAACATCGTGAAGATTCCATTGAAAGGGTGTTTTCCAAACTATCATCTTTGCAGAAGTCACAGGCTACTGGTTCCACAGCCCATATTTTATTTTATTTTTGGAGGGGGCGAAGATGGGGGGGGGTAGGTGTTTGTTTCGCCAATAAATGAAACAGAAACTCATGTTTAAGAGCTATTCAGTGGGTTTGGTCTCTAGCTGGTCTGCTAGATTCTGGATTTCTGGTTGAAGGGTTTCGTTCCCTGGTGGCTCAATTAACCGGATTATTGTCTTCCTACAGAGAGAAATCAACTCGCATTCAACTACAGCCCTGTCACTTCTAAAACCTTTCACAATGAAATTTACCATAAACCCCTGTAAAAACCTAATGCAGCCAATTTATATAAACTGAAGCTTTTTGTTACATAATCTCTTTAAGGAGGGGGGGAAAAAACCAGAGCTTTTCTTGCTTAGATTTTCCAATCTAGTACAGATGTTTTCTGGTGTAAATCATTCTTTCTAGCCATCAGCGTCTCTGTAATATATTGATCTGCTTGTCTGTATATTATAGAAACAGAGACTTTCCTGCATTAATGAACCATCAAGAAAACATCTCATTAGGCATTTTAAAAGTTAAATCATCGCAAAAGCACGGCCTCACAGCACCACTTCTCAAATATTTCCTTCTACCCCTTTAAGAATTCCATTTGTCTTATGTCTGTGCGCCATCTGCCCTATTCAGATACAGATGCATTTCTTTACAGTATATTAACAATAATTTGTCAGTGAAAAGTGGCTCTTTTTAAGCATTACATGAATTAAAAAGTAGGCAGTGCTAACAAGCTCCACACTAACAAAGAATCTACAGCGCCTCAACTTTATGGTCAGCCAATCCAGATTCCCTCCCACACTTGATTTTTCCTGTACAAAAATAAACCAATCCATCATTGCAATAACATTGGTTGGATTGACTGGGGTAAATCTAGAGGGGATGGGGAAACTCCGTTGTCAGACAAGACAGCGGAGGAGGAAATGTAAAGGAACTCAATCAAAGAGAATTATTTTTTAAAAAATTAGGATTTCTACTAAAAGACAAAATACGGGTCAATCCGGGATGTATCTATATATCTATATCTATATCAGCCTTTCCTCCAGGAATTTTCTCTCTCTCTCTCTCTCTCTTTGAACTGCATCTCTGGTATTCAAACGAAACATGTACCATTGGTTACTATTCTCATATCCGGTCATGCCCAGCATTTGCTCTTATTTTTCCAACTTCTTCTGCATTACCTTCCTTCCGAGCGCCATGACATTCGAGTCCCATCACCAACCTCCCAGAGCCAAACTGCAGCAGTGATCACAGAACAACCAGGGCCTAGGAGAAAAGGCAAAACTCAGGGCAGACTCGCCCGCTTGTATTTGCAAAACAATGGTGTGGGTGTGGGTGTGAGACTTATTTCTTTCTCTGCCTGAGCCTCTCTGCTCCTGCAAGGAAGCAACCCAGCGCCGCTTTGTATCCCCTCTCTTTCTGTCCTGACACGACGCGCATTCTTTCTCCCCCTCTAGTGAAAGAAGAAGGGGACCGAGAAATCTCCAGCTCCAGGGACAGCCCCCCGGTGAGGCTGAAAAAGCCCCGCAAAGCTCGCACCGCCTTCACCGATCACCAGCTCGCGCAGCTGGAGCGGAGCTTTGAGAGGCAGAAATACCTGAGCGTGCAGGATAGGATGGAGCTGGCGGCCTCCCTCAACCTCACTGACACCCAAGTGAAAACGTGGTACCAGAACAGAAGGTAAAGGCAACACAGTGCAAATCTCCCGGATTCCCCCACCCACCCGCCCAGGGGAGTTCCGGGGGCAGCCTCTGGGCCCACAGCAGCTCCCGCAGAGAGGCACCAGGGCTTTCCCAAACCCACCCACTAGGAAGTGGCTTGGAAGAGAGTCCCTGAAAGCCCCCCGGTTTCCCAGCGCATCCGAACGGGAAGTTTTGAAAGGCTGGGGAGGGGACACACAGTTAGCTGGGGTGTCAGGGCCCGGGCGAGAGCAGCTAAGACAGCGGTGCTGAGCGAGGCCCAGAGGCTGCAGCGCGGGTTTAATGGGGAAAGGTAAAAGGATGGGTTTGATTGCAGGCTGCAAAGGCCAGGCCCGAGGGGGTGGGCGGGGGAAAGCGGCCCGCTGCTTGCCGCGGCGTGGCAGTGAACAGCGGAGATTTGCGGACGCCGCCGGACGCCTCCACTCTGGCAGGTTTAAAAATAGCGGCCACAGAAGACAGACAGACCCTTATCTTTCAAACGAAACCTCTCCGAGCGAGAGCCAAGGAAATCCACCCGTGGACCGACCAGCAGCCTGGCTGGGCGCCAAGGAAAGGGGGTTGGCCTGGACCGAATCTGACCCACGTGCAGACAGACAAGCTTCCTGGGTCACTTTGCTACTCAAGAACTCTGCCCCCGAAGGGTAGCCCAAGGGTAACACTGCATGAACCCCCCTCCCCTTGATTTCAAGGGGTCTCCAAAGCAGCGCAGGATCGGGCCCGACCCAGCAATAGGAGGCAGTTTGGAAGCCGCTCCTAGAACGGACTCCTCATAAAATCACAATGAAAAACGCGAGCCCCGGAAGCCCTGGCCCCAAATACCAGCCGGGTGACTACATAGGTGGGGGTGCAATGGGTGACAATGCCTGGGTCTGCGTGAAAGCAGAACCCCCCGGCTGGGTAATAAGGATGAAGATGAGGCGCCCTGCCAGGGGCACACGGGGCTGGAAAGGCAGAGAGCAACTTTCACACCAGGCGACGCCGCGGTCTAGGGAAGCAACACGTGCCTTCCTAGTCTCCTTGTGATAGTTACTTGCTTAAAAAACAAAACACCAACAGCAGTTGCCTCCTGTGCCCCCCCCCCCCCGCTATCCTGGTGGGTCCTGTTCCCAGCCCCCCCATTCAGGCAGCCAAAGAATCCCCCCAGCAAACAACCGTCCAGGAAAAAAAGGAAGAAACGCACTTTTCGATCAACACAACAGCACAACACATCGGCCCATGAATAATAAATCCCGGGCATCAATAATTAACGCCCGTTACAGTCATTACACAATTATTATGATGATGAATAATTTAAGGGTGGAAATAGGTCTAGCACATCAGCGACAAAACTGCCAAAGGCGCGAGACGTTTGATGCGCTCAGCTGATCCCGCGCCGCCCGCCCCGGCGTGCGCGTCCCGGCCTCCGACCCCGGCCCTGGTCATTGCTTGGAGCATGAGCGTCATCGCCACACAACCAGCAGCAAACACGCCTGGGTTTCAGCATGACCCGCTGCCTAGTCAAAGTGCGTCCCGCCTTCACCCTTGCCTCGCGTGTTCCTTGGAGGGGCTGCTCTTTTCTTACATTCAAAGGACAATCATAAAATCTCCCAACTAGCCAACTATTTCCCACCCCCAGAGAGAAAGCGATGTGGGTATTTCTCAGGGCAGTTCTGATCAATGCTTTAATATTGCCATTTAGAAATCGATCACAACATTTGTTTTGTATATTTTTGGGGGGGGGAGGGGGAACAAGAACAAATCTTGTGGGAGTTTATTTTCCCCGTTTAGGGTTATTTATTTGGTTTCCATTAAACTCCTAATGCTGCTATAAACATTTCAGGTGCTATTTCTCTCTCCAGATTTCCAAAAGACCTTGCACGAATTCAATCTTCTTTCTAGCTTTACCTGAAATCGGAACTTTTTAAACACAGCTTTAATTTGTGTTTAAGTGATTTTCAGGTACTTGTGTGAAAGTTTTAATAACACAGCGCCCTGATTAGAAACCAATAAGAATCCAAATAGCAGAGTGCAGATAGTGCCGAACTATTCAGGAGTGTGTAGAATTCTAGTTTAGCATGTGATCATCATATATGCTAACATCTGATAGATAGCTAGATCATCACCTGCCTGAGCTGGCAAATTAGAGATGGATGTTTCCAATCACTATAGATCAGTGTATGTGCAGTTACATGTTATCATGTGTTGTGATCACCTATTATTATTGCACACGCAATATAGCAGAGAGTATGTCGGATACCAGTTGCCTGAATATATTTTTCCAGCTAAGGCAAATGGTATCAGGCATACTATCTGATACATTATATACTTGTGAGTAACTAATACAATAATTATTATATTATATATAATGGTGCGTCTGATGAAGTGGGTATTCACCCACGAAAACTTATGCTCCAATACTTCTGTTAGTCTATAAGGTGCCGCAGGACTCTTTGTCGCTTAATAAAATATAATAAAATAATAATAATAATACCTCATGATCACAAGATGTGATAAAATAGACACATGCGCGTACTGCATAGTTCGCATGCTACTGCTAACATGCTATTCTAATATAGCACCCTGGGCTTGCAGAAATAGAGAGCAATTAATACTCTTGTCAGTTGCCCTGTCCCCCACACTTCACGTTAACATTCGCAAAGTTAACATCCAGGGAGTCCACCCTGGTTCCTGGCCGCTGGGAAGAGAAATAGCTGCGGGAAGAGGATTTGGGTTCTGGAAACAATCGTCCAATCAAGGATGGTGTTGTCCTGCGGTTCAGCACAGGCGTGGGAGTGTGTGAGAGATTCCACAGCTTTCACCCAAACTATTTCAGGGGTGCGCGCTGCAACTCTCTCCCGCCTGGGACTGCAGGACAGGCTGCATGGGTCTCAAGGGGCTTGGCTGCTCCTGAGAGAACCGGGGCTGGAGAGTTGCTCAGGTTTCTTGCCCGTGGAAGGCCAGCGGTTTGGCCACGTCTGCTCAGCCGGAGGAGCGCGGGTGCACCCCCGGCTCTGCACGAGGCCCGCAGGGCTGTTTTTTCTGTACATGTTGGCTCTCTCCTGACCCGCCTATCTTGGCTTCCCTCCCCAGGACCAAGTGGAAGAGGCAGACAGCGGTGGGACTGGAGCTACTGGCCGAAGCGGGGAATTATTCGGCCCTCCAGCGAATGTTCCCATCTCCCTATTTCTACCCGCAGAGCTTGGTCTCCAACCTGGATCCAGGAGCGGCCCTCTATCTGTACCGGGGCCCCAGCGCCCCTCCCCCGGCTTTGCAGAGACCTTTGGTACCCAGGATCCTCATTCACGGACTGCAGGGGGGTAGCGAGCCGCCCCCACCTTTGCCCCCCCTGGCAGGCGTCCTTCCGCGAGCGGCTCAACCGCGGTGAAGCGCCGACTCCGCAGCAAAGTCCGCTGCCAAGGAAGCCAAGAGGCCCCCTCTGCTCCCTTGCGTAGACCGTCCTGACCATCAGAAACTGTACACCGAGCGGGGGGAGAGGCGGGCCAGATCCTTGCCACTTCAACACCCGCCTAGCCACCACACAAAACCATCGTTCACCCTAAAGGAGCAAGAGAAACTTGGAAAGGAAAAACACATCAAACGAAAACCTCTTGCGCTAAAATCTTGCGCGCTCTCGCTCTCATTTTGCGCTAAAATCCTGCGCGCGCGCTCTTTCGATGCGGTCAGCGCTACCTAACCGGGAAGGGGGTGAGAGCTCGCCTTCCTAGCAATGAAGAAAGGGAACCCAACAAACAACAATTCAAACTTCATGTTCAAACTGGGGGAGGAGGACCGGGGATGTGGGTGGACGGGACACGGGATGAGGAAACACATAAATAGACAAGTCTTTGTGATGGTCCAGACACAGAGACTATTAGCTCACTTCAGTATTGCAGAATATCATCCTCCTTAAAAACATAGAGGGATAGAATTAAACCGCTCCGCGGTGTATAATTCTCCCCCCCCCCCGCACACACACAGTTGTTTCGGCCTTTTTAAAAATCTTTTTGCCCATGGAGGCCTTTCTACCTCCTCCCCCGCTTTCTAGCACTAAAGTTTGCCACACACACAAAGGCGACTTCGGGTCAGAGAATACACAAAGATCGAATAAATAAGGAATCTCCCCAAGTTGCAGAATTCAGAAACGTTCCTCTCTCAGACGGAGTTAGTTTGAAGAGAGGAACTGAATTAATCTAAGCCATTAAAAAAAAAAGACGCATTGCATTTTAAAGGATCAATTACAAAACGAGGGTTATGCCTGAGGATTCTGTGTGCAAGAGACACGCAGTTAAAAATATCCCAGGTTTTGTTTCCACTCAAAAAATTTACTGCGTTCCAATTATATAGCGGCTTGAAGATTTATTTCACCAACAGGACTAGCTCCTTGCCAACTTCAGGGCAGGCTGGAGTTTCCAGTTCCTTGCAGTAGCTTTTAGCACCGTGCTCACGATTAATTAACCCTTTCCACTTGACCAACAATGAGCCCAATGCATGGGATGGGAAATGGCTTATGTACAGAACGGCGATCGCTAGTTATAAATCTGATTATTATTTTTAATGAACATAATTTGAAAAATGACCTGTGACCCATCCGTGTGTCTGTCACAAACACACTCCCCGGAAAGAAGGAAAGACTTCCCTCATGCTAAACACACACCTGCCTTCAGTGGTTTTTGCCTGAACAAGGACTGGGGAGGATGAGGCAAAGGTATTTGCACATAAACTAGCTCACCTGAGCATGGCTTCTAATTGTTGTTTGTTTGTTCCCAAAGGCGTATTATCCATTCTCCTTTCTGCCATCCCCTTGCCCGGCTTTGCGCTAGGGCATCCGGTCCTGGCCTTTGTAAGTAACAATTCTACTTGTGCAGGAATCGGGGTAGGTGGGGGGATGTCCCGGATGTGCTGACATGAAACATACAACACCTGTACCCTAATCAGATCCATAATGAACCGCTCGGAACTCACCTATCGGATCGCAGCGTTACGTAGCGTAAGAGGCGCCCTTTCATGCTAACCCAAGAGTTCTCAAAAGTATGTAACTAAGAAAAAAATTGTAAATACTTGTGTGCAAAATGTATATGAATTATTTATTTGTGAACCCTGAGGACGTATTTGTGTAAGTGATTCTTGTAAGTCTGTATTCCCGGGTTCTCCTGTCTGGACTTCGCGAGGAAAAATTCGGCTTTAAAGAGATCAGAAAAGAAAAACAAAACAAAACTCTCTCTCTCTCTCTTTTTTTAAATGTGGAAATAAACTTCTTTACAAACAAGCAGATCATTCGCGGGCTTTTGTATGCTGTTTATTCTGGCTGATCAAAGAAGCCAAAGAGGAGGAAAAGGAAAGGGGGTGGGGGGAGGCCGGTTCCACGATTCTCACCCACAGGCAAACGTATTTTGGCCACTCAAAGAGGGGGCCTGATTCTGCTGGGTTGTAACTCCAGCCGCTCAAGAGAAATCACCGCTGATTTATACCCGTGTCAGAGAAAGGAGACTCATCCCTGACCTCAAGGGAGTCACTCCTGATTTCTACCCATGGACAGAGGGAATCAGGCCCTCTTACTCCAGAGCCACTCCGGATTTCTACTGCAGCCGGATCAGCCCAGGAGACACAGGAAACCCAAGCAGCGCCACAGTGCTGGCATGTGGGGAGCAGAGCCGAGCCGCCAGCCCCGATCCATCCCTGGCAGCCCCATTGTCCCCGCACCTTGCGGGGTGGTGGGTGGAGGAGCCCTGGCGCAGGGCTAGCCGCGGTCCTGGTGAATTATTAACGCTAATCTTAAGTGTGTAATTGCCTAAGTGCTTTAAATGATCGCTTTGGAAAATGGATTGTTTCCACCCTTTAAAAGTGTCGCTCATCTGGCTGCAGCCAGCTAGCCCAGCAGCTGGTCACCGGGACAGGCTGGGAGCGGCTCCCCGTCCCGGGGACCTGACAGATGGGCTGCGAGGCTTAGCCCTGGGCCGCCCCCTCTGCCCCCCTCCCCGCGCCAACCTGTGGGCCAGGCTCCTTGCACCGTTCCCGTCCGAGCGCACGCGGCCCTTCCCGTGCAAAGGGGGGGGGGGGTGAGATGGGAGGCACAGGGGGGGAGACCCTAGTCTGCAGCAAGTCCTAGCTCCCCGCCACCCCCCCCCCCCCAGCTCTGCAAACTTCTCAGCACAGAGCCCAGGCGAAGTCTAGCACCCATCATCTGTCACCTCCCACCCCGGTGTCCCCACGGCTGCAGCGTGGCGCGGGGGAGGCTCCAATCCAAACCCACCCGCCTTCCCCCAGCCGCTAGCACCGCGCCTGGGGATTGGGGGGCAGCGTGACGGGCCCCTACCTCGGACAGGGTGAACGGCTGCTGATCGAGAACAACCAGCCCCTGCAGCAGGAGTGGTGACCACAGCAAGGGACGCTGGGAAAGGGGGGACCCGGCTAGGCCAGGGATCTACATGTAAATAGCAACAATAGACAACTGGAGAGCTCTAGGGGAGGATGGGGTGGTGGAAAAAAGCCTCCGAAGAAACAACCCCCAGAATCTCACAGGCCTAAGGAAAACCAGATCAAGAGCTGACCCTGTTCCTAGTCGTTTTTTTTATTCTTCCTGACAGTATGTGGGCATTGTTGTAATTTTGCAAAATGCACAGCAACTCATTAAGTCAAGCAGCCCCCTTGCCTTTGTGGAGGGTGCTGTTTCTTTGCATCTGAATGGTGGGGTTTGGTAAATCCTCGGCTCTGGCTGGGAGGGATGTCCCCAGCTCAGGGTTAATGAAGTGGGAAAGGAGTCTCTCAGAGCAGCATGCAAACAAAACCCCCCCATGCAACAAACCCAGTCCAAAATCCTACATGGATTGACTTAAACCCAGGGGATAAGTGCTTTAAATTAATCTCATTGAATAAGAATGAGGCCAAACAACACTCTTTAAAATCATATTAAAAATCTATCAAAGGACAACTTGCACTGGGTGTGCTTTTCATTTTGTGAGAGTGAAGGCAGAGAGAATACAGCAACCTTCCTTACATTTACACAGCAGGAATGTAAATCAAAGACATTCTCTAATATTTAATTGTCCTTGTACCTCCTAGCAGATTCCAGCTCTTACATTAATGAAGTACAACGCTTCCCGACAAGTTTAGAATGGCAATATTTAAATTTGTTTTGCTAATTCACACCTGGAAGAAGCTGGAAACCTCCATGGTAAAGTGAATTTTAACCAGCATTTTAAAATATTAACTAGCACGTGTTTGTGGTAAAATTACTGCAGTAGAAGAAACCAAGGCTACAGTCCAAAAGAAATTTCAAGCTTAGCAAACAGGAACTGACCAAACTAGAGTCCTTCTGGTAAAGAAAGTGGAAGTTGTTGAAGTTTAGAGCTGTTTCTTTACAGGAGCTTTAATCATCACAGTAAAAGAAAGAGTTTATTTTTTTAAATCACAATTTAGTGAAAACATCACACGGAGTATATGCCCTTTATAATAATGAAGTATATTTCCAATGTAAATAACACCTTCTGTAAGAGGATCCCAAAGTAATTTGAAACTATTAAAACATTTAACCTCACTCTACCCTGCTGAGGTAGGGTATTATCATTTTACAAATGGGGAAACCGAGGCACTGGGCAGGGGACGAGATTGTCCAAAGGAATCATAGAGCAAGTTTGTGTCAGAGGTGGACATAGAATTCAGCAGCTTTAAGTCTTAGTTCTGTGCTTTAGCCACAAGACTATTTTTCCCCAATATACTGAAAATTGGAATGCCACGGTCCTCAGAACAGGGCCTGTTTTATTACTTGCCGTCTGTACGTCTTCCCAAGTGCAGCTGTGATCCTGGGCTCTATTTTAAAGCAAAGAATAAAAACCCTGGAGAATTCTTAGTGGAATTAAACCTGGTGCAATGGCTTTAAAACAAAAAACTATTGAAATCAGGTGCTGGATGACACGTATCAGTCATGTGAAAGAAACCATCTACAAGACAACAACTGTTCTAGCCCACGGATTATTTTTCCCCAAGGGTCAAGATTTCCCTTGACAAACATTTCATGAATGTTTTGCTTTCTGTTCACAGTTTGGGTTCTGAAACATCAACAAATTAGTACAATTGCCAGGCCCACTGTAAAATGCAATCTAGGTTCCAAACACCGAAAGGATCTTTTGTCCAACTTTGTGGTCCATCTTTATTCTTTGCTCTTTTGGTTTTAAGGGAGCGGCCTGCAGTAGGAATGGACAAGGGGGCTAGCCCCAGCTCTCGTTTAGAACATGGTAAATCTGAAGCAACTCCATTCAAGTCAGTAGAATTACTCTGCATTCCAGCCAGTCTATGTTTATATTGTATCAGCAGTGATTCAGTTAACGGCCTATACATGCCAGTGGATTGCTAGTCTGTTCCTTTCTCAATGCAGGGACTGTCAATGATCCCTTCTAACAGTTGACTTCAGGTGTAAACAGGTGCAACCTTTGTGTCAAATGCTGGAACAAGGTCACACAGCCTGAGTGATCAGGCAGCAGCGTGGGGTTCTCTGCAGAGGCTGAAGGAATACCCCCCTCCCCTCCCCTCCATATCACAGATCAGCAGAATCATCCCTGTGCAGCAGCTCTCCATCAAAGGTATTTATAAGGCACTATTACCTTAGCATCTAAGCACTGAACAAAATTATGCTGAAGCCCGAGTCCAGAACAAATGGTGTTTTTCTCTCTGCTCCCCTGGGTTACAGAGGAATGAGAATTTGGATGGGCAGGGAAGTTTTGCTGTTTTGTTTTTCATTACAGGCATTGTCCCTGGGGAAAGGTTTTAAGGCAAAGGTGTGTCTTCAACTTGGATCTGAACATGCTTAGCCTGATCTCTTCTAGAAAGGAAGCCGAGTGGAGCCCTACCACCACCACTTCCCAACCCTGCCAGCATCTGAGGTGAAATCTGGGGCATTTCAAATACTTGCGCAGTGTAGCTGTCTTGGAGGGTCACAAAGGCAGTCTCTGCCGGAACCAGGCCCCAACCCAAAGGTACATTAGGAGCAGAACCTTGAATTCTCTTCTGAAGCGAATGGGGAGTCAGTGGAGATCAAAAACACCCACGGGATGATGCACCAACTTCAGCTTTCTTGGGATGGTTCCACTTAGCCTCTGGGAGAGCAAGAATTGCAAGTCTGCTCCAATTGTGCAGCACAATTGTACCAGTCCCACCCAGGCAGGGCCCTTTCTGACTTTGAAAGGAGAGTAGGATCTGGCCCCTTATTATTGGTAAAGCACAAACAGTAGTCTTGGCCCTATGCCAGACAAAGATATGGTCACTGCCCCATGGATCTTACACTCAAAATAAACATGAGTCCAAAGATATAAGCGAGAAGATGCAGGCGCGTTTTTTAGAGTGAGAAATCCAGGCTCCATCCACACACCAGGAATAGAACTCCTTGATTGTAAAGGGTATATATGAATAGAAATGTGAAGTGCAGCATATCAGAACAGGTGGGATTAACTGAAAATTAAAAACAAGAGGCTTTAGCACTTTTAAAACCAAACTCTGCTCTGAAATCAAACTAAAAGTCAATGGGACAATAAAGGCGCCCTTTAAAATTAAAAAAACAAATATACAGTAGAATTATGCTGAGGTTTTCACACAACCGCGATAGAATATCTATACGAAGAGCAACACTCAGATACTGATTTATATTAAATGTGGTTTAAATGTAGCTAAAATTAGCTAATGCTGCTACTTCTTCCTTCCTGTATTATCTGGGCAGTAAAGTGATATACTAGATCGGAATCCAGATTCTGGGACAGACAATGCAATCAGTTGGGGTGCATAGATGTAACTGAGAGCAGAATTTAGCTACATATAAACCCACTCATAAATCCAGAGGTTTGCAAAAGGGACCTCAAGATCATGATCAGATAAGTATGTTTGACTTTTCTTTAAATACACATCTATTTCCTTTACCATTTTTTCTGATGATCTCTCCCACCTTCCCTCCCAGAATCACTCAGCATTAATCCACAGCTCCCAACTAAAAGACGGTGAGGCTCACAGAGAAAGATATACAGGTAAAAAAGCTTAATCGCTCACTGTTCCATCAAGCCCAGGACACGCCCCCAAAAACACAGAGAGTGACGAGATTTCCTAAGGTCTGACTGACATGTGCTGTCAGGTCTTTGGTATTAGTATTATAAATTCACCAACAGTCTCTATTTATTCTCATCTGACAGTCAGCTTGGAGAAGGTTATATTCCCCCCGCTCCCCACTTCATGCACAGGATCAATTCTCCCCAAGTTTACACTTCTTGCATCACACTATGAGTAATTTTCAGCCTCAGGTTATTTTTTAATCCTGATTACCCATCCCCTTCTCCTTCCCTTCCCCCAAATACCAGGAGGGTGGTTTCTTTATTTAATTTTGATCTAATAAATCCTGATTACCCTCCTACTCTCTGCCCTTCACTTTATTTTACATCAGAGCATTTTTTTCAAATCCTTCTTTCTCAAAAACTACTGCTTTAAAATCAGGAAGTCAGGAAGTTAGTTACTGTTCAGTGACCGCCTGGAAGGGAGAAGGGAAGAATTGTTCTGATTCTCAAGAGTTACAGTCACTTGACAAAATAAACACTTTTGGACTGATTGCTCCTCTTCTGCAACATGGGACACAACTCACTGTTACTCTGCATCGTGTGTTATCAGTTATCTCAGTGCCAAGTGGATACCATGCTGATTCGGGTACATTTTAAGCCCACTTTGCACTGCTGTGAATTCTGTTTCATATACATTCTTATACCACCCTCCTTGCTGTTCTATCTGATCCCCTTACGGTAGTGCATTAGGCGACATGACAAACATCTGTCATGTGTAGTTTGTTCTCTCTCTCTCATCCTCTCCCCGGAGGAGAATTGTGTGCAGTGGAGCGCTGTTTTGGTAGGGTTTGTGTTTTGGTGAGGGTTTATTTTGTTTTTTAGTGTGTGTGTGTTTGCTCTGTATTTTTCTTAGAGAAGGCAGACTGACGAAGTGAGCCTTGCACTCAGAGTGGAAGGTGGCGAAGTTTGCGAAGGTCCGTAGTTCCAGTGGGGAACTCATTCTACAATCTCAGACCAGGCCTTGAGAAAGCGCCATCTCCTGCACAGAATTACCACCCAATGGAATCCTGGCCCGACTGACATCACTGGGAGTTTTGCCATTGACTTCAAAAGGGCTAGGATTTCATTTCAAGTGCAAGGCAATCATGAACGGGCCCAATCACAGCCTCTCTCCGATCACACCACAAAGAACTCCCAGGAGTCCCCTCCCTCCTGAGTTCTGATGAGGAATAAAATAAATAAAGGAAGGAAGAAATTCCAGCTGTTGGGTCTTTCCACTTCAAAGGCAAACAGGGGAACACAAGGAGACAAATCAATTAGCCTAGAATATGCTCCTGAAAAGGAGAAGAAAAGCTTGACCGATGCAAGGGACAGCTAAAGTCAATGTGCTTTTCAGAATGAGCAATAAAGCGCGCTACAAAATGAAGGTATCATTAAGTGTTACAAATGCTCCTCATAAACTTCTCTGTGCTGAGAAGCAAGACATATTACATGTGGCTAAATCCTGAAGGATTCGGGGACAAATCTTACCTCTAAATTTTGCCCGAGAGAGGAGTAGGGAATGGAGCATTTGGTCCTTTGTCTATTTACATACAATCTTGTTCCCAAGCGATTGGGAGTTTTACCATTCACTTCAATGCCATTTGGATCTGGCCCAAACGCCACAGTTTGTTCAGGTCAGGCTAAGGCTTGCATACTAGCTAATCACAGAATAAACAACTAAGACAGTAACGTCCACCGCACTACTTCAGCTTTCTCTATTAAAAAAATTAAACAATTGGTTCCTATAGGCCTTTTAAACATCCTAATCGCCCCAATGAATTCAATAAGCTCCTAGCATAACCCATTTGATGGTCACTTTATTTTTTGGTGGTTGCATGTTTCCCTCTACACTTCATTTGACTGCTCCAAATTTTCTTTACAAAAACAATGGTCATGGTTTAAAACGGCAAAACTTAGAAACTTTGTGCATCTTACTGAAACTGCATTTATTTGCAATGGAGCAATCTTGACTGAAAACAGACCATGTTTGATTTCAGTTCCATTCAGGTCTTCTGGGGGCTCAGCTCTCTGAGGGTTTAGCCTTTTAATAATTCTCTGTTAAATTCTGGCACACCTCGGTTTGCGTTGCATGTCCCCTTGCCTTCTGCCCCATGCGTTCTCCAGAACTAGTTTCTGCAGCAAAGGGTTGGAAACTCCCAGTTCAGCTCAGCATTTTCTGGTTGCCAGGTTTTCCGTGTCTTTTCTTTCTCTTGACCTTGGATACACCAGAGTCCATCCCACTAGAGTATTCAGATCGCAAGATTTCAGCAAGACGGCGTTTGCCTTGGGTTTTCCTGCGAAGGTCAGGCCTGGAAAGAAGAGAGCAAAGAGAAGGGGTTTAGATTTCTTTCCTTTTGAAATCCAGTTTGGTGGGTTACTTATTCTACAGCTGTGGAAGTGACATTTGCGCATTAGCACAAGTACAGCTTCCTCTCCTTGATGCCTGTTTTGAAATTCTGTCTCATGCAGAATTAGATATTGTTGTGACAGTTTTTCATAAAAGTGGCAAAATAGCATGCCATTTTTAAAAGGGAGCCTTTGTTCTGAACAAATGCTCTGGTGGGAGGGTGGGCGCTGACGGCTGAAGTGTGTGACACAGCAGATTGCAAATAAAAAACCAGCCTTAAGACACTGAGCAATGAAAACATTTTATAACAGAACTAAACCCTGTGCTAAAAAATAAAAATAAAAACCCAACCCAAGACAATCTTCTGCCAGTAGCCCGCCAACAACTCACACATCTTGTAGGCTTTTGTGGCGGATACGGCAATTTCCTGCAATATCCTGGAAAAACCTTACTGAACGAAGTTTGAGTATCTTTGGAGTCCACTGTATGAAATACAAAGGTTCTGGATTATTGGGGGCCTGGCTGATCAAAGGACCACACTGAACAATATAGCAGACAAGAATGGTCTTTTGGGGCAATATGTATAAAGTGGGTTTCCTGAGAAATATCTAGGGGGAGGTGAATACAAATTCCTGGCCTCGTCCCCAGGTATGCCAAAACCCACCCTTTTGAAGCTATGTCCCAAGGAAGGGACCATACTGA
Source organism: Malaclemys terrapin pileata (assembly GCF_027887155.1). Classification (NCBI taxonomy): domain Eukaryota; kingdom Metazoa; phylum Chordata; order Testudines; family Emydidae; genus Malaclemys; species Malaclemys terrapin. The sequence continues at coordinate 10,127,071 of NC_071521.1, read as the reverse complement.
TTATCAATTCCTGGAATCGGAAGATCAAGTTGCATAAGGGAAAAGTACGCATGGGTGTGCTTGTTCTGAGCTACTGCTGTTATGAACCTGTAAACACAAGGGTTTGAAGAATTGATTCTTACCAGAGCACCCACAGGAGTTGGGGGGGGGGGGGGGGGGGCAGAGTGATCTTGAATAAGTTTATTAGCATGTGATAAGTTTATTAGGCTCTCTTATTCTTTTAATATGTTTTCTCTCCGATTCTTTCACCTTAAGAATACATGTGCTTGCTTAGAAAGACCTGTGTGGTAACTTATATATACGGGCAATTATGCCACTTATAGCCTCTGAAGAGAGAGCCACCGACGCTGGCCTGTTTAGGCACTCTGGCTTGCGGGCAATAACATGGTGTAGTCATGGAATTGTGCAGCCTGGAAAAACCCCAGTCAGGAAGAAGAGAGATGCAGGTCTCTACCCAAGAGAGGTGATGGCTGATGAGCCAGACCACTGAGGGGTAAGACAGGTACAGTTGCCTGGAACTCTGACAGCTTCCACACCAGAGACTGTTGCAAAGGCAACTGTATTCTGACTGGCTGCTACATTCCAAAATGGATCTTCTAGTGGTTCTATAGGCTCTGCCACTGTCCTGCTCTGTGACCTTGGGCAAGTCACCTTCCCTCTTGGGGCTTCTGTTTATCCTCACAGCCTTTAGCTGTCTTGTCTGTTTAGAGTGTAAGTTCATCAGGGCAGGAGCTATCACTCACTATGTATCTGGACAGTGCCTAGCACAGAGGAGTCCCTGCTGCGGTAGGTGCATGTAGGTGCTATAGTGATATAAGTAATAAATAGTAACAATAGATCTCAAAGCCCATTGCAAAGCAGATAAGAATGTATCTGCTCCTCTACAGGAGGTGATGGTATACAACAGAAACCCTGTGCATGCTCCAGCAGTGATATTAATTTATATACATGGGTATACGTTAAGACTAGAGCCTTAAAACCAAAGGCTTTCTGTCTTGCATTTTGTGTTATACTATCTACCAAGTGCCAGGTCATTTAGCAGAGGGGGAAACTGAGGTACAGAGGTGAAATGACTCGCCCAAAGTCACACAAGTCACAGAGTTGGGGAGAAACCAGGAATAGAACCTAGGAGTCTTGACATGCAGTCACCTACTTCTACTTAGGTAGTAATTTTAGTCACCATTTACTTATTTAGGTGAGTTTCTCAACCTATGATGAAGTTTCTGACTGACACTTTCATTGAGTCTCCAAGCACTTACTACAGTAATTTGAGGGTTACCGGGCAACAAATAAGTTTACATAAACAACACAGAACTATTTGCTGCTGAGGACAAGTATCTACCAGTAGCCACGAGGCTGAATTTCAGCTCAGCAGGGAGGTTGTACAGCACTTTATTATCAATCAGGTGAAATCACTGCCCAATTAGTAAATCAATACCCCCTGCTACAGTGATCAGCTGTAGAGGGAGAGGCGGGGAATGAGAATGCAGGAGAGGAAAGGCTGCTTCCTGTAACCAGTGCCACAAATCGATGGAGCTGTGCTGTAGAACCTACACTAATCATTAAGAAAAATACAGCACTGCTGTTGTCGGGACCCTATTTAAACAAGAGGTGCAAGAGCAATAGGCAGTAGTAATAGTCTATAGCAATAGTAAATTTGGAAGGTCAGGATCACCGGGCCAGATTCTGATCTCAGTTACACCAGAGTAAATCCAGAAACTCCACTGACTTCCGAGGTACTGTCGCTCGCTAGCGTCTTGTCTACAAGAATAGCAGCATCCAGATGACCACAGTGAGGAAGGACGGCTTCGTGGTTATGACACTGGGCTGTCGGCTCAGACCTGGATTCAGTCCTTGACTCTGCCACAGACTCCCTGTGCAATGCTGGGCAAATCACTTAATTTCACTGTCCCTCATCTCCCCTAGCTGCAAAACAGGGACGGTAATACGCCCCCCCCGTCACTCCACACCCTGTTGTACAGCTACATTCACGAAGGTTGGTGGGGCCCCCAGATACTATGGTGAGGGGTTCTGCAGAAAGGCTTACAAATGCATAACCCAGCTGTAGTACAGATAGAACCTGTGTTCCCATAACTGGGGGACTGTCCACGGTTTCTTTCTGTGATCTAGCACCCAGACATGACAGGTTCTTGAGCCCTAACCAGGACATGTTACGATGGGCAGAGAAATCCACAGCCTGTTAAATTCCTCCTTCCAGAAGAGCCATTCCAAAAGCAGCCATCCACGTTTGAGGTAGAGTTCTGCAAACCCAGGTCACTTAGGGGCACTGGTAGGAAAAAGGTTTCTCAACACACAGACCTATCCCGACTCTCCGAAATGCCAAGATTTTAGCACAGTTCAGGGGAGGAGCAAACATTTAAATGGATTAAAAAAAACCCATCCTCTCTTTCATTAGATGGGGTAAAATGTGAAAGGGTCAGAAAACGTCATAGTTCAGGGCACAAGATAGACAGTAAGTGTCGGGGGTTAGGAAGAAACTTCCTATAAGCAAGTCATTCCATTAACTGTTCATGATGGGGTTCCTTGTACTGTCTTCTGAAGCATTTGGACCTGGCTGCTGGCAGAGGCAGGATGCTCTTCAAGATGGACCGTGGGCCTGGTCCAGTCTGGCAATTGCTATGTTCCTACTGTATCTGATCTTTGCGGCGTCTGGACTCCGGCCAAGAATTACCTAAAGCAATATTGGATCAGAGGCACTAACTGGGACAGATGTCAAGAGTGTGTTCCGCCAAATTTCAGGGGCATAGTTACCCCCTGATTTCCAGTGCCAGGCCCATTAAAGGTCTAGGCATTGCTCTGGGCTACACAGCTAGGAACTTGGCACCCTCTACCCAGAGACAGCCCTGGTTCCTGTTCTTTCTTGTCAGACATCTAGAAGATGCTTTTAGTGTTGCCAGGTGACAGGTAAGATCAAAGTCCCTCTGGAGTCCCTCTAATCACTTCATTAAGAGGGTGGGGACAAAGCTGTGTTTGTGCAGTGGGGCAGGGGTGGGGGGACAAGGAGGGGAGAGAGAGAGAAGCCAGTAATTGCATGGTGTCATTTGGGGAATAAGCCTCCACACTGGTAAGAATAAGAGACCACACTTAAAAGCTGCCTGTGCACACCTGTAATTAAATTGCAGCCTTGGAGAACAGGGCACCAGGAGCCTCTGAAGAGAGACAATTACGGGAGCAGAGGAAATGGCCTAAAATGGTTTGTTTTATCCTGAGCAAAGATGAAGGTGGCCGGATGCGGCCCGTTTTCAAAAGAGGAAAAAAGCTCAGCACTCCAGGGGAAACCATAACCCGGAGTCATTTGACTCACACGAAGTATAATAGGCGATTCCCACATCACTCTGAATACAAAACCAGGCTAGTATCCAGAGGGGCTTGTCACTGTAAGAAGCTGGCAGACAGGTCAACCTCAAACACCGCCCCCGCCCCCGACATTTCTGAGGTCTCTGTAAAGTGCCAAGTGCTGAAGTGTGAATTCAGGAGGACACCCCCAGCCCTACCTCTTGGTTTCTCTTTCCAAAAGAGAGACAGACAATGTAGAACTGACACAATAGAAAATAAATGGAAAAGTGGCGGGGCCTGGGAGGAAAAAAAGACAAGAGAAAACAACATACTAGAGTGGAAAAAATGAGGTAATTTGCTCTTTTTCTTCCCAGTATTCATCACTCTTAAAAATAAGAGTTTCCTCCCATCCCCACCTGGCCCCATAATCTGAGAGTCACCACCGCAGAATGCTACCTCCATGCAGAAGGTCAAGTAGCTCCTAAATGCAGACTGACCAGAAAGGGATGGTGGTGCCTTTCCCAACAACCTCTCCTCCCCTCAAACCAAAATCCAATGCCTGTTCTTGGACTCATATCTTCCAAGCACCATTCTTCAGCCTGGCTGCTCTGAAGCCTGTAGCACCATTGCTTGGTGCAAGAAATATAATCCACACTTTGAGAACCCCAGCAGACTGTACCAGGCATGAATCATCACTTTCACACTGTCTTGGGTACTTGATGGCTTTGCAAATGCAATGGACTCAAATGTTTATCACCTTCTGGACTCCAAGGCCACTGATGGTAAAATGCAGAGGGAAAGGAAAACATCCAACAGAAATGAGTTGTGACACAGCCAAGATCCAAAACAAGACTAGTGCTGCTGATGCTTTGCACCAAACCGAGTTTCAGAACATTTCAGCAGCTGCTGAGACCTTCTGGACAAGTGAGAGGAAGAAACAGGAATGAGATGGGCACAGGAGAGTGGGGAGAACACCCAGAAACTGTTCTGCTTCTCTATAATTTTTGCTTTTATCTGCCCATTTGAAGCAATCATCTGCTTCTGAGATTTGTTCTCAGTCTCCAAGTCATAAGATCCACCTGTGACATCACAAAGTAGAAAAAATATGTAATCTAGTCAGTCAGTCTTGGGAATTCAATAAGAGAACTAAGATGATGCGAGTCTAAAGAAGAATGTTTTTTCCCCTCAATGTTCTCCATGATGCGTTGTTTCTCATTCCCAATCAAGGCTTTGGCTGTTTCAAACACAAGATAAAAAGGGAATACCAAACTGAACAGAGATTTCACAGCTACTGTTCTACAGATTCTCTTCCTCCCGCCCTCAGTTTAAAGAATCATTATTGTTTTGCACAACAGAGAGAACAATTCTCAGTAGAGCTGCCACTGTGCTCCCTGAGAGACATCCTCCAAGATGGAGTCACCTGGAACACCATGACAACATGCACACCTCTTTTGGGTTTAGAACCTTCTGATTTACAGTGCAACCCTCTTTATTCAAGAAGCGTTCTGGGGATGTAAAACATTTAGAGAAATGACAGAGGAGCTGAAGTCCAAATGCTGGTGTCTGGGGGACATGACTGTGATGCAGATAGGAGAACATTTTGGTTGTTCAAAGTTCTGATAATTGGGGTCCTATTGAAAACACAGTAATGGATGGATAAAATTAAAATAAGAGAGGGAAAAAGATAGAGAGATTTGCAAAGGGTTGCCATTGTATTGTTTATTTTTTTTATTATGGTAGCATCAACAATATGCTCAATTGTCTTCTTCACTAGAGCAGTGGTTCTCAACCTATTTACCGTTGTGGGCCATACACGAAGTTCTCCATGTTATATGGGGTACATTCACACAATATATATATATGCTACCTGTATGGCCCTGAGGATGTCACATGGGCCGCAGCTATGTGATGATTGGGTTGCAAATGGACCGCAAGCCATGGGTTGAGAACCATTAGTCTAGACGTATCTAGCACAACTGGGCCCTGATTCTTGACAGAGAATGCTAGACGCTACTACTGCTGTCCATTTACTCACTGGAACACACAATTCCTGCTCCCAAAATATTTACTAATCTATAAATAAATTTATAATCTAAGATTATAATTTTGGGGTGCGATTTTCGAAAGAGCTAAAATGAAGCACAAGTCCCATGGGACTGAATGAGACTTGTACTCCCAAGCCTCGTAGGCATTTCTGAAAATCCCACTGTTGCTTTCTACAGCCGTCTTCTGGTACCATGAACTCAGTGGAACATTAACTCCACAGTTTGCTTTGCTCTCACTGAACCATGGAGTAGTAAATTCTGTAGTGACTCTAGTGTTCCCTATTTGGCTCTAAAACTTGTGCAGCAAAGTCCTGAATATCCAACAGAGAAGGCTACTTCTGACAGATTCAATTTGCTAGAATATGCAAAATACGCTCATGGTTTGAGAATATCAAACATTCATCGTTGGAAAGGACTAAGAGACAGAGAAAAAAAATCTGAAGCTATCCTTAATTTTCACACTAAAATTTTAACATGCTATGTTTCACTGATACTTTTATTTAATTGAAGAACTGTGCAGAATGCTCATCTCTGATTCAAAAATTCCTATATGCTGGATTAGTTCAAGGGCACATATTTGGGAGAATACTCTTGTTTCTGGGCCATAATGAGAAATCTGATAACTCCAAGAAATCCTTCTGATAATGGCTTTATCACCTCTATGAACAAGCTCACTCTGAGTGATCTTCCTTCAACTTTTTTAGCACTGCCTGCTCTTTCTTTGTTTTCAGCTGTGTGAAATCCTGGTGCAACGCAATGCAACAAGTCCCAATGACCTTTAATCAACACATGTAGGGTGTAGCAACCTAAGGACTTCCCAGAATTGCTCCAGGTTTAGAAAGAGTATCAAGTTCTGACGCACAGACCTAGAACTCATGGTGTGTCTTTGGAGAAGAACTGAGCGGACTGTATAATTTATCAGAGAACATTTCAATGTGGATCATGCCATCAATCTGCTTGACAGGATCTCCAACAGCTAATTCCATCCTGCGGCTGAACTTCTGCCAGGCAACAGGGCTGGGATACCTCTGGGCCAAGGCTGTTGCAACACCTGCTTTTTCTACCTATCGTGTTGGATGAGCCATCTGCAGCCAACGCAACCCAGGTTTTTTTGGGCAAAGAATTCATCAATGATGCTGCGCTCCTTTCGACAAGTCAACAGATGGCCTACGTACAACGTCATCAGCTGATGCAAACAAGCTTGGTAAGATAAAGGGAAAATATCATTGGATCACACTGAGCATCGACTGTCGCTCTGCTGCAGAAAACGTTAACCAATAAAGAACCCAACCTTAGAATTATCTAAGTCGATCACACTACAGCTATACACAAGAGAACTGACAGATCCCTCCCTTATCAACCATTCCCTATTCTTCTCCTTATGGAGACAGGATGAAAAATGCCACTGGAGAGCTGTTCACCCCACAGAACCCTGCTCTCTGTCCCTTGGCCTAACAGGCAGAAGAGACTCTTCAAATAGAGAGAAGTGTTCAATTCCAGCACCGGTCATTGCAATTTTCTGGCTCCACCTGAGAACATTGCAAAGCCAAAAGATGGAGCAAAGATTCTGTACTGTGGCATTGGTGGGATAGGACAGGGATTCAAAGAGCACCTCCTCTGCCTCGCATGCGTATGATGATTATAAAGCATACTCTGCTTTCAGGACAAACCTTCTGGTAGCATCGTGATGCTGGTAAGAAGGACTTGCCTGTTTTGCTTGAAATACCATGTGGAACTACTGTGCATTTGTCTCTATTGACTAGCTCCTCTCCTACCGGCCATTCCTCCTGCATTTTTTGGATCAACGTTGAATTTCTGAGTGTGGTTCCAGCCCTTCTCTTGTCTCTTACATTTGGTCCTGTTTGCCTTTCTGCAGAGCAGACAGTTGATCAACCAAACTGAGAGAAATCCCTCAATGGGCAAAACTCCAGATTTGCCTTTGACTAATTAAGTGATATTAAGGAAGCTGTAAATGCCACACAAAAATTGGCAGGCAAGCTGCTTCTAATGATTAGATTATTGCTTCGTAGGAAGATACAGCTGCAGCCTTGCTGTGAGAGCCCTTTTGTTAGAGGAGTCAGTCTTTTCAAGGTTGTCAATGCCAAGGAAAAGTTCAAAGGTGTCACACCAACAATACCAAAAAAAAAAAGGGGACCTGTTTGCATCCCATTCTGCTCCCCAAGGCCTGGGTGTGGGGCGGTCATGAGAGCGCACTGTCTAGCAATCAGGAGAAGGATATGACTTGGGGTATAATGCATCACTCCAAGGAGAGTTAGTATAACTGACCACAAAGTAGTCCATGTCAAAGTGCTCATCAGATGAACAAGCGTAGCAACGTCACTACTTAGAGGAGGGGAGCTAGAGGAGAGACCAGCTGATCAATGTTCCACAGCCACGGTGATGTACATGGGCACAGGCATTTTCACCACTGTCTCATCTAATTCTGAGAAGGATTTCATGACACTGTCGTACAGAACACCTGAGCCTGGTCTGTGCTAATGCTTTCATCTCTGGTAGCATAGGTACAGATGCAGCATTGCTGAGAAACAGGTACTCATTCTCCTAATGTAGACAAAGCCATATGGCCCGAACCACTGAGGTGCTGAACACCCATAGCTCACTTTGAAGTCAATGGGAGTGGAGGGAACTTTTTAGTGCAAGGCTGACCTCTGCACTAAAAAGCTTGTCATCTAAAGAAGAGCTTTTAAACCTTTCTACCTCGCTAGCTACTTAGATAGCCCCACTGTAATACCTGGGTGCATCAAATTCATGAATGCATTTATCCTCACATCACCTCTGTGAGGGATTATCATCTTCATTTTACTGATGGGGAACGGGGGCACAGAGAGATGATGTGACTTGACTTAGCAAGACCATATAGGAAATCTGCAAACTGAACTTTGATCTCTGGAACCACATCCCAGTGCCTTAACTACAAGGTGACACCTCTTCCCTTTCCCTGAAGCAACAATTAATGGACACTGCCAAAGGCCTTGGTGATGACACTTTGCTCAAGGTGTTTTAGAACCATTAATTAAATTAAGCCTCATAAAGACCCTGTGAGGCAGGCAACACAGACTAGTGGGCTGATCGGGTAAGTCCTATGTTCTTTATAACTCTGCATTTGTTACTTTATGTTCTATTCCTTATTTTAACATCCCCTTTCCTCCCCTCCCAGAAAAGAGACAATATTCAAATATCAGCCTTTAATGTGAAATGGAATCATTGTAATTGACTTAGAAGTTGGTGGTTCCCAAGATTTCTTTGTGCTTTTGTAACTGAAAAATGACTTCAGAGGAGCAGAGAATTCCCAGTCCAGCTTGGCAATCAAGCAGCAGCACTCCCCATCCTGATTATCCCACGTACCACCCCTCACACAGAGAAAATAACTGGATGGCTCTGGAACAGCATTCAGGCACAAAGGAACATGGGAACTGCCAGAGTGGATCAGACCCGAGGTCCATCTAGTTCAGTGTACTGTCTCAGACAGTGGCCAGCACCAGCTGCTTCAGAGAAGGTGTAAGGACCCCTCAATAGACAGATGGGATGTAATCTGCCCTTCCTCCCCCCATAAAGGTCTCATCAGATCCCTAACAGAGACTGGCTTAAACCTTAAAGTGTTAGGTATTTTCCCCTTCCAAAACTTTTTTTTTTTGGGTGGGTGGAGGGGATGCATTAATTATAACAACTCTAGCTATTCCTATTAACCATATAAACATCCAATCCTTCTTTCAATCTCGGTAAGTTTTTGCCACATGATGTCATTGAGGTCACAGAGTTCCACCGTCTTTGACAGGAGAGAAAACCGCCATCTCCTCCTATACAACTGCTAAATAAATGTTGCATTTCACCTTCCAAGAAGATCCTGAGTGATTATTTTAATACAACATTCTATCTTCAGAAAGAAGTCTTGAAAAGAATGGTATTGTTAAGGGGCTATTCAGTTTATACCAAACAATTTATGAAGAGTACTAGCAAGCGTAAGAGACAGAGAAAACAAATGTGTGTATTCAGGATAAAAAGAGTGTGATACAACATTTCAGCATTTACAACAAAACAAACATCTGGCTGCCATGTTGTCAGTTTTTGGCTTTTCTACCTGGTCTCTCTAAGGATGATTAAGGAAGGATATTTGAAAAAATGAAAAAAAAAACAACCTTGTCTTTGTCCGTTTAATGACCCTCTCCCCTGCATTTTATTTCTCTTTCTTTCTTTTTCTCTGGGCTGTTTGTTCTTTATTCTCCACGCAGGTGGTGAGAGATGGGGCTTTGGTTTGCAGACTACTAAAAAGATATCGGGTGTTTGGACACAATGTATAATTACCATATGACAACCAATGCTTGCAGTATCACATGATAAACACTATGAAAAAGAAAGTCTGTTCAATGACTGTGCTGCTATTATTTCAAGCCTGCATTTTACAAGTAATTAAAAAAAAAAAAATCAAAGGCCAAATTCTGATTTCAGTTACACCAGTGTAAATCCAGAATAACGCTACAGAAATTAAAAGAGTTTCTCTGGATTTACACTGATGTAACTGAGAGCAGAATTTGAACCTATATTCACTATTCTTTTCACTATGAATTCTAATATAGCCTCTCTCTCTCTCTCTCATACACACAGAGAAAAAGTTAATTATAAAACAAGATTCTGCACAGAACAACAATTATTGTACACGGCAACTCTGGGTTATTTTGTGGAGTCTTTATTTTCCAGCTGCCCCAAGTTTTGAAATCTGGAGTCTGAGCCGTGACCGGCCTGTGCAAAGCCTGCTCACTTTCCCTGACCTGCAATTATACAAATCCATGTGCACATGAGCGTTCGAGCCACTCTTAGGCCATTTGTTCTAACGCCTCCCCACTGCCTCATGCTACCTACTGTATCTTCAGCCTGTCTGTACTCTAATGGGATGGGAGGCTTGGGGAGGAGGAATGCCACCTAAAGAGGCACATAACAACAGAAAAAGTAGCTGTAACAGAGTAGCAACATCACAGGAACAGAGAGAGGCATTGTCAGGGGCCGAGTAATCCTGTGACACACTGCTGTCAGTCATCACTTGGCTCCCCACTGGGCCAGCAAGACATCAAAGCCCGCCCCATACCATCTTACATGCTCTTTATCGGCTAAGCAGGCTATTCTTCCCTAAATAAAGCCCTGTTAAATCCCTGGCTCACAAGGGCATTCCCGTCCTGTTGCCCATCTGCTGGCGAGGGTCAGCTGAAGCAGGAGGCAGAGCCCCGGCTGATCCCCGGTGGCTTCTCAAAGCAAGGACAATGCTGTCTCCAACTTTTTTTTTTTTTTTCCCCTTCTTCTCTCCCCAGCATCTCCTTTCCCTCCCCCCTTGCTTTTTGCAGTGTCTGTGCATGAGCTGGAGATGTCACAGGCCTACAAACCATTATGTGGAGTAGTACTTGAAATGCACGGCCAACGCTTGCTAATATGAGTCTGCAGCAACCACTACACAGAAAGAGTCCAACAGACGTTTATTAACGAAGAGAGACTTTCTGCCTTTTAAACACAGCTACATTTTAGTGGCAAGCGATTACTGGGAGCGAGTCCTCTGCTGTGGCTCCTGAGCAGGACCATGGCACCAATATTGCCTCCTTTCCAAGCGGAAGGGCCTTCATTTGTGTGGGATCAACTGGAAACACCAACAGTCTGATTTTCAGAGGTGCCGAGCCCCCACAACACTGCAAGTTAATGAGAGCTATGGGGGCTCCGCGCTGCTGAAAACCAAGCCCACTGTGTCTCAGGTTGGTCATACAAGAACCGAGACAGCCCAAATTAGGCCCCGTCTACACACAAAAGTTGTACCACTTCAACTATAGTGGTATGAATCCCTAAGGGTACGTCTACACTACCCGCTGGATCGGCAGGTAGTGATCGATCTATCAGGGATCGATTTATCGCGTCTAGTGTAGACGCGATATATCGATCCCTGATCTCTCTGCCGTCAACTCCTGTACTCCACGGAAGCGGAGTTGATGGGGGAGTGGCAGCAGTCGACTCCGCGCTGTGAGGATGCGAAATAAGTCGATCTAAGATACGTCGACTTCAGCTACACTATTCTCGTAGCTGAACTTGCGTATCTTAGGTCAGTCCCCACTCCCCCCCCCAGTATAGACCAGGCCCTAGTGTGGATGCAGCAATACTGGTATAAAGGAGCTTATAGCTTATGTATGTAAGGGAAGGGGAATAAGTTATTAAAGGCACCTTTACACCAGTGTAACTTAAGTGCTCAGAAGGGGTTGCATAAGTAGAACCATAAAACAGTTTGGGAAAAAAAAATCACTCCCCTAACCAACCTAAATATACCATACAAGACCTGTATACAGACCGGGCCTTTGCAGACCTTTTTGGGAAGAACGGGCTTTGTGTGCGGCAGACGGCAGGGGTGGGAATGCATAAAGCACTGGATGAGCCAGAGCTGTCTGGGTCTGATCAACCACAAATTGCAGCCAGCTCTCTAAAAAGCAGGGGTGGCTGATCCATTCTTCCCCAGTCTGCCAGACAAATTCAACCTTCACCAGCAAACCCAGGAGAGGCTTCATCAGCCCAGTCTGCCTTACAGGATGAGCCCGTAACTAAACCCAGAGGCAATGCAATAGGTCTGTGCAACTCTGGATTTGCTGACAAACAACTATTGGTCTAGTTATTGATTCTAACTCGCTGAAAGTCTGGAGTGTTTAAAGCCCTGGTTGTAGTTTAACCACTAAGACTTGTCTATACCAGGATTTGCCTTAATTTCCTGCAGTTGCACTAGCACCAATGAGGCACTGCCCGGGGTAGGAACAGTGGGATTGCTAGTGTAATGGTAAAGGAGCAAATCCCGAAAGAAGATGAACGGAGGAAGTGCAGATGCGGGCCACCTCTGGGGATCTGGCCCAAGAACATCGTTAGCTGTAAGTGACAAGTAACATTTTGCGATCATCAGATTTATAAAGAACTTTACCAATATTAATTAAGCCTCACAACCGTCTCACCAGCATCATCCTCATTTTACCAGCTGTGACACGGAGACGCTACGGTCAACATTTTCAAATCTGGTGGGCTAGATTCTCAGCTGGTGTAACTGGGCATAACTCCTAAGGCTTCCTATGTTGCTGGGCCTATTTACACCAGGTAGGCGTCTGGTCCTGCGTGCCTAAAGTCAGACACCTAAATTCGTATGAAACCACTTCAGCGGCCTGATTTTCACAGCTGAAGTCACTGGGTATTGGGAGTACTCAGAACCTCGGACAATCAGACCTGTTGTTTATGTGCCGAACGTTGGAAATGTGAGTTTGGTGACACACCCAAGGCTGCACAGTAGCAGATAAGGGAACAGAACTTCTAGGAGTTCTGAATTCCATTCCTCTGCTTTGACGATGTGTTACTTACACTGCAGTAGTGCTGAGAGGCCAGTAATGCTAGGTGCTATGCAAACATGTAGCAAGCAGATGGCCCCTGCCCAGAAGAGGTTACAGTCTAGGTTTAAGGTGAGAAGCGGATATGACAAACAGATGAGAGGAACGCAAGGTAACAGTGCGACGATAGTGATAAGCAACGGTCGCAGCACACCCGCTGCCTAACCACCGTCAAGTGTTTTGTAGGTCTCGATGGGTTCTACGGAGAGGTGCCAGGGAGGAGAATGCCCTGCAGATTCAGGGAGCTCCTTGAATGTGTCAGGGACAGTGCATGGGGGAAAGCACCGACACCGCTTGCTGGGAAATCCGAAAAATAGGCAATCAGTGTAGGCATCTCTGGCAGAATGGAGGTGGGAGTTTACATTTCTGTAGGACAGAATAAAGGAGAAATGGGATGGGAATACGCCATGAAAGGCCTTAAAAGTGAAGACCAGTCGTTTGTGCTTGATGCGGTGGAAAAGGGGGAGCCAGTGGAGGGCGCAAAGAGGGAGTGCTATGGTCTCAAAGCGAGCCAGGAAGACCCTTTCTGCAGCAGCAACTGGGGGAGAGGAGGCTGCATTTGCCGAGGCCAGAGAGGAGGAGGTTGCAGTGGCTGAGCCGGGATATAACTGTTTGCTAATGCAGCCTCACTGCTAATGAGCAGGAGAGTCACTTCATAAAAAATGGAAAGTGAAAGCGTTCATCTCCTCACCATGCCTTCGATGCCAGTGCTCCCCCGTCCAACGCAGAATACCAGCCAGGAGAGACTACATTAAAGTAGGTTGGGGAGATGCTACAGGAGAATTATTTCTGAACATGTGGGAAAGCGATGGTCTCAGCTTCTGAATGCCCAGAGGCCAGCCTGGGAAGGTCTATTGTGGAACGTAGTATTTGCACTGTATAAAAAGTAACATGCAAAGCAATTGCTCTAAGCACCCCGCTGACTTGGGGATACTCTTCAGGAATCAGTTCAAGTGAAAACTATTATCTCTTGCAAACATTTAGAGCGAAGGGCCGTGTCCCAGAGAACATACCTTAGGGAGGGAGAAGGGGGTAGTGAGCCTCTGGAACAGTGGTTCTCAGCCTGCGGCCCATGGGCTGTTTGCAGCCCAATCAGCACAGAGAATGCCTCCCATGTGACATCCTCAGGGCCATACAGGTAGTATTGGATGTGGCCCGCAATGGTAAAGAAGTTGAGAACCACTGCTCTAGGAGGTGCCAGAGCATGGCAGCAGTGGGAGACCAAATAACTGTCAATGGGAGAGAAAGATTCCAAGTTGTGAAATTTGTCACGTTCTGCACTGTGTCCTGGAATGTTCACAGCATCCTTTGTATACCGTTCCCCCTGCCTGCCCGCCCCTCCAACCCCCGACACACACACTTTTGGCACGTTGATTTCCTCCTCACATGAATTCTTCAAAGGGGGGGGGGGGAACTCCCAATCAAACCACAACCTTTCTGTTTAAAAGGCCAATTGGAGATGGTGTTTTCACAGAGGTAACAAGTGCCCAGAAAATAGAAATAGAACAACTGCAGCAAACTCAGAGCTACCAGGTGCAGAGTTGCTGATCCACACAGGAGCATCTTCATGCTTCTAAACTGAACTCAGAAAAGTTGATATTTACTGAAAGCCAAAATACAAAGTAATTAAAATTTTTTTTTTTTTTTTTTTAAAAGACTGAGCTCCCACTCAAACACCCAGTTCAGCCGTGATAGTAATAAAGCTAATCAAAATAACACTTAGGACTAATCAAGGCTTTGGGAAAATAAACTAATTAAGTATACACTGCAATTAGCATGGCGGAAAACTGAGGCACAGAGAAATCACATACCTTGCCTAATCAAACAAACCAGTATCACAGCCAGAATTTCCTGGCTCCCAGTCCTATGTTCAGGATCATTAGATGAGCCAGAAGCACTGTTTGTATTTATGAGGTTCGTTTGGTTAAACACTGCTCTCTCTTATCTGTCCACATTCCAGGCAGTTCACCTCGGTGGCATGCCCACTCTCCCACATCAGGTTTCAAGGTCGCTCTCTTGTCCAGGTCTCATGTGCAGCAGTGACATTACAGAAGGCCAGGCTACATTGATACACATCCATAGACCAACTCCAGTTTTGCCAATGCCCTTTGGATCACGCAGCAGACGCGAATAGCTTTGCGCAGTGAACACACAAGGATTTATTTTGGAATAGAATCTGTTAATCTGAAAGGGGGAAAGCGTGTTCATTTAAAGAAATGGATCAGAGAGGCAGAGACCTGAACAGGCCAAATGAAACAGCACCTCTCCCCCCCTGCATGCTCATTAGCAGATTCATGGGGAAACATGCCACACGGCCACGTCTCAATGCAGCTCAGCGCCGGGCAGATGTGACATGGTTAAGCCTTGTAGGCAGGTGTGTGTGGTGTCACTGTACAGTGTGTGGGTGTGTGGATGTGTCCCCAAAGATGCTTGGCACAGAAATTCTGCCTCTTAACAACTGGCCAGAGGCACAGTGTATCGTCTACTCAATGTGGGCACTCAGTAGCACTGTCAGGTTATCTAATGGCCAAATGAAGTCCTCAGACGAGTCGCCCTCCTTTCAGAGCAGGTAATGCTTTTCCTAAGAGCCACCCACTATATCCCACAGTCTCGCGAGTGACTTTTGGGTAGCAAGTCATTCAAAACCCTAGGGCCTCTCCATGACCCCAGACCCCAGCACAGCGTGTAAAGAGGAAGATGGCTGTTATTAAAGCAGAAGTCAATAGGGCAAACAAAAAATGCTAGCCCTCTTGAAGTAGCTCTTTCCACTGCAAACAGAAGCTATCAGGCTTTTTTCTTTTCTCTCTCCTGGGGGAGGCTCCTGACTGATTGGATGGTGGGATATTGTGTTGACAGTAGAAAGAGTGGACCCAGAGGGGCAGGTGGTTTTTGCGTCCTTATCTCCATCTTTCTGTTCCTCAATTTATCCCAGTTTTCTCCCATTATTTCGCAGCCCCATTGGTAGAAAACATTCAAACCAGGGGTCAAAACAACATGCTCATGACGTGGCCCTGGCTCCCGAGAGGTGCACCTTCCTACCTTTTTGGTTTCAGTTTGGTTTTCTTTCCTGGACTGGCAGCCATGGAGGCGCTGAGGTTCTGAGGGGCGTCTCTCAGCCCAAAGCTCTTGGCCACATGGCCCAGGTGGAGGGATTTGATGTGGAAGATGTGCTTCAGGGTCTTGGGGTAGGTGGTGTAGGAGCGAAGGAAAGACTGCAGTGCTGCGAAGGACAGAGAAAGAGTTATTCTTTCCACCACATTATGGATTTTTTTTAAACCTGCTCCATCCTGCCTGTTTCAGCTGAAAGGACGTTGCCTAGCCATTTGTGATACCCTGGATATCAGCTCTAGAAATGGTTGGGATATTAAAAATACGTGAAGTATTAGTGCAATCCTGTGGGAGGAGGAAAGTTGTGAGGAGAGAGGTCAGGAGCAGAAAAGAAGCGACATGAAGATACAGGTCTGCCTCTTCTAAACACTGCCCCCTTGTCCGACAGGATGGTGGTCTTCAACCTGCTTAGGAACTGAGCTGGTGACTTTGTCCGGTAGAAGCTTAGAGAGGGGAAAAAGGGGAAGTAGAAAGAGGAAGACAGGAAGGCAGTGGGATGAAGAGAGGCAGAGAAGGGGTTGTGAGGAGGGTCGGGGGCAGACTCCTCCGGTACCACAATCCCAGCAACCAATAAATTCTTTGCCAGTCACCACCTAGTCCCTTAGAAATACCTGAGAGACACATGGATTTTCCGTTTCATCACCAGGCTGAGAACAGAGCTCACCTTTTAAAAGGGAAAAAAAACTCAGTAGCATGTACATTTCCTTCGAGTCTTTACCCCTCTAATGCCTTCCTCAGATCTTACTGCTCTAAGGACAAGCCTCATGAATGGCAACACTGCGAACCACACCTGTGGCCATCCCAGAATGCTAACCGCACCCACACTTCAGGCTGCAGCTTTCCTCTCTGCTATTGGGACACTCTTTGACTGAGGCTCACCCTCGTCTCCCAAAATCCCCTGCTCGGCTCACTAAATCTCCCATTCGCTGCTCCCATTCAGACCTGCACCTACAGCCCCCCTCTCACAGCCCCGACAGCAGCAAGCTCTAAACTCGAACCTCCCATGCCCTTGCTTGTTGAGCCACTGGACCAGCAAGTTTGCCCACAGCTTAAATCTAATCTCTCAGCAGCAGCAGGAGCTTGGAGTTTATGAACAGTAATAAAAATGTCATTTTAACAGCTCAGCTCCTGGAAGGACCCTGGGAATCCATCAAAGCTCTGTTTACTGAGTAAAGCGAACGCCTTTTCCCAATCGATGAGAAGAAACTCAGGTGAATCCTTCGCACCCCTCCCCTGATTTCCTATTGGGAGTCTTTTAGGGATAGCTGAACGAAGGATCAGTATTTTCGGAGAGGATGCTTAACATTTCAAATGCCCAGTCTGCTGGAGGGGCCCTCGATAAGACACCAAGAGCAATAAGGACCCAGCTTGAATGCTCTCAAAATCCAAATGCTGCTGCTCGCTCGCTCTCTCTAAAGCTATTGGGTTAAATTCACTCCTGCTGTAAGGTGCAACTCCCATGAAAAATTCTATGGCAGATGCACCCACTTGCATCAGCTCAGAATCTGGTCCGCTGGCTATTTCACTCCCATCAAAGCTATAAAGCCCCTTACAGCACTCAAAATGCTTGGATCCCAAGACCTTGGGAAGCCAATGTTTTCGGAAGCAGCCTGTACTCAAATCCTGGACGTTACCACTGACTAGGTCAGAAAAAGCAGAAAAGGGAAACAAATGCACTGCTGGCATGGTGTCCAACGGATCGTCTGCCATGAAGGCAAAAGCCAGCTGCAATGTTAATTATTCATGATTCTTGGCTTGGAAGGGGAGGAAGAAGGGAGTCTATGGAAGCCAGTCGGTGATGGAAAATTTGCATATGCAGATAGTGGAACAGGAGAAGGGGGGCGGGCAGCCCTGGTTCAAGACAAACAGTGGCTGCATCATGTTTCAACATTTCATGACATTCTGGACGCATTTCCCCACAGCAGCCATCAAAAGTCCTCAGCATGTAGCTCAGCAACAAGAGTGTGTGTATAGAGTTACACTGTGCCGGCACAGACATGGATCTGTTTTGTACAAGACTCAAGCCCATTCAGTTGTTTCCTTTTGTCACAGTGTATTACAGGTAGCATGGTCTGGAGACGTGAGCAGGGCACTAGGCCCCAGGACTATTGGATTCTACTCCCAGCCCTTCTGCTGACTCTGCATGACCACTTGTAAGGGTACGTCCAGACTACCCGCCGTATCGGCGGGTAGCAATCGATTTATCGGGGATCGATATATCGCGTCTCGTCGAGACGCGCTCCCTGTCGACTCCGGAACTCCACCGGAGCGAGCGGCAGCAGCGGAGTAGATGGGAGAGCCGCGGCCATCAATCCCGCGCCGTGAGGACGGGAGGTAAGTCGGAATAAGATACGTCGACTTCAGCTACGGTATTCCCGTAGCTGAAGTTGCGTATCTTACATCGACACCCCCCCAGTGTAGACCAGGCCTAAGTCATGGAATGGCTCTCGGCCTCGGAGTTTCCTCCGCTGTAAAATGGGGATAACAGGGGACACTCACTGGAGTGTTAAGAAGCCTAGTGGGTTAGGAGCAAGAATTTGATCAGGGAGGAAGGTTTGGCCCTTGTGTTTGTAATGAGTTTTGAGATACTTGGTTAAAAACCATAAAAGTACTATAGCATCAATCAAGCAGTTCATAGCAACGTCCACAACAGCGAGGTTTGGCTATTATATTTCGCAAGTCTCTAGCACCTTCCATCCAAAGAGCTCAAAACGCTTTAAAACATGACTGAATTGAGCCTCCCAGGCCTCCAGAGGAGTGATGCAAGAATTTAAAGGTGAAAACGAGGCAGAGAGCTATTCTATGACATGCCCAAGGTCAAAGCTAGGACCAGAACCCTAGAATTCCAACTCCCAGTTCCTTGCTCATCATCATCTTGATGCATGCCATTTGAAATGTACAGATTAGATTAGGGCAGGAAGATCTATTACTAAACACGATTCCTTCACTATGTCCTTACTCAAGAAGCTAGCACGACATTCAGAAAATAGCACCTCTGCTCTCTTGGCAACAGACCTAGCCATTTGTCTTAAATTTAATACAACAGCCTTGAATCCTGAATTTACATGATATATCGGGAGCATCTTCTCCCTCCCCAGCATGTACCGTTACAAGACGGTGCTCTCTGATCACTTTCTTTATTTGTACCTTGAAATGGAATGATCTTTTCTGGCAGACATTACCATCCACAAGGAAAGTATTTCACTTTTATTGTGGGTTTTTTGTTTTGGTAAGAATGATTCAGATTGTTAATAATTCAATATACAGTGAATTCATAAAGAACCCTGCTCTCTTAGAAGTCAATGGGAAGTTCTGCACTGAAGTCAATGGGAATTCTACTGAAGTTAGGACAGCAGTATTTAGCTCCTAACTGAGTGGGATGGGAAGAAATTGACCAGGAGGTGAAGTGAGATGGAAGGAAGAAGGTTCAAAGGAAAATAATCTAGTTCTATATTACCCTAGAGCATAGATGGTTCAGTTCCTTGGGTGCAGGACTGGGGTCCTCGAAAGGGCATCCAATATTAAGTTTGAGTAACAGTTAGTAATTTGCCTTGGACACTGTTTTCACAACAGGTATTTTGTTTTTGCATGTACATTCCCTGTGCCCCAGATCAGCCTTGTAGAACAGGAGGGCTGTATCAGTTCATATTGTCCCATCCCTTTGGTTTCTGCCAGGAGGCAGTGCATCAGTACAGGATCTCTGGCCACTCCCATGGTAATTTCCCCCCAGAGCAGATGCAATCTCTTGCCTCCTGTCCCACTGGCATATTCTCAAATCTAAGTATAGATGGTAAAAACTCACTGTATTGCTCTGTGCCACACTTTACAGATCCTACTTGGCAAAGACAGAAGATGAAACTGCAGATTTGTACATAAAGATTAAATAATAATTGTAGTTATCAGCAATTGTGCTTCCTCTGCTACTGTGGCTTACACACACACACACACACACACACACACACACGAAATATATCCTTGGCCGAGGGCTGCTAGGCATCTCTTCCAAGACATTGTCTCAATGGGTCAAATGTATCCCTGGTGTAAACAATGGATTCAATGCAGTTACAACCAGGATGAGATTAGCCTCTTGCCTCTGACCTTCCCCTTGTAACACATAACCTAGACACTCACGTGACTGGGTCAGAGCTCCCTAGATGCAAATCCTAATGAAAGCCAAGACTGAACTTCATTTGTATGAAATACATGAAAGCAAGAAATTAACATTTAATATCATTATAAAGCCTTCTGCGTCCATTTCAACCCCCCTTAGAGACACTTCCGCTAGAGAATGCTTCTGCTAGGCCTTTCCCCCAAAGCCCACCTCATCAGAGGGGAACCCTTGCCGTTTGTATCAGCCATTCAGTAATAAGTTTAAAGAAACCTACTGACCTTTCTTTGCCCACTGGACAGTTCCCTCTCCGGAGTGCACATAATTTTCAAATTCCGTCTGCAAGACCGTCGCCCGTTCCCGCACTTCCTGGGGGTTCGTGCCACGGGATTTCTAGGAGGGCGGTGGGAGGATTAGAGGAAAGACAGAGTTTGAGTCAGGAATAATGAAGCAGTTTAGAATAGATTTAATAACAGTAAAATCACACAGTAACCACCCCAGGGCCAACGAGGGTAATCCTCTCAATATTACTAGGGAAAAAAATATGTATAGATAAAGATGTTAAAGTCAAAGCAACCAGTGAGCACTGCTTTGTGAAGGGAGCAAATCAGGTTTAATTTTGTGTTTTCTAACACCTATCACATATATTTTCCCCCCTCTCCTGCTAGCAGCCACTTTGGATTCACCGATTCAGCTTCCAATCTTGATTACAGCAGAGTCAGCCCGGAGAAACTCCATTCAGATCAGTGGAGTTACTCCAGACTGACACCACTGGGCCCAGTTTTCTCTTGTGTTTTAGAATGATGTTATTCTAAGTAAGACCGGGAGTAAATCAATCAATCAATCAAACAATCCATATAACCAGTCCTGCCCTAGGACAATGAATTAAACCACCTACATTCGTTCTCTCTCATTCCCTATCAACTTCCTGCTCCTTATTCTCATCTTCACTGATCTTCCTCTCCCTACACTTTCTTTTTCATTCCCATCTACTTCCCAGGAGCCTCCATCCAAGCTGTTCTCTCCACTTCTTTCTTCCACTCTTGGCCTACCGCCTTCCTAGACCATGAACAATCTTTTCCTTCCTGCACCCTAAGCGCCCTCTCCACTTCCTTCCAGAGAGCTCCTTTATGCAATGACGTCTCTGCATTTTCCCATGCGTGAACCATTGTCCCATGTATTGCATCTGTGCACGGTAGACAAGGGGCTCTAGTCATTTTACTGGATTTTCGGGGGAAAAGGTCTCTATATAATCTCCAAGCTACAAAGCACAGCAGACCAAATTCACTCCTGGTGATACAGGGTGCAAGGCTGACTTAAATGCCATCATGTCTGCTTACACCCGTGGAGAACTGAATTATTAACAATAACTAATCTGATGAGCTATTTCGCAGTCGAGGGTCCATGCAAGGATTTAATATGCCAGAAGTGGAGCCACCTCACCAAAGCGGACATTTGTCATTGTCATTATCAAGTTTCTACTGACGTGAAACATAAAACTTTTTTTCTCTCCCCTCCCCACCCTCTCCACTTTTTCTTTTGTTAAGCCTCACAGGCGGCATCGAGTGTCACCTTCCCAGCGTTTTTTAATATGAATGTGAAATTAGCGAGGTTGCCCTTTCCCCTGGCGGACAGAATCCTCTGTTATTAAAAAGTAAAGCACTTTAATAATGAAAACTTTTTCTCTTTTTCCTGTGTTTTAACTGTTTAAAATTAATGAGAAGGGCATAACAGTTGTCAAAGCGATATTGAAAGCCGGGTAGCCAGGACCGAATAAGCACGAAAATCCCTCCAGAGTGTTAAATAAACAGTGCTTCAGCCCTCTCCGAATCCCTCTGTTGGTTATTGTATACATTCTGTAACAGCACTCAGAATAGATCTGAGCACTGGGGAGGCAGAAAGGTTTCAGAATTCCAATAAAGGCCTCAAATTAAAGACAGCCTGGTGCGAATTCCAGGAGAAAATTAAAGAGACCTCAAGCTTAAGTGACAGGTGACTTGCTTCTGTGTCACAACTGTCAGGGGATTTAGTGATAATATGGCAATATATTACAAAGGACTTTTCTTATTTCCCCCTTTAGGCTTCAAAATGAGGCATCTCTTCTTGCTGGTGGAAGGGGGGGGGGGGGAGTAAGACTAAAACGAGGGATAAAAACTAGGTGCATAATTTCCAAAGTGTGAGGTCAGCCCAAGAAAAATAAATCAAAAAAAGGAAATGGAAGAAAACATAACGTTCTTAGAAAACAGCTTCCCCCCTCCTCTCCTTCCTTCTCTTCTATCCCCTCAACCCCGCCAGAAAGATTTCATTTTAAAGTTGCCCCCTAATGGGCATGAAGAAATCTGGGTTTTGATTCCTGCCTTCCAGGGAGGTTGGTCTTAAAAAAAAATAATAAAAAAAAAAATTCTAAATTTAAAACTGACTCAGAGTCGAGCAGTGTAAAAAAATAAACCCACCGTACACCACTGTCTGAGGCTGTGGACAGATAAAACAAGGAGATTGGCAGCTACAAGCAAGTCTGCATCCTTTACACACCCGAGTAAATCTCATTCCTGAGAGTATCCCTGTTCAAGTCAGAGAGACAATACACCTGAGGCCCTTCTGCCAAGGCCCAAAAGATAACGTATTGGTTTGCTTGGCTGTTTCTCCTTCTAGATATATTTACTGCCTCAGTTAGTGGAACTAACCTTTGTAACTCATGGATGCTAAACTGTGTGTTGCGTTTATGTATGTACTATGTTACACACTCCGCCTCATTTACGAAAGCTTCTATTACTCTGTGTTTGTACAGTGTCTTGCACAATGGGGCCACATTCTTGGTTGGTCCATAGGCACTGCTATAATAAACATAATTAATAAATAATAATATACACAAAGAGCAACTAATTTTATTTGCGCATTTCATGACATCACAGAAAAAAAGCAACCATGCTAAAAAAAACAAGAGATTCTCTATTTCATAAGAGAGAAACGTTTGTCTATTAAGACGGGTTTTTTTTGGGAAGGATACTGGAAATCTCCAAGTTCATTAAGGAAAACGGTTCATACAAACTAGAACAGGAGGGATTTTTTTATGGTTAAAAAAGAAGGGGGAGGTCATAATACGTCCTGCTTCTGTGATACTTGAAAACAAAATGAAGGATGTTGTTTTAATAACTTTTTTTTTGCTTGGCTGATTCTGACCCTCTTGCACAGTCCCTAGAACTCACCAAGGTATTTTTTTCTATCCCTCCCCCCGTAAAAGTTGAAAGATCAAATGTATTCTCTTTGTAGGTGGGTGAACAGTCACTCACCCAGATGTAGCCACATATATATTTTATGTGTCTAAATATAAAATATACATTTTACAGGCACTTCAGCTCACTCCCCAGTTGCTCACAGGAGCCCAAAAATGTGTGTTCCAAAGGGGTATTTATAATAGACTTCAGTCAAGGCGGTGAGAGACGAAAAGCATTGTAATGGGGACTCTATGTGCATGAGTATCACATATACGTGACTCCATGTGTGGAGAGCTGATAAGGTAAAGAGAACTCTGTAACTTGCAAGTTGCAAAGCCATGACTGGGTTAGGTTAGATCCTTCATAACAAGCGGAAATTAAAAGTTGCAATCGCGGTCTGTTCCACACACAGTCTATTGTGTTCCTCGTTCACTGTACTGGCTCTATGGAAAAGTCCTATAGCATTTAGTAGGGGATGATAACCTTCCATAGACCTTTTAGAAATCACCCTATAGAATTTGAGAGAGAATTAGATCCCTGATATAGAAGGCTACAGGCTGCCATAGAAAGGATTGCATCTTCTATTACATTTTATAGGCTTTTGAAGAGTAATGTCTATAGAATCCTATTTAATGTCCACAGAACTATATTGGTTTAATCCCTATTCAATTTTTCAGGACATTCCCGTAACAAGATATTTCTTCTCTTGGTCACTGTCTTTTAAACCTGTGTCAGGCAGCACCACCAATTTCCCACAACTAGGGTGAATCCCAGCTCCACTGAATTCAATGGCAAACTTCCCATTGTATTAAATGGGGCCAGGAGTTCAACTTTAGATTGGCAAGCTCCTTGGGAAAGAGATCATCTTTTTGTTATACGTACCGCACCTAGCATAATGGGTTCTCTAGACGCTACCACAAGTAATGAATGGAAATACTAACTGGTTTCCAAATATTGGTTTATTTTGGTGTGGTTAGGGGTTAGCCTTATTCTACAGATGGGGAAAATGAGGCACAAAGAGTTTGTTAAGGCCAATGTTTTCAAAAGTGGCCACTGATTTGAGAACCCTCAGTCGTTGGGTTCTCAATTCAATGCACCATGGGCCTGATTGTCATAAGCTTCAAAAGAGCTGCAATTGAAAAACCAAACCAAAACCTTCCAGAGAAATATTTTCTCTTCCCAGCCAACACAATTACACTGGCCCAAGATGGGTTATATTCTGCCCTGGGCCAGTGCCAGATTTTAAGTGGGATATCTTTAGAACCAGCAGGGCTAGAAATTGGAGTTTTGTAATCCTTAAAAGGGGATTCCAAGTCTCCAAGGGTACACACAAAGCTTACTTCCAGGCAGGAGCATGCACAGGAATAAAATATGAGCACTTTTGGAGCGGCGCATTCTGTGCCCCTGCTGTGGTCCCAGGGCTGGAGGAGCTGTCAGCTCCCCCCACAAACCTGGGGCCAGAGGAGTTCTGTGCCCTGCCGATTACTGGGGGGAGGGGCATGCCCCTGCTTCCAGGGATACTGGACTTCAAAGTAGTGACATTTTTATGCATAGAAAAGGTACACTAGGTCATTTTTAGAGAATGCAGCAATCCCAAACTCACACCCACGAATCCTTTATCCTAACACACACGCTTATTAAACTATGTATTTGTTAGACTACTTTACAGACCACACTCCTGAACAATAAGGATTTGTTCCAGTCAACATACAACAGAAAATAAAAAACCCCCGTATATACTGTATATTGAGGAAAGGGCCAGAAATACATGGTTTTGAATAGAAATGTCAGATGGTCCACAGATCTCCATGGAAGATGATGTATGGCATAACAGAAGGATGACTATTTTTCAAAGGCACGGGAACACCCACAGTTGCCGTCAGTAGGAAACTGGAAGACAGTGCACAAGTTGAAGACTGTGGGCTGGTGCAAGGAAACGAGCGAACTGGCAAAATAATGAGCGAGTGGAAAAAAAAAACCTGGATAATGCTTGACTTTCACGCACATTCTATCTGGGCCCTTAAACAGCAGTACTCTCCAATTTGCTCTAATGACAGAGAGATCCATTGCAGTCTGCATTCGGTGAATTAGCAAGGAAGGAGCTTATCCAGAGCCCACCAATGTCAGTGGAAAGACTCCCATCTGCGGCAATGGGCTTTGGAGCAGGCCCTAAGCAAACAAAGGTGAAAATTAAAAAACCCTGGAGAATGCATCACAAAAATGTTTATTTACTTGGAGGACTGTTGTGTAGTTTGTAATCACTTAAAATATTTCAGAATCTGCTAGCTAATGGACTGCAGTCGGTTTGTAAAAAAAGCAATGCAGTTTCTTTGCCATAAAAGCCCTCACTACAGCACGGCCTGCTGTGAAATCTTTGCTGAGCATTGTAAAGGGACCTTTTGGAGCAAAACTTTCAAGGAACATAGATTAGGGAAGTGTGGAATAGCAAGGTTCAACTGTCATTTTGCACTGCCCAGGTCATAGGTTTGCTAATACCTTGTCTTGAAGAAACAGAGCCAAGGAAAGGCTTATTTGTCACGCTTGGTTAGGAAACGTAAATTTAAGCAATTCCGAATCGAACATTTGCTCACCTTGGTTCCCCACCGGCGCCCCTGGAAACGATCGTCTTTCATCAGGCTGGACAGAATATCCTCCATCTTCATTTCGAAGACACTGACGCAGCAGAAAAGGAAACAAAAAATAGTAATGGCTCCTCTTTTCCCAAAGACGATGCACAGCTTTCTCTATGGCTATGTCTACACTGGCAATTGAACGACAAAACTTTTGTCTTTCAGAGGTGTTACCCCCACCACCCCTCAAAAGACAAAAGTTTTGCCGCGACAAGTGCCAGTGTGAACAGTGCTGCTCGCTGGGAGTAGACATCTTTTGTCGGCAGGGGAGCCAACAAACTGCAGCTACACTGTGCGACTTTTAGGGGCATGGTTGTGGCCACACAGCCCTGTCACTAAAAGCTGTGTAGTGGAGACATAGCCTACAGAAGCTGACTCGCTTCCTCACCAAGGGGATCAGACATAACCAGTGATCCCCAAAACCCCACAGAATGGCAAAGCGGGGCAGAGGGAACCAATGCCTAACATTTCAGCCTGAGAATCCAGGCTCTGACATGATGCCCTATATGTTTTCTTAGTGCTTCTCACTTCCAACGAGTCTCACTTCAGCCACAATTTACATCACCATAACTGACACGGAACCCGGGAGATGTCTGAAGACCTGGAGTGAAATCTTTGTCCTACTGAAGTCAATGGGAGTCTTTTATATTGATTTCAAGAAGGCCACGATTTCACCCATAATCTTGCTCCCATTAAACTGAAGGGCAAAACTAACACATATTTCAGTGGTGCAGGATGTAACAGAACAGTAGCCATGGGTGGGAAGTGAAGAAGAACACTGTAGTCCATTGGAAGATTCTTGGCTCTCACCTACCATAAAGTCTTCAATAATTAGTACTTCCAATTTTAAGGTTTAACTGAAAATTATTAATTTAGCTCTAGAGAAAAGAAGCAGAGTAAATGGGAAATATTAGTGTATTATGAAAAAAGTACCAGATAAAGTTTTCATATGGTTCCTATCCTCAGTAATTTTGAGCTGGTCAGTTTTACAGTAATAATTAATAAGACAATGAACCTCTAACACACCTGGACGATCTCAAAGGACTTTAATAAACATTAAGGTGACCTGCAAAAGAATTGAGTTTGTGTACTTGTGTGTGCATATATATGAGAGAGAGAAATTCACAGATTCAAGGCCAGAAGGGACCATTCTGATCATCTAGTCTGACCCCTGTATAACACAGGCCACAGACCTTCTGCAAAATAATTCCAAAAGAGTATCTTTTAGAAAAACCATCCCAGCTTGATTTAAAAACTGTCAGTGCTGGAGAATCTACCAATACCTTTGGTAAATTGTTCTAATGGTGAATTACTCTCACCATTAAACATTTATGTCTTATTTCCAGTCTGATATTGTCTAGCTTCAACTTTCAGCCGTTGGATCATGTAGTATTGAAGAGCCCATCATTAAATATTTGTTCCCCAGGTAGATACTCATAGACTGTAATCAAGTCACCCCTTAACCTTCTCTTTGAGTCTATGACTATAAGGCATGTTTTCTAATGTCTACATCTTTAATCATTCTCATGGCTCTTCTCTGAACCCTCTCCAATTTATCAACATCCTTCTTGAATTGTGGACACCAGAATTGGATGCAGTATTCCAGCAGCAGTCACATTTATGCCCAATATAGAGGGAAAATAGCCTCTCTTCTCCTGCTCAATTCCCGTCTTTATATATCCCAGAATTGCATTAGCTCTTTTGGCCACAGAGTCAGACTGGAATCTCATGTTCGGCTGACTATCCAAAACAACCCCCAAATCCTTTTCAGAATCACTGCTTCCCAGGGCAGAGCCCCCATCCCGTAAGTACGGCCGATATTCTTTGTTCCTAGATGTATACATTTAGCCGCATTAAAATGCATATTCTCTGCTGGCACCCAGTTTATTTAGTGATCCTTACTGCTCTGTATCAGTGGCCTGTCCTCTTCATTATTTACCACTGCCAATTTTTGTGTCATCTGCAAACTTTATCAGTGATGATTTTATGCTTTCTTCCAAGTCATTCAGCCCTCATGGGCCGAGTGTTTTTGACTCTAGCATAGGAAAGGTTTTCTCCCACATGTTAACAATCCCTCCCCTCCCTCCCCAAAAAAAATATTGTGTTGAAAAACAAATGGTGAAAAGCAGGTATAAGCATTCATAGGTCATATCATGTGCCAATGGAAAGTTTGCCATTGGCTTCAATACGACCAATATTTGGCTGTATGAACAGTACTGTATTAAGAATTAAACCAACGTTCTGTGAAAATTTGAGGGCCAAATATACTTTTTTTTCCTGGCACATTATGCGGTTGCTTGTCCACATTTTTCTACCTTAGCAAACTCTGTGCCTGTGTGAAAGCATAGAGAGGCCCTTATTTTTAAATCACAGCATTCTAAATGTAACAAACAGAATTTTTTGGCCAAGTGCTTTTGCTTAATGCTGCCATGTGGAAGACTCCGGGTCAACACACAGACCCATCGTATCATTCCGCAGCTCAACAAGGCATGGAGTGCATCCAAGTCTCCACTGGAACACACAAAGTTTACTTCCAGGCAGGCAAGTCAACCTAGATACAATTTACATGGAGCTACTATTGGGTGGGTGCATAACTGGTTGGAAAACCGTTCCCAGAGAGTAGTTATCAGTGGTTCACAGTCAAGCTGGAAGGACATATTGAGTGGGGTCTTGCAGGGATCAGTTCTAGGTCCGGTTCTGTTCAATATCTTCATCAATTGTTTAGATAATGGCATAGAGAGTACACTTATGAAGTTTGCAGACGAGACCAAGGTGGGAGGAGTTGCAAGTGCTTTGGAGGACAGGATTAAAATTCAAAAGGATCTGGACAAACTGGAGAAATGGTCTGAAGTAAATAGGATGAAATTCAATAAGGACAAATCCAAAGTACTCCACTTAGGAAGGAATAATCAGTTGCACACATACAAAATGGGAAATGACTGTCTAGGAAGGAGTACTGTGGAAAGAGGTCTGGGGGTCAGAGTGGATCACAATCTAAATATGAGTCAACAGTGTAACACTGTCATAAAAAAAAGCAAATATCATTCTGGGATGTATTAGCAGGAGTGTCGTAAGAAATACATGAGAAATAATTCTTCTGCTCTACTCCGTGCTGATTAGGCCTCAACTGGAGTATTGTGTCCAGTTCTGAGCGCCATATTTCAGGAAAGATGTGGACTGATTGGAGCAAGTCCAGAGAAGAGCAACAAAAATGATTAAAGGGAAAACATGACGTATGAGGGAAGATTGAAAAAATGGGTGTGTTTAGTCTGGAGAAGAGAAGACTTAGAGGGGTCATGATAACAGTTTTCAAGTACATAAAAGGTTGTTACAAGGAGGAGGGAGAAAAACTGTTCTCCTTAGCCTCTGAGGATAGGACAAGAATCAGTGGGTTTAAATTGCAGCAAGGGCAGTTTAGGCTGGACATTAGGAAAAACTTCCTAACCATCAGGGTGGTTAAGCACTGGAATAAATTACCTAGGGAGGTTGTGGAATTTCCATTGTTGGAGATTTTTCAGAGCAGGTTGGACAAACATCTGTCAGGGATGGTCTAGTTAATACTTAGTGCAGCCTTGAATGCAGGGGACTGGACTAGATGACCTCTCAAGGTTCCTTCCAGTCCTACATTTCAATGATTCTATAAAGGCAGCCTATATAGCCCTGCTGCAGGTACCAAGCAGCCTCATTGTCACTCAACGATGATGCTTTTCATGTGATTAAGGAGCTCCTAGGATCAGTCTATTCTCATCCAGAAAGATGGTGACAGCAACAAAGGACTGAGAGGCTAGGGGAAAAGAGTGGGATCAGCAGGATTTTTCCATGCCTCACCATCCCCCAAAACAAAACACTGTAAAGGACTTTGTTTTACTAGCTTGCAGCATCCATTTCCCAGCCAAGTTATTCCACTTTCCCACTAGATCTTGCAATCATTACAACTGACTGCAATGTTACTTGGCTTAGGGCTGATTGGACACAGACTCCCTGTTGGATAAGCTCACTCACCAAGTCTGACATAGCCTCAGCGGCCATTTTCAATGCCAGCCCTAAGACTTTATTTTCTTTCCTTTCTGGGATCACAGTCAAAAAAGGGAAACTTCAACATCTCTTCCTGGTTACGTGTAAAACCAATGCCCTGCCTGTTTGTGATCATTAAAAATCCCACGGAGCCTTTTGCAATAAAGGAGACAATCTGGTGTCATAGCCAAGTGTCACAAGAGGTGTTTATTTTCATGTAAAGCCAAAGTTGCTCCACCAAAGTCAACGGAGTTACTATGGATTTATACCTGTTTACAGAAGAGCAGAGTTTGGACCACTGTTTAGGAATCTTTCTGGATCAAAGGTGTCATAGGAATGTAAGGATTCTGAAAGGTATTATTTTTGTTTTCTTAAATTTGGTGAATTCAGAGATAAATAATAATACTCTGCACTTCAGTGCCTGCATCTGAGGATCTCAAAGCACTTTACAATAGGAACTGATCTCGATCCTCACAATACCCTGCAAGACAGGGAGAACAATAGTGACCTATTTTGCAGCTATGGAAAAAGAGGCACAGACAGGTTAAATAACTTTTCCCAGGTCACACAGGGAATCAATGGCAGAACCAGGAACGGAACCCAAGAGTAAATACTGACAGCTCCAGAATTTATTCACTAAATCACACTACTAAATGCAAGCATGGCACATGGGAAAGCGTCCCCCTACCGTTCTGCTTACGAACCTTGATCGTGACCTGCAGTACCACACCATCTCTGCTGTTTCAGTCCTACCCAGTTAAAGGAACCAAAGTGAACACAACTTCTTGCAACATCAAGTTCATGACATGCCAAGGAAGGAGCAGAGCCAGTCCAGAGAAGTTATGATTCGGTCCAAAAGGTTGTGAGTTATGGTTCTGCATTGGCCAAGATTCCAGCCTATGTGGAACGCAAGCATCCGCTCTTATGCAGCTAGGAAATACTGCACAGAGAAGATTCCTTCACAGAGAATGTAGAGGTAGAGAAAGGAAAGGGGAGGGAGGAAATGGAAGGAAGGGAAATGGAGCATAAAAAGACAACTGAGGGATTTTTCTGTTTGTTTTTGAAAAGCATAACTGTAAATTAAAACATAAATGGCAACCACTTAACCAAGAGAAAGGCATTTCTCCCCATACCCCCAAAGGTTGCTTTGACAGAGCTATGAATGAACATGTCAAGCCTTTGACAGTGATTTGCCTGAGATATGTCACCCCCTTCTCCTCTCTCCTGGCGTGGTGCCAGCTCACAGCCTTATAGATATGCGAACTCAGTTCACAGCAGGGAGCATCATGCAAAGGGGGAATGGGGGATATGTAAGGGGGGGAATGACTCGTGCCTTCACGTGGATACGCTTTCCTTCATAAATTAGTTAGGCAGCCGTTAGGAGATAAAGAAATTATCTGATGGCTGTCGAAGCAGGCGCCGCTAGATTACACTTGAAGGAACTAAAAGATACATAAGCAAAAAATATATATATCCATATCTCGCCGACTTTCTTCTGCTTCTTGCTTCCTTCCTTTGAAGGAAAAGCTTTTAGTTACAAACAGGGCTGAGGCAGACCATTGTGGAATCTAACCTTAAAAAGAAGAGGGAAATACATATGAAATGACAGGGAGAGAGAGAATTTCTGGCTAGGGAGGGAAAACGTAACATTAAATTACGCACAGCAAGAAAACAAAGTTGCAAAGGAAACCATACAGCACTCCTGAACCCACTGGGTATTACCATTCTCAGCAAAGCCAAAATGGAATGGTTTTGGCAAAGCCTAACCCTGCTCTGAGATCTTAGAAGTCAAATAACGACTTTAGGTATAGATGAAAATTAACTGAGAGTGATTTCCGATTTCAAAGGTAGTCATTCCTAATTCTGAAATAGATTTTCATCCAGGAACAAGCCGCGGCTGCTCTGATTATTTATGATTGTCAACAGTTCTGAACCTAAACCCAATGCCCACTGGGGGAGGAAAAAATCCGCCTGACCAGATCCTCAGCTGGCATAAATCAGCATAGCTCTGTTAATTTACAACAAAACTCCAGCAACCTGTCTTGCGCTTTGTCTTCCTAGAAACACACATTTTACCTAGTATTTTACATATCGATAAACCCATCAGGACTTAATTTAAAGCATATTTTAAGCTAAGCAAAGAAACAAAATACAAACCCAAACAACTTATGCAGGCTTCATAGAAAGATACAAAGAAGATCCGGGAACAAAAGTTATCAGGGCAATTCAGCGCCTGCTGTCTTTTGCCCTCTACCCTAATTTAAATTGTCAGGATTATCACCGTAATGCTCAGTTTATGAAGTGTGGGGGCAATTTGTATGGATGGCACTTGCTGCCCTGAGCTTCAAGCTGCCTTTCCGAATCTTTCTGGTAATTCATCAGCACTCCTCTCTAGTCTGTTGCCCCCTCACATACACTGGCACGATGATTTGGAAGAGAACAAGATATGCCACTACATACAAGCCAAGCCACCCGCCTGCCCCAATTAGACACACATTTTTCCGATCAGGTAACTGTGGGTGAATTACACTCCACTCTTCTAGAGGCCCGTAATCTTATGGCAAGCAAGTTTTATTACGAGGATTACATTGAAAAAATCAGACAATATACTCAGTGTAATTTGGCTGTACTGATTTCAGAACGGCTAAAATACATTCACATACAACTCCTCCGGGCAAGCTGAGGCACGCAACATCTAAGGACACCCAATGAGCCGCGACTAGCTCAACAACAGGTCTCCTTAGCTGGTATAACTGCTCAGGAGACACTGCTCCTTAAACGTGTCAAAAATACCCCAAAGGATGAAACTTTGCTAATTAAAATTAAAGTAAAATAAAAACAGGCAGTTTTACCTCTTTACCCCTTCCCGTCAAAGAAACAAAAATAAACTTTCCATCTGGAGTTAAAAACTCACAATAATGTGGGATTTCACCTTTAAAATGTCAGTGCTACTTGTTACATGGGGGGGGGGGGGAGAGAGGGAGAAAAATCTGTCAGCTTAGACCTCCATGTCTTGCTGGTGTCTGCTTAATAGATTGTTTCCTGGGATGATGGATGGCTCTTTGTTAGACCACTAAATGGCTCACCGCCTAGAAGAATCCGCTATTTGTTGCCAATGTTAGTTTATTTCAAGAATTCAAAACCAAACTAGAATCTGGGCGGCTCCACCCTATTTATACACCCACAAAATAAAAGCCAGTTCGTTTGTGTATTGTCGTTTACGGGTCTGCACTGCAGTGATTTGACTTGGCTGTTGTTCTGAACGACAAGAGACATTGATACGAGAAGCACAGGAAGGCGTGAATGTCCAAATGGCTGATGAGGCGGTTGGGACAGGGTGGTAGAGTAAAGAGCGCTCCAAAGCAGCAGTGAGTAGCAAGGATGGGGAGGATTCACGCTAGGATGCACAGCCCTGGTTAGAGGTAGGCTCTTTCCCTCCTAAATTGTTAGGAAGACTTTAGTGTTCACAACAACTTCAGGACTGATGGCTCCCAGACACAGAACTCCTATTTATACACAACGCAGGCAGAGGCAGTGCAAACTTCTCCCACCTCTCTATGGACCTCATGTTGGGTCACCTCTAAGGGTCAGAAGGCAATTCGGGCTTCATGACACGTTCATCCTTGGTTTTATTCAGGAGGGAGCTGAGAGAGGGACTAACAGGGTGGTGGGTTTTATGATGTGGATGCTTGTCCATTGAGAACTAAGGCCGCATTTCATGCAGACTGCCGAACAGCCATCCATATGTAGGCTCTGGGCATCCTGTCTGGCCTTCCTCAGCCCTACTCCCACATTCTTTGACTAGCCAGAGCTGGCAAGTGCTGCTGAAGCCTCCTCCCCGGGCTTTGCAAATACACCTCACTCTGCGCCTGCAACACTCATGTCATGCCAGTGCCGGGGCCCTGTACAGTTCTACCAGACTCTCGTAAATAGGACTTGCAACAGTCTCTACTATTGCAGTCCTGGGCCTAAACATATGGCACAGCTTGGTCAACTCTCTCTCAACTGTGACCTCTAACTCCCCAGTTATGCCAGTCCTGGATCTCTGCATGAACTCTGACAACATGGGCAAGTGTTCAGTAGCCATTAGAGATGCTCACTTGACTTGTGACCTCCAGTAGGCAAGGTCTGAATGCACCGCTTTAAAGGTAACAATTGTGCACAACAGATCCCTTCCTTGCCATCCCCCCCACAGTAAATGTGTCATACTGATGATTTTATAGGTGTTAGTTCTCTCTTTTTGCCATTCTGTGGCTAGTCCTGAAGCACAAGAATTAATAACTCTTATTAAAACCCGTACAAGACCCAGTCCCTCTGCAAGTGCCATGGAAGGTTAATTAGCTGAGATGAGCTGAAACTTTTGTTCAGGTTTCTGACTCACTTAATCTTGTGAGAAGCCAGCGAGTTGACATATTCTGCCTCCGAAGGAGTCAGGACGAGCAAGCTGTTCCCGTGACAGCCAATCCGAGCCGTCCTCCCAATTCGGTGGACGTATTCTGCAGGCGAAGCCGGAGCGTTATACTTCAAAAGGAAACAGGAGAGAGAAAAGGAGGAATTAACAGAACACAGTGTGTTAATTATAAACAAGGCACCTCGTCTATTAACCTAGAAAGGATCTGGGGGCCTTGCCTTCCTTAGAAAGGGGCTGTTTATAAAGAACCCATCGGACTGATCCCTGGAACCATCACTCAACCCAGCCTCATCAGCCATAGCAGGGTTTTGACATGAGAATGTGACACATTGGCCAAGTTTCAGATAATAGGACAGTTTCCCCGTCTCAATGTCTCTCTTCGCTTTTTACATTTTATTTCTACACAGGCTTGTCAGTAATCTGTTTGCCTTTTTTTTTTTAAACAAGATTGCCCACACAGAGCAATAAGCTGCCTGCGGTACATTTGAGAGGAAAGCTGCCAGGAGAAAGGAGAAGGATTCAAATTCAAAGTCAGGCTAAATTGCTCTGGTTTATTTAAAGTGAATCAGTGCTAGTTACTCGGCAGAAAACAACCACAAGCAAAGTACCGGTGCACAGCTCTTTATGTTGGAGGTAGGTGAGGGATACAGACCAATTGTCTTTCCAGCTCTACCCATCAAACACTATTAACATTTTGATTAAGCGCCCAGTAATAAACCAATGACACCCATTTACTTCAACAGGCATTAAATTTGCAGGATCTGGTCCTATAAAGTGGGACACTTCCTCCCCCCAACCTTCTTGGAAAACATCACACAGAGATACTGCTTAGAAGTAAGCCCTCTGTGTTTACCTGGAAAAAACCCAACGACCAAAGCCCATTTTAGTGTTTATACCTGCGCCCTTTGGCAAAATCTCCACTGGCTAGAGGTGTGAATAAGATGCTGTGAGCAATCTAATTGCTCCCTGCAGGTCAGTGCTCAGGGACACTGCTCTCAGGACATCGGAGCTTTCGCCTTCTGGACAAGCAGAAGTCACCCTAGGCCTTAGATAATTTGCACTGTGTTCAAGCATTGGCAACTATATCTTTGGATAAATAAATTGGGCCTGCAAACTAAAGACTTTGCCCCCATCCTCCGCTGACCGGCTATCTTTTTTTTTTTTTTTTTTTTTTTTAAGCTAAAATTAAAATCAGACTAATTACATTGAGGGGTGTGTGTAGCGGGGTGGACACCCTGCTCCTGCCCTGAGGAGGTTAAAGCAGCCCTGGAGAGGGCTGTGGCGGAGAAATGCTAGGCTGATTGGGGGGGAGCAGCCACAGGTGGGGCTACACCCCAGTCAGGCCACAGCTGGCCCTATAAGAGGGCTGAGCGCCAGAGACTGACAGAGACACTCGCTCTAGCTCCCTAGAGAGAGAAGGACCTGGCTGCCTGGGAAGCTGAGGAGGGGACCTAGGGTGGAGCAGTGCTGGGGAAGGGCAGAAGGAGCTGGGGAGCTCCAGCCTAGAAAAGCCCCAGGCTGCAGGCCGAGTTAAGGGCCCACAAAACGGGTACTAGGGCTGCAGAGGGGTGGCTCAGGAATAGGCAGAGGCAGCTAGTCCAATCCCCCTTGCTGATGATGAGTGGTTTATAGACTGCAGTCTGCCCCAGTGAGCGGGGGCTCGATGGAGACTGACAGTAGCCACTGAGGCAAGGTGGGGATAGAGGGTAGGGGGTTCCCTTGGGAGGGGAGGCCCAGAGACTGTGGGTTGCTGAGGTGGGCAGAACTCCTGGGCAAAGGGCACCAGGGTCCTGGAGGGACACGGGGGCCAGCGGCAGGCAAGACATCATCCGGCCTGCAGTGGGCACTCTGGAGCGGGAAAAGAGCGAATTCCCTGGACAACCAGCAGGAGGCGCTGCGCCAGTGAGTCATTGCCCCGCCACAACGTGCTAGAAATTAAAAAGCCTTTTTGTTGGTGAAGACACCATGCTATTACCCAAGTGTTACTTAGGGTCCATCTACACTGCTGCTGGGAGGTGGCAGCACTTTAGGCCAGCTGCCCAGGTACGTACCTAGGATCTTGGACAGGATTATACTTGGGCAGCTAGTTTGAGCTGCTGTCACAGCCACATTGCTAATTTTAACATGCTGGCTCGACCAAAGCTAGAGCGTGCACAAATTACACCCCCCAGCTGCAATGGAGATGGACCCTTAGTACGTGAAAATCTTGGGTTCAATATTTCTCCTTGTATTTTTCAAAGTCAACATGTAAAACTTACAATTATTTTAAAGTTAAAAACAGTATTTCACATACACTCCTCTCTCCCTCAGTCCTTGAACTTACAACCTTGGCTCGATCCAGCTCCCTCTGAAAAGAAGGGCAAATCCTGCTGTGGAACAAGAGGGTACCTGGAAATCCAGTGACCCAGAAGGAAGCTTGGGCCCCGATCCTGTGGGAACTACTGCATCTGTGGACTACGGCACTTACACAGAGTCTGTAGGACTCGACCTCGCATGAACCCCCGGCTTTCCGGGATTGTATCCAGGTATAAGAGTATCAATACAAGGTTTCACTTGTCTGAACATGAGGGTATAATATTTATTTACACGCGCACACATGGAAACCTACCTGAACAATCCATGTGACCTGAGGCAGGTCTAATCCTCGTGCTGCGACATCCTTTAAAAGTAATTTAAAAAAATAAAATTTTTAAAAACAGTTTAAAAAATAAAGGCAGATACATCATAGATACTCAGAATGATCCATATTTGGGGAGATGCAGAGTTTAAGGCTATGGGAGTTTTACATATTTTGGTTTTTAAACTTTCTATCCGTCTCCATTTAAACAATGTTTCTGAGTTAAACAAACACAAAAGTCGAAAAAGGGTTTTTACAAAACCAGAAATATTTTCATTATTTTGGGCCAGACCCGAACAGATGTAAATATACCCATTTCAATGGAGTTACGCTGATTTATGCTAGCTGAGTCTTTGACCCTTTAAATTCTATGGGAGAGATTCTGCCACCCTCATGCTGGTGATGTCTTGCTTCTTGATTTGTGCCACTGAAGAAAATGGAAGTGCTCAGACAGTAAGATACTGCCACCCTTAGTCACATTGGGTAGTAGTATGTAGCCCTGTGAAAACAATGTTACTGTTTGAATTTAAGCCTTCCAATGCAATGTTTGCAATCTGGATGCTGCAGCTTGTGTTAGTGCATGAGAGCCTAGGAGTGGAAACCGACTTGCCCGAGTTTACTTTCCAAGCACCTGCTTCTTATTTAAAAGGTCAACAAGCACTTCAGTAGAGACCAAGACTTGCAGGGAGCGGGTGGGACCTGATCTTGCCATTTGATTTACACCAAACGGGTTTTGATTTGGAGCAATAAAACTCAACCCTGAAGAGAAGGGTCTGAAATCCTGCCACGGCTGGGAGAGTTATATGAAGCACTGTCTAGTGAACTGGCCCACCAACTTACAGAAGGACTTTTGAGTGAGGTCCTTTGACATACCCACAGCCAGTGCAGATTACAAACAAACCTCTTCAAACAGGTCTTAAGCTTTCAATATTGCCCTCCAAAATAGCTTCAAAATCCCCATCCCTGATTTTCTGCAGCATCAGTATCATCCTTACACATTCCTTGGATTTAGCAATCGCCCCACTCAGTACAGTGGAGGTATGCAGATTTGACTCTGCTGGGAAATGTTTTGGAACACATGTATCTTTCAGCTCGTTGCAAAATAGAACACATTAAGAATGTAAGCAGGAGCCTAATGTGCTAAAAATGTGTCAGCCGCCCACTGAAGTGTTTTCATGCAACTCCCACGCACGTGAAAGACTAGGGAGCCGAAGTTACAGCTGCAAAGGCCTTCCCATGAACGCCAGCCAGGTTACACTGTGGCTCCAAGTGAAGTCAAACAGGAGCCACTTTGCACAGAGCCCACTTAGGACATGTAGACACCTGCGGCTGGCCTGTGCCAGCAGACGCAGGCTCATGGGGCTCGGGCTCAGGGGCTGTTTAATTATGATGTAGTTTGGGCTTGGGGCTGCAGCCTGAGCTCTGGGATGCTCCCACCTTGCAGGGCCATAGAGTCTGGGTTCCAGCCTGACCCCCGACATCTACACTGCAATTAAACAGCCCCTTAGCCCACGTCAGCTGGCACAGGCCAGCCGCGGCTGTCTAACTGCAGTGTAGACACACCCTTAGAAGTCAACACATCCTTTCGTTCTGAAGCGCTCATTATGAAACGGCTCACTCCTACAGTCAGATGAGCAGAGGTGCAAAACGTCACATAAGAACATTGAAGCAAATAAATAAGGAGAAATCAATTTTGCAGCAGTATGGACGATCAGAGAGGCCAATACCCCCTGTTCCTCTGACAAGCCCCAGGTTGAGAACCACTGCTGTAAATAGCATTATCCCCCTTGTACACTTGGGAAAGCAGAGAGAAAAATGAAGAGGTTAATTCTTGTCCTAACGGAGAGTCGGGGTAGGAGCCGGGATTAGAATTTAACAGGAGTTCCAGGCTCCCAGCCTCCCGCTCAGTTCATTAGGCCATGCCGCCTTCTCGGTATCAGCAGCAGGATTCAGTTTAGTTTGCTAATTACTAACATTTTTCTCTTGAGGATTATACTAGCCTTTTAAAACTAGGTCATGTGATTTACTGGTAATTGGAAAGCTCCGCAAACCTTCAAAGATTCCTCAATATCAGCCCACGGGGCTCTCTTGTGGATCCTATTCCTATAAACGGTGTAACGTGAAAGCAGCACAGTACAGTTAGGAGGTAGAACTCTCAGCCTACTCGCCTTCTGCTGCTAGGACACCCCATATGCGATGAGATTCTTACTTCATAAACCTTCATAAAATATTCTTTGGCAATCTCCACTGGGAAGGTACCAGACAGAGCTACAGAACGGTGGGGATAAAGATCCATTTTACAAGCACTAACTAAACTAGATGGTCACATTTAGCTGTTCTCAATGCTCCAGAGGTTACATTGGGTACGTCTTCACTACCCGCCGGATCGGCGGGTAGTAATCGATCTAGCGGGGATCGACATATCGTGTCTCGTTAATACGCAATATATCGATCCCCGAACGCGCTCCCCGTCGACTCCGGAACTCCACCAGAGCGAGCGGTGGTAGCACAGTCGACGGGGGAGCCGCGGCCATCGATCCCGCGCCACGTGGACCCCAGGTAATTTGATCTAAGATACTTCGACTTCAGCTACTCTATTCGCGTAGCTGAAGTTGTTTATCTCAGATCGATCCCCCTCCCAAGTGTAGACCAGCCCATCCTGGCATCAGTGAAGTCAATGAGGTTTAAATTTGATTTGACCAACTCCTTCAGTTCCGCCCAGCTATTCGATTCCATTCTTAAGACCCAGTTAATAGAAGTGAGATTTACCACACTCAACAGATATATGAGAATGAGCGCTGACTCGCCCTGGTCCACTTTATAACTAGATACGCTGCCAAACTCAATGAGTTGGAGCACACCAGGCACAGTACAATGCAGGTCAGTAATGAACATGCTAATATCATCTCTAGTACAATTAGGGCCAGATTTGCACATGGCCTCCATTTCTGCAAGTGGAGTTTTGTGCCCACAAGTAACTGTCCCTATGCTTTTGAGCCCCAAAGAAATTGCTGGTGCAAATATCAATAATTCCATCTCTACCCAGCTGTTCTGAAACACAACCAGGTAGCTATCACTTAGCTACGAAGAGCCAGGCCTGCAAATCAGTGAGTGCAAAAAGGAGACCACAGTTATTTGTTGGCACAAGAACTGCTCCCACAAAAACAGAGGTTGGGGCTGAAAATCTGGCTCTTAATTTCACATCTTTAGTGGAAACGATAGAGACCCAGGGATTAGAGGTGAGAAAATACTATTCTGCATCCCTGAGGAAGTCCAGAGGATCTTCCATTTAATGCTCCCCTTAGTTTTTCCAAGGCACATGACACAAGCGAGAAAATGCTCTTTGCAGCCTATCAACACCACTCCTTAATCAGCTGTAGGGATCCCTGCTGGCCCAAGCCAGGAGCTCCTCCTCCCACCTGGTGCCTGAGTGCACTGCCTCCACAGCTCTCAACAGCGATGGGCCTTCCAGCCGGCAGTGGGAGGAACATGGAGGCTATTTTACAGGAATGATGTGAAAGGAACAGCAATAGAGCAATAAGAAAAAAAACGCAGAAGCCATATACACGTGTTTCATCTGATCCCATCTGCAGCTAGACGGGAAGCCGCGGAAGGGCATGGCATCAGGACGTATCCAGCCTGGGGAACCATTGAAATTGGTGGAATTTCTGCTCTCACCGATTCTTGTCACCAGATTGTGTTAGTTGCCTGTGGCAGGATGAGGGGTCGGGGAAGTGACTGAGGAAGCTAAACAAGGTGAATTGCCACAAAACATTACAGATGGACATGAAACTTTTGCTTGGGCCTCGGTTCACTTGGTCGCTCTTGTGCAACCTAATGACGGTGAAAGAAATCACTAAAGTCGCTTTTGAAAGACACTCAATGGCGAGGTCTTGAAGACCCTGGGCTTGACAATTGGTTGCCTACATGAGGCCTAGAAGTACAGATGGAAGGCAGCTTGCTCAGGTGCCAGGCTGTCAGTTGGATTAAAATGACTCATTTATTTACCAAAGAACCTCACAAAGTGCTTTAGCTAACAGGGAGAGAGGGCCTAACAGCTCTCCGAGCTGGGGAAGGAGCTATCCTGCCTACCCGGCCTGCCAAAAGTCATTACTGCCGAGTGTGGAAAGCCATCAGCAGGGTAGAGACCCCCACCGGCAGGGTGACAGATTGGGCTGCGTAATCAGAGGAGGAAGGAGAGAGCACAGAAGCTGTCAGAGGCGAAAGCTCTTGGCTGGGGCCGCCAGAAAACTGGCAAGATGAGTTAGCATGACTGAATAAACAGCAAACAATCTCCAAATGATCTTTCCTCTCTCCCTGGAAGAGATGAACTTGTTTAAAAGGCACATCCCAAAGGAAGCTGCGCAGAACTTTAACTGCAGGAAACCCTTGGAGAGTCACAGCCTCTCTATTCTTTGTTTGCCAGACTACTTTGCATGGCAAAAAAAAAAAAAAAATTATATTATATAAATAATAAAAGAAACAAAGCATCACAGGGACTGCCACCGTGGAAAGATGAGTGAGAGAGATGCCAGAGTCACAGAGAAATAAGAAAGAAGAGGGATTTTTTTTCCCCCCACGTCTCTTTGTTAAGTAACAGAAGCCTGGGTTTAGTGAGCAAGACCTGGCACCTTCTGGGTACAAAGCACGTAGAGGGCTTTGTAGTAAAGGGGCTGGGAACTCCCCTACGTGAAACATTTTCATTGCTAGTCAGGGAATGACAACTGTATAGAAGGCACCGGCTGTCAGATAGAGCAGTGAACTAGTGGGCAGGAGGAAGGCACATTTCCTGGCTGCCCCGGGGACGTCTGTGTTAGGTGGCACCTGCAGTTCAGGAATAGTGCTAAGTGTCTCTCTTTCCCTAAGGTATTTATATGGCCCACATCTTCCAGACAGGGCAGTGAGGCACACAGAGAGAGGAAGGGCTTGTCTGTGCAAACACTTCTTTTGTGATAAGCTGGGGTGTGACTTGACCCTGCACTAGTCCGCACATGCTAAGGATCCATGTGGATCCTGCAGCTAAACACTAAAAGTTCCTTCGTGTGCTTTAACCAACTTCCATTTCATGGCGGGGTAGGTAAAGCGCACTAGGGAACCGTTAGGGTGCACCAGCAGGGTCCACGTGGACAGTTAGTGCTCAGCAGGCTAGTGTAGGGTAGATTTATACCCCGGCTTGCCACAAACTAAATGTTCATACAGACAAGCCCTCTGTGACATCCTCAGGATTGCAGAGGACGGCTGTAGTAGAAGAGGGAACAGAATCCAGGTCTCCAGAGTCCCACAAGTATCTTTCTGTCTGTTCCCCTTCTTCTTATTTATCTTCCCGTCTGTCCCCACCCTGCACCCAAGCGCCGAGTATCTTGTAAAGGAGGTTGTCGTAGACTGCGTCTCCTCTCCCAGTCCAGCTTCCTGTTGGAATTGTCTCTTCCAGGAGCAGGTCCCCGGCAAATTGAGGTACCCAGCAAATTGATTCATCTCCTTCTCTTTGTCCAAGGCTCAGTCTCTGCTCTCTACTTCTACCTGGGAAGAAGGTAACTGAAACTTCCCGTTCTCTCACTTCCCACCCAGCCCCACTGCAGCTGGATCCTGTGAGCCCAAGGAACCAACACCAACTTCCCAGCTGTTTATAAAGGGTCCATGCGGAGTATAAACGTACTTAACTAAAGATCACCAGCCCAGAGACATACTCCTGCAGCCGCCTAGTTATGGCTTGAGACAAAGGAACAAAGCAGGGCACAAACCTAGGAACCACTCCTGTTTAAAAACAGGCTAGTTCTCCAACTGCCTTTGCCTAGATTTGTGCTAAAGATGATCGCGGCACATAACTAGAAAGCAACAGGCTGTTTTAAGGAAGCAGAAAGCTTCACCCACCACCAACTGCTGTGCCCTCGCGTGATGCGGTACAGCATTTGGTATGCACTGCAGGTCTTAGATGTTGAGAATCACCCAGTTAAAACCATGGCACAATGATTAGCAGGAGGAAGAGTGTTAAGCCACCAGCCTTTCATTTCTGTGGATTCTGGGTTCCAAACCTGGATCAAAGTTCCAAGTGAAAAGGAATTTTCAAACCAGCCCTTTGTGCCATGTGACCGGCTCAGAAGAGGTGGGAATGTATCGAAATTCAGCAATGAGGTGCATTTGCACAGCTGCACCATGCTCATTATAATGCTCCCTCAATTCTGTGGGTGGATTTTGCTGCTCACTGCCCTTGCACTTCATCCAGCCACTTAAAGCAGATCTGAATGTGTGCACTGATGGGGGATGGAGGGACCAAAACTACAGACTCGATAACTTTGAACATATGCCACACAGAAAAGACAACGTGTTTATGTTCCATCTGCACTTCTGCAGAAAAATGGAGCAATATGTTGTTAGCAAACCTACATTTACTACCCATCGAACCTTCACACAGCCTTGCATGCTGCTTTCTAAATTGCGGTTGGCTTGTAATGAGCTACTTCCCTGAAAATGCTTTTAATATATAGCATGAGCACAGATTCTAGTAAATAACAGTTATATAGTATTTAGCATTACCTGGTATTACTTTCAAAGTATTTTACAAACATCAGTGAATTAATAAGATTTA
Source organism: Malaclemys terrapin pileata (assembly GCF_027887155.1). Lineage (NCBI taxonomy): Eukaryota > Metazoa > Chordata > Testudines > Emydidae > Malaclemys > Malaclemys terrapin. The sequence continues at coordinate 10,083,634 of NC_071521.1, read as the reverse complement.
CAGCCCTCCTCATGTCGGGGTAGATAAATAGTCTCTCGATACTGTTGGGGGAAACCGAGGCACTGTGACTTGATCAAGGTCAAGCAGCAAACGGAAGTGGGGCGTGGACTAGCATCAGATGGGCACATTTTGCAGTTGTCACAATCTGGGAGAAGCAACACGCTGAGTCAAAGGCTCCTCTATGCAGGCTTAGTAATCCCAGTGCAAACTATGGCTTTTACATACCATACAATAAACTACATCACCCCCCAAACCTGCCACCTTTTTCCTTTAAGAACAATGTGTCACAGTAACGAGAGTAATTTCAGAGCTGGAGAGGGTTTCTCAGCTCTAATTACTCCTGATCACTGTAATTTACAAGTTTGCCGTGTGTCGAAATCACCAAGATTCACACGTTTTCAGATCAACAGCTGCCACTATTAGAGAGCAAATCGTGCAGCCTTCTGCACCATTGCAGCAGGCTAGCTGTGGCACCGACGGGTCAGAAGCTAGAAGTGGAAGGTGCCACATCTACACAAGGGTGCCTGCAAACTTCAGTAGAGCATGGCAATTTCCCTCCCCACCCCTGAAGGAAGCTTGAAGGGCAAGCCATGGACAGCAACAAAGCAAAACACATTTATGATGAAGTAGTCCTCTGGTTGGTCTTCCCTTTAATCCCTGCATGTTTGTGTCTTTAACCTTGGAATAGTCATCAAGTCAGGACAGCTTTTCGTTTACTGCACACGTCGGCAAGCTGCCACACACAGACACATTTTCCAAGACATGCAGGTATACAGACACTTTACATATGGTGCCTTCCATGCAAGGATCATAAAGTAATTTACGAAGAGCGGTAGAGTTCCTATTCTACAAGCGAGGGAAACTTCAGCATACAGCAGATAAATGACTTTCCCCTAGAGAGTCGGGATTAGATCAAAGTCTCCTATCACCCAGTCATCCGCTCTAACCAGTAGACAATACTGCCTCCCAGATCAAGACCCATATAGTCTTTTGCATGTTACATTTTACGTTACCTACAGTGCAAAGTAAGATGCCTGTCTTGCATTGTAAGAACTCCTGGAACACTGCTGTCCTTTCCTAGAGGATAAAAGAAACACAGCACATGTTTATACTCTGTTGTAAAGCAAATAAAGAAAATTTAACAGTTTATGTTTGAACCCTCTTCATCTTCCATCATTTCTGTCCAGCTTCAAGAAGTGGGTGGAATTCTACGGCTCCATCCCACCACACCTTAGGAGATTTGGAAGTGAAAAAATCTATGGCAATAGTGGTGTCACTCCACACAGTAAAGACTATCACACCATCAAGGAAAGTGCAACGTCTGGTGCTGGCCCAAATGCATACGCCCAACTCAAGATGGCCAACATCCCAAGGGCTTGTGAAGTCGCAGGGGGGTGATGTGGGGAAAGGACCCACCAAAGAAGGAAACAGTAGTTTACATTGGACTAGAGGGAGGCAGGTCTAGTTGCTGGCTTAGAAATAACTCTGCCTGGGAGAGTCTATGAGGTTCCCCCTAGTGGTCAAGTTGGGTTAAAGCACTGTGACAGTGGAAAAAAAAATCACTGCTTTCCCCTCCCCCAATCCATGCAGCACTCCCCTCTTGGGGGGTTTAAGTATTAGAATCATCAACTGCTGCGCTGAATGAAACATTTTCTCAAACCCACTCTAAAGCGAGACCCTCCCTGCCATTCCCCCATCAGCATCCCCAGGAAGAGGCTTGCATGTGGGGAAGCAGCTTAGCCTTGTCACCAAGTCCTGGGCCATATAAACTGAATTCTCACCGGAGACGTCTCTCACCCTAACAGAGCTTGGAACATGGGCTCATCTGACATCACCTCACACAGCTCTGCCCAGACCTGACACAGCTCTACCAATTCACCTGAGGGTCTACCTGCAGAATCTTTTGTTATTCCAGCCATGGGCCTTTCCTGAACTGAGGCTGTTTATTGCATCCAATCACACTGTATTTTCTTGTGAAATAAACAGGGACTTTGACTTACATCACCCCATCAAACCCACGTGAGGCAATCCTTGAACCCAGGTCTCCAGAGGCAAATGGCTAATGCTTTAATTTAATGTACCACCTGGTCTCCGCCACCTCGCCTCTCAGCTGAGGGAAGTCAGTCAACACGTCCCAATCTACTTTCCTGAGATGTCTTAGATCTCACTCTTTCCATTTCTCTAGCTCAGGCTGTCTCTAGCCTCAAGAATATCACACTTCTCTTTGGTATCTATTGCCAGCAGTTTTTTCCCCCCAAGGTAAAACTGCCCCCACGCTCCAAGCCTTGCTCCAACTCTGATCCCGAGGAATATAGGTCTATTTCTAGCAGAGGGCTAAATGAAAGAGACGTCTATGGAATCTTTACCCGTTTGCCCCCCGGCTGGACATATCATTCTGTTCTGAGGAAGGACAATAGAATCCTGGGCCTCTCTGACATGCCCAACCTTCTCCCAACAAAAACGAAATAAAAGAACACGTTGCATCTTGTTGACACCGACAGCAGCCGTGCTCAGCAGTACCATATGGGATCCACAATTTAGCTCCATTAATGCTCTTAATTTGAAGACATCAAGCACTAATTACACACTGGGTACTAAAAAGGCAAAACCCTTCCCTTGATGCCAGCTACTTAGTGGTGTTCTGTTGCCTTAACAGCTGGTCGGGGTAGAGTCGGACCAGACCAGGCCTGCTCACTCTCAGGCGGGCAGGCTGAGGGAAGGCCAGACTGCAGGACAGTGAAGCACATGTTCCTGGTCTTGGCAGGATGGGAATGAGTGAGAAAAACAATGGCTCTTCACCTCTTGCCTCATCAAATGAGCACTGTTCATTTGCCATCTCTGCCATGCTACTCAGGGCAGTGGCTCTCCCCCTGGGAGAGGGGCAGGGAAGAGGGTTGCTGACTTTTCAAAGATAATGGCTCACACGTTTCACTCTCCTACTAAGAGAGAATGAACATTCACAGCAGAAACTGACACGCTTCTCCTGGCCTCTCGCGTCCTTCTGGATCAAATCCCATTCTAATCAGCTGGTCAGCCAGGCCCTGCACGTCCACCACCAACACACCAGTTGCTTTTGTTAGGTGATCTTTTTTTGAGTTGTTGTAATACAATCCCCTGCCAGACAACTCTCTCCCACGGGACTGTTCTTTGCAGCCAAAGCCAGTCTGCTCAGCTCCATAATAATGGGGCCAACAACTTGTTAGTCGATACACTGGCTGACCGAGTCCTAAACGTTATTTATAATAAACGTTATTTATAAGATTATTTCCTTTGTTAGTCAAAGCACTTTCCTGCCTACCTCAGAAAGCTAAAACCGTAGGCACACGAAGGGGCAACGGTTTAAGTTTGTCCACTGGGAAACACTGTGTGACTGCATCAGCACGCTGAAACAACAGCACAGCTTTTCTGTAGCGCTTCGCAGGTGTGGATCACTGTTCGTATCAATGCGTGGGGAAACCGAAGCCCCCACAAGGTGAAACGACTCACCCAAAGTCACACAATGGATCATTGGCAGAGTCCGGTATAGAAGCCAAGTCTCCGGACTCCCATGCCTGTGCCCTACCTGCTGGACCATGTTGCCACACTTAAGAGGGCTGACCAGGGCTGCAATCAGAAAAGGAGGAGAAGGAAGAGGAAGTTTCTGCTGCAAGACAGCATCTGTAGACCCCTTCACCAGTATTCTGTTCACACCATGTGATCCCTTGGGTATAAAGAACCCATAACATGTCTAGCAGCGCAGCTGCATAGATTCAACAGCACAGTGAGTGACAACTTTCCAGTCCTAGCATCATGTACCAGAGGGGATGATGATACTGACCTCCTTTGTAAAGTGCTTTGAGAGCCACTGATCAAAGGGGCGATATAAGACTGAGGTATTGGTATTATTATGATGTACCAGTTTTACCCCAGTCAAGTAATTGGAAGGTGGTTGTGGAACAAAACAGAGGATGTGAAAACACTTTTCCTGTGGGGTAGGAGATTAGGGTGCGGGGCAAATGAGGACCGTCCTCAGCCCATTCCACTTTTAATACACTCTTCAGCGGTGCTCACCTCCTGTTCCATGTTGCCGTGTAGTCGCAGGAACTTTAAGTGGGAAGATGGGAGTGGCAAACGTTCAGGTTCTTCAGCCTCTTGACCTCCCAGCAGGACTTTCAGGAGGAGCTTGTAGTGGAACTCCACTTGCTCACAGCTGGAGAAAAAAACGATCATCTTGTGGCGTTTTTCAAACTGCAGGGAGAACAAGAACACGTGCACGGCCATGTTTATAAGCCTCTGACGATTCTCTGATCACCAAATGACCTCAATTACTAATACATCCGAAAACGGACAAATTAAAAATGTTGGCACATAAACTGGCTGCTAAAAACAAAAGTTCACATCCCACACAGGAGCCTCCCTACTGACCTAGGAAGACAGAGGAGAACACTCCACGTTGGCACCCTGCACACTCCTCTGGCTCCTAATTCACTTCTGAATACAGATCCAAGTCTGAGATATAATACACATGACCACTGATGGCCTCGGACCAGGCAATGCCCCTCTCTGAGACAGCGGTATGCCACAGGTACACTACAGCTGACAGAGCCTAGGCTGGGATCTTTGGGAGCTGAAAGAAGGGATTTCTCAGTGGAAGGCCCCTAGTTCCACAACTCCTGACCAGAGGAGGTTAGATTGAGCCCAAGTCTGATCATCATCAGAACACAATGCAATTTAGGTATTCGTGTTTCCAAATGGGGGGGGGGAGGGGAAAAAGAGAGAGAGAGAGAGAGAGAGAGAGAGAGAGTGTGTGTGTGTGTGTATCTATCTATCTATATATATATATATAGCTGGCCCCCAATCCCAGATCCCTTGAAAACACACACACACACACACAACTTGGATTCAATGGAAGTTTTGCCCAAGGAAGGAGCTCAGGGTTTGGCTCACAGACAAAATCAGGTGACCACTGAATGACTTCTGGTGCATACAACCCAATGGCCAAACACTGCTACTCGCTTTCATTTTCCGTTGCCTGACCCTACAGAAAAACAGGAGGTAGAACTGCTCATGAGTCACTTCCCTCTAATCAGGCGTGAATACAAGACACGGAACCTCACCTTGCACTTCCCCAGGATAAAAGCTGCTAGCGTGACAAGCCTCAGTTTGCTGGGAACCACCACCACATGCTGCTTGAGCTTCTCCGGTATGGCAAAGCCGTCCTCTTCCATGCGGGCTGGTGAACCAATGGCTTCCTGCTCTGGTGTGGTTCTGTCCCAGGTTTCCTCCACAATGGCAATGCTCACTGGATCATGCAAACTGATATCGGCCAACCTCGTTACTCCTGCACCAAACAAAATCCATTACACACGAAGCAGAAGCTTCTCTGCGCGTAAATGGTAGGAAATCGTTCCGCTTTGTCTCCTTGAGTATTAACGTAGTAAACACGTGCACCTCAAGAGCAACGCGTGCTGTTCTAGAGGAGCAGTAGAGGTCGGCTTGAAATCGATGTAGGTGTAACGTTTTCAAGAAATTGGCAAAACGTTTCGACAAACTTCAATATTCGATACATGAGAGATGTGTGATCTGAGAGAGAGGCATGGTCTTGGCATGCGCTATAACTAGAGGTGCTGGAACAATTTATATAGTGGGGATGCTGAGAGCCATTGAACCAAACTGTAAACTTGGTCTATGATGGAAACCACTTCAAGCCAGGGGGTGCAGTAGCACCCCCAGCATCCTTAATTCCAGCAACTATGTCTATAACTTACCTTCTGTGAGCGTGGCTGAGAGCAGGACATTCTGCCGCCTCTCGCTCTCTGCATTTAAAGCATTGAGTATAACGGTCACATCCTTCTCAAAGCCCATGTCCAGGATCCTGCCAAGAAGATGGAGACCACAGAAGGCATTATGGGAAGCTAGAGGAAAAGAGAAGGAAGAGAAGGCTCAAGGCTACATGAGCCAATTAGGAATATAGGATGTGCCATAGTGGATTAGACAAGTGGCCTATCTAGTCCCGTATCCCATCTCCAACAGTGGCCAGCACCAGATGTGTCAGAAGGTGCAAGAATCCCTGTAATAGACAATTGTAGAATAACCTGCCCAGAGGGGAAATATCATCCAAACCCCAGGCACTTAGTGGTTGGTTTCTGCCCTGGAGCATGACGGTTTAGATCTCTTATTTTTAAAATATTGAATACATAATCTAATGTAGCTGTAGAGGTTCTCGTTATCCATGTCAAATGTCTAAGCACTTAAAAGTTTACCTGTCGGCCTCATCCATAATCAGCCACTGTATACGACGGAAGTGAATGCACTTTGTGGACTTGATGTGATCAACCAGGCGGCCAGGAGTTGAAATGAGGATATTTATTCCTTTACGTAATCTGTTTAGATTAAATTAAATAAAGAGTTCACAGTTTATCCTTCATCTGGTAATAGCAGTGATCTGGATTTGGGAACTGGAGCCCACAGAATACAGGGGAGAAATCCCATCTCCACTAGAGTCAATGTCAGAACTCCCATTGACTTCAGTGGGGCCAGGATTTCACTCTAGTTCTTTAAAGAGAAGCTGCTTCACACAGCTAAAAAGCAACCAAGGACGACTCATCCCTAGTTGGCAAGAGATGCCTCTGAGTTTTCAGCTTTACCCTGCAGAAGTTACACATGCTGCTGTGCAAGAATGGGATTATCATATCATAGCTCACCTCGCTCTTCAGGTTATCTACTACACTAGCTCTTCATTTCCAATCATTAATACAAATAATATGTGGCACTAATATGGAGCTTTCTATCTTCAACATGTGTACAAATACAGCTAATTAATGCAACCCCCTGCGAGATAGGTCAATATTTTAATCTCCATTTTACACAGGCAGGGTTAAATAACTTTCCCAAGGCCACAAAGTGAGCCAATGTCAGAGATTAAAACACAGACATTCCTGGTTCTCAAGTCTTGTCCTGATAAATGCAGGGGGGTTTCCTACGTCAGTGATAAATTTAAATAACGGGGGTTTGAGGCTATTATGAGCATAAATATATGTGCACTCACACACAATTTGCTTATATATAAACAATAATATAAAAATACAGATCTCCACACACACCCTATATCAGGGTGGACTGATTTAAATCATCACAGTTAATCATGACTTAAATCAGCAAGCAGGAAACCTAAATTTTAAGAATTGATTTTAAATCTTCTCTTGCATTTGTACTTTTTAGTTATTTTCCTTAACAAAACAAAAACAAACAAACAAAAAAAAGAGTTCATTCTCACTGGTTGGTAACAATTAAAATATCTTGATTTGCAACTAAATATAGCTTTTACACTAAATTTGGTACTTGTTTTTGCTAACCAGGAGGATACACTATCTCTATATACATTTACTTTAGCAATGTTCTAGCTGGACGTACATTTCATTGAATTTTACATGGTTTATTATGTTAGCTAATGGGGAGTGATGCATTACTTATTTACTAGATGATAATTTGTGATTTTTTTCAAGCCGCACTTGGATGGAAACTGGAATTCAATTAAAATTACACAAAACCAGCATTTTAAAATTGTGCTGGATGCATAAGAAAAAAAAAGCAAGTTTATCAGAACAAGCTCTGCCTTTAAAACTGGTTTCTTAAACAAAGGAAATATTAACTGTAGTTAGTGAACTGATGGATTATTTCTGATCAGCATAGGCCAGATTTTCAAAGGTATGTAGGCACTGTAACGGGGCATGCTCTGTCCCCGTACTCTGATGCCCCAGAAACTTCTCAGACTCTGTCCAGTAAGAGGCAACTTCATGTGAATCATTTACATTCCCATCACCAATACAGTCTTGTGCTGCAAATTATTTATAGCGCTTCACCACCTTTAGCCCTTTCCCACAGGGCTAGAAAGGAACAGAGCTCTCTCTTATTGAGCTCTCGGAACACTCCAGGCTCAGGTAGCCCAGGTCCTCTCTCCACTACTTCCTCCCTATGTCTTTCTTATACCCCTCAGCTGATGGGCAATTGGTTCATCAGCCTTCCCAATCTGATCTGCTAATTAGCTCACATATCCCCAATCAGCCTTGTGAAGGGGAGAAGGGCTGATTGGTACATAAGGGATCAGAGTGCTGGCTCATCTGTTAGCTTCCAGCACTGTCAAAAGCACCTAAAGATGCAGATAGGTGCATAGTGGGATTTTCAAAAGTGCCGACACAGTTTGGGCACCTAACTCCCATTGAAATCAATGGGAATAAAGAGAATCAGCACCCAGCCTACTTAGGTACTTCTGAAAACCCCAAAAAGGCACTTATCAGCATCATTAAGGCCAAAAGTATAACTGGGTTCAAAAAGAATTAGGTAAGTTCCTAGAGGATAAGTCCATCAATGGCTATTAACCAAGATGGCTAAGCCTCTGACTGCCAGATGCTGGGACTGGATGATAGGGGATAGATCATTCAGTAATTGCCCTGTTCTGTTCATTCCCTTTGAATGAGCAGAGGCATTGGTCACTGTCAGAAGACAGGATACTGGGCTAGATGGACCACTGGTCTGACCCAGGATGGCCATTCTTATGTAATACCTTTGAACATCTGGCACCAAATCCTTCAGATGTTTAGAATTAGTAGACTTCTTTGTCTTCCACCTGCTTTTTATTCATAGATTGGAGAAGAAAACCAGCTTTCCTGCCTTTTCAACTCCCAATCAGCTTCCCAACTTTGAATGAACTAATTCAAATAAAGAAAACATTCCCGCTGCACATGCTACTTAAACTGAAACCAAAAGTAATTAAAGGCAAAAGCTTTTCTGCACAAACACAAACTGCAAATACTTCCATTTGGAAAAAATGTAAATACCAGCACTTGCTTATTAGAAAGACGGACAATAATACAGATACTTAATGTAGAACATGACCGTGACATTTATAAGCTTGAGTGGACCACAAAAAATTAAATGCATTTTGTTCTTGATTTTATATATAATTTAAAAAGCAGTATTAACTCACTCAGAGTTGAGGAGGACTCAGTGAGGCAGCATATTTTTTAAATGTTAAATTATTTTAATAGCTTACAGCAAATTTAATTGTAGCTGGTTCATTAAATATTTTTTTTTTAATTTTAAAAAAAGCCAGTTTTTATTTTTAACCACATAGGGTGTACATGTATATATTAGAGCTGGTAAAAAAAAAATTTCCAATGGAAAGGATTTCTATTGGAAAATATCCTTTCATCGAACTCAAAACTTTCTGTGGGAAAGGGTTGATTTTTGAGGAAATTTTGAAAACAAATTGAAATGAAAGGCTTTGATAATGCTGAAAAGTTCCATTTTGACTTTTTCATAACGGAACACTTCAATTTTTTGTTTCAAAACAAAAAGTTGTTTTGAAATCTATTTTACGTGATAAATTACAACATAAAACTAAAAAAACAAGTCAAAATCAAAATAAAACTTTGATCCAAAACAAAAAACATTCAAAAATTGTTTTGCAGAATATTTAGAAAGTCTTTGGTTTGGTTCCGATTCAGAACTAAAACGAATTCCAAAATCATGGAATTTCCCACAAAATGGAAGTGTTGGTTCCCGCACAGCTTTTATATATGTAATATCCACTCATGCAAGAACACTGTTTAGGATTATTTGCTTACAATTAAATAAAAAGGGCGAGATTTTAACAGTGGGGGAAAAAAAACCCGCTGTTTTCCTCGTGACAAATACACTCCTGTTGCAGACAGCGCTGTAGACGAAGCAAATATAGGTGTTTGTCAGAGGAAGAAAAACACTGACATCGACAGGGATCATCTCATCAGAAGGCTCATCAACATTTGAAAACTAGAGCTAACTGAGGGAGGCGAATGCTCCCTGCTGACCCAGTCACTAGTTCTGTGTAAGATCTGGGAAGTTCACCGCTTGATCAAGCCACAAGCATCTCTCCCAGTAAAAAGGCATTCTCAGCAATAGAAACAGATGAAAGGATACAAGTAGAACCCAAATATAATTTTAAGAAGTTGGCTTCCTACCTGGCTTTTTCAGACTTCCTCTTTTCTCCCCCCATTAGCACGCCAGGCACAATCCAGGTAAATGGCTACAGTGGGGGTAAACCAAGACCTATATGAAGTAGTCTTAAGAAGAGGGCTGATACTAATCCAAAACTGATTTTTCTTGACATACAGATAGGCAACTCAGGTTTATAGCTGTGCTTCTGATTTGATCTAACAGATACAGCCCACATGCACTGTACCACCTGCAGCTAAATATCAGTGGTAAATTTAATTCTAGCTATTCAACTGGCTTCTAATGTTGTTTGGGAAGATGGAAATACAATCATTTTTGCATCGCTTCCAATAATATAATAAGTCTCCCCCTCCTCTCTGTGTAACCTAAATGATCAAAGACAATTTGCGATTCTATTTCTTTCTGTTGCCTTTTAAGCAAAATCTTCCAATAGCCAAGCAAAATATAAAGAAACATAATAAAGATCCTTTATATAGGTTTGTTATTGGGCTAATAAAGGTTCCCAAGGTGAAATATCAGCCCCACTGAAGTCAATAGGAGTTCTGTCATTGACGTCAATGGGGTCCTAATCTCCAGCAGAATCGAGCGTAGTCCAGTTTATAACAGAGGAAAACAAAATATGCACCCCATCCACCTCATTCAAGAGGGGGCGTGGAAGATAGATGGAACATAAGTTTTAGCACTGTACATACATATCTTGTAGTTAAAGGCCAGAACACTGCTCAGCTCGTTACATGCCATGTAGCAATATAAGAACTGCCCTAATGGAGCGGATCATTGGCCCATCTAGTCCAGCATACCATCGCCAATAATTTATTACATTCAAACGTATAATAAATAAATAAATAATATTTTAAAAGGAGTGTATCCAACGTTCTAGGTGCCCTAACAAACACACTAAAATCCCAGCAGCATTAATCATTTCAACAGGAATTCAGCCAGCCCCTTACAGAAATGCCTTTCCACCCCTTCATCATTATGGGAAGCCCTTCCAAAAACCCGATCAAACAAATTAATTATACCAGAAAATGTAGGCCTCACCAACACTACAAATTTTACCACACTGGACCATCATACTATAACAAAGCAGTGGCCCGGACTGTATTTTAACAAGGTTTAGTCTTGTTTGTATGGATATTACCTGTCACACATAAGAAAGAAGAAAACAAAAGAGCGCAAGCCCAATTCCCCCCCACCTGCCCGTTGAAATGTCACCTTTAACTACTCTAGATCTTGATGGAACACAATTGGCCAATGTTAAAAAGAAGATTTGACTTTAATATCAAAGATCTTCTAATGATGACATCTAATTACAAAGAAAAAAATGACTAATATATTTTTTAAATGTCTTTTAATTAAAAAAAAAACCTTGACAGTAGGGTGATGGGGTAGGACTTGGGGAATCAGCTGGCTGTTTGAATGCATGGGAAGGCAGAGACTGAGGCCTAGACCTTGCAAATGCTCATTCACAGGCTTAATTTTACCACTGGCCGGAGTCCCATTGAAATCAATGGAACTACTCATGGAAGTAAAGTTCAACATATGTTTGCAGGACCATGGCCTAAAGCTGTTGTGAGGGACGTTCTATTATTCTTATCATCATTTTCTTTGGGTTAATTTAACCAAATTAAAGAAAAAAAAAAAGTACCAACATAGCACTTTGCAAGTCTCCAATTTCCCCACACATTCGAGTGGCTATTTGATTCCCTGAGGCCTATTTTACTACATCAATCTGAGTCCAGTGGCATCTGTCCACGTAAGAGTTCCCATTCAGAACCATGGAAATTCTGAAGCAGTGGCAGGCATCTCTAAAAACAAAACATTGCAAAAAAATCTATTTTTAATATCTATTACTCTTCTTTAACAAATACGTATTTAGCTCCCTAGGGTATTATAATGAATCACCACAGCAGTCACTGAATAGTTGAAAACATCCAATAGGAAAAATCAAGCTTCAATCCGCTGGGCTTTCCCTTGAATGCTAAAAATAAAGTGAACTGGTTTTATTCTTTATTTTAAGGACCAGAAATCCTGTTAGGTACTGAGTCCCCTCAACTCCCTATTGCGCTTAGGGGAAGTGACGGTGCTTAGCATCTCACAGCAAAAGGAGTGAGGAGGAAATAAAGAATGAAATCCTTACCTTCAGCAATTTCTGGACTGTATCAAAGCTCTGTAGGGCTAGCTGCAAATATCAACAGATGAAAATAAAGTTTTATGGGAGTCTGACACGTCTGTATTAGAAGGATAGCGTCACGCAATTTAGATCAAATTTTTAATTTTTCTGCAGACTCTTAAAAACTGGTGATGTATGTTATTAGAATTCTAAATATCTTTATTAAATAAAAAAATAGATATACCCCACCCAGTATCCTATCAATTAAATAGTCAACAAAAAAAGAAAAAACCTCTATTAGCTTTGGACCTATACAAAAACAATGTCTTGTGCTCCCTCTGCTGGTTCAAATTAATAAACACTGTTCTCAGACCTGTGCACATTTCTATTAACATCTTCAGTGATGCTGATGCACAAGAAAGAAACTATCCAAGGCATGCTGGGTTTTCCTTCACTAAAACCAGTGTGGGATAATATGGAATCTCTTCCGGGAGAAAACTGTTAGAGAAAGGGAGTGTAAACCATAGGTTAAAGCAGTGGACTGGCAGCCAGCACTTGTGGGTTGCAATCTCAGCACTGCCACTGACTCACTGTGCGACTGAGGACATGCCATCTGACCTTTCTGCAACTTCATTTCCCCACCTGCAAAGTGGGGATAGTATCTACCTAGCTCACATTGCACATGTATATGAGTGAGGCTTATTTATGCAGGTAAAATGATTTGAATTCCTCTGACGATACATGGGCAAGTGCTAAATATTATTTATTTGCCAAACTTTCAAAGAGGCCATTACAAACTCTGGAAAGTAAAAATAATACCAATTGTAATCACAGACCAACTTTAAAAATGTGCTCAACAGCAACCCTTGACTCCATCTTACGAACCTGCTTAGTATTCATGGAGCATCCTGGCGAAGCAGAAAGTTTACTGCTGTAAAAATTTAAATAGCTTCAGAGCCTTCTCCCTTCCCAGGGTTGAGCTGAGATACTGCAGTGCAGGTTGCATAAAACATTGTGCCCAAAACTAGTTACCTGTGATCAATTCTCCACATGGAAGTTATTAGCGTTTGATACGGAAAACATTGATCCTCTGCTCTGAAATTGCCTTTGTAAGGCAAATAAAACAAACCAAATAAGAGTTCAGAGAACAAACCAACTCCTAGTTTGCCAGACATTCACTGATGGATTTGAAAAGAGGCTTTAAACATCAACAGGAATGTCTGTATAAACTCTTGCGTTTGCAGCTCACAAACTCTCCCTTCCCATGCTAGACAAATTTCTCCCTTCCCACGTATTAAGCCAAGGAGTTTCCAATGTTGCCAACCAATTCTTAAACACAAGGGGAAACTTGAATGTTTCTCCCCAGCTTACTGCTCACTAGCTAAGATATCTCACGAGAACGCTTGAGCTTGCCAATAGCCCAAACCTGCTCCTACTGGAGTCAACGGCCAAATACTCAGGGTCTGAGAAAGTAACAGAAACCACAACCGTAAAATGCCAGCACTAACCTTAGAAAAAAGGCGACTTAACTTACCTCTCTTGTTGGAACTAATATAAGTGCATAAGGCCCATCGCTGCGCTGCAAATAGAAGAGACAGAGTACCATTGAGCAGAATGCACCATGAACTCAGAGAATCATAGAAGACAGAGGTGGCTATTAGCTCATGAAATCAATCCTACTGGGATTCAAGGCAGGATTGTCCCCCTCACTGCGTTGCCCAGTCCAGTTTGAAATGACTCAAAGCAATGGAGATTCCATCACTTCCCTTAAGGCTTCTAGTGAATTTCTACTGGGCAGCAGAGCTCTATTAGGAAGTTTGCCCCTGATATTCGACCTACATTCGCTTTTGCACAGTGTCATTCCATTATTCCTACTTATAATCATAAACAAATCTTTTTTCCCCTCCCTGCTAACAGCCTTTAAATATTAGTAGAGGATGGTCTTCTCTTTTTTGCACTCTGAAATCCACCATGCTCATTGTGTAGCTAAGATTTTTTTATGTTACACACACCTGTTATATATGATCTATACAATTTCACATTTTTTAGTCTGCAGAAATACACTAATATTTGATGCACAGGAACAATCAGACACACAAGGGACAGATAGTGACAACCCAGGCTGTTCTGCAATTATTTCAACCCATAAAGAATTTAAGAACAAATCCCTCTTGTCACACCCTAAAGAGGCACAAAACAGGAGGACGGATCTGCAGCCCTGGGTCAACATATTGATCTGATTGGGGACAGGCTGTTGAAATACTGTATCTGGAGGCCGGAACATGAAGAGGAGAAAGCATACCAGGAGGCTTTGCAAGCCTCCAGACCTCCACCCTAGTTCTGAACCACTGCCATGCTTTGAAGCCAGCCTCCTGGCATACACTGACCACTCCCACCAGACTTTGAAAAGACATGGAGAGGGAGCTACTGCTCCTTCTAGAAATGACAACCTCCAAATGCTTTAAGCATGGTAACTCTTGATGGACTTGAGAGGGAACATGTAGGATAAAGTAGCTGTTCCCTGACTCCTCCTGCTTCAGCAACATGGAGCCAGGCTCTATTGCTGCAGAGAGGAAAGAGGTAGCTATGCCGGAGTGGTGGAGGAAATCTACCATGTAACCATCTTTCCCGCTACACAGATATTTCCCTACCCCTACTCCCCACCTTGAGATTTTGGCCCATCCACCCACCCTCTTTGCTACATTAAGTGTAGGGGCACATATAGCCCTTAATATTTTTCTTATATTGCTTTTAGATTTACAGAGTACGAGGGCCATGTAGGCCAAATTCCGAAATGTCATAACTAAATAGGGAGAGAGATTGCTTAACCATCATAACCAGAAGAGACACTACTGACCTCAGTGCACCAGCTGTAATTTATTTTTATTGCTTCGAAAATTAAAAGAGAGCAGACTTATTTCTATGGTACATACCTGTATTTTTGACTTCATTCCCTGCAAGGACTGTACAAGGGGGATGCCATAGGCAAGAGTTTTACCTTAGTAAGAAAAACAACAGGTGAACATAATGCTTAGTTTGAGTATACGGAATCCAAACAATATGGTGCCTGAGTAAGGAACACTGTCAATTAAATACTGACCTGACCCTGTCTGGGACCTCACAAGTGCATCCTTGCCTTTTAGCAGCACAGGAATAGTTTGCTTCTGAACACTATGTAACAAATAACACAAATTAAGAACACACAAGCACCAACTCAGTCTCAAAGTATTTATAAAGATGTGAGGTTTTAAAACCCTTCAATTGTTTCAAAACCATGTTCCTGGGTTTACACAACCTGGGTGCTCTCCCGGTTATTGCTGAAAATTACTACCTCAGAAACGGGGATTCGTGAAAATAGAGCAACAAAAAAATGTTATGTATGCTAAATAGAAATAAGGATGATTTTGTGGTTAAAGCCCAAGAGCCAGGACTCCTGGGTTCCATTTCCAGCACTGCCAATGACTCTCTACACCAAGTTACTTTATGGCTTGATTTTTGGAGGTGCAGCACACTCACAGCTCCCGTAGACTTTCACAGGAATTGTGGGGGTTTATGAATTAATTACGTTTGTAAAGGGCTTGGAGATCATCCAATGGAAGGTGCTACAGAAGTGGAAAGTATTTTATACAGGTTAGTTTACCTGGTCATACTAGACATCTTCAAGACCGTGGTTATTGTGGAAATCTAAAGGGATAAATACAGTGTTAAAAGGTTTTAATGCTCTACTACTCACTTTCATGACTTCTGCAATGCAGGAGAGGGAGAAACCCCAAAGCCTGGTATTCTCTCCCTCTTTCTGATCACTAATCCAGGCAAGTGCGTGGAAAAGTTCACTAGTTCTACAAGCATTCCTGCTAGTCCCTAATCCTGGTGGGTTATGACATGCTACCAAATCATGGCCTCTGAGTGAGCCTCAACATATTTTAGTCTGCAACCCACATGAAACCATGAGAGGTGTTTGGATGCAGTGGGATTGGGTGCCAGCTGGGCCTGGTGTTAGCTGAGAAAGATGGATCTGGGACTGGTGGGGGTATGGGCTACTGGGGTTGAAATGGCATCTGCATGTAGTGCTGATGTGGGTTGCTGATGTTGGATGGAGCACAGCTAAGGGTACTGATGGGGATGTTGATGCAAAAACTGCCCTCAGATGGCATCATCACTAATGAGTTAATCTGAGTCACCAGAAGCGGTTTCTACAAGGAGCATGTCTCACTTCACAGAGGGATATCCTCCAAAAGTTCATCTCCAAGTATAAAAACACAAACACTCCCAAACAAAGACCCATTAAAAATAACTCAGTAAAACAGCCTTACACCACTACACAATGACCTGGTTGCCAGTCTAGCACTCACCAGATGGGGATGGAGGTCCAGCTGGCTGAAAGAATCTGAAGTGAAAACTTTTTCCTGCACCTGTTTCACTCCACCTCTGCAAGTTAGGGGAAATAATCCAAAGCAACGTGAGACAGTTCCAATCACCCACAGGCTCTGGGCCAGATTCATAGGAGAGTCAAGCTTGGGTTCCAATGCAAAGATTGCCTGGAACAAGACATTTGCCTGGGGAAGGGACATAGTCAGGCCAGCCATGGAATATGCTGATTCAGCACATCTCCGGGGCACCCTCCAGTGGAATCCTAATGTAATTTGCACCTTCCGGAGACAGCAAAAGTGAATCTGACTCCTTACTTAATGCTGCTTTTTCTTTACAGGGGCTCCCATTAAAGCCTACTTTCACAATCCAGCACGACAACAGACAATGAAGGAAAACTACCTAGTCAGTACATTGTTAACAGCAGCTAGGGAACCCATTACAATACTCCAGCTCTTCAGGGCCTACCCCACCAAAGGGCATGGGATTCATAAAGCACAATCAAGAAATAAAACAATTTAGAGCCAGGTTAAATCCATAGGGCAAAGGTTTTAAACCAGGATGGACTCCATGCTACGATGTTATAAATCTAGGGAGAGGTACAGTCTATTTGAGTGGTTTGAGACCACTCTCTGTCATGGGTCTTTTGAAAATACCAACCAACCCTCAATCCAATTCTTCCCCCTGCCACTTAATTCAATCTTTGTCTTATTAGATCAGAGGCTCTCAGCATGGGGGTCACAACTACCCTGCCCTTCCTAGTCTATTCTACATGCATTCTTATACCTTCTCAGATTGTTAAATAGGAGAAGGAGCCTGGCTAGAACCAAGGTACATGGATGGGGGATCCTGGTCTAGAAATGGCTGAAAACCACCATACTAGATGGATGATGAGACTGTAAGTACATAGCAAAGGGGGGGAAAGGACAAAGCCTCATGCTTTGTACATATAAAGGTGAGAAATCAATAGCTTTTTTTTGGGGGGGGGGGGGGGGGCGTTGTTTGCTTAAAATACCTGTGAATTTCTGGAATCTTAGGGTTGTTTTTAAACAGACAAGACGTCTTAATGAAAGGTCTGCTGCTTAGGCTCTCATTCTGTCTGACCGTCGAGTGCTTCTTCGGAGGAGATTTTGATGACAAATTTCCTTTCACGCAGATGTCAGCCTCCTTAGTGCATTTCTTGATCGGGGATACTGACAACTTGGGTTTCTGCTTTGAAGGTGTGCCTTCGTCTGCCCATTGGAGCTTCCTTTTCAGAGCTTTAGATTGCTTCAGTGTTAGCAAATAAACAGGATGGATTAGTATGTAAGGATTAACTATGCAATATTATAACCTTCCTAAGGCCCTAGAGAGTTGCATCTCTTCCTATTGGAACCTTCATGCCCATGTATAGAGAACAGGGTTTGATTTTGCAACTCGACCTGTTCACATTCTTCAGAGCAGAAACTGTAATACAAATAGTAATAATCTAAATTCTTATTTTGGTGCCCGTTACTACAGTATCTGATCCATTTTCTGTAGTAACTGAACAGTACCCTCTTTAAAATATATGTCATCCAAATCAATTGCTGTGCGAATCTCATGATCAGATTAAAGCCAGACCGCCACCCCTCTTTCTTTCTTTCTTTCTGGAATGAATCCTCCCTGATTCTGACCTGTGCTTCCATCAGGCTTCAGGAATTCTGATCTCTCTATTCCTGGCTCTATAGTGATCTTGATTTCTTTTGAAATTCCTTCTGCTTCCTCTGAGAATTGTTTTTGCTCACCCCATATTCCTCTGTCAATACTGAGGCACACAATTAATTTAACTTGAGGGGAGGGATAGCTCAGTGGTTTGAGCATTGGCTGTTAAACCCAGGGTTGTGAGTTCAATCCTTGAGGGGGCCACTTAGGGATCTGGGGCAAAATCAGTACTTGGTCCTGCTAGTGAAGGCATGGGGCTGGACTCGATGACCTTTCAAGGTCCCTTCCAGCTCTAGGAGATGGGATATCTCCATTTCAAAACAAAACCAAAAAAAACCCACCTTTCTTCCATCACTAAGGCCTGGGCTACACTAGCGGGGGGGTTCGAACTAAGATACGCAACTTCAGCTATGTTATTCGCATAGCTGAATTCAAAGTATCTTAGTTTGACTAACCTGGCCGTCCTCATGGCGGCAAGTCGACTGCCGCGGCTCCCCCGTCGACTCCACTTACTCCTGCCGAGGTGGAGTACGGGCATCGATTCGGGGATCATTTTATCGTGTCCAGACGAGACGCGATAAATCGATCCCCGAAACATCGAACACTACCTGCTGATCCGGCGGGTAGTATAGACATACCCTTAATGTCCTTCACCATCTCATGCATGTCCTACATCAGTCACGTTGTTTTGCTTACGTACTTGAAAACTTTCTGGATCACCTTAACTCTCTGAGCAATCCTCTATTCTTTCTGTACTCGTCCTTATATTTTCTCCCTATCCTTCATGTTTTTGATTTCATTTTGCAATCTTCCCAGCCCTCTCTGCACATGTCTCTCAAACCCTTTATGATGTTCGGCCAGTCTTTCTTCAATTATATCGGCCTTTACAAAACATAAACTCTTAGGGCATGCTCCTTATCTGGTGTAAATCAATGCAATGCTAGTGACATCAATGAAACTGTGTTAATTTACACCAGTTCAGGGTCTGGCCCTTATTTCATAGATGGCTAACAGAAGTCTTAAGCACTTGAGTACATCAATTTCTCTTTGAATATTTTTTATTACCCCTCCATGTCCTTTCTTCCATTGACTTATCTTATTTAATGTTGTCCAACATCTTACACATTCTTCCAAAATGTGCTCAAATTCAAAGGGGGACTGTCAATGCAACACTTTTTTCTTTAAAAAGTTCCCCAATCAGGCAGTTAAGATGTCACCAATCCCACTCCTACGTGCCCCATCTAATATCAACCTACCCCAGTGCCCTCAAACACTTACATCGCACATATTTTCATACTAATAACAAAAATGTTAACACATCTGCATCCACTTAAAAACCATCATGTTCTCACAGTGATTAAGAAGATTTGTCATATGCTCATGATGTTAAACAACTTCCTTCAGAATTCTCTCCTCTACTGGGAAATAACTTGCTAACTGAATCCTATAATTGCATTGATTATGTAATTTTCAAAAGTGCTTAAGTCATATAGGTGCTTTTGAAAATTTACCCAAAATTCAACAAGCTTCAAATGACTCAAGAACAAATCATAAACTGAGAAAGTGGCGGCCTGTAGACTGCTGAGAATCTTCCTAGCATCCGAAGTTCAAAAAGGATTAAGTTACAAAGAGGCGCACACCTGCCATTTTCAAAATCATGCCCATCAGATGATGTATTCTTTCACTTGGATATTCACAGCCAACGATCCTAATCCAAAAATCACATCTACATGGGGAGACCTTTGCACTCATGTAAAGGCACACTGACTTCAACAGGACTCAGCATGGGTGCAAATTCCATCCATGGGGGTGGAACCCAATAGACTCCAAAGCACAAGACCCAGTACTATAAATGTTCTTGGCTGTAGATACTTATGCAGCCCTTTTGGCATTTCATTTACTGATCAAGGCTTGTCACTATACAATGATTAATCTATATATTAATAATATTTATTATCATTTGTTAACTATGCTTGGTACTATTCAAGACAAATGAAGACTGCAGGTGGTGGTGGTGGCCTGTGCTATACTAGAGGTCAAACGAAATGATCTGTGGTCCCTTCTGGCCTTAAACTCTATGACTATGACAAAGTCCCTACTTTGAAGAGTTCACAAACTAAGGTTCCAATCTGGCAAAAATGTGTGCATATGCTTAGCTTTAATGCTGTGAACAGCCCCATTGAATTTAATGCACCTAAGGCTCTGACCCTGCAATGAGCTCCTCACAGAAGGACTTCTGCATCTGCACAGAGCCAACTCAGTGGTTCTATGACCAGGCCCCTGTCCACACAGATAGATTGCAGGATTAAAGCACCAGGACAAAATCCTTCAAGTACACAGACTATCAGGGTTGAAAGGGACCTCAGGAAGTCATCTAGTCTAGCTCCCTGCTCAGAGCAGGAACAATCCCCAGACAGATTTTTGCCCCAGATCCCCCTCAAGGATTGAACTCACAACCCTGGATTTAGCAGGTCAATGCTCAAGCCACTGAGCTATCCCTCCCCACAGTGCAGGCAGACGGCTGTGTCTGTGCAGAGCCTCACAATGATGTGCCCAGGCAAATCCAGCTGCAGCATTGGGGCCTAAAGAACCAATCCTGTGACCCTTTCTCATATGAGTAGTCTTTCTTCACATCAGTAGCTGTGCTAAAGACAATAGGAAGGTCTGAGTAAGCAGTAAGCATTGCAGGAGCAGGCAGTTTTTATAAAGTTGGGGGCTTTTTAATTAGGCATAAGGGAAGCATACTGTTGGTACTGGTTTGTGTTAGTGAATCTCACAGAATCAAACAAATAATATAAAATTCACCTTCGGACTGAGACCAAATATAGAAAAACACAAACCCCAAAGCAGAATTTCTGAGAAAGTTACAAGCGATTGAAAAAAAGAAATTCATCATGAAAGTCCATATGTAACCTTAACTACAATGCAACCTCAATTATCCAAAAATACCAGGGAGACCAAAATCTTTGAGTAATCAGTGGAAGCTGAAACAGCAAGATCCTCTAAGATCAGACTTCAAAGTCTACTTCTGATGTTCCTTTCTCCCAGACCGTAGACACCCAAATACTGTAGCTTCCTCAAAGCTACTTAGCTCGGCAGAATTAAACAATGAAATACCACTCAGACCCAGCACTAAAGTCCTACTGTATTTTGCTGAGCCACCTGGCCTTGGGGGAATTCGCATGTGACCCCTGATTCAAACCTCACTTATCTGAACTACCCCATTCTCTGAGCCAAGATCCCATCACCCATATTAAGGATGGAGGGATTCGGGGTGCAGCGGACCTAGTTACAGAGAACTGAATTATAATTAATGCTCATTTCAAATCTTTCAAAACAAAACAAAACAAAAACCCAAGAGCGAATGACTTGTTGCAGAGCACAAGCCCTAGCAGTTTAGGTTTATAATATTGCAGTTTAATTCTTTTCTGGAATAGTTTGGTCAAAGTTTTTTCTGTTTTTATCAGACTCGGATGAAGAACTAAACATACCCACTTGTCCTTGCCGGGCAATGGCTTGCGGAACCTCTTGTGTCCTGCAGAATGGTGGGACTCTGGGGAAGGCAGAGAACTCACGTTGAGAATCAATCCCTCATCTGTCTCCATGGCTTAATACACAGCTTTTGAAGGGGGGTCTTTATCTGCAATAAAACCACAGCCCTGAAGGACATTACTCCACAGAGACACCCATGCGACTGCAGAGAACTAGAAGCGCCAAGGCAGAGTTTAACTTAGCTGCAGCTAGCTACACCAGACCCCACATGTGCTACCCACTCCCAGCTCAGTGAAGGAGGACCCCAAACATAGCTGTCTTGCAAAGTCCCCTAAGCAGCAAATCGCAAAAGCACTTCTCTGGACAGATTATTACATTTTGAGCCAACCAGCTCAGGCTTCTACATTCTTACTGAGAGGGGAAGGATTTAATTTGAAGGGCAGTGTTTAAAATCTCTCTCTCTCTTTTTGCAGTACCAATAAGACATTTAAAATCTCACCCACTTGGGCTGCTCTCAAACTGGGGGAAAAAGTGAAGGGAGTCTCTCTTTTTTGCAAAATAAATGATTAATGGGATTCTTAAAATGTCCCTTTTACATTTGTAGAGCAAAATGCTTCTTTCCAAAGAAAGCAGCTTTAAAATTACTTTACAATCCCTATTCCAAATATTTGCCATTTTCCTACTTTATTCTTCCCCAAATCTCTCCCAATCCCATGTATTTCAGAATTAAAATGCATATCACTGTAAATATCCATGTGTACAGCTTTCAGTATCCCCAGGACAATGGGTTGGCATACAGCATAAATCCATAAGGCCACCAAGTATCTTTGGTGAGGATGGGCAGCAGGTCATGTAACTATGCAGACCTATTGGTTGCCGTAAGGGTTGTGAGTTTGCCAGGGGCTGAGGATTCAACTATTACAAATCCCGCATAGTTTCCACAGGCAAGCCTTTTAATTTGGATTTCACTTGGGTTCAGTGAGAACATAGTGTTTTAGTTTTATTATTATTTATTTTATTGGTCTTGCACCCAAGCGCTCCACTCATAGAGCAATAACACATAACAAAAAGACCCTGCCTCGAGAAGATTACAATGTCACATCTTCCATGTAATAACAGTAATTACTGTCAATGTAATATGTAGACTATAGTAATATTATTTAGTATACAGCTGCATTGCATTATTATTATTGCAGGGGACTGGACTAGATGACCTATCGCAGTCCCTTCCAGTTCTATGATTATTCATTAAATCTCTGCCATCATGTCATAACACTTGTTGACATTATTGTAAATTCTTCCCAGCATCATTTTGGATGATAGTTATTACAGGGTAATATAATTTTAGTTCACATGCAATATTAATAAGTATTGTTGAGGGTTATTATAATTGTAGCCCCCACGCAACATCATTATTGATCACTATTATGGATAATACCACTCTCCCTCATGCACTATGATCGTGACTCTAGGTTCTACCCACTCTAGTTATTACTCTCATCCATTGCTGGAAGGCAGGGATTTTATTCAGGCAGCGGGTAGCCACCCCTAACCCAAGCCAGGCATGGGTCCTTTATGGTCGCGGTCTCGCTGGGCGCGGCGCATGCGCGGTGCGCTGCGAGCGGCTTGTGTGAGGCGGCGGCAAGATGGCGGCGGCGGCGGCAGCTGGAAGTGGGGCGAGTCCTGCGCTGTCCTCGGGAGGGGAAGAGCCACCAGCGGGCCCCGAGTCGCCGGCAGAGGAGGCGGTGTCAGCGGGGCCGAGCGCGGGGTTCCGGCTGACGGCGGTGCGGAGGGAGCCGGCCGTGCGGCTGCAGCACGGCGTGAGCGGGCTGGAGCCGCTGGCCTGGTCTGAGGACCACCGGGTGTCGGTGAGCACGGCCCGGAGCATCGCCGTGCTGGAGCAGCTCAGCGACATTCACAGCGGCGGGCAGGAGCTGGTCATCCACCGCACGGCCGTGCCCGCGCCCGCCGCCGGCTGCCTGCTCAAGGTGAGAGACGGGGGACCCTCCTCTTCTGCCCTGGGGATGGAGCGGGGCGAGACTGGGCCCCTCTCCCCGCTGGGGGCTGCAGGGTTGAGCGCCGCTCCCTCCCCACGGTCATCCTGGTCTTCTCCCGGTCCCCTGCGCTCTCGTTCGGGGCTTTGCCCATCGCCTTTTCCAGCCGTCCCCCCAGATGTGAGGCAGGAGCTGCCTCCTGAGGGAGGCCCCTTGGACCTGCCCACGGCCACGCCACTGACTATTCACAGCGATGTGACACCCCCTTCCCCCCCAAGGCTGCCCCACTCCCTACTCTTGGCCCCATCACCCAAGGGAGCGCTAGTCCAGTCCCGTTTCCACAGCTGCTGCTATTGTCTGAGGTTGCCCTGTGTTGGAGGTACATGTGGCTTTGTTTACTAGTGGAGTTTTTCTCACCCTGACTCCACCTCCACTGTTCCTCAGATCCAGGCTAATCCAGATAAGGATTAATTACTGGACAACGAATTATTTAGCCTGGGATAAACTTTAGGAGCTAATTTCTTAATCCATGAGCACAGCCGTTGTATAGGATCTGTGTTGACACACCAGATAAATACCCCTTGTACACTAACGCAAGAACAGGATTTTGTCTGGACTTTTTTTTTTTTTTTTTAAATGGAGATGTACCTCGCTCATACAACTGGAAGGGACCTTGAAAGGTCGAGTCCAGTCCCCAATACCGTCCCTGACAGATTTTTGCCCCAGATCCTTAAATGGCCCCCTCAAGGATTGAACTCACAACCTTGGGTTTAGCAGGTCAATGCTCAAACCACTGAGCTGTGCCTCGCCATTTGTATGTGACAATACAAATTATTGCCTGTATATTCGCTGAGTCCATCTATGAATAGCTGGTTCACAATCAGGGCCATGCAAAAAATAGTATGGAGAATGTTCATTCTAAATGTTACTTTTAAAAAAAGGTTGTTGCTTTCCGTTTGCTTCTTGGAACAGCTCCTAGAGTAGACTAACTGCATCTTTGCCTATACTAGAGAGAGAAGGCGGGTGAGGTAATATATTTTATTGGACCAATTTCTGTTGGTGAAAGAGAGAAGCTTCCAAGCTTCCACTGAGCTTGTCTTCATGTCTGGGAAAGGTACTCAATGTCCTTTTTCTTCTACTTTCATTTTGTGTAGGGCACATTTCAGTGTGTTCTTGGTGTACTGTGTAATACAGGAGAGTACTTTAAATGTAAATACTTATTTAAATAAAAACATTTACCTTGGTTATATCCTGAGCCTTCCTAATTCTTTATTTTCAGAGCCACTTCTTCTTTAAAAGAAAACTAAAACAGAATTTGCAAAAGTTAAACTTTATTTTGGATTTTAAAATTTCCCTGTAGTTTGTTTATACCACTATTAAAGCATTATTCCTAGTACATGAAAACCAGAAAGTAAAACTTCTAATCTGTTTTCCTTTCCTAAGAGGAACTAAATACAGAAAGTAAAAAAAAAAAAAAAAGCATTAATAATAATAATAAGTAAATTAGACTTCCTAAAGCTTTTTCAGTTTTAAAGTATTCTTGTAAAGTAGGCTAGGCAACGACTTGACTTTCTAACTCTTGACAAAAGTTCGAGGCACTAAAGCATAAACGAAAACTACACCTGTGCTTAGCTTAGGAGTGTCCAAGTGAAATTATTTCAGTTTCAGTAAAAAGAACAGGAGTACTTGTGGCACCTTAGAGACTAACAAATTTATTAGAGCATAAGCTTTCGTGGACTACAGCCCACTTTCAGTGTGCAACTAACATGCATCTGAAAAAGACTGTAATTACAGCTAAGTTTTACTGACACTCTTGCTGGTGTCAGTCTTGTATGAGACTGCAAATCAGCTTCCGTTCTACTCTAGTACTTGTTTAACTAGAAGAGTATTGATTATTTAAGCAAAATGCATTGTCAGTTAGAAGTGCAGTGGGGAAGAATGTACCAAACAGATATGTGACACTAATAAGTTTACTTCATCCAGTGCACTAAATGCCTCAATAGCAACTATATGGGTGAAACCAGACAATCCATATGTTCTCAAATGAGCTCACATAGGAAAATAACACACAAAAATGCCCCATCACTTCCGAGCATACATGTTGTATAAAACAATCACTCCTCATCCCCAACACCTTCCAAAGACAAGTCTGGGAGCTTAAATTCAAACTTTGCTAGACACTAAAATCATGCACTGAACAGACACACTGCTGAAGTGAGGTTTTTTACCCATGAAAGCTTATGCCCAAATCTGTTAGTCTTTAAGGTGCCACTGGACTCCTTGTTGTTTTTATGGATACAGACTAACAGGGCTACCCCGGATACATTACAACAATTTGTAAAGTTTCAGAGTAACAGCCGTGTTAGTCTGTATCCGCAAAAAGAAGAACAGGAGTACTTGTGGCACCTTAGAGACTAACAAATTTATTAGAGCATAAGCTTTATGCATCCGAAGAAGTGGGCTGTAGTCCACGAAAGCTTATGCTCTAATAAATTTGTTAGTCTCTAAGGTGCCACAAGTACTCCTGTTCTTCTTTTAACAATTTGTAACTCACCAACCCCCCTTTTTTGTTCTTTGACTGCAAAGGTGTTAATGGGCCACTTCACCTTGAATGATCTCTTAAATTTAGGGTATGTGTTAACTACAGTACTTATGCTAAATAATCTGTTCTACCTTGTACCTGTGACATTCTTAGTACCTTTCCCAGACTTTAAGAAGAGCCTAATGTAAGCTCAAAAGCTGGTCTCTTTCACCAACAGACATTGGTCCCAAAAAAAATTACCTCGCCAACCTTGTCTCTCTAATATGATACTAATATCAGATATGTTATTTTGGGATTTGGTGGGGTGGATGTATAAACTGCGGTTTGGTCTCATTGCAGTCTCCTATATTGTATGCTATTTGCTGACTGAAAAACTATTTTTAATATAGTATGTGTGTCCTAACTGTGTTTATATCTGCATGACCGAAGAGTCCATTGAACCTGTTTTTACTGACGGCTAGCATATAAAGATTTAAGCCTGAAATCGTTGGCTGATTTTAGGGCTTGTTTACATTTTGGATTTTTGCACCAGTGTAGCTACACAAGTGCAAACCTCCCCCAGTAAAGATGCACTGCCCCAATATTTGCAGCAGTTTCAAACTGAGGTAAGTTGCACCGATGCAGTGCATCTTCAGTGGTGCAAACTTCCATAATGTGAACAAACCCTTAAATGGCTTTTTAAAACCCTCATTTGACTAACTGGGTTAAACTTAAATGGAAAAGGCATGGATTGTAAAACTCAGGGTAGTTGTTGTTGCAGATTGACAGTGAGTAAACTTCAGTTGTTGTTATTAATGTAGGTTTCTTAGACTGTAAAATCTCTTACCCAGGGACTGTATCTGTTTTATATAGGACCTAGCACAGAGGGACCACAATCCTGATTAAGTGTGTCTGAGAGATACAGATATGAAATACTCCTACTCTGTTCTAAGATCTTCCACACTGCCAGTGTCACATTTAGCAACATGGTACCAATAGGAGTAAGTTTAGAAATATTAAATTAGATGGCTCAAAATATCAAAGCATTTCAATCAGTTCAAATGTGCTGAAGGGATAGTAGTGACAAAGACATAACCAGTTATCTCATTGGAAGTTGTCTTAGTTTATGGGCTGGTGTTCCTGGCTCACAACACACTGTTGCCTCTTCCACCACAGAAACAAGAGTTAAAAAGGATAAGAGGAGTGAACTCTCCATCTGTCCCTAGGATTGAAGAAGCTTGCACCTTTGCTTTATCTGTTCTGTGGATAAACAGAAGAGTTCAGTTTAGGGAACTTGTCAATATTTTTATGTTCTCATTGCAAATGAAAAGGAGAAATTGACAATCACAAAATGAAGTTACAGTTGGCAATTTTAAAAAAGATGTCTCAAAGCTTAGTTCTAAACTTACTAAAAGCCAAATACATGCACATTGGGGGAAAGGATAAAGAGGATGTTTTTGAAGTAAGAGTTTTACTTGCATCTTTTGGCTTCATAATTCAGATTGATAGAAAATTGTAAGCACAGCCTTACCGGGCCTGTTTCAGCCTGGAACAGTTCTGATGTCATATGAGGACTCCCAATTCCTGCTCCTCTGCAATACTAGAACATTTTAGGTTGTACTCATCTGATACTTAATATATGTGTAATCCCGGCTCAGTACACTGGAGAAAGGCAATAACTCATAAGTTAACATGCCCTGTAAGCCAAAACTATGACCCTTCCAAACCCAAAAGTGACAGTCATTGTAAACCTTTGCAGGTGATCAAGAATTATGTATGTGTCCTTCCCATAAACAGGTTTAGATGATGCACAGGATTAAGTGAGTTTGGAGGCTTCATTGTAATTTGTAGAGAGAGAATAGACTGTCGAGGGGAGGGCTATAGTAGGAAAGTTTATGGAAGCAATATTGTAACAAGTTGTTTAACCTGCATGTGCGGAGTTTTTGATCGTAAACGGATTGGTTTGATTCTATTTTCTAGTGTGTCTCTTTAATAGAATATACAGAGTGTGAAGATGCTATTTCACAAGAATATTCAAAATTTGGGGCTATTGTTGGTTGAGGAAGTAGCTATTTGTAAATTTCTTGCATCCATACTCATGATATATAAAAACTTTGACAATAACTGAGTGTATTACTACATGCTGCTTCTCAGGTTTTTGTTTTTGTTTTTGGAAGTGTAAGAGGCCATGATTAGTGTAGCAGAAATTACATATTTGCAGTTGGGTTTTCCTCTTTTGACCAGTATGAGGGAGTGCTTTACTTTAGTGGTGTGTGTACCTTTCAACTGCTGAGACACACATGCTGAAGTTCACATTTTAAGTTTGCTCAAAGTAGGGGCCAGACTTTCAGCCGTGTCTTCCGTTGATTTTAATGGAAGCTAAAATCCTTCTCTCCTTCCTCTCTCCTGTATTGAACCTAGCATATAAAATTTGATATTTTTCTGTTATAGTACAACTAAAATACTGCTTTAGGAAATGTTTTTGTAAAATTGTGTTTTAATAGTACTTATTCTGTTTCAGGTTGGTTCAAAAAAGGAGGTTGCAGAATGTAAGGAAAAGTTTGCAAACTCTAAGGATCCAACTGTTAGTCAAACCTTTATGCTAGATAGAGTATTCAACCCTGAAGGAAAGTCACTACCACCTATGCGAGGATTCAAATATTCCAGCTGGTCTCCGCTGGGTTGTGATGCTAATGGAAGATGCCTTCTAGCAGCTCTAACAATGGACAATCGATTAACTATCCATGCTAATCTCAACAGACTACAGTGGGTGCAGCTGGTTGATCTGACAGAAATGTATGGGGAGCGTCTGTATGAAACCAGTTACAAACTTTCTAAGGTTGAGACCCCCAGAGGAGAACTAGGGGACTTTGCAGAATTTCAGAGACGACATAGCATGCAGACTCCAGTCCGTATGGAGTGGTCAGGTATCTGCACCACCCAGCAGGTGAAACACAACAATGAATGCCGAGATGTTGGCAGTGTGCTCTTAGCCGTACTCTTTGAAAATGGAAACATTGCTGCTTGGCAATTTCAGCTTCCTTTTGTGGGTAAGGAATCCATCACTTCTTGCAATACCATAGAGTCAGGAATAAATTCCCCTAGCGTCTTGTCTTGGTGGGAATACGAACACAACAACCGAAAGATGAGTGGACTCATTGTAGGGAGTGCTTTTGGACCGGTTAAAATCCTTCCTGTCAACTTAAAAGCAGTTAAAGGCTACTTCACACTCCGGCAACCTGTTGTCTTATGGCAAGAAATGGACCAGTTGCCAGTACACAGTATAAAATGTATTCCTCTCTACCATCCTTACCAGAAATGTAGCTGTAGCTTAGTGGTGGCTGCAAGAGGGTCTTATGTGTTTTGGTGTCTTCTCTTGATATCCAAAGCAGGTCTGAATGTCCATAATTCCCATGTGACAGGGCTTCACTCTTTACCAATTGTATCCATGACTGCGGATAAACAGAATGGCACAGTATATACATGCTCAAGTGACGGAAAGGTAAGGCAACTCATTCCCATCTTCACAGATGTTGCATTAAAGTTTGAGCATCAGCTTATTAAGCTGTCTGAAGTGTTTGGCTCTGTGCGGACTCACGGGATAGCTGTAAGCCCATGTGGCGCATACCTAGCGGTTATTACAACAGAGGGCATGACCAATGGCCTTCACCCTGTAAACAAAAACTATCAAGTTCAGTTTGTAACTCTCAAAACATTTGAGGAAGCAGCTGCTCAACTCTTGGAGTCTTCTGTGCAAAATCTTTTTAGACAAGTGGACCTGACGGACCTTGTGCGCTGGAAGATTTTGAAGGATAAGCATATCCCTCAATTCTTACAAGAAGCCTTGGATAAAAAGATTGAGAGCTGTGGATCCACTTACTTTTGGCGTTTTAAGCTATTCCTTTTGAGAATTTTGTACCAGTCAATGCAAAAAACACCCTCTGAGGTGATGTGGAGGCCTTCGCATGAGGACACAAAAGTATTAATATTGGATTCCCCTGGAATGGGCAGTACTGAGGATGATCATCAAGAAGAGGGAACTTCAAAACAGGCCAGCAAGCAGAGTTTGTGTGAAGTGAGCAAAGGAACAGACCCAGATGACCCAGCAGATGATACTCTTGCCCACTCAAGTGACGTAGGAGGACATGAGCCAATGGAAGAGAAGCTCCTTGAAATACAGGCACGAATTGAAGCAGTAGAAATGCACTTGACACGGGAACACATGAAGCGGGTGTTGGGAGAAGTTTACTTGCATACATGGATTACAGAGAACACCAGCATTCCTACCAGAGGAGTCTGTGATTTCTTAATGTCTGATGAAGGCTATGATGACAGAACAGCACGAGTAAGTGCACATGTATATTTTTGGGCATTCAAGCTACAAAATGTCCTGGTTTCTTCATTCTCAGCTTTACTATCTTGGGGGCAGAAGGTGGAGGGTTGCTTGTAAAGTGACTTGTATCTGTTTTGGAGATTAGTTGCCTGCCCTTCCAACTGTGGATGGTGGGTGGTGCTGGATTTGGGAAATCTGAATACACACCTTAGTATTTGGGTCAGGCATAGTAAAGAACAAACCCGTGTTTAAATTTCTGCTGGTATGGTTAAATTGGGGAGGACGACAGACCTGTAATCACTTTCACAATAACTTAAGTGAGCTGAAAGAATGTGGTGGTAGAAGGGGGCATCCTTGTTTTTTTTCCCCCTGTGATTAGGATTATCTATCACTTCATCTATTTACACTAAAATGGAGGAGGCCTTTTCCTCCAAAATCAATTGTATTACATCTTCAAAATTTTAATTCTTCAACAGACTTCAGTCATGTTATCTCTGGAGTACAAATGTTGTATGTAAAACATTGTCACTGTTTATTTTAAATAATAAATTTGGCTTATTTTAAACTCACTTCCCTTAGTGCTCTTGTGAAATCAAGGAAAGCATCAAGTGTGAGATTCTTCAAAATTGACAAAATAAAACATTGTAAAAGTCAATCAGTGTTTCAAAAAATTATGTAAATGGAAAACAAATCAATTGACTTGAAGTATCTTAAAGACATAATTTAAAATTTGATTTATAAAACATGTATCCATTGCCTGAACCTCTGGGCACATTTATGTTCTAAATATATTAAAATAAACATAACTGAATATGATATTGCATCCAAACACTAACAAGAACATGCCCCAAATTTACAATTCTCCCTTCTGCAGTAAAACTTAAATACAAAAGTAACATCCAATCCATCACCAATCCTGAAAACAAAAATACCCATCACAACTAACTCTGTTCACTCATGCTTTTTCCTGAACTATGTTCCTTGTGCTGGGTAATGAAGTTAACAAATGTGTGCTGTATCAGACCAAGAAGGGAAGTAAGAGACCCCCTACTGAGAATGGTTTGCCACCAGATGTAGAGTATGTCTACACTGCAAAGAAAAACCCGTTGGTGGCTTGTACCAGCTGACTCAGGCCTGCCGTGCTTGGGCTGTGGGGCCGTTTCATTGCAATGTAGATTTCTAAGTTTGGGCTGGAGGTGGGAGGTTCCCAGAGCTCAGGCTGCAGCCCGAGCCCAGAAGTCTACACTGCAGTGGAACAGCTCTGCAGCCCAAGCCTGAGTCAGCTGGTACAAGCCACCCACGGGTTTTTCTTTGCAGTGTAGACATACCCTTAGGGACTGAGTAAGAAGGTGTCAGATGATCCCTACAGGTCTGCACAGAGAGGTGCACTTTTTCTAGTAACTGAAGCTTTGCATCATTTAGGCTTTAAAGATCAAAATCAACCCCTTTAATTGCATCTGGAAACAAGTAGGAAACCAGTGCAATTTCCAATACTGGGGTAAACAAGCAGCCCAGAACAGTGTGTGCCAGCTGAAGATTCTGAGTGGCCTTTAGTAATTCATTGGCAAAGTATTCTGTCAACACAGCTCTGTTCTACTGGCATCCTCAAATTACTATGAATTGAAAGCCTGAGAGAGAGAGAGGTTGCCCGTCACACCTTGTAGACAGAATAGAGTTTCTTTTTCTGGTATTTAAAAATATATATATAACTCTTGAATTTTGTTATGAACCTCTGTCAGTCATGACTGCTGTAACTTCCTAAAATATTTCTTCAGTATAACTTAGGGATATGGCTTGTATCAGTTGAAACGTCAAAGGTAAATGATAAATGACAAGACTGGTAATACATTTGACTGACTACTTAGGCTTTGAGTGGAACAGCTGCGTATATTGTATTTGATAGTGATTGCTAAAACAAACTCCTCAGATTCATAAACAATTAACAGAACTTTAAACTCCTCCATTGTCATAGCCATAGGACTATTTAAAATAATAATTGTGCAGTGTCCTTGATCTCGAATGTGGTGTAATATATGGATCTCAAGTGCAAGTTGCTTTCTTTTCAGTCACCATTAGCGTAAGTACCAAAACTCCTGGTTATTTTCAAACAAATTCTGTATTCCTTTCAGTGATGTGTGGGGTTAGGCAATTAAATCTATCAGATTGCAGGATTAGCCTGTGGAGAAGAGCAAATCAATCCATCTCTACTACCGCACTGTGTATTTGAGTTGCATTTTCTTTCATTTGAATTCAGTTGAGTGGACTGGATTTTTGCATCTTGTATTTTCTTCTGAAATCACGTCATCCCGTGAGATTCTCCACCTTTCAACAGGCAGTGTCTTTTCCCATAAACACTGCTGACTGCCGTGTGTTCCCAGGTGCTGATTGGACATATCTTAAAGAAAATGAACAAACAGACTTTCCCAGAGCACTGCAGCTTGTGTAAAGAGATCCTGCCATTCACAGATCGCAAACAGGCGGTCTGCTCCAACGGCCACATTTGGCTCAGGTAAGGTGTTAAGGAGCTTTTGCTTTGATTCTCTTCTCTGTTTTGGATGAGCGGAAGGCATTTCAGTAGCTAATGTAAAATATAGTTTCATATTGTGAATGAGTTAATGGCATGGAGCATGTTGTCCATGCTGTGAAAAGGAAAGCGAGGAAGCAGACAAGGTGTCTGGTACTCTCTCTTTGTAAGAGTGAGGAAGATCTAAGGGATATTTTAGAGGGAGGGAGGTAGGCTTACATTTGACCTTATTTATATTCTTTTGAATATTGTTTTATTTTCAAAACTAATGCTTCAGTGCTCGTAATTCATCCTTTGTTTCTCTTCTCCTCCTTTCCCCACCCCCAAAGGAAAATAAAAAGAAATCAAATGGCTTATAGCTTTTCGGATGGGAGGATGAAAGAGGAAAAAGTCTGTATGGAAATACATTTTGTGCATTTCTGGCTATTTATGCCCTTTATCTCCAATTACTTGGTTGCCAAAATCAAATCTGTCAGCTGATTAGGTCTTAATGAAACCAGTTAATGTGCAGGCCCAGAGTTACTTTAACATTATTTCAGAATGACCAGAGTGCAAAATGCTCACAAAGCTTTTAACACCGAAGACCAAGAAATTGGATATTTAATGGGGGTTGTCTGTAGAGCAGAGGTGGGCAAACTACAGCCCGTGGGCCACATCTGGCCCGCGGGACCCTCCTGGCCCGGGAGGCTAGCCCCCAGTCCCTCCCCTGCAGCCTCAGCTCACTGTGCCACCGGCACAATGCTCTGGGTGGTGGGACTGCAAGCTCTTGCCGGGCAGCACAGCTGCAGAGCCGTGGCTGGCTCCAGCCGGAGGGCATGGCTGCCTGTCCTGGTGCTCTGGGTGGCACGGCTGTAGCGCCGCCAGCCACTGGTGCTCCGGGCAGCACAGTAAGGGGGCAGGGAGCAGGGGGGTTGGACAGAGGGTAGGGGAGTTCGGGGTAGTGGTCAGGGGGCGGGGGTGTGGATGGGGTCGGGAACAGGGGGCTTGAATGGGGGCAGGAGTCCTGGGGGGGCAGTCAGGAAGGAGAGGGGAGTTTGGATGGGGCAGCGGGGGGTGGGCAGGGGACGGGGGTGTTGGATGGGGCAGGGGTCCCGGGGGGGGCTGTCGGGGGCGAGAAGGGGGGGGGGGGATTAGATAGGGGGCGGGGCCAGGCCATGCCTGGCTGTTTGGGGAGGCACAGCCTCCTCTAACCGGCTCTCCAGACAATTTCAGAAACCCGATGTGGCCCTCAGGCCAAAAAGTTTGCCTGCCCCTGCTGTAGAGGTTTGGCCACAGCCATTGGTGTGAATTCATTATTCTGATGCTAACAGAATCCACTGTCTGGAAGAGTCCCTTGACTTTCCAAGTGTTGTAAGCCGTTAAGATAGTACAGAAAATCTGCATGCATCTTTAAATCATGGTGATTGCTATTCAGTGCCGCTGTCCATTAAATAGCTCTGAAAATCTTCATCTCTTCAGGTGTATTCTGGTTAAAATTGTAAAGCCAATAGTGGAAATACTTCCCTCCCTTACCCTCTGACCTCTTGTACATGTATATTATTACAAGGCAGTGTTAATTAGTTCATGCCAGCCTACATAATTTGGCTAATTAAGTTAGACCTGAAATATGTTTATATTTTAATGCTAACTCATATTTCTTAAAGTTGCTGGTTTTGATATGATGTAATCAGTGATATTGGGCCAAATGCTGCTCTTACACAGCCTGACAGAAGCACAGCTGTTAGCTGAGAGCAGAATTTGTCCCTCTGTCATAAAGCATACAATTAGAAACTTCTGTTTGATGATGCAATTTGCCACCTTCCAGGTGCTTTTTAACCTACCAGTCCTGCCAGAGTTTGGTATACAGAAGGTGTCTGCTTCATGACAGCATTGCACGGCATCCAACCCCAGAAGGTGAGCTACTTCCATGGCTTGAAAGGGCAAGATTGCATTTTCTCACCGAGTGCTTTGTCATCTGTATAATGACATGGATCAGGCTCAGTGACTCACTGTTATTTCAGACAGCTATCAAGTGGAGTAGTAACATTCTACTCTTCATGATGTTTGGCTGTAGTCTGTCACAGTGTTAAAGCCCTAATTAGAATATAGTAATTAGAGAAAGTAATGTGTAAATGTGTTGCATTTTAATGTGAGCCAAGTACATACGCAGTCCATGCTAGAGTGTTACAGCAGATAGACAATTAATACTAATTTAATTAGATTTCTTTACATGTACAAATTGCAAGCCCAGTCCTACAAAATGCTGAGCACCATTGATTTCACCGAAAGGTGAGTTTTCCCAGCACAAGCTTAGAAATATCTTGGCATCTTGCAGGCTTATGCTCTGAAATGTGATAATTACATCTTGTTTAGACAATGTAATCAAAGTGAAGGAGCAGGTCTTTCGAGTTTGCACGTCCATACTTTTCCTATATCTAAAAAGACAAAAATTCTGCAGTAACTTGTTCTGAATTGCAGCTGATGCCTTATAGTTCTTTGAAATAAGTGTTTTTATATGTCCACGTTTTTAACATTTTAAAATGTCTACTGTGTTTGATGGCACAATATTAAACCTCAGTTCGTTAAGGTTTTTTTGTAGTGTTGTTCTTCAGGGAGGATATGATCTTATCTGGTTTTCCAGTGCACTTTTCTGCAGAACTGATGTGATCTCAATGGAAGTTTTATTCTACTGGCATGTGTATTCCCTTCCCAGAACTTGTAGCTGATCCAGTATCAATGAGAATTAGACAATACAAATGGATCTAAAATGCTGGAGAAAGGGTTGCTGGCTTCATTTTACATTTGGAAAACTAAATACTGCAGTAATTCAGAGATCTAATTTCAACTCACAAAAACAAGGTCACTAAGTTATAGCAGAAAATTGTCCTTAAACTCTACCCATTTTGTCTGTGTATGGCAGATTTGTTTGTGTGTAAAGACAAGCTGCAATACCTACGCAAGCTATAGTGTGATGTGGAAAGCCTTAACTTTGTCTCTTTCTGCTGAAATGACATTTAAATCAGTATTTTAAATATTAGTGGAGTTGGGTTCATCCTAAATCTTCAGTGAGTCTTGTCAGATGTACACTTCAAAACATAGTTTCAGAGATTTTTGTAGTAGAAGTTTGGTCCAGCTAAAGGATGTGAAGCAAAATATTCATCATTGTGATCTCTCTTCTGTGTAACTCAGGCTTTAAACCACTTGTTTTCTTATTTGCAGATCCTGAATGGATCAAGAGGTTATTGCAAGGACCTTGTACTTTCTGTGATTCTCCTGTGTTTTAGAGAAAGCTGTGGGAAGCTTGAAGACATTTTCTCTACTGCATAAAACTCCATTCAGCCTGGAAGGAGGCAGAAGGTGCAGGAGTATATCCATTGTACTGAAGGAAGAAGACACTGTTCCTAATCCTGTAAATAGAACACTTGAAGTTCAAGAAGCTCAGTAGTGTAGTGACCCATTTCATACTCCAGAAACGAGAGCATCCTCTGAGTACCTAGCACAATGGAGTTTATGGAACGATTTTGAGGCAACCACGGACCCTGTTAAAGCATCAGCATTTGATTGGATACATTTCCTTTTATTGAAAGATCAGAAATCTGAGAAGCAGGCAGCCTGAACTCTGTCTCTGGTGAAAACTGGATGCTTTTCTCAAGGGTGAGAGCATCCCAATCTGGCAGAATGCAGGAGGCACTTCTTGAACAGTCTTGGTGGGAAGAGAGGGCTTCAGTCTGCAGTGCTCCTGTTTGTTTGCTTAATCAGTACTGGCACTCGCTGTACCACAGAACATTAAACTATCAGAAATAATGTGTGATTCTAATATTTCTTAAGTGACCCGCATGTCAGTTTTAGCCACTTGATAGAAGTCAGCCACTGCATTAGATCTTTCACTCCATAACTAGCAAAATTATTCCTGGTATTTCTCAGGGTTTGGGGAAAAAATTGCAGTCAGAAAGCTAAAAATCGGCAGCTTGTGCCAAATATGGATCAATAAGAGGAAGTTTTTAAATCCTAATGGTTATAAGTAAACAATATTAGCATTTAGATATTCCATGTCAGAGACCCAATTCTAAAATATATAATGTCTAGTACTCAAATCTCCTTGTTTTTTTCTGAAATAAGTTTTAACTATTTACCACACTTGTGCCAACACCTGATCTCTTCAGTTCATTTCACACACTGTCAACAGGAACCACACTCCCCTGCTATATAACCCAGTAACCCGGCTAGTGCCACTTTTCCTTCCCTCCAATCAGGCAGTGTGACTGTCTTCCAAAGCACTGCAATAATTTGGCCCCAAAACAATCATTTCTTGCTATCATTTGGTTTTCTTTATTTACTATAAAAAGCCAGTTTGCGTATAAAAGAGAAATATTAAATTAGATCGGAAATATCTAACCAAAACATTCGGAGTCTGGTGAAGCTGTTCTGTGTTAGTTGTAAAATGAAAGAGATGATTAGATCAGGTATTCGGAAACATACCTCTGAATTATCCAGGTGGAACCCGTTTGTCACTGAAACAGTGTTTTCTTTGACTGTCCCACTGGATAATTGTCCTTTCTGCCTCTGGGACCCAGCGTATGTGGGGGACATTTCCTCTTCAACTTTCTACAAAGTGCTAGAGGAATAATCCTTCCAAAACGAGTTTCTGTCATTAGAATCCATCTTGTCTGGTTAAGAACCATTTTCTCAGGCAATCCAAAATTCTGTTTCCACTTCCACCCTTAAAAACGCCAGTCCACTAGATGCTCCCTGAAAAAAAAGGTGTTTAGTTGTTTTGTTTGTGGGATGCATGATGTGTAAAATTCACTTCTCCAGGCTTCTTCTTGTGTGGGAAGCAACAGTGTGAATCTCCAGCGAATCAGCTTGTCATGCATCAACATTTTATGTGGGCTCTGTTACAGAGCACAAATACTAGATTAGGTATTTGAGAGCAGCAAGGAATTATCCAGACAGTATTCAACAAATGCATGTGTGGATTGGTGCTTAAGTTTTCTTGACTTAATGACTATGCACATTTTCTTAATGTTCCTTTACCCTTATTAGGAGCAGTCACATCTCACTTCATATTCAAACAAGCTAACTGCCTTTACAGTTCAGTGTTTCATGTGTTGAGCATGATAATGCTCCTACAATATACAATAATTCTAATAATTCAGAAGATTAGAAAACCATAAGCACAGATAGATTCATTTGTAAAATAACCATAGCCTTGTCTGTGGTTTGAGCATTGGCCTGCTAAACCCAGGGTTGTGAGTTCATTACTTGGGGATCTGGGGCAAAATCAGTACTTGGTCCTGCTAGTGAAGGTAGGGGGATGGACTCGATGACCATTTGGGGTCCCTTCCAGTTCTATGAGATAGGTATATCTCCATATATATTTTTTATTATTATTTATTACTGTAATTGTATTAAAGAAATGTTTAGGGTTTTTTTGGTGTGCATTACAAACTGAAATAAACTTAGTGGTATATTTGCAAACAGCGTTTGTAGCTCCCAGTGTCAGCCAGCAAAGCAAGCAATGGAAAACCATTGTCAGTTGGAATGCTCAGAGTTGCACTGACATCTGTTGTATGCTCAGTTTGAGGCAAGTACCAAGGTTAGAATCATAGAATCTCAGGGGTGGAAGGACCCTCAGGAGGTCATCTAGTCCAACCCCCTGCTCAGAGCAGGACCAATACCCAGACAGATTTCTGCCCTAAATCCCTAAATGACCCCTTCAAGGATTGAACTCACTATTCCCGGTAGGATTCCTCTCCCTTCTCAGATGCTACCTAACTCTCCCTTCTCTGGGGAAACAAATGTCCTTTTTAATCCAATCTGAATGCTGGGATAGTCCAGGATTGGTGGTGGGTAATGGACTTGCAAAGTCAAGCTTTATAGGCTCTTGTAAAAACAGTCCCCATCAACTGGTCTTAGTCAAATATTCTGTTGCCCTTCTGAAATAATTCTAATCTTGGGGAGCGTTAGAGGAGCTTTATAAATGAAATTAATTTTTCTGATAAACTTGTTTTTGTATCTGTTTCAGGCTTAGTGGTGGTAAAATCTACTGGGCCACTGACGTGTTTCTAGGTCTGGCAGACCAGAAGGTATTAGACCTCAACTCATTATTCTGATTGCCGACTTGCTTTAATTATGGTATAATTTTAGCAGCTGTTCTCTCAAACTGCCCTAGCTAGAGCCTAATGCTTTATATACTTGGAAGGTAAGAGTCCAAGCTGCTTTCAGCATTGGTGTTTAGCTTCAGAAGTTGTCAAGGTAGCGGACACTCAAATTAGTTTAACTTGGTGGTGGTCTATGGTGGCAGATGGGATGATGAGATTTTAAAGTCTTCCCCCAACATGCAGTTTACATGCCACTGAATAGCTGAGAGTCTCCGATTTCCTTATGGAAACAACTTTTGTTTCTTATTGCTACGGGTCAAGAGGTACAGTGGGTTTTAAAGCCATTGCTATTTTATTCCGCGCTCAACTAATTGCTAAAAAAATGCAAGTTTCAGACAAGTAGAGTCCCACTGGGTTTTTTTCCTCCCTCCCCCACTTACCTTCTCAGAACTTCCCTCTAGTGAAATAACGTGTAGCTGTTGAGCAGTGCCCATCACTTGCCGTTCTAGGAATCGGTTTAGTCCTGTTTCTCTAGAGCATTGAAACATGCTGCAGAACCTATATCAACAGCCCAAGCACTGCTCTTCCTAAATACGTTATTGTGGAATAGTCTCTCTCCCTGGAACGTTTAACAGTAGACTGGACAGAGTACCAGTTCAATAGGGAACAGTCTTGCCCAAGAGCTGCTCTCCTCTGGGAGGGTACCTGGAATTGTCCCCAGCAGCTCTTGGGAGAACTACAGAATTCCAAAATGAGACCCAGGAAAATGGAACAGTCATTGTCTCAACGATAGTCTGAGGAGCCCTTCCTGGGAGTCTGCAAGATGAGAGCAAGCAGCTGGGGCTTGGGAGAGGCCATATGTATCTCTCTGCTCCATACTGTGATTGTGCTGAAATGTAGCAAATACAGTCAGCAGTGTGGGGCTTGTACACCTGGCTGGGGCACTTTGCTGTGGCTTGTGTTGTCCTAGAGGATTCCTCCGGAACCATTCTGTGATTAAAGCATGTGTACAGGTCTGTCGCATCTTACACGCATTTAACATGCGCAATTTCAGCTTTACACGGTTGGCAAAAACAAAAAAAAAAAGAGAATTTTAATACTTTAATACTAATAAAAAAAATGTACCTGTAGTGCGGGCGATTCCGCCCGCCATTACACTCAATGGAATTTTGACTATACGTGATTTTCGCTTTATGCGCTGACTGCGGAACGTAACCCCAGTGTAAGATGCGACGGACCTGTATGCAGCAGAGCAAATGTGCTGGAGTATGAAATCATGGTAGTCTGACAGTGGGGAAACATGCCTGAAGTGATCAGCACTCACTCACCTAGCTCTTTAACTACCAGTTGAATGAAATGTAGTAGAAACTCCATGGGACTAGCACCCAGATACCACGGTTATGAGTGTGGTAGATTCACAAGGCTAGATTGGTCCTTCCTGGGAAGGAAATGCTATACAAGCTGGGGGGGGGGGGAAATCGAGGTTTTCTTTGCAGAGATCCCCTCACCTTGTTCTCTTGCAGGGGTGGGAGACAGGATCTCCTCGTGGCAGAATTGTGTATGAGGCTGGTAGTTCCACTCTACAAAACCGATTCTGCTTTATCTTTGGGGCTTCGGTTTTTTAAACTAATCTGTGGTTCCTTAAAGCAGTGGTTTTCAACCCTTTTTTCATTTGCTAGCCTCTAAAAAAAATTTTCGCTGGAGGTGTGGACCCCTTTGGAAATCTTTGACAGTCTGCAGACCCCCCCAGATGTCTGCGGACTACAGGTTGAAAACCACTGCCTTAAAGGTAAAGTCTGGTATTAGCACCCAATTTTTGTTGTGAGAGAAACTTGGTGTGTCCTAAACTAACATTTGGAAAAGCACCTAAGCCCCTTTGAAAGTTAACGGGCGGAGGTTCTTTTGAAATTTGTACCTCTAATGCTGAAGCGAGGACCTGCCTTTGCAATGAAAGTGGATGCTTGAAGGTTCTAGTAGACTCTCTCAGTTGTTTGTTACAAAGACACTAAACTTGGAGCTCCCAAATCTGACTTATAATTGAGAGGCCTATTTCAAATACATCTTGCCATCATCTAAAACGGATTAAATAATATTTCAGGACCAGCCAAGATACTATAAGCCGGAGTTACTGCATTGCACTTAAAATACAATACAGAAGGTGGTGCACAGGCAGATTTAAGTTGTGTGCTGTTGTGTTTGGGGATTGATAGCCACATATATATCACCTACTCTCTGCCTGAAGTTAAGCTGTCATGATCCTTGATAAGGAATAGCTTCTTATGTCTCTAAGAACTAAGTTTCATATGGACATCAGTCTTCCATCCTGACCTCAAGCAATTCCTACCTAACTGGTGTATATGCCAGGATACTGCGGAGTTCTCACTGTTGGAAATTATTGGAACTGCTGAAGAAGCTAGTGGTTACTAGTGCAACTTTTTCCCCAAGCCTTGCCTGTAGTTTGAGGCTATTCATGTTGTACTGTGAGTTTAATACATACCAGACAGTACACTGGGTTAATTGGATTAAAACAGTGTAAAAGGCTAATTAAATATTGAACAATGTATTCTTATTGTGGTAAGGCTAACGGGAGCATACAGAGTGGCTAAATCCTCTTCTATTGGTGCTAGCTAAGAAATCCAAACTGCTATGATGGATTAACAAACAGGCTCTGGAAAGGCACTGACTGTCTGGATTTGTGATGATTTGGTGCTTAAACTTGTTCTCTTGTAGCTGTCAAAGCACCATCACTCAGGTCGTGGTGGAAATCTGGAGTGGCAGTGACTGGCTCCAGTGTGCCAACCACTCCTTGGATGTCAGGCTCAGTAGCAATGGAAAGCACTTATTTTTACACCAGCCCCATCCAATTAATTCTTCTCTCCATTGTTTCCTTAAATTTAATAGTAATTGAATATAAATAAAAAAATATTCTAGAAAGAGCCTGTTTTTAAATGCCCCCTTCCAGGCTGCCAGTTGTGCTGTACAGCACTGGTTTTTCCAGAGGTGATGATAGTGCTTGTTCATTCATTTCTAACAAAAACATTTCCTTGAGTTTCTCAGAATATAATGTGAATGTCCCTAGTGGCTCATGTGTCATAGAGTGACTTTACGCTCAGTGTGTTGATACCCATTTATTTTGTCATTACTGCTAAGGATTCCTTGAGAGAAGAGTTCAATGTAAATTTTGATGGTCCTAGATGATAGTCATCTTCATTTATATACCTCTACAAATTTCAGATCTGTTTTGTGCTGCCCTTATGCCCCAAAATAAAATTGAGGGCTAGTTAGTGCAAGAGATTAGTAACATGCTAAACACACAGTCCTTCCTCTGTCCGCAGTTCAGCAGTTTATAAAACAGTTCAATTCCTTATAGGTACAATCCTCAGTTGACACCCTTGTGTGTAGCCTCTGCAGAAAGGTCAGGGAAGGTGAACTCCCCTTTCTCTCCATAAGGGGGTTCCTTATCCTTTTGGGTGGGGAAACTGGCACTACCCAAACTACTGCTCTTATGTCAATAAGTAGGATTTTTAGACTCCAATACCTCAATCCTGCATCTTGTAGAGGCACAGAAAAAAACCGCTATAAGCAAGTCTACTAAAGCAAACCCAAGTCTCGTAATTGTGTGTGGGTCAGCTTCTTAGTCAGAGAGCAGGGCATTCCTAACCACACTATCCTGTGACCTTTTGTGACTGGAGCAGCCAGGCGTTTCAGTGGAACAATGCCATATGCCTGTGCTTGCTGTAATGAATCGAGAAACAGCTGCTAGTTTGTTTTACCTGCCAGCCTTCGCTGTCTTCATTATGAGTTTCAATTGTCCATTCATTCTGGTAGCCACCCTCTGCTTTAAAAGGTCAGATCTTTCCTGGAAGGTAGTAAACGTGCAAACCTTGCTAGATTCAAGCACTAAATCTGGTTTGTATTATCTTTTTGCAGCTGGGAATGGGAATAACGTACTCATCCTTTTAACCCTCAGAGTCCGATTTAGAGGTAAGACCTAAATAATAATTTAGAAGTAAAATAGATGTAAAGTTGTAGGTATTTGGTTAATAAAAATGAAATGGTCTGAGTAGCGATTGGATTTCTTTTCCACCCCCATTTTTACCCTTTAAAATTCCCATTCTAAAGCATCTCAAGAAGTCTCCCTTTCAGGACTGATCGAAACACACAAATTGCACCAGTTTAAAAACTGATGCCGCTGAACTGCTGCAGACCAATGGTTTAACTTGCATTGGTAGGTTTACACTGGTACATTAACTGGTAAAGTTGCTCTGATTTTACGTAAACAAGCACAGCTTATATGTGTAGATAGGGCCTCCGTCAGCTCTGTGTAGTCTAGGAATCTAATGTTCCATTAAGGATGCAAGAGTCCAGTTGGAATGCAGAGTAGGGCTGACAAGAAAACAAGATTTCCATGTT
Organism: Malaclemys terrapin pileata; assembly: GCF_027887155.1. Taxonomy (NCBI): domain Eukaryota; kingdom Metazoa; phylum Chordata; order Testudines; family Emydidae; genus Malaclemys; species Malaclemys terrapin. The sequence continues at coordinate 10,040,141 of NC_071521.1, read as the reverse complement.
GTGAAAAGCCGAGGGTTTGGAATGTTCATTCCTGTGGGAATGAAATCTAGCTCTTGTGAAGCTTTTCACGGAAAACGAGATCTCCTCCCCCGCCCCCCCGTACAGCCAATAGTCCAGTGCACTCACCAGGGATGTGGGAGACCAAAGTTGTAGGCCCTGCTTTGTCTGATTCAGAGAAGGGACTAGATCCTGGGCTTCCCACATCCCAGGTGAGTGCTCTCATCACTGAGATATAGAGTCTGTCTCGCTCACACAATCTCCTGTTGAAGCTGTTCCACTTCATATGGACTAATTATTCACTGGGCCAGAAAGAGACGGATTCTATTGCCCAGTGGCTAGGAGTACGCTCCTGGGATGTGGAAGAGCCAGGGTTGAATTCAGGCAGCAGACCCCTCTACTGATTTTGATCAAACTCTTGTTTGACTAGAAATACTATACCTGACCTGGCAAACAGAGATGCTACAGAACAAGTAATACCCTAATGGTTAGGCTATGGGAGAGCCAGGTTCAAGTCCATGCTCTGCCTGTATCAGACCTAATGAAAGTTTGATCAAAACGGGTATGTCTCCACAACATTTCGGTTTTGATGAATTGGCATTTTCCAGTAAAAGTTTCAGCCAAGTTCCCTGCTGTAATACAGAGTGCGTCTGGAATGTAGTCTGTGTAAACCTCAAGCCTGGCTAGTTCCTTTCATGCATCATAGAAACTAATGTATACCCAGTGACCTAGGTCTGCATTAAACTGTAGTGAAGCAGGGCTATGTGTAAATGTTTTAATTAAAATTAACACCTCTCCTAAACTCTGTGTTTGGCTTTAAATTGTACAAAGGGTGTGAATATTTTTACACTGGAAATGCTCCCAGACCCTCAGCATCAGGTTGTACATCATTCTCTTATTCTCACAAGTGGGAATTTTTACTTATAGCGTTAAAAACTAAAACTTCTACTCTTAATTCAAAAGATCCAGAGCCCCTGCTGCTCAAGATTTTGTATGTGTGATCTACTTACTGCCCTTGATGTGGCATCTGACTGTGTGTACACAGTGGGTGTTGCTTCCACTGCTGAATGCAGCCACCTCTTGGGTGGTACCTGGGTTACTTACTAGTGCTAACTACTCTGCAGGTCAAGGCTAGAAGTGAAGATTTTCTCTATGCTATCCTAGATTTCAGGGGGATAAGCCAGAAGGTAGATGATGGCATTGGAGTTTCCTCTTCATAGAGGAATTAACACACTGCTGTCTCTCTTACAGATGGTGCCATGTTCAATCCTGTGGTGTTTTCTTTATTTAATATTACTGCAGTTAACTGGCCCTGCAAAGGGAAAAGTTGAGGGCCATGGAAGGGTTCAAAGAGGAGTTCTCAAGTTTGGTGCATTTTTGACCTAATGATGAAGCTGGAAGTTACATTTATTCACTGATCTTTTCAGGCCTAAAGGCCACTGAAATGCATTCTGGGGTGGGAACATTTTAGCTGGCAGGCCACTCAGTTACCAGGCTGAATGGAAGGTTATTTATTTCATGTCTTCAATTCCCGGATTTCCCTTGTATTTCAAATTCAGCTCATAAGAGAGCCTGACAAAGTTGCTGTGAATATTGATGCTGTATATATGGCACTTTTTGTAAATGTGAAGCAAACTTGAATGATGTGTTTTGTATACTGCAACAGTAGCATTGTAATCCCACCTTCTCTTTTTTTTTATTCCAAATAAACAGATTAGTTCTTGTATTATGTGTGCATTATAAGGGGATGGCTTTAGGGGAGAAACGTGGGTTCCCAAGATTCGAGGGGGAAGTGGGGAGGGATTAAAGAAGAGAGCTCTTCAGAGCGGCTTCGTGGTTAACAATGGCTGGATTTTATATTCTGTCAGTGACAATAATTGAAATATACAGACAGTTTGAATATCAACAAGAAAACAGGCCTTCATGTTACCACCTTCAATCTTGGCCGTCTTTCCTGTGCCTAACTCAGTAAATACCTGCTTTGAGGTTGACACGTTGTGTGTGAAGCATACTCGTGCTCTTTGATTTATATTTATTCTCCTGTTGGTAAGACTCATTGCTGAAAGGTATTGGACCAAATATGGACGTATAGGGGTGGGTGGGGCAGGGGAGAAGAGTAGGCCGCAGGTTTGCAAGTTAAAACTGATAAAGAACTAACAACTCTAGAACTAGTAAATATAAATGAAATATGCTTGATCCACTTCCAAATATACAAACATGATGGTTATGTAGGTTTTCTTAGCAGCTTTATAGGTTGCACTGGGGAATTTTTTTTTAAGTTAAAGCAGGGATTTAGGTTTTATTATGTATAGAATTTACTCTATAAAAAGTTAAGCCTGTAATCTTATCTTTTCATTCACTATCACCAGTCCTTAGAGTACATGCTCTGGTTCTGGGGCCCCACTGAAGTAAAAAAGGAATGGAAGTAAGGTTGCTATATTGGTTTCATCACAGTGTAAGTGTGTGGTCATTGCTTAGCCATGGGGTCCATGCTAGTTGAGTGGATTGTAGGATGAGGGGCTCTGATTGGATCACTCAGGTGCAAGACCTTATGTGAGAGAGAACTTCTTTGCACTGGTAAATGCTGCTTTTGAATGTTAGATCCATGTTCTTGGTTATGGGCTTCTTCAGAAGCCATAACACGGCTGCTACTCTGAAACCTGACATTCTATGGTGTTGCTACCGCCTCAGGATGATCACACAGCTAGGATGCAATACAAAGAATTCCAGTGCCCTCAACTTGGTTCTGACAAAATTAACGTAAGAAAAACTTCTGACCATCTAGTGGAAATCTTAAACTCTACCTGCAGAGAACACTCCAAAACTAGTTATTGTCACCAAAGCCTTTTATAGGTGCATTTATTCTTTAAAATAAACGTTTGTGTAACTCTTCCATCTACATATCTACAATGCTTTGCAAATGGTACCAACCTCAGCGGGGTTCTGAGGGTTAAATTACTGTTATCCCTGCATGGAGAAGCGAAGGCAGAGGAAGTGATAGCCATTACACCAAGGCACCACCTTTCTGTATATGAGTGAAGTGAACTGATGCATGTTTCTCTCTCCTACCCACCCCACCCCAATCAAATGGCCTCTCCTATAGAGTGGGGAGAGGAACCCAAGTCATGTTCTAGATGGGAAACAATGTCAGCATTTAAAAAAAAAAAAAAAAAAAAAAAAAAAAACTACAACTGAGGAAAAAATTACTTCTTAGGCCTTGTATCTGTAGCTGCATCCATGCAGCCCGAGGCAATTCATGGTCATGACCTCAGTTTGTTCCTACTTGAGGCTAACCCATCTCCAGCGGCATCTAGGGGAAGCAGGCCTGGGGTGCAAGAAATGGTATCAAGACAGAATGTATAGTCTCAACACATTGAACTACATGCAAGTTTTATCCTAACAAGGCTTTCAGAGCGCAGGAGGATTCCTGGGAGCTTTTTGGTTTATATTTGATCTCTTGAACTACATTTGTCTCTCTCCCTCCACCCATTGATCTTCTTGTTTCCATAGCATCTTACTTCTGAAGGTATGTCTACCTATTTTACGGTTTTCACTGACACCCATCACTGCAGACTCACTGTTGGTATTCCTCTAGTGGGGATAAGTACCTTCCCCCTCCTCCAGGTTTTGTTTCACATTTACAAGAGAGGTGGGGGTCCACTGCTGACACAGTATCAAATGGACAAGATTCCTGCCTTTAGCCATTCAAACTTCATCCTACAGGGTGATTTGCTCCAGGATCTGTCATTTTATAAGAACATAAAAATGGCCATACCCAGTCAGACCAAAGGTCCATCTAGCCCAGTATCCTGTCTTCCGACAATGCCAGGTGCCCCAGAGGGAATGAACAGAACAGGCAATCATCAAGCGATCTATCCCATCGCCCATTCCCAGCTTTTGGCAAACAGAAGTGAGGGACACCATCCTTGCCCATCCTGGCTAATAGCCCTCAATGGATCTAATTTTTTTTTAACCCTGTTTTCTTGGCCTTCACAACATCCTCTGCAAAGAGTTCCACGGGTTGCCTAAGTGTTGTGTGAAGAAATACTTCCTTTTTTCAACAGGTGCATGTGGAAGTTTATGCACCAATTGGACTACTTCATTCTTTGCCACGCTCCAATTACCAGTGTAACATGCACTGTGCAATACAACCTCCGAACACCCCTCTCTGCAAAGCGGCTTTGCAGCACAGTGGGAAGATCCAAGCTGTAGGTGTTAGAGCTAGACAAGTATTGCAAAAGGAGTAAGAAGTTCTTTCCCTGCTGTGCTGGTACCTTCTCTTCTTTGCCTTGTTTTTCTTGTTGCTTAATGTTTGTTTGGCCAGAATAAGATGCTAATAAAAATCAAGCTAAGTTTTAAAATGCCGTATTCCAATTATAAAAGCCTAATTCCTTCTTCCATCCACTGAACCTTTTTGGTATTAACAGGCTTTACTATGCAAAGTGATGCAAGGGGCTGTTTCATTTACAGTAATTAAATGAATGTCAATTGTTTTAGTTGTTTCTGAGGGAGAGTTCTACAAGAGTATTAGCATGTTCTGCTAACCCTTGTGTGTTGCACTTCAGGCCTGCTGCAAACCCTTGGGGGCTGACCATTGACCTGAGACTCCATGCACAGACATGCCAAGTGCATCTCAATGAGACGAGCTCTTTTTCTCAGTTTCTATGGAACCAGCAGAGTGGAACTAATATAGCGTTTGCATGTAGATGAAAGAATGGAGAGGAAAAAGGGCTTTACAGCTAAATTAATTAAGCAGATGTACCTGTCTAATTAAAGATGCACTGTCCCTTTTGTACCCTACTTGCAGCGCAAACAGTATTTAAATGCATTCTTGATCCATTTCAACTATCAAAATATTTAGCAGGAAACTCAAACGGAGGCAATATTAGCAAGATGAGCTTCTATGTATTATTAATAGAAGGGCTCCCAATTACACACAGAGGCTACAGCATGTCTTTCTATCCATTGAGGGAAAACCAGCTGTCCAACTTGGTTACCGAACAGCACCTTTGTAACTGGGGGACTGTTACAAATGCACTAGCCCAGCCTGGTGAGAGGGTATTGCAGTCAGGCCCCAGCCCTGTGTAAACCACATTCACCATTAGCCCCCTGGTGCTGTGGGTTGGAATTTCTTGGCACAAAATTCATTAGTGATTCACGCTGCTGGTGCCAGGAGCCTTATTCCCTTAGATTTCAACACAGACACTTAAGCTGAGATTTTCTAAATCGCCTACGGCATTTGCACACCCGAGTCTCATTTTTTAATCTTTTAGGAAACTTTGAAAAAAATCTCTGCTTTAAAGGCTGATTATCTGAACCCCAAATACCCAAACATTGCGGTGTTCCCTGGGCCCTCGGGCTAATGGAGAAGCTCACCTATGTGCAGGGAGAGGATTTTACAGGAGCTTTCCTGCGGATTGGTCTGTAACCTTGGACAAACATGATCATGACAGCCACAAGCATAGAAACTTATTTACCGTGATCTGGATAGTACTTCATTTGTGCCAGGGCTTTCTAGGGTTGAGCGCTGGCACCTTTGGCTTGGGGCATCAGTTCTGAAAGTAAAAAAATTGCTTGAGCCCTGGCACCTCTTTCATTGCAAATTAAGCCCTGGATCTGAACCAGGCAGAAGTTGTTTGGAGACTAAGAGTTCTTGGGGGACTGCATGGTAGGGAACACACAGCTCCTGAAGAAGGTAGGAGCCTCCCTTCAAGACCCTGGGGAAGCTCCCCTTTCATTTTTTAGTGCCTCCTCTGCACTGAGACCACATAGGGATGGTAGATAAAGGGTCTAACTCTCCTCCTATCTTTTCCCCAATCCCTGCAGACTGCTGCTTCTCCAACCCTTTCCCAGGATCAGGAGGGAATCAGTGTTGCCTTAGATATAGAGTGATCTAGTTAACAGTAGTACAGTGTGGTTAGTGCTGGCTAAAGTCTAGCGTCTTCTACTGAAGACAAACTTACCTGGCATGGCTGCTCCTTGGCTCTAGTTTGCTCCAGAAAAAGAGTGGCTGTGAATCATTATCTGCTACTTCCTGATAAATGGCTGCTATTAGGCTCTGGCAGTTCAGCTGTGGCTAATTTAAGGCAGTCACAGGTGCTGCACTCAGGCATCAAGGAATGGGGCAGGATAAGTCTGCTGGACAGAAGCCTGGCTTTTCACTCCACCAGGAAGGAGGGCTCTAGTACATGTCTCAATGGCTGGAGATAAGCTGTTTAATTTAATTCTGAAACAGTGGAATCTGCAACCCATTTGGTGGGTGTGTTAATAGATGCTTTTGTTTTAGCTTCTCTTGCTGCATCCCTTGGGAAGCCTGTCCCATAGTCACTCTCTTAGGATCTATTACACTGCAGTAGTAGATGCTATGGTGCAGACAACGTGCAGGTGTTCTTTCTGCTGTCTCATCTGCACTTACTCAGAGCAAGCTTAAGTGACATGGGGGTAACCGTGCTTGCATCCTGTCAACACTTCAGACTCTGCAATTGCTACCATGGATTCTAATTTTCAAAGCCCTAGTGCCCTGTTTTTTAAATCCTAGAATAGCATGATGATAAACATCATCATCCTATCTGTACCCCGTACAGTGAACTGCAGCTGCGCAGAGCACACGTGGTCTAGCTGCAGTTTGGAGGCAGTGAGTATGACTCCAGACAAGTACACTTCAAATAGGTTTAATATTCCAAACATGCATGCTACGTGTGTGTTAGATACATGAGACAAAGCTGCCGCTAACATATTTCCTGAAAACGCTTTCACACTTTTCACTGAATCACCCACCTGGAAAAGGAGAGGCAGTTTAAACATCATTTCTAAAAAATAAACTTCCTTCCTCTGTCATCCTCTGGGATTATTAAAACAAAGAGCTCCAACTATCTAAACTTTTCACCATTTATGTTGTTTGTTTACTCTCTGCACTTCACTCACTTCAGACAATGCCAGTTCATTTGAGTGGGTTGCAAACACTGCAGGGGAAAGTTTAAATCCAAACAAGCTTTTCATTTTACAAGGTTTTGGGAAATCATCCCTTTCATTAATATCAGCTTTTGCAAAAAAATTTAGCCTAATAAATTTGTGTCTTAAGTCACCAACTAATTGACATTGCCTGCTAGCATTTTGGACTAGCTGGAACTGCTGTTTTTAATATGTCAGGACTTACGTGGAAGGGGCTTAACAATACAGCTTTCTATATACTCATAGACAACATAAGGGTCTTGGTCAGCATTGATGTAGAAGGCATCTCCATAAAACTCCTCCAAGTCGCCAGCATGCCTGTAATAGGTCTCCAGGCAAATCCTGATATTTTCTTCAGTGTCTTTAGGATTCTGCATGAGACGGGCTTGGACATCTGGTAATGGAGCTGGTTTGTACATGGCATGATATCTAGAGATAAGACACAAACCCCACTTCAGTTCATAATGAAAATCTGGGACGTGACAGATGTTACCAAATACATGGTTTGTTTTTGCTTATCCAAGTAGCTGTCCCCTGCTGGGCAACTAAGTTGGCAGTTAGGCTCTGTCAAAAAGATGTTGGAAAAGTTCCGGACAAGTTGGTACTTCTGATTTATTTGATATAATTGCTGTCAAGGATCCTAGACACTTGATGATACAAGTTTTTCTTGAAGTGATCTAGTCCTAAATACTGATTTGGCACAATCAATCCCATAGGTGATTGAACAGGAGTCTCCCATTTGAGGGAGATGCTCCCATTTGAGGGCTCTGTTAGCAGGAATTTGAATTTTTATGAAGACTTCAAGGGCATACCGAGCTTGGCCTGTTGCAGAGCCTAATAAGAACATAAGAATGGCCGTACTAGGTCAAAGGCTTTCTGGAAATCTAAGTACACTATGTCCACTGGATACCCCTTGTCCACATGTTTGTTGACCCCTTCAATGAACTCTAATAGATTACTAAGACATGATTTCCTTTTACAGAAACCATGTTGACTTTTGCCCAACAATTTATGTTCTTCTATGTGTCTGACAATTTTATTCTTTACAATTGTTTCAACTAATTTCCCCAGTACTGACATTAGACTTACCGGTCTGTAATTGCCGGGATCACCTCTAGAGCCCTTTTTAAATATTGGCATTACATTAGCTATCTTCCACTCATTGGGTACAGAAGCTGATTTAAAGGACAGGTTACAAACCATAGTTAGTAGTTCCTCAATTTCACATTTGAGTTCTTTCAGAACGCTAGGGTGAATGCCATCTGGTCCCGGTGACTTGTTACTGTTCAGTTTATCAATTAATTCTAAAAGCTCCTCTTGTGACACTTCAATCTGTGACAATTCCTCAGATTTGTCACCTACAAGAACCGGCTCAGGTCTGGGATCTGATGCTCTCGTACTCTACTGCTTGGTTCTCAAAGGGTTTCAAGTCTACAATGTGCTGGAAAGAGCTCTACAGAATGCTGCTGGCCCAAGGCCCATAACCACTGAGCTAAAGAAGACACAAGCCAGCCTTCTCCTGACCCTGTCTCTCCTGGAGGATACCACATAGAATATATTAACTCCTGTTAGGATTTTCTAGGATCACCATCAATCTGTCTTCGAAGAGCGTATGTTTGTATGGGAAGGGGAGAGGAAGACGGTCAACCCATTTCTGAGCTGGATTATGGATATTTCTAACGATGCCTTCCAAAGGCACAGGATTTTGACTTTCTGGAATTAATAGCAAAAGCCCAATCATTTTTAGTAAGTCAGAGGAACGTGTTTACAACCTGAGCCCCCTAGCAATGCTGCAGTAGTTTGGGTTGCCTGTATAGCTGGAACCAAAATGTGCTTTACCCATGTTGCCAAAGTTATGATGCAACCTTCTGAAGATCACAAAAACTGCTTTGTAAACAGGTCCTCAGAACTGATGCCACAGTCCTATTTCAGATGAATTAACTTCATCCCTCTCACTGTATCACCCTGAAAGCAAGTCTTATGTGCAAAAGACTTACATGTAGATAAGATGATTGGATAAATACTAAACCAAGAAGAAAAGCAGAGTCTAGTTAAGATACTGTCTTGGATCTAGTGCGTTCATCCTACGTTCCTACGAGTTAGAATACAATGGAGGGCTAGCCTACTCCCTTCCCTCCATTGGATCTAGTGCTGCACTAGCATAATGCCCAGGATTAGATGTAGCATCTAAAACATATTTCCATCAATTCACAATGAATTTGGAAAGACTAAAACAGACTCAAAGCCTGAAAGCGTGTTAACTAGAGCAGATACGGTACAGACTAATCCTAATGATAAGAAATGCAAAGATGTGGGAATGATTTGCTTCATAGCATTAACTTCTGCTGAACAACTGTGTCACTTATTACCAGAACAAAAGGAGGGAGAATAATTACAGCAAATTACATGTTGCACCTAGAGTGAAATGTCTGAATAATAGTGTACCACTTTGACATAAATACAGTATTTATGCCTTTAACCCTTTAGGACTAGGATTTAAAAGATTCCCAGCATTTGTCATTGATTCAGTGTTGGGAAGGCAGTAAGACATACTTTCCCAATAGATTTGGATTGTAAAATATTGTTTTGCTGTTTCTCAGCATGGGGGTTTAATATTGCTCACAAATTGATGTGCCAGTTACAAAAATAAAGCACAAATGTAAGGTGCAATTCAAGCACCGCTCTGGAAGGAATTTAGGAGTTTTCCTTGTTACTTTATTCCTAGAACAGTTCAGATGGATCAATCAGTAGAGCCTGAAGATCGCTGACCCCAGCAAGCTGGAGTGACTGCCATTACGAAGAGCTGTCACATATGAAACTTGAGCTCATATCCAGTGGCTCAAATAAAAGCTTGATCTATTGAGGCACAAATGCATTAATATTTCACAACACAAGGAGCCACCAGTGGGACTGGGGAAATCAAATGCGCCCAGATCTCCAGGTACCTCTGTCGGAAAGCCTTCCAGGATTGCAGTCTGGTTTACAGCATGATCATCGCTAAACATTTGGCCACCCATTTTAGTTTTCATGGACCATGTGAAAGTTAGATCAACTGCTGCTATGGATTTTGATATCAGAGATTTAAAACTGCACTGAGCTGAAGTCTGGAACTTCCTGCATGGAGTGCTGGTACCTGAGGGGCTATGAATGACCTTTTCCTTTTCAGGAATCCTTAAGCAAGAGCACAGACACAGTCTACTTGATTTTCTTTAGTTTTCTACAAAGCCTGTCAGAAGCTTTTGTCTTGCTGACAGCCCTACAAAGTTACCGAAATTGGTCCAGTAAAAGTTATTACCTCGCCCACCTGGTCAGCCTTACAAATTGTTAAACACGAGACATTAGTGCTCACCTTTCTCCTGTGACTGGATCAATCATCCGCTGAGCCAGACGTTCCATGACCGATTCAGATGGGAGAGTCAGGAAAAATATCCTATTTGTAGACAAACAGTAAGGAGCAGCATTAACATCCTCAGAATAGTAACTCACAGTATGAATTCATATTTACACTACAGGAATGCACACACAATGACAAAGGAAGTGATTTTGAACAACCCAGAGGTCAATGTCAAAAAGCATAATGCATGTAAAGAAACTTTTCTTCGGTTCACCCATTGCATCTTGGTCTTACTTGTATAAACTCCTTGGGCTGCAGACTGTTTGATACGTGTCCTGTACAAGACCAAGCATATTGCCAGTGTATAACAAATAATATAGTGCAGACTCATACTTGATTTCCACAGGCTGAGCATATATCAGTTGGGGGTTTCACATTTCATTTGCCATCCAATAGTCAGTGCTACCTCTGGACTTTCTCAGAATCCACTCACTAAACCCAATTCACCGTTCAAGTCATATTAATATTCTGCAAGAGCCAGATGGAAGATCATTCCAATGGCTAGCCTTTCAGTGGAATCTCAAGGTCAGAGAAATAGCTTGGCTTGTAACAGCGTCTCCAGTTGCAGGATGGAGTTTGCTCCCTTATTCTACAATTTTTCTTCTTCCGTAAAACCCCCCAGCAACATTGTATGACTGTTAGTGCTTGTCCCAGTGGACATCTTAAGTAGAGCCCAGGTTGTCTTTTTCTCCCTTTGTCTTCATCGCAGTGTGGCTACTTCCAACCACAGTGCCCCAGCATTCAAGTCCCCCTACATCCCACTCCTGCTACTCCACCCCCACAGCCATCCTTCTGTAGCAGTATATCCATCACGTACTAATTATCACTGTTTGGTGCCAGCATAGAATTGTCCTTTCTCTTGGACTTGACCCGGAGGGACCACTGCTATGGGGAGTTTGGTTGCCATGGTGCATTCAACACTTGGTTCCTCTGTTGAGACTGCCAACCTGGCAGATAATGAGGGCTTGATTTTCAGAGGGTGAGCACCTGCAACTCCCATTAACTATAACTGGAGAGGTAGTTGCTCAGCACTTGTAAAAATCGGACCTTAGATCCAGATTCACAAAGGTACTTAGGCACCTAAACCCCAGACTTTGGAACGTAGTCCCTTTTAGGCACCACCGTGATCCACAAAACCTCTGTTTGGTGGTCACCTAAACTCACTTGACATCTAAATTATCTCTGTCAAAGTTCCCTAGGCACCTAAGTTTCTATCTCTGGGCACGTGCAGTGCTGCCTCACTCTGGACATCCTGGACATCCATCTTCTGCCTAAGTCCTGATGTGATTCATGAATAGGTGGAGGAGCAGCTATCTCACCTCTGGGGCCCAATCTGGTAGGCGTGCTCCCAATACCAACCCCCTGAGCTACACTGTAGGATCAACTGAAAGAAACAAATACAGTTGCCCCGGCCGTACAATAATCTTCCTAAATCAGTTATCCTCAATGTAATGTTTTCATTAATTTTATATTCAAGCTCATAAACTCTTAAGCAGAAAATTCTCACAAATAGGTTTATGAAGAGTAGAGATAAATCACTAGGCTGTGAGACATTCCACAGACTGTGCTGATGTCACATAAAGGGAAATCTTTCATAGGGGTCACATTTAATGATTTTTTAAAAGAACAAAAAAAAATTCCTTCCAAACTTGTGGAACTAAACTTAAAAAAAAAGATTGTGGGCTTTCAAATGTGGATTTATTTGCAATACAACAACTTCTTCTGCCTTCAAGGGCAGACTTCCTATTTTCATTTTTGTCTGCCTCACAAAAGACACTGTATGCTTTAGACATTCACCAAAGAAACATTTTACACTGACTGGGTGGGATCAGACCAGATGAAAGGCTGAGCTTTACCTTGGCATGCATATAACAGATTACTAGAATCCTTTGTAGGACTTAAAGTTATGAAAATCATTTCTCTCTTCAAATGTTTACAGATAATGACTTCTTTTCACGTTGTGGTAACAAAACAACAGGCTGGAATAAAACATTCAAGATCTCCGAGATTCTAAAGACAGGAAAAGAATCACAGTTCCAACATTCTTTTATCCCTTACACTCTAACATTTTGTTTTTCTTTGTTTCTGTTGCCCAACAATGGCACAAAAACATGATTGTCAGAATAGGTAACATCTGATGATATATCTCGAGATGAATATTCTAGTAGAGTGGAACAATGTTTATACAGCCCTGATAATTGATACGGCTCCCTATTATATTCTGAAATAAACAGAACCGTTAAAGGATTATAACCTGGCATATCAAGAAAGCTTGTCGCAATTCATAGTTACTAACTCAAAAAATATTATAGTATTTGAAACAGAAGAGCCTAAAAACTGTACTTAAAAAGCTGCTAACAAAATGAACTCTGAAAGCCTTGTCTGAGACTCATCTTTTTTATACAAGATGCTTCTTATTATCCAGTCTGGTGTCACCATTAAAGAAAAGTGTAGGGGGAAGATGTAGGAGACTAGAGACATCTTTTCTAAGATGTGTTTTTCCCCCCAAACAACATCACAGAATCAAATCTGATGGCCTTTTCAGAATAGGGGTTAGGCCTACATGTGGTATGGAGAAGCTTGCACTGCCCTGCCCAAACTGTACATACCGTACATGTTCTGTGGATAAGGAGTATATCAATCTCTAGTCCTCATCACTCATTAGCAATATATTCAATGGAAAAATGTAAAAGAGAAAATATATACAGCTAGTGACTGCAGTTAAAATGCTCCTAACTAGAAAGATTATACCAGTTTGAGAGATATTTCCAATACACATAGGGTCTTCCTGTGCAACCTAATGGGGCTTACTCATGTGATTAAGGGCTGTCCAACCTAGCCCATTAAGGGGGAATATGGGAGAGAGTTTTTAAATAAACCCACTGTATAATACACATCTTGGGCACTAACACTGGTCTACAATTTTTGAGAAGTCGTCTGCTTCAGAGATAAAATGTGCTATTTATTATGTATTTTGATGTGCTGAATTCAAATATGACAATTAAAACAACTGATTGGCTACTGTTTCTAAGATATTTAAGATTTTACATTTTATGTCTATGTATATTGTGTAGATAGTAGAGTTTTAATCATAAATTGTAAACCTAGGTAGGTCTTTTCATGTGTTTATGGTTGCTTTACATGATAATATTTCACCTGTCCTGTTTATGTAACAATTTAAAAATCAGCAAAAGGGTTATATAAATAAAATTTATTATGAAACAAAAGGCAAAAAACTATTATGTACATAGTTTAGTCCTATTCAGTGTCTACTCGGCGCTTCTTGGCTTGTCTCTTGTATTCATTAAATGGAGCATCTCTTGTCACTGTCCAGCAATAGTCTGCGAGCATTGATGGGCTCCATTTGCCCTGATAGCGTTTCTCCATTGTTGCAATGTCCTGGTGAAATTGCTCGCCGTGCTCGTCGCTCACTGCTCCGCAGTTTTGTGGAAAAAAATCTAGATGAGAGTGCAAAAAATGTCTCTTTAGTGACATGTTGCAACCAAGGCTTTTGTATGCCTTGAGGAGGTTTTCCACCAACAACCTGTAGTTGTCTGCCTTGTTGTTTCCGAGAAAATTTATTGCCACTAACTGGAAGGCTTTCCATGCCGTCTTTTCCTTGCCACGCAATGCATGGTCAAATGCATCATCTCGAAGAAGTTCACGAATCTGAGGACCAACAAAGACACCTTCCTTTACCTTAGCTTCACTTAACCTTGGAAATTTTCCATGGAGGTACTTGAAAACTGCTTGTGTTTTGTCAATGGCCTTGACAAAGTTCTTCATCAGACCCAGCTTGATGTGTAAGGGTGGTAACAAAATATTCCTTGATTCAACAAGTGGTGGATGCTGAACACTTTTCCTCCCAGGCTCCAATGACTGTCGGCGAGGCTAATCTTTCTTGATGTAGTGGGAATCTCTTGCACGACTATCCCATTCGCAGAGAAAACAGCAGTACTTTATGTATCCAGTCTGCAGACCAAGCAAGAGAGCAACAACCTTCAAATCGCCACAAAGCTGCCACTGATGTTGGTCATAGTTTATGCACCTCAAAAGTTGTTTCATGTTGTCATAGGTTTCCTTCATATGGACTGCATGACCAACTGGAATTGATGGCAAAACATTGCCATTATGCAGTAAAACAGCTTTAAGACTCGTCTTCGATGAATCAATGAACAGTCTCCACTCATCTGGATCATGAACGATGTTGAGGGCTGCCATCACACCATTGATGTTGTTGCAGGCTACAAGATCACCTTCCATGAAGAAGAATGGGACAAGATCCTTTTGACGGTCACGGAACATGGAAACCCTAACATCACCTGCCAGGAGATTCCACTGCTGTAGTCTGGAGCCCAACAGCTCTGCCTTACTCTTGGGTAGTTCCAAATCCCTGACAAGGTCATTCAGTTCACCTTGTGTTATGAGGTGTGGTTCAGAGGAGGAGGATAGGAGAAAATGTGGGTCCTGTGACATTGATGGTTCAGGACCAAAAGTTTCATCCTCTTCCTCTTCCTCGTCTGACTCAAGTGAGAATGATTCTGGTGCATCAGGCACCGGCAGTCCTTCTCCGTGGGGTACTGGGCATATAGCTGATGGAATGTTTGGATAATGCACAGTCCACTTTTTCTTCTTTGACACACCTTTCCCAACTGGAGGCACCATGCAGAAGTAACAATTGCTGGTATGATCTGTTGGCTCTCTCCAAATCATTGGCATTGCAAAAGGCATAGATTTCCTTTTCCTGTTCAACCACTGGCGAAGATTTGTTGCACAAGTGTTGCAGCATATGTGTGGGGCCCACTTCTTGTCCTGAACTCCAATTTTGTAGCCAAAATAAAGGTGATAGGCTTTCTTAACCATAGTGGTTATACTGCGCTTTTGTGATGCAAAAGTCACTTCGCCACAAACATAGCAGAAGCTATCTGCACTGTTCACACAAGTACGAGGCATCTCTGCTCACTTTGGCTAAACAGAAATGTGTCCCTTTGAAAATCAAACACTGATAAATAAGAGAGTACGACACTATGATTTCTAGAGCTGATATAGGGCAATTTGTTCAGCAGAGTGATGTAAGCTTCGTTATGATTGCATCATCCATGACTTCTAGGAATAACATGATACATGATATGAATTGCATGACGCAATACCAGCTTCAGATTGCATCATTCATTGTTTTGCCTAAAAAGCAAGTACTGTCCAAACCCAGTCATAGATTTATTCATAGATCCAGTCAAAGATGTATTTTAGTCATTTCTGGTTTAAATTGAGATCCCTTCCCTTTATAACTCACTTATCCTCCGCCATTCCCAAGTCAAGGGTCGTATATACTGACCCAATAGCATATCTTGAAAACTAGAGCCAATCAACAATTTTAAGCATCATTTTCGTTCTCAGTGACCCGGAATTAGTAAAGTTTGACAACATTTATTTCAGAAGCATTTTGGCTGTAGAGCAGTGTAATCATTCTCTTTCTGTTCAGGAAAGTGTTTCTGGAAAACATCACTAGCCCTGCGTCAGTTTCTTCAAGAGGCTATGATTTTGGTTAGGTAATTTAACTAAGCCCACCAACTCTTTGAGTGATATTTTGGTAAGATTTCTGTCTGGAATACTTCACAGATACAACATTGTGTCCTCCTTAGATTATTAAAAGCACAGCGTTTGATCCAGCATTCATTGACGTCAATGGAAAGACTCCCAATGGATACTGGATTGGGCCCATTCCTTGGCTCCTTACCCTTGAAGAATGTAATATCTTTTATACATACACTCTCCTTAGGAATCATCATGTCTGTGTGTGTTGCAATGTGTTGTATCTTCTATCCATGGGAAATTTGCCCTGTGGTTGGTAGGCAGGAAGGCAAGGAAAAGTAGCTTAATATTAAAGAATAATAATACATTATAGTGATGGATTAGCATCCGGTACAGCTTCTGTTTCAGAGCTGGCAACCTACTAGTTTAACTATGCAACTGTATGTCATTGAAAAATATCAAACAGTGATGGCATAAGATGTCTAATAGAAGATTGGATGGCTTGGGGGGAGCAGCACATAGGATCTTTCACCTCTACATAATTGATTCAGATCTCATCCAGCTCAGTAGTGACCAAACGTTATTAGCATCGATTGCTGTCTAGTGCCCTACGTGATGTAACTTTGTAGGGTCTCAGTTCAGTTCCCAGTGCAAACATATCACCACCACTGGCTGGCAGTCTTGTTGGCAGTCTCAATGGACAGGCCAAGGATCGAGTGGGTCATGGATACCACACTATTCTCTCTCCTCTAGTGGTGGTCCCTTATGTCAGAGTTCAAGCATGTTGGCAGGCAATATTAGGGAAGTACGGATGCCACTGACTGTAGGAAGACTTCAGGCTCCAGTGCTGTCACTCTAGCAGCTTTCCCAAGTAACGAAATAATAAATAAAACAGTTAAAAGGAACAAGGTGAGAGAGAGATCAGAACCCTGTCTCTTCCTCACCGTATCTGACATTACCAATCTAATCTCTTAGACCATTAGGGCACAGCAGTAAGGTTAAATCCCACAGACTGATAAGATGGATGGTGACCATCATTGCCTGTCAAGGCAAAGGAGTTTTTTGTTGCTTCATTCTGGGACATTGAGGGAACCTATTGGTTTTGCAGAGGCTCTGGGGAAGAATGCTGCTTTGGTGACAGACTACTATAGATTGTCTGATAGGACTCTTACAGTCATCTTTTGCTCTTGCTATTGGTACAGCCTCTTTGCTGTCTGAATCCTTATAAGTCACCATGGCATTTTGACGGCTTCATGGTGACTCATGGAGTAAGAAGAAACCTGGCCAGGGCATTGGGGACAGAATTTTCATTCCAAACCAGATCAACTGTGACAAAGCATTTCTGGAAACATGTGCCATAGCCAGGCAGTAGGCAAAGGAAGGTTTCTGTACATCCGCCATGGCATCCACCTCACTGTGATCAACACACCTGTTTTGGCTGGTGAACAACCTGGTTAATTCAAGTTATTTGCATCTAGTGACAGTGTTAAATTTTTCTCATCATGAGGAATTTTTGTGCTGTTTTGTGGATAAAACTGCACTGTGCCAAAGCAAACTGTTTCTAGAATGGTACAATCACGACTGGTGGCAAAACAAACATGTTCTATACTTGAATTGTGACTGGAGTTACTTGCTGATCTGCTGTGGGCGCTGTGAGTTAGATCTATGTTCCTCTCAGCTAGTGAAGGCAAATGGAGAAGCAATGGGACCATCGTTGGTATAGACAGTGAATACCTCGTCTTCAGGAGGCAAGATGCCAGTGGCTTCTTTTAAATAAGTGGTTAATCGCTTGCTCAAGGAAATATCTCTTGACATGGAAGTTCTCTCCAATTATTGTTCTGTCTGAAACCTTCTCTTTTTGGGAAGATTATTGAGAAGATCGTTTCAGAACATCTCCAGCAGCCTCTAGAGTCCTCAGATCTTCTTGCCCCAGTCACTTGCGTTTTAGGCTAGGCATATGTTAGAGGCTCACTGGTTGTGCTGGTAGATCTTCTCCTGGTGACTGACAAAAATGAGGTCATCATGTCAAATTTGTCTTAACTGCCATCTACTGTAGGTGTTGCTGGAGCCCTAGGCATAGCTGGCAGGGTGAATGAAAGTAGACCTGGCCTTAGCAGAATAGTAACACACCATGTATTAGCTAACCAAGTATACAGGTTCCTGACCTGAGAGGCTGGAACAAGAACACCCAGAGTTCTCAAGTAACTACGTAAACAAATTCCCAAAAGAGGGTACAGGAACACACTGACCCCTCGTAAGATAAGGATGGAATGACAGGATAATGGTTGAGGACTTTATTTCAGATTAGCAGGTACAAGGTACAGGATAATAATGAAAAACATATGGAACGCGTAACTTGTTTGTATCAATGAATAAAAGGAGAGTCGAAGGAGGGGCATCTTTGTATTGGCCCACAGAACAGCATTATGTTATGTTGATTGAGCTTCTGCCTTGTCACAGGCATACATGTGTTCAGTGTACCAATGAGCCAGGGCACTACTACCATGCTTTGTCGACGATAAACCTGGCTGAGTGCCTTCTCCATCAAACCAAGCCTGTGGTTTTTCTTTATGAGTAACATTGAGGGATGATGAATCAACATGCTGCGCTCTCTGCTAGTGCAGCTAACATCAGACCTCCAACAACAGCAGCTCTAGCAGCATTAACAACACTGCAGCACTAGTGACACTCCACAGCACTAGCAATAACTCCCATCAGTACTACTGAGCATGATGTGCTACTGATTTGTCTATGAACCCTCACAAAGGAAGATAGTCTGAGTTGCTCCACTCCTTTATATCTGAGGAAACAGAGTTGTTACTAGCACTCCCTAATAGGAGATTTCCCCCCAATTTGCTATGAAGCTTTGCAACCTGATGATCTTGTTGGCTCTCCAACTGTGGATGGATCCCTCTCTGGGGATGGATGATCAGGCAGTAGCAGCTACCAAGGAAGTTTTTTTTCACTTGGACTTGAAAAGAAGGTTGCAACCTTTCCCTCTTCCTGGATACAGTCAGGACTGAATGACTGTGATGTGTTTACACGAAGCTACCTCGTAAGGCCACTTGGAAAGGGCAACTAGTGCAGAATGCAGCTGCCTGCTTGCTAAGCGGTGTTTCCCACAGAGAACACATTACACCTGTCTTCCTAACTAACAATTAATGTTTGGGGAAGTTTAAAGTGCTGGTTTCAACCTACAGAACACTAAATAGCTTGGGCCTGCCTATCTAGAGACCATCTCTCTTCTTGAGTGATACCATGGTGCATTGCAGTCAACTGAGGCACTGAGACTAATAGTCCCCTACTTTAAAATAAGAGGGAGCTGCTGGCAATGTGTCCTCAGTCCGCAGTCTTTGGCTCTGGGATTTAAGTCTAGTTGTTCTACCAGGCTTTCCTGGGACAAAGGGGTTGAGTGGGGTTCTGGAGCTGATGGCTTGGAGAACCCACTACTGGCATTGTGCCATTTTATATATCATGGGTCTGATTCTGATCTCTGTTACAGTGGTGTAAATGCATTGACTTTAATGGAGTTACTTCAGATTTACCTCAGTGTAATTGAGACCAAATCTGTCCCATTTTGTTTAATTACTATCTGGGAGTGTGTTGATCAGCACATTAAAAACAGATCTAAATAAATAAATAAATAAATAACTTTTCATTATTAAGAAATAAAAAGAAAGATCTCAGATAGAAAGATCCACGCAGAATGCTACCTTTCTGGGTACCATTTACAGACAGGCTAGGACCAATGACACAAGACCATTGGTGTTCTTGTGACAACCTTGGTGATGGACCAAGTTCTCCTGCAATGAAGTTGGAAAGCCTAGATTTTAAAAAATTCTTTGCCACTTTTAATGCAGCATTTTAACTTTTAAGTTGAAACAGCAACTTTAAAAATAGCAGGCTATTCGTCTTGGTCTTGTTTTTTTTTAAATCCTATACATCTTCCTTCTTGCACACAGGTAGCAGCTGCAATATTCCCATTCTGCATGCTCTGCACTCCACACAAAAAAGAGGCCCCTGCTGGCCATTTCTTGTTTAAAACTGTGCATAATTGATAGTGGCAAATCTACCCCAGCTGTGTCTAAAACCTCTCCAGGGGCAAGAAAAACACTCTCTATGACTGTCATTAACTACTAAATTAGCAAGCGCTCCTGGCAATTTACAATGCACCACATCAGTCTGTTTTAAGGAGGAGGATGCAAGGATCAAATTCCTGTGTGATCTTAAAGTTATAGCAAACTTTACTATCAGATATTTAAACACCTCGAGTTGAGTCTGAAATGCACCTTCAGGACAGAGAAAAACAAACAAACCTTACCAACTTTTCCAAGGCAGTCAGACAAATAGAGCCTGTCAAAATCAGTGTTGGGAAGTTAGAAAACGAAGACATTAGCAAAGTACTATACATCTTATGGGACATGCAGATAGACATACAAAGACTAAATTCACTAGCAGCTTACACTGGCTTTAACTGTGACAGAATTCCCTGGGGATAGGAACTCTGCTGCAGGTCGTGGCTCCAGAAGTGTAATGGCCACAGTTCCATTCACTCAGATAAGAGGCAGTGCTGGCTAAAAAGTAGGTGAAGCTGGGCTATTGGAAAGTGTGCTGATTCAGCAGCTCTTTGAAGAAGTTCCCACCAGCAAAACTCCGATATGGCACTCACACAAATTTCTGAAGGGCAGAAATGGAAACACCATAGGCCAGCCAAAGTGGTGAAAAAGCCCTGGAGCTATATAGGCTCAGTTGGCCCTGGGTGATGTATTTTCTCTCTCCCTGCGCCATCTTTGCTGGATTTGGCTAAATTGAACGCCCAGTGACCTAATTTTCTAGTTAAAGAAAGTTTCAAAGGAGATCTTTGAAATATATACTGTGAAATAACTGTGGGAAGTGCCTACAGCCATACCACCCCACGTTGGGTCATGTCAGGCCTAAGAAGCTACGTAGGGTCTGGCTAAGTAAGTAGTCTGGGATGGGATGCCATCTTCTGGTTGAGATATAAAAGTCCTGACCACTTGTGGTCATTAATGGTAGGATGATGCTTTTTTCCCCAAGAGTCAGGGTGCTAGCTCAAGTAGGCTGGCCATATTTCAGTTTTTGTACGTTCTGCATCCCTAAATTTCCTCTGAAAGTTCAATTGGATACTTAGGTGCACCCGCTAGGAGGAACAAGAGGAATATGTTCCCCTCCCCCCATTTTTTCTGTCTTGCTTATGTTCCCCTTAGTTGAGCTGTACATATTTCCACTACTGGTACACATCCAACCCATCTTTTAATGTGCTTGCACCACTGACTGGACAGGGTATTCTTTACTTCCTGTCCTAAGTGTCGCTTCTGCATCCCTGCTCAGTGATGGGTGAAGTATTTATCCCTTACTTATGTAAGAGGGCTGTTGTGAGGTTTAATTAATTAATGCCTTCAGATCCTTCGATGAAAGATGTGGGGTATTATTATGGGAAGCAATCTTAGCCTCTAGGCTTTAAACCTAAGGGAAGAATACATTGTATAACGTCTAAACCACAGGTTAATCAACGAAAGTGAAGCTATCAATAATAATTCGTTTGGCGTCAAGCTATTTCCAGACACTAGATTCTTCATTTTCAACAGTTAAGTTTCTGTCAAATAGCTACAAAAGGAAGCTAAGTGGGTCACTATTCCCAGTACCTGGCCTCTGGCCAGGAGAGCAAGATGAACAACTTCCTCTCTGGCTGCAGTCTTGCTGCTCTATATATGAATCAGTAGGGCAGAGCCATGACGGAGTCAGATGGCTCTCCCTCTCTTAGACCAAGAGCATCACTTCTGAGCCGTGTTCACTCTCCAGCAGCCCAGGGAATCAAAATGTCACGGTCCCACCCACATTACAGCACACCACTCTGTTATCTCAGCATCACTGATAGTGGGTACCAAAACCAGCTTTTCATACAGAGAATAATCTAGCTTTCCTATGTAATTACCATCAGTGCTGATTTATTTTACAAACGCAGTGAGTTGGATTTTCAGCTGGTATAAATCGGTGTATCTCCACTCAGCAGAGCTGCATCAATTTACACCAGCTGAGGTTCTGGTCCCATTGATTGTATCAGGAAAAGCTACTCAATTCAAAAGTGGTCTGAAGAATGATCTGTTATGCAAATGTTCCATACACACATTGAACAGCGCTCACAAATACAGAGGAAACATTTCCATTCTGGGGTCTTCAATACCTTTTTAAAGCTTCTTTTGAGAAGTCAGTTTTAACCCTTTCTACACTTAATAGGCAGGGGGTTTGGACGCATTAGTAGCTCCATCCAAAACTGCTTTACATTTTCCCCTCATTTTTATTCTTTGCCTCCTTCTTACTCTCAGCTATTATTCTAGCATCTCTGCATTCCCTCTGGAGCTCATTCCTGTGGTGCTTTATGAATCACAGAGTAAGATGGCAGCAGGGCTGCTTCAGAGTAATGTGTAGCTGGCACAGTTTCCCCTACCTGTAAGGTTAATCAAATCCCCTCTCAGATATTCTAAAGCCTCTGCTTCCTCAAGGCCTGAGGTCAGGAATCTGAATCCATTCCCAAAAATGCAATCTTAATGTTTCCTTAGAAGCTTACCGTGCTCCCCTCCAATAATTAGATTCTGCAGAGCAAATTTTGAGCAGTGCAAGAATTCCAGGGTTAAGGACTAACAAACTCATATCACAATTGATGTCCTGGTTACTTGTCTGCCCCTTTTTCACTAGCACCACCTGTGCTTAACAAAGAAAAGCTATATTCCCCTCCCCCTTAAACAATCAAATTTACTACAAATAATGTTTTAGCCTTGTTGCTACTATGCAATATTACATTGAATGATTTTTTTTGGGGGGGGGAAGGCAGGGAGCATTAAACATTAACTTTTGTTATTGGTAGGGTATTTAGTTATTAAATAAATAAATACAAAAGAATTGACACCAAAAAGTGTACTGGGAAAAATAAAAGAGTGGATTATCATGTGTCATTTTATATATGTGTCAAAGGAAACTAATTTCATAGTAGGGAATAAAAATTCTCTGTTTAAATACTGTCAGATAAACCCTCAAATCTAATAGGGTTCACTTCTGGGGAAAAGAAAAACTAAATCTGATTAAATATTAATATCAAGTAGTATTAATTAAGAGGGAAAAAGGTCCATCAAGAGAACCCCAATATGTTTACTGTGTCCCCAGGAAGCTGGAAAATTTCACAATCAAGTGTGTAAATGTTCTAAAAAAGGGTCCTGAATATTTTATGAATATTTGTCATAAAACAGAAATAATAACCACTGTGCAGAGCTATTAGAATTAATATTTATGCTTCCCGCCATGAAATATTCATGGGGACAGAGAAAGGGGGGCCCGTAAGACAAGAATTAATTTACATTGGGCTCGGTTTACCCGCTGGCTTGATGTTTAAAGACGGGTTGACAAGCCTCCATATGAATCCGTCAGTCACTTTCAGCAGTAGGTGGGGTGAAGGGATGGGAAGGAGGGGGAAGAAATAGGTCCAAGCTGCTGACAGCTCACAGATTGAGTTTCTGACAGCCCTTAAAAAACCTAAACGGCCCCCCACCTTTTTTTCCTTCTTCCATTGCCCAAGGCGCTCTGTACTGCCACCGTTCATCCAATCTCCCCTTCCATCTGCTGAAATTAACGAATTAATGAGCGCTATACACTTTACAGTGGGCCCCAGGAATGTTTACTGGTGATTAAATTATAATGCGGCAGAGCTGTATAATTCATGAACCAATTAAAGGAAGTGTTAGTTGATTTGATGGGATGAGGACGTACAAAAAGCATTTAACTAATAGGGAACCGTGGGCTGCCGGTCGCCTTGGCTTTCTGGGATTACGCGGCTAATTGCCCTGCTTTATAGGGCTGTCACAGATAGCCATGCATATTTCATTGTTCTCAAATACTTCAATTGTTTGCTTTCGTGTCGCTGCTGTAATATGTAGAAGCCCAGCCAAACTTCAGTGTAGTTAAAGCACTACTCCGCAAAAGCCGTCTGATTGGGGGTGGGAGGGATGAGAAAGGGCAGAAGGAGAAGGCTGGCTGACAAAGGAGTAATTTAAAGCCTTAGAGTTAAATGTCACTCAGCAATTACATGATTAAAAGGCGAAACATAGGATAGTCTTTTGTTTTACAACTTTTTGGACACTAATTTTCTATGCTGACTTCACTGCAGACAAAATATTAGGAAACTAAACACTTGAGTCCTTTTTATTTATTGGGGGGTGAGGGAGGGTTTGATTTAAAAATAAATAAATAAATAAGAAAGGTCCAGCAGGAAAGAGTTGAATTGCTATGGTTATCACAGATAATATACATCATGTTTTAACTTACATGGTTCTGTATTCTGAAATACATGGAAGATGAAGGAGGCTGATTTCCCATCTGGGAGAATGTTCTATGTCTAATTTAGAGAGCTGCTGAGTCCTGCTAGCTAGTGATACCAACAACTTCAGTTTATTACTTTGCAAGGAGGGGGAATTTACCAATTCTGCTGTTACAAAGCGCGCACACACACACGCGCGCGCGCACACACACACTCTCTCTCTCTCTCTCAAAACCAGGCACGTTTCTCTGATAAAATGAAAAGTACAAAACCAAAACAACAAACACACATACACCCTATATTCCTGAAGCTATTAGTGGTTACCATCTTAAATCCTTCTGGTTAATGAACATAAAATCACAGACAGGGAAGTGGCAAGTCAAGGAACTCTCTCACACAAATGCACACACCGGACTCAAAACCATGGGCCCAATGTCACCGTTGTCACCCCCTTGCCCATTCAGCCTGGGATCTCACACACTTTATATTGCTGTCTAGGCCTGGAAATCATTGGTACTAACTGATGCCACTAAATAAAACGCCAGGTAAATAATTAAGCAAAATTGTAAGTAGATAACAAGGATTGCTAACGTCAACTGTTCCCTAATCAGGAAGATTGTCATAAGGCAGTTTATGTTGACCTAATTATGTCAGTGTCTGCATTACAGCCTTCCTCCCACTGATATAAGTACCCTACTACACCAACATCATAACTCCACCTCCACAAGAGGCATAAGGCTTATGTTGGTGTAGTTAGGGCAACCCAGTGTCTGTGCAGACACTGCATCCCTTACATCAGCTGTCTTGTCAACTTCATGGCAGGAGCCGGGGGTGGGCGGAAGAAGCTGGGGCAGCTGGACCCTGCTCCCCGGGGGCGAGAAGCCCCTGGCGGCTTCCCCGGGCTTCTGGCGGGGAACAGGTAGGGGAGAAGCCTCAGGCGGCTTCCTCCACTCCCTGTGGGGAATGGGAAGGCGGGGGGCAGGAGCCTGCCAGGAGCATGTCAGCTCCCTGCACTGTCTCTCTCAGGTCGATGGAAGCGCTCCTGGTGAGGATGTGCACCACTGACCCAAGGAGGGTAGTGTGGACATGCACCACCGCAGTAATTACTCTTTCACACAAATGCACACACCGAACTCAAAACCATGGGCCCAATGTCACAGTAATTACTGCAGTGGCTATAAGTCGACCTAATATAGGTCGACTTAAGTTTGTAGCATAGACATACTCTCAATGTCTTATATTTTCAAAATGCTGTGCAAACATTAACTACATGATTTTTACAACCCCGCTGTGAGCTACTATGGTCTGGATCATCTCCTCCCACAGACAAACCCACAAGAGAGATCCCTTACTGACTCCTCCTCTAACATTCTGCTATGTCCAGATGAGTGTGGGTCTCTCTCAACCCCCACCCCAACCCGTGACACAGATCCCCATTGTTGGTACCAATAGGCAAAGGAATCGTTGTTCTCTACAAGCAACTCTTGTCTCAGACCTGAACTCACTACACTGAATATAGCATTTTCATGGTATTATCCATGAAGGGTAACTTGTGAGGTCTCTACTGAAAGCTTGTAACTTATTAATACCTGTAATCATTGTGAGATGTGTTTATGGGTAATATTTAAGGAATAATGTACCTATATTGAAAATTATGCCTTTATGGTCTTGGAGTATAAGTTAGTTAGCAGGGAATCTCATGTCTCAGTGAGACCTGTTGAAGTGGGAGGGAGTCGTCACCCCTCCCTCTCTAGCTGAATATGTAATGTATTATTCAACTGCCTACCCTTGCCCCATCCCAGAATAGTCCATGGAAAACCATCAAAGCCAACTACAAACAATCGACATCACATGGAGGTAGAAAAGAACATTATAAAAGACGGGATCGCCCTGTCTGTGAATAAAGACAGAACAGAAGACTGATTCAGTATATGAGAGAATGGAGAAAGACCCTCTGCATCCATTCACTGAGGAGACATCTTGTGGAGCAGAGGGAGTTTCTCATGAAAGGTTGGATCCTGGTCCCTGCAAGGCCAGCCAGCTCTGCAAGGGAATGTAAGGGAACATAAATTACACTGCCTTACACATCACCTTGGGATTAGGTCTAGAACAGAGGTTCCCAAACCTTTTCTTTGCTGTGCCCCTCAACTCCCGCCTGTCTGAGGCAGAAAGTGACTCATTAAAGGCCCTGGGTAGCTCACACCCGGGGTCGCAACAGGACCCCAGCTGGAGCCCAAAGGCAGGGTGGCTCAGAGCAGATCAGGGATCCTTTCCCTCCCTCACCTCGCCGAGAGTCTCTCTCTCCTGCAGGCTCCAGGGAGTTTAAAATACACGGGGCTGCAGCTGGCCAGGTGCCCTGGGCAGGGCAGCAACAGGGAGAACATGCAGGGAGTTCCCAGCAGTCTGTAAGAGGTAGAGCAGGAGGGGACCAAGCTGCTGCTGTGGTGGGGCAGGGCTGAGTGGGCTGTGTTCCCCCACCCACCCCAGGTACTCCCTGTGTGCTCTCTCCACTAGTGCCCTGCCCTAGCGCACCGCAGCTCTGCGCCCTACCTCGCAGCCCTTAATAGTTCAAAAACCAATGGTTAAGAGAGTTTAAGTGACTTTCTCATGTCTACCCAGTGAGTTGGAGGCACAGCCTGATTAGAACACAGGAGTTCCTGGTTTCCTGACCAATGCTCAAAGCACCAGAATATGATGGTTCTTGCTGGGATTACAATCTGGTCACATCAGTCTAGGACCCATAGTATGCAGTGTTCAATATAATGAACTCAGACTTGCTTGGTGGTCTAGCAGTTGTACAATGTAATACCATGTCTGGTGGAATTTGACTTTGACATTAACTGAATCCTTCACGCCCCAAGCTGGCTGAAGATGGGAAATGCAATGCTGCAATTCCTCAGGATACTCCTCCAACTGTATGGGTTACCTTTACTGGCTACATAGGGATGGAGGTTCTACCTTATGCCCCATCTATATTACAAAAATACCCTCTAAACATGGTTTTGTCCAAGACATGCTAGAATATGCTTTTTCCTTGCTTGTGCAGACAGAAAAAATTATGTTATAACCCTGGTAAATTTCTAGTCTAATTCTTAAAAGAAGTAAAATTTGTAACAATTTGGCCACAAGCATGTTTAAACATGGTTATTTTGCAGTGTAAATGGGATTTAAGTCTTTGGCACAAGACACAGGACACCCAGTGGAGTTTGGTAGAGGGATCGGAACATGTTCCTACTGGAAAGCCAAAATATTGGCCAAAATATGCAAGGGTGGGATGATAGAGGGCTCCTGGGTTAATGTCTCATTCCCCTTGCCAATGAAACTACAAAGCATTTTCACTAACCATTACCTAGCCCCAGGGAGATACTATTACGGAGAGACAAATCAAAGTGTCAGAGGGGCTAGAGAAATGGGGAGCAGCCAAAAACCAGTGAATTCAGGAGTTTACATTTGTAATTGAAAATGCAAGATCTGTATTTCAGGATGGATTATTTAATCAAAAGGACTCTATTCCAACACTGCAGGGCAAAGCAGAGCTCACGTACAGGGGCATTTCAAAAAAAGCCCTGCAAGAGTAAGAGAGGGTGGCACAAGATCCTAGCAGAAAAACAACTGGATAAATCATACGTTTTTAAAGCAACTCAGAAAAGTGGAATGTTGAGCCCTTCATTAATAAAGCGAGCCAGATTCATGTTCTGATGTGTGCAGACAGCACTCAGAATCAGTGTTTGGAGAGGAAGGGCTGTACACTCACTATTTAGTCAGATGGATTTGTGGGCAAACCTGCTATTAGAATCTGGAGGTCTCAAATCAAACCCATTGACTAGACAAAGGACAGAGCTCTCCTGTTTTGTAATAGATATGTTTGGTGTCCCTTCTAGTGATTTCATTTGCTGCTTTGATTTAAATAACTGCAGGGCAGACTTTAATATAACAGCTGACTTTTCTTTTAAGTATATAGGGCCAAATTCTGTGCTGGCTTGCACACCCATAGCCTCACTGAAGTTAGCAAGGCTATATGTCAAAGAAAACTTTAGACCATTTGTTTTAGTCAGAGATATTTAAATACAGGCCAATGTTGAAGTGGTTACTTTATCTTCAATTTCTGGGTGAGTCGAATGATGCAAGTTAAGCCCTAGGTTTAAGTCATTAACTAAGCAGGTGGGCTCTGGAGTAAGGAATGATGACACCAGTTACACAACAGGAAAGTTTGCCATTAACCCCACTGCCTAGTTGAGTAGAATGGAAATTCAATTGCCTGTTTAGGAAAATATGCATGGTTCAACTGTTTATTTGGGAGATCAAAGGTGGGGCTAAACTCCCGTAAGTGGGCAGTGCCTAAGATTTGAAATCTGAATTGCTAGGTAATCAGCTGGCTAGTTAAGTACACAATATAAAGCCTAGGAGCTGTATGGATAGGTTTGGAACTAAACCCATTACTGGGGTAATCAGATCTGCAACTTGCCAAGATACATTAAATATCAATTTTACTCTTTCAATGCCTTATGACATCCAAGGAAGGAAACTTCCAAGACTCTTTAGACATAAGCTAAATGACCTGACACACCATTCCCAGAAATGGTAAACTGCATCAACACGTAGCCCTGGAGATTCCAACCTAAGCAGGGAAAGATGGAAGTGGGACACACACAGAAACTGCTCTCTGCCAATGATTGCTGACAGGAGACATCAGACTACGACAGTGCCATGAAATCAGAAGCACTGCAGAAATTATTTTCTTTGTTGTTTTTGAAGTGCCCTCGATACAATCAATCATAAAAAACATCCCATATTTTGGGTCAGTATGGAAATAGGTATTTGCATTTCAATATGTTCGACTCATCCTGCCAATAAAAACATGGAACCAAGAAGAAGAGATCAGCCCGCTGGAGTGAAAAACAGAAGATGACACCCTGCAGACCTTTCAGATAAAACAGCTCCTTACTTGTAACACTTCTGTTGACTTCCCAATATTTCTGAATGATTGGGTTTTCAAATGAGATCAGTCAGCATGCAAATAAGGAAACAGGATCAAGATGTCACCCTTCTCTGATTGGATGGGGAAATTATCAAAAGCCCTTTTTTCATATCAAATTTCCATCACCAAAGGTCAAGCTTTCAACTCCCATTATTCTTGCTAACTGCATTTCTCTGTGCCTGCCAGCTCACTCCTGCTGCTGTTTTAGGAGGAAAAAAGAAATGTAACAAACGACCGCGTTTCCCCCCACATCTGTCAGACAAGATGGACAAATATTTTCTAATCTTATTCTATTTTTCTCTACAGCCCTGAAAAATCTGAAACCAAATCATTACTTCTATCCCAATGAGCTATTCCCAACTTGAGGTTTTATTACTGGCTCTTTTCTTATTTTTCAGCCTACATACTGACAGGAGTGCTAGTTGTGTTGCCAGAATGTTTCGTTCTCCGATTTGGTCATTTAAAATATTTAAAAGTGATTCTTTTAAAATATCTTTCTCAGTGTTGCTTAGCTGGATTGGTACCTATACACAAGCATAATGGACATTCTAGAAAAGCTGAGAGAGAAAGGGGAAAGAGAGAAAGACAAAGCAGCATTTCCCCTGAAATTCTCATGTGTTTATTATTTTACCAGGCAGACCTTCCCCTGTAACAAATACTGCCTGATGTTTGTAGATTGCCTTCCACAGTGTACTCAGAATCAGTTCTTTAACTGAAGCCCTGCAATGCCAGCTAGTCTCCTAGCGGAATAGTTCAAATGCCTGACATCGGTCAGAGTTTGCCTCACTAAGGAGTTCACATTATTTTCCCCCACATGCATTAACTTGTATTTTGCCAAGTCAAATCTCATTTGTGATTTTCTTCAGGTCCCTTTATTAGGGAACGGTTACTGCTGTGCATAATACCTCCCAATCCGTGGGAGGGATCGGTCCCTCTTTCCACACAGTGCTCCTTTTTGAGACTTACACCGCTCTGATGTGTGCCACCTTTGTTGTCCTGTATGTAACTGGAGATGAAATTCAAAGGCATATCCAGCCCTTGAGGGAGCCTAGATCCTCCTCTTGGGAGCAAGGAAATTCAGAAAGAATGACAGACTCCTCACTAAAGGGACTGTTACCCATGAACACGAGTTGGGGCCCCAGGCCTTTTCCAGTTTGAGGTGGATGGGGTTGAGGGACTTGGGCAATTTTTCTTGGAAGCATTGCTTGGCCCAACCTGGAGAGATCAAAATCACCTTAGTCTAAGCTTATCTGATCTTTCTAATCACCAATGGAAGTCATGGAATAGTGAGAAATTATAGAGGAAATTGCTACCCTAGTGTGACAAGATCATGTCTGCGTCCCCTTTTATTCTTTTTCTTCCATTAGGAATCAGAAAGATCAGGTTATACTGATACACAGCTCTCCTGTCTCTATCATGGGAACCTTCATATCATCTACCAGTGTCACCGCACCACCTAATGGATGGAGGTCTCATTCCAAATCCTAATTCATTCACTTCACCTCATGGCCTGGATCCTGGGGAATTTACTATTTCTGATCTAGTATATTCTGCTATCTGGCTGTATTGCAGGAAACCATACACACTGAAATATTTCTCCTAGAAAAGAAAAAGATTTCCTTATGAGCAGCAGATACAAATCTATATCCGTATTTTGCCTCCATTGTTTCTATTTTGGATTATTTATTATACCTCAATGATACACAGTATTTGTACCGTTATAACTATTTCAGCTAGGGGTGTGATTTCCTTACTTAAATAATTATACTGGTACAAGCCCTTGTGTGGGTGCACTTATACCAGCATAAAGAAGCCTTATTCATAGAGTCATAGATTCTAGGACTGGAAGGGACCTCGAGAGGTCATCGAGTCCATCCTTTGCCCGCATGGCAAGACCAAATACTGTCTAGACCATCCCTGATAGACATTTATCTAACCTACTCTTAAACAGCTCCGGAGATGGAAATTCCACAACCTCCCTAAGCAATTTATTCCAGTGTTTAACCACCCTGACAGGAACTTTTTTCTAATGTCCAACCCAGACCTCCCTTGCTGCAGTTTAAGCCCATTGCTTCTTGTTCTATCCTTAGAGGCTAAGGTGAACAAGTTTTCTCCCTCCTCCTTATGACACCCTTTTAGATACCTGAAAACTGCTATCATGTCCCCTCTCAGTCTTCTCTTTTCTAAACTAAACAAACCCAGTTCTTTCAGCCTTCCTTCATAGGTCATGTTCTCAAGACCTTTAATCATTCTTGTTGCTCTTCTCTGGACCCTCTCCAATTTCTCCACATCTTTCTTGAAATGTGGTGCCCAGAACTGGACACAATACTCCAGCTGAGGCCTAACCAGAGCAGAGTAGAGCGGAAGAATGACTTCTCGTGTCTTGCTCACAACACACCTGTTAATACAGCCCAGAATCATGTTTGCTTTTTTTGCAACAGCATCACACTGTTGACTCATATTTAGCTTGTGGTCCATTATAACCCCTAGATCCCTTTCTGCCGTACTCTTTCCTAGACAGTCTCTTCCCATTCTGTATGTGTGAAACTGAATTTTTCTTCCTAAGTGGAGCACTTTGCATTTGTCTTTGTTAAACTTCATCCTGTTTAACTCAGACCATTTCTCCAATTTGTCCAGATCATTTTGAATTATGACCCTGTCCTCCAAAGCAGTTGCAATCCCTCCCAGTTTGGTATCATCCTCAAACTTAATAAGCGTACTTTCTATGCCAATATCTAAGTCGTTAATGAAGATATTGAACAGAGCCGGTCCCAAAACAGACCCCTGTGGAACCCCACTTGTTATGCCTTTCCAGCACAATTGGGAACCATTAATAACAACTCTCTGAGTATGGTTATCCAGCCAGTTATGCACCCACCTTATAGAAGCCCCATCTAAATTGTATCTGCCTAGTTTATCGATAAGAATATCATGTGAGACCGTATCAAATGCCTTACTAAAGTCTAGGTATACCACATCCACAGCTTCTCCCTTATCCACAAGACTTGTTATCCTATCAAAGAAAGCTATCAGATTGGTTTGACATGATTTGTTCTTTACAAATCCATGCTGGCTATTCCCTATCAGCTTACCACCTTCCAAGTGTTTGCAGCTGATTTCGTTAATTACTTGCTCCATTATCTTCCCTGGCACAGAAGTTAAACTAACTGGTCTGTAGTTTCCTGAGTTGTTTTTATTTCCCTTTTTATAGCTGGGCACTATATTTGCCCTTTTCCAGTCTTCTGGATTCTCTCCCGTCTCCCATGATTTTCCAAATATAGTAACTAGAGGCTCAGATACCTCCTCTATTAGCTCCTTGAGTATTCTAGGATGCATTTCATCAGGCCCTGGTGACTTGCAGGCATTAACTTTTCTAAGTGATTTTTAACTAGTTCTTTTTTTATTTTATCTGCTAAACCTACCCCCTTCCCATTAGCATTCACTATGTTAGGCATTCCTTCAGACTTCTCGGTGAAGACCAAAACAAAGAAGTCATTAAGCATCTCTGCCATTTCCAAGTTTCCTGTTACTGTTTCTCCCTCTTCACTGAGCAGTGGGCCTACCCTGTCTTTGGTCTTCCTCTTGCTTCTAATGTATTGATAAAAAGTCTTCTTGTTTCCCTTTATTCCAGTAGCTAGTTTGAGCTCATTTTGTGCCTTTGCCTTTCTAATCTTGCCCCTGCATTCCTGTGCTGTTTGCCTATATTCATCCTTTGTAATCTGTCCTAGTTTCCATTTTTTATATGACTCCTTTTTATTTTTTAGATCATGCAAGATCTCGTGGTTAAGCCAAGGTGGTCTTTTGCCACATTTTCTATCTTTCCTAATCAGCGGAATAGCTTGCTTTTGGGCCCTTAATAGTGTCCCTTTGAAAAACTGCCAACTCTCCTCAGTTGTTTTTCCCCTCAGTCTGGATTCCCATGGGACCTTACCTATCAGCTCTCTGAGCTTACCAAAATCCACCTTCCTGAAATCCATTGTCTCTATTTTGCTGTTCTCCCTTATACCAGTGGAACTTATTTCCTTTCCCTTATGGGAATAAGTCCTAGTCTACACTAGAAAATTAGGTCAGTTTAACTATGTCAGTCAGGAGGAGGAGAGGGTTCTTTAATTCACCAGTCACTGAGGACAGCATTTCTATCATGACTTCTTCCTTCCCCTGTCTAAGATATCAGGGCTGTGCCCATCTTCGTGCAAATACCAGCGGCAGCTCAGATTTTTCACAGGGCTTTTGTCCTCACTCCAGATTTTCTGCCCCAGGTCATGTAAACAGCAGTGACTAGTTAGCACTCCCACCTTATCCTTTATCATCCTGCCTTTAAAGACACATTTTGGGGCAGCAATGAGGGCTATTCTTGTACACGGGGTGAAGCACAGGGAGATGAAGATTAGTAAGAAGTGCAGGACTCTATGTATTTGATGCCTCTAGTCCCATAAAATTTCTCTCTCAATATTATTATCATTGCAACATATATAACCCATCAGATTAGTACCTAGAGATTTCTACTCATCTGATTTTCTCTGTTCTTCTTATTACTCAACAACTAAATGTTTCACAAAGCCATTTCCTACAGAAATATTTATGTTCCCAAATGTTTATTGGCCCCTCTATCATGATCAAGGTTTTATGAGCACTCTGTACACAACTCTGAATTAAATACATAATTCCTGATCTATCAAATCTTGGCTTGATGCTATGTTTGTCTACATTATACAGTAAGCCATTGTAGTGAGCTACAGAATGCCTTATAAGAAAACTAATTTATATAATAAAGATATTTCTATCCAACACTGGCTGTGCAGGTTAGTGATTAAAGCAAGACAATGAGAACTAGAGAGATTCTGGTTTTAAATTCAGGCGAAGCCACTACTCGCTCATTATATTGTGATCCTTGAACAACCATTTTATGTAATTTACACACCAATATGGACATTTGGATTTGTACGGTCACATGCCAGCAAGAGGAGATGGAGAAAACACCTTGTAAATGTTACATACACACTTAATTCACATCTCCCACACATGTGCACAGCTACAGAAAGGGATTTTCTCCCAATGCATTTTAACAGTTGGATCTTTTATTCTGGGCTTGCAGCTGCTGGTCATAACCACTGATAAAAATGATCAGGCTGTTGGCCATTTCTAAGAGCTCTTTGCAAGCTCATTTGTTTCCTCTTCAGTTATGCAGGCATTTTCCTTTCCTCCTTTTCATCATGAGCTCCTCTAATGATTTAGACCCATTACAGAGGCATCTAGTGGACCAGTTAGTCAGCCCTCAGTGGTCATTTATAATGTCAGAACTAGCCCTGATGAGTTTGAAAGTCCAGTGTTACTCCAAATTGGATTAATATGGTTGGATATTTTTGTTTCCCTTTTACCAAACAAAAACAAATCTCATAACCAGAATCCAAGGATAATTTCTGATTTAAGAATGTTCTGCAGTAGTAAAATAAAGGAGAAGATACTTTGTCAATACATCTCCTGCTCTTCCTAATCCTATTACTACTGAGACCCAAATCATCAGGCCTCATATAATGTCTTAGTTTACTGCCATCTTCACTGATAAAAGGGCTTTTTGGAGCTTAAAGTTTAAAATCTTCAATCTTCTCTGAAACTTGTCCAGTCAGAGGCTGTTCAGGATGCATTGGGTAACTCAGCCACTGGGGAAGGCCTGGAGCTCACAAGGTTTAAAGACATCAGCTAGCCCAATGGAGACTAACAAGATCCCATCATTCATTTTTAAAGGCTAGCAGCAAAGATAGGGGACTGGTTGGTTGCAGAACCGATCTTGTTTTCAGATAGAAGAACACTTGGTATTTGAAGTTAGGTTTGGGCTGGTTCTTATATTTTCCATTCGGGAAGATAGAGAATTAGAAGACTTTCTCTGGAAAGGATTAATTGGTAAAAGTAGAAAATACGGTTGTGATAAGAGACAGAGCTATAACAAGACTAACTTTAAATCTGGAGCAATGTTTGTGTTTAGAGAATACAGCTCCTTTTAAAAAAGTCTAAAATGGAAGCCCTCCGAGTTCCCATCTAATTTAGTGGTGGTCAGTACTACTTCTTTGGTCTACCTCCAGTCCTTATTGCGAGTGACATTATGTTAGCTTAACAAAGGGAAGGTTAATGGGTGACTTGATTACAGCCTATAATATCTATATGGGGAACAAATATTTAATAATAGGCTCTTCAATCTAGCACAGAAAAGTATAACACAAGCCAATGGCTGGATGATGAAGCTAGACCAAATTCAGACTGGAAATTCAAGTTGTAAATTTTTAAAGTTGAGAGTAATTAACCACTGGAACAATTTACCAAGAGTCATGGTGGATTCTCCATCACCAACAATTTTTAAATCAAGATTGGATGTGTGTCTAAAAGGTCTGCTCAAGGAATTATTTTGGGGAAGTTCTATGGCCTGTGTTATCAGGACCGCCCAGAGGATTCAGGGGGCCTGGGCAAAGCAATGTCAGGGGCCCCTTCCATAAAAAAAAGTTGCAATACCATATTTCCGTGGGGGCCCTGCAGGGCCCAGGGCCTGGGGGAAATTGCCTCACTTGCTCTCCCCTCTGGGCGGCCCTGCGTGTTATACAGGGGGTCAGCCTAGATGATAAAAATGATCCCTTTTGGCCTTTGAATCTATGAATCTATGTTTGGATAGAATTTGAAAGTTACTGAAAAAAATAAAAAGGCAGATTTTCACCCTGAATAATGTTCTGAAGAGAGAAAATCCACATGCTTTAAAGCCTCAGCATCTTTGCGAAACCATTTGTATCTATGGTTAAATGTAGGATAAGGTCATCTCCTCTCCCAATTTATACAAAGCAGGACAATCCACAGAGCCTCAGGTTTACAATAATTAAATCACAAGAATTCTCTCTCTGAAACCAATAATCAAGGCAACACTTTTACAGAGCCAAATCCTGCAGTCTTTACAAAGGTAAAACTCCCAGAAAATACTGAATTGTTAAATATTCTACAGGCACTGTGCACTTTTAAGGCCTTGGCTACACTTGCGGATTCACAGCGCTGCCATGGCAGCGCTGTGAAGCACGAGTGTAGTCGCGCCGCCAGCACTGCGAGAGCTCCCTCGCAGCGCTGTGAGAGCTCCACCTCTCTGAGGGGAGTAGCGTGCAGCGCTGCAGGGGCTGATTACACTGGTGCTTTACAGCGCTGCACTCGGGGCGGGGGGGTGTTTTTTCACACCCCTGAGCGCAGCAAGTGCAGCGCTGTGAATTGCCATTGTAGCCAAGGTCTATAGCTTAAGCAACGTTACTGGCATTGTATTTGTTTGTGCAGAATAAAGTATGTTTAGAAGGACTGAAAAATCATAAGCCATTTTTGCTAGGGCTGGTTGGTCCCAGAATGGGTTTCTATACAGGCCTCAAATAAAGGGCTTGCTCTGTCATTACCATAAATTACACTAGAATATTAGCACTGATACAGCATCCTTCATTAAAAAAATAGAAAGCAAGCCTTTCAGAAGGGCTGCCACTTGCCATTCCTTCTAGGTAATCAGATAGCTGTTAATTAATAAACCTGTCAGGTGAATCGTCCTGCTCCGGTCATCATTATCCATTCTGTAACAGAATCCTGCTATCATCACCACTATCTGCCCCATAGCTTCCAGCTCAATTACCTTAATGCTATGCAAATGAGAGGCTCTCTTCATCATTAGCTTATAGCCCACGAATGTTAATAACATAATTGGGCCTTCAACAGGGTAATTAGACACGATTTCTTCCATTAGTCTTACAAGGCTAATTATTGTTGATAGGAGAGAGGGGACAAGTCCCAGTGCTGCAAGCAAAGAGGGGCATCTGGTTAAAGCAAATATAGACAAAACATCAACAAGGTTAAACAACAGTTGAAATCTATAGCAGGGTCAGGTAGGGGGGAAAGGAAGATATCACTATGAGAAACATAGGAACTGCTGCAGAAATTGTCCATGAGGCAGTAATTTAAAATAATTCTGCTTAAAGATAGAGCTCTCATACCCTAACAACACAATAACATGATGCATAACAAACCATAGGAAGTTAACATGAGGTACTCCTAGAAAGGAGGGTTTGAAAGCTGGACCTTTTAACACCACAGGTTTGTAATGCAAATGTATGGAAATAGGGTGCACAAAAGAGAGATTGAAAACGGATTTGGTCCAAAATTTCTCATGTCAAGATGTTTAGGGGCCCAATTCTGGAACCTTAATTCAGGCAAGTTCCTTTGACTTTTATGAGACTGTTCACCTGAGTAACGGCTACTCAACAATAGTAAGGATTGCAGACTCAGCGTATAAGATAGCATGTCTAACAGAATAAAATGCTCTTTAAAAGCCAGTGAGCAAGATGCATTTCAGAAATATATTTACAATTTCTTTTTTTAAAATAAATAAAACTCAATACCACATGCAGGAATTCAAACCATCATGCTCTTTGATGTCACTATAATTGGACTTCTAGTAATGTTCTCAAACTGAAGTTAAAAAAACTGGACAGTGCGTTTTCAAGCTGTATTTACATTTGTGATGAAGCTATAAAATCTAATGACTAAATTCTGCTCCAGTTATGTCTATGCAGCCCTGGTTACAGAGGTTACACAGGTGTAACTGGAGAAAGAATTCTGTCCTAAAGTTGCCTTTTTTTGGAAGGGGAAAGAGCATTAAAAAAAATCTCTAAAAGCTTTCAAACACCTGCAACTTGTATTTGACCTCATAAATTCTTAAGTGTAATGCAGGCTTCAACATTTCAGTGCTTTATTACCTAGCACTAAGAAAGATAGATAATTGAAGTGAAATCTGAAGACTCCCAAAGTATGATATGGTTGAGGAAAAATACAGTTCTTTTAAGTTCTTCTTTGTTTTTTGAACCTTTGGGGCTGAATTCTTGTCTACTGCAACTCCACTGACTTCACTGCAGTTACACTAGGGAGGAAGTTGGTCCTTTGTCCTTAGCCTGGAAATAGTTTGTTAACTGTTCAGTCTTAGATTTACTAAAACTGGTGACATTTATTCATCAATACTTAAATCAAATGCCAAGTATTTTGTGGTTTTCTCTCTGCTAAACATTAACTCGATGTCCCGTGAGATGTCTCAGACTCATTAATTCAGTACATATCAGTGGGACAAGTTTTGTAAAGTAATATCTTTTATTGGACCAACTTTTATTGGTGGAAAGTACAAGTTTTCAAACTACACACAAAGTTCTTTTTCAGGTCCGTGTATGTCCAATAAAAGATATTATCTTACGTACCTTGTCCGTCTCATATCCTGGGACCAAAAAGGCTACAACAAGACTATAAGCACACACATTAGTGGGATATTTATCAAAGTTCATATTATAAGAATTAAATCCAAAGGTAATTTAATTATCTCTGTTTTGCTGATCTGTGCAATGTGTAACACTGCTTTTAAGAAGCCCATAAGCTTCTCGGAAACAAATAGTTTTAGAAAAAAATTGGGATCATAGTAGGTCTATATGGAAAAGAAGCAAGCCTGGTTCAAAATTCAGCCTATGCCATACTAAGAGAGAAAAACAGCATTAATAGAGAACTTGTAAATATAATGCATTTAAGGACAGAAAAGCTGAGACTTACATACCACAATCTTGCATCTTGCATCACCTATGCTAAGTGTGCGTGAAATGGTACCAAATTAGAATGGTGGCAGTTTACATGTGTAAATGACCGCATGAGATGCAAAGTAGTCAAGAGTCAGAGGCTGTAAGAAGGGAAAAAATGCTCCAACAATATCTTCCCCCCAATAATAGCTGTCACAATATTACATTTCTGACCTCAGTCTTCAATTATCCTGCACTTACCTTCTAGAAAATACTGAGCAAATATCTTGTTGCAAGGCAAACATCAGTAAATCCATTGGTGTTTTAATGTGGATTAGACTTGTTAATCCTCATGGTAATAACAAACTAGTTTCCGTTCAACATGCAGTATCACCTGACAGTTTTTAACCATCCCATCTGAATTGTATTTGCTGCAGAAGGATGCATTCATCTTTCCAAATTTTCAGCTCTAAACAGACGAATTTAGGATCCTAAGTAAAAGCAGCAAATTCCCTGCTCTGTCTGTGGATTTCACTATGGCCCAGATTCTGTCAGCACTACTCGCTTTGAGTAGTGCCTTCCTCTAGGAGTAGTCCTACTGATTACAAAGGAGTATTCGAGGTCCTACTCAAGATAAGTACAGTTGGCAGAATCTGACCCTATGTTTTTATTCCCAAAGTTCTGGGAGCTGGCAGCCATGAGGTTCAAAAGGTAATGTACATTTTTGATGTAGTTGCTTCAAAAGTAATTGCCCTTGTGCCCTCAAAGGCAGACAGCAAACGTAGTAACAGACTTTCATAAACTAAGTTTTAACCCACCCAGAAGCCAGGATGACCTTTCCACATTTACTCAGAATAATATTCACCAGACTTTTTCTAGCACAAACACTGGAGATAAAAGATAAAATGTCAACAGTCCAATATACCAAACTAATGGGATAGCCTTCCTTGTTCTACTACTGTTTCTCAGTTACTATGGGCTTCATCCCACTGTTCTTACAGAGACAAAACTCCCATCAACTTAGTCAATGAGCATTTGGTCTCTTGCAGGATCAGTCCCCAGAAGATTAGCATGCTACATCATAATACACTTGATGTTTCTCTATCCCAATTATTATTTGCCAAAAAAATTTCTGGTCTCAGTCAATTCTTGCCTCCAGTTGCTTCCTTATGAAAACTTCCTAAAACATCTACAATTAGACTAGCAAATATCAGATATTTTTGTTAACTCTAGAGGAATGAGGAAATTAATCTTAATCTTAAAAATTGCTGGCCTAGTTTTTCTAAGAAGAAATGGTCAGATCTGTCACAGTAGAAGACTTCAGTACATCTTATGTTACTTGATCAGTTCTATCAATGCTACATTTCAGGAAATGGAGTGATGCTACATGACAACATTGGGCATACAGCAAACTTAACTGAGACTGGCTAGTTAAAAGTAGCAAGTAAGCTCAGCTGAAATTTGCAGTCTGGACAATGCCTAAAATAACATCTTGGGATACTGGTATCTCATTGGATTCTGAGTCAAAAAGTCACAGACTAAAATTAATGTGGAGCAAACTGGGAGACTTTGGTGAACCAAGTTCTGTGGGGTTGGTAAGGAGCTATTAGGAGTACACTTGCTGGCTCTGTCTGTCCTGATTTTCTGGTGACCTAAGCAAGGAGAGTTAAGGGAGGAAAAGTATAAATCAGATGATTAGACTAGTTGAATACGAATACATTGCTTTTCCATTACCATCAAAGGGAGCCTGTATCAGATGAGTTTCCAAAAACAGCATCTGCCTCCCAGGACCAAAGCCAGCTATGTCCCCTAGCCACACTGGAACAGAGCCTAGAACAAGAGGTGAATCTTGTGATAACATGTGCAGCATCCTCCAAAAGTGAAAGGGCATTATGAAGATTCAGGGACTCTCTACTGATTTTGTTATGCTTGGTTCTAGATTCTGAACACATATTAATGGCTTTATCCCAGGATAGAGAGGCCCTGAAGGTGACAGCACAGATGTGACATGGTGGGTTAGGTCTGGAAGCTCCTTGGCCCTGCCTCACCCTTGCCCCAGAAAAGAGCAGAGGAGAAGTCCTCGAGGTAGCCTAGAGTGGCTGCAGGAGAGACCAATCAGAGGCCAGATGGACCATATAAAAGGAACCAGGCAGCAGAGACAGAGGAGTCAGTTGCTGCATGGAGCTCAAAAATGGAGGACTGGCTAGCTAGAAGAGCAGCAGGACCATGGGGACTGAGCCCAGATCCTAGCCAGACCAGGTGAGGGTACCATGATGGCCCCGCTGGTCTGGTTGAAGACTGAGCCCAGGCAAGGGCTGCTGAAAGGACACCAACCAAGTGTACCAAGATGAGCCCCTGTTGGGTTGTTAAAGAAGGCAGTGCCTCTGGAGCGGAAGCCTTGGCGCTACAGCCCCATACCAGGGCCATGAACAAGAACTACAGACTGCAC
The DNA here is from genome assembly GCF_027887155.1 of Malaclemys terrapin pileata. Classification (NCBI taxonomy): domain Eukaryota; kingdom Metazoa; phylum Chordata; order Testudines; family Emydidae; genus Malaclemys; species Malaclemys terrapin. The sequence goes on along the minus strand of NC_071521.1, from coordinate 9,998,957 downwards.
ACCCCAGAATGGGGGACAATACCGTGAAATTTCATATTTAAATATCTGAAATCATGAAATTTATGATTTTAAAAATCCTATGACCGTGAAATTGACCACAATCCACCGTGAATTTGGTAGGGCCCTAGATAGGGGATTAGTTGGTGCCAAAAAGTATCCAGCTGAGCTGCCTCTGTGAACGCACGTGGTCTGTTTATCTAAAGGAACCCCTGAATGTGACAGCAATGTATAGAGTAATATATAAATATGTTACATATATCTGTAACAGGCTGGCGGTGTTTGCTTGAAATATCACGCACAGCAGCTGTTGATCTTGCTGAGAAAGAATTACGCGGGGTCTGCTGACTCAGTGGGACAGATGCCTCAATCTCTAACACAGATATAAAGGAAGAGGAAGCAGATTTCTAGGAAAAGAGGATCTAGAGTGTGGGCTGAGTACGGAACCCTGGAAGCAGCCAAACTTGGGGAAAGGGTTGTGCTAATCTTTATCGTTCTTATTGTTGGTTTTTTTTTACTGACGAAGCCAAAGCCCAGTAAAGTGATCTGTTTGGACTTTGTGTGCTATGTTGGCTGTGTTTATAAAAGTAGTTTGGGAAAGGTGCCTGCTCACAATCTCTCTCTCTGTATTCCTGATGTTGGTGAAGATTATTATATTGGTTTAAATGTCTTGATCACCAAACTTTTTATTTTTTTTCCCTGTGTTTTTCTTGTGAAAATGAGGAGCAAATCGGAAGAGAAATTATAACATTTACCTCTCAGTCATTCATCACAGATTTTTGTATATCATCAGTTAAAAAGCATGCCTATTGTAAACGCATATAATCCAGCATTTAAATTAGACCCATGTTTTTAAAAATGCCCTTGTAACACTTTCCATGCCAGAATAATTGGGTCATTATATGGATTCTTGATACAGCTATTTTGGGACTTACCTTTTTCCTCATTAACAAAGCAAGATATTAAGTCATTTACCTTCATTTCCATATCTATGTCAACTACTGAGGGTAGCAAGGAAATGTTGAGAAAAAAAGAATTTGAAGTTCTGATCTTTAACAAAAATATTTCTTCTGATAAAGAAAATGCATCTGTGGAATACATATTCAGTGATAAGTATTCTAGTCCATGTCTGGTAAACTCTCAGATAATGGCAGCATGGTAGGGTCACAGGGATTCTATTAGCTCAATTAACGAGGAGTAAGATAAGGCTAACACCTAGCTCTTCAAACGGCTAAAAAATAGAGCTGGTAGTAATGGAGTTATTAACCTTCGCCAGCCATTGAATTTTGCTGCTGATTCAAACTCCATTTCCTAGTTCAGGCCTCCATTAATAGGCTGTTTATTATCCCTAATCCACATTGGGATCAGCTGCAGAAATATGAAAGCTCCATGTAAAGACCAAATGATAAAAAAAAATCCCTGTTTTGCATTCTATTTTTTTTCTTTTGTTCTTAATATATTCCCAGATTCTGTTTTAGGAAATAAGTACAACATTATCCTTGTTCTAAGTTATTGGCATACAGGCCATTATTAATCAGATGAAAAAGAAGTTTAAAAATATTAGATAAAAGTGATTTAATTGGAGATACAGCCGCATCCTTTTGAAGTCCAATCAAGAAGCAATATGATCTCCAAAATAAACTCTCTAGTGTCATCTTTAAAGTATTTTCTGCATTGGTAAAGAAACTTTGGGATTTGATAACTGGGAATTTGGTGAAGTATACCATAAACCTCATTCATTTTATTGTTAGCTCCTCCTCTCAACTCACCCAATTCATGTGTCTATTTTGTTCATCTATTGTGTCCTTTCTGGGGCAGGGACTGGGACGGTCAACTTTGTTACTTGTGTAGTACAATGGGGCTCTGATCTTTGATTCAGATAAATAGAATAGCAATATAAATCTCTCTCTCTGTGTATGCGCAGTGTGCCCAGCCATTTGATAGCAGCAGCAGCAGCCAGGTAAAGAGCCAGTAGCCCGCTGTCAAAGTAAGTCAGCTGGCACCCAACAAGGATATGCAACATAGTCTTAAGTTGACCTCATCTACATCATGGGTCATTAAAGAAACCCCATTAGAAGAGACTGACCACACAATTGCTGTGTCCTGTTCAAAACCGATTTAGAGATAACCACAGGTGCCTTGACAGGTCAAAACTTGGTGGGCAGATGGTTGGGTTGGTGACAAGACAGTGATTAATGACTGTGGTCGCAGACCACTTGTTATGCCAAGCAGATTCCACCGTCATATCCTGTGGTGGCATAAGTGACCATAAAGGTCATTTATCAGCTATCAGTGTAGCAGAACGTTATGTATTGATGGCTTTAACATCATTTCACATTTCTCAGATGTTAAACATGGCTATGCAACATACGTGCGTTCCAACATATCTGATGCTATTCCACTCTCTTCCTCCAGTTTTTATCATGTGACCCAGGTTGGTGGCTTTTGGATTGCCAACATGTATGAGTCACCAACTTTGCACTGGGACTTCCCAACACTTGATCATCCAGCAATCTTCACTGGAGATTTCAACAGTCACCACTCTGGGTGGGAGTATGCTGATTTGGATGACGACAGTAAACGGTTGATGGACTGGGAGATTAGCAACTTTGTGTTGATTCACGATGCAAAACAACGTGGCACATTTCTCTCCAAAGAGTACTCACCCGATCTTTGTTGGGTTAGTTCACTAGTTGGCCATCCACAACCAGTGAGTCATATAGTAGTTGATAACTTTCCTCACAGCCAACATAGACAGTCACTCATCCATGTCAGGCTCCAGCTACCCATCGTTCAATCAAGCATCAGCGGAATTTTCGTAAGGCATTTTAGGAAAAGTTTTCCAATGCTTTGGAACGTAGTGTGGTTACCATTCCGTCACATTGTATCCCAGTTGATGAAGCCTACTGCCAATTCCAAGGAGCCATTTACAAAGCCGCATTTTCAGTCATACCATGGGGCTGTCGACCAATTTACACTCCCTGCCTGAGTGCCAATTACCAAGCCTTGCTCAGGAAATTTGAATTATCTGGCAACCCAGACATTGCAGACCATCTGATTGAGTCTCTGGACACTGCCAGGCGCACTCGGGAGAAGGAATTTCTGGCGAAGCTTGACTTCACTTATGCCAGCTGGAATTGCTGGAACCTGATCAGCTGTCTGGGTGCTGCCCAATGACCTCCAGGCCAAAATCACCCACTGGTTAAGCCCAATGAGGTTGCAAGTCATCTACTGCAGGTAGCAAAGGTTCCTCTGGAGAAGCGAGTTAGACACAAAGTATATGTCAAATGGGATCATCTTCAACGTCAGAATGTGGGCAGAAGTCAACCAGAACCATTTACAGTAATTGAGTTAGATAAGGCCCTTAACTCCAGCAAACCAGGAACAACAGCAGTGTATGATAACATCTTGCTGGAATTCCTTAAGCACCTTGGACCAATGGTGTCACAGTGGCTCACTAATTTCTATATATGGGTCATTAATGAAAAGAAGCTACCACACACTTGGTGTCAAGCAAAGATTATTACCATTCTCAAGCCGGGCAAGGACCCCCCACAACATGGTGAGTTACCGCCCAATATCCTTCTGTCAGTGTGTTTTAAGGTGTTTGACCAATTGATCCTCCAACAAATTACTCTGGAGTTGGATGATATCTTGCAGATTGAGCAGGCAAGGTTCAGAAAAGGACATAGCACCTGTGATCAAATCTTGGCGTTGACCACCTTTATCGAAAACAGTTTTCAACAAAATCTAAAGACAGGATCAGTCTTCCCGCTGCTTATGACATGGTTTGGCACAGAAGTTTTCTGTGTAAACTCTCTGGAGTTGCCCTGTGTTGGGTGGTCGAAGTAGCAGAGTTCTTCCTCCAAAACAAGCAGTTCAGAGTAAACGTGGGTGACCATTGCAGTTCCTGGAAGTGTCAGATTAACGGTCTCCCTCAAGGTTCAGTTCTTTCACCCCTACTGTTCAATGTGTACATCAACGACTTGCCAGAAACACTCTCGCGCAAGTTTACCTATGCCAACAACATCTGCTGCAGCTAGCAAGCTCAGTCCTTCTCAGAAATTGACAAGGTCCTGAATGATGATGGCAGACTATTGTAGTCGATGGCACCTGCAGCTAACTTTTCCAAGATGGTTTCTAATGTATTTCATCTGCATAATGTAAGCACAAGCCACAATGTTACATATTTTCTTAAATGGCCAACACTTGCAGCACAACCCAAACCTGGGTTACCTCAGCATGACATTGGATAGGTCTTTGATGTACCGCAACCACTTTAAGAAGACAGCAGCCGAAGTTAGCATTCAGAACAATTTGCTCGGAAAACTGGCTGGCTCCACCTGGATGCTTAGAGTATCAGCCCTTGCCCTCTGCTATTCAGTGGCAGAGTACTGTGCTCCTGTCTGGTGTCACTCATCTCACACGAGCCTGGTTGATGCAGAACTTAACGAAGCTATGCACATTGTTACCGGGACTTTACATGCAACTTGTTGCCATGGCTGACAATACTTAGTAACACAGCAACGCCCCATATTTGCCATGAGGGGGCTTCCATCATGCTCCTGGCCAATATCTGTGAGAACAGCAACTTGCCTCTGTACTCAGACCTCTTCAACCACCTGCCAGTTTGCCTGTTTATTCGAGAGGCCCTTTATGGACACTTCCATAAATAACAATAATTAACTCCAGCAACTTGAACTCCTGAGGAACTGTCCTTTGACAAAGGCTACTATGGTCAACAAACAAGGTTGTCTGTGCTTTTGCTGCCTGTGAGTAGACTACAGTACTGTATAGTTACATAATTTTTTTACAAGAATATGTGGGTCTCTGATAACTTTTTAAAACAAACATGTTTGAAAGAGAACAATCAACTCTTGTGCATGAATGTTGCTGATCTATTAGGGCAGGTGTGTTTACTCCTTGGCACACCTTATGATTACAGCATTTTAAAGATGTGAATCCAATACTGTGCTTTTAAGTTACGTTTTTGATGGTCTTCTTCAGGTTCCCTAGAAGATCCAGATTCTCTCTTGAATGCTCTGGATATGACAGATAGGAAAACCTGTTTGAGCTTTCTTCCTGTCCAAGATACCACATCACAGAACTAGTGAGAAGGTAGAGAATGCTAGCGAAGGGGGTTGTATGTTGAATCAAATGATCTTGGTGGTGGAAGCATGAGAAAGAGAGAGACTGTATCAAGGCACACACATTCTCAGCCACTTTAACAAACTGCCAACATAAGCCAGACCACAGGATCACCAGTGGTAGAAAGTCCACCAGAGGGAGGATGCGGTGGCACAAGGTGATCACAACCTCCTTTCTCTCAGGGACTTACAAAGAGCTAGAGCTCACAAAAAGTGAGCAGCCCAGACTAGGGAGCTGGGCATGGCCAGGGAATCTAGGAGCTGGAGGATTTAGAGCATTCCTACACCTGGCTTGGCCTATATGCTTCCTACAGAGTCCAAAGCAGAAATGAAAGGGAAGCCACATCTTTAATGAAGGATGCTAACATGCCAATAGGAACTGTAGCAGGAGTCATGTTTTAGCATAAAAATAGCATGGCGTTTAATGCAGAAAATTTGTTTCCTCTTGCTCAGATCAATCAAATGGATTATGGATTATACTCAAAATTAAATAAATAAAAACAGACATTTTTGGATTGAGTCCATGCATGGAAAGATATAGTCTAAAAATAAATTATTAGGAAAGTTATGAATGGTAGAATACAGGGGGTTTGACTTACCACCTCAATATTTACAGTATGATCAATAACAATAAGGTAACAAAAAGAGGGGTTGTTTTTAACAGCTTTGAAGGGTGGGGGAAAAAGCATTGATAACAGGCATATAATACAGGCTTATCGGGTCTTGAGCTAAAGGGTCTTATGCTACTTCTTTTTGAGTCCATACACACTGAATCAATATATGATATTCATGATGCAAAGCAATTTTTCAGTGCACCTTCAGTGAAATGGGAAGTTCTATTCCTTAGCAAGCACAGACAAATGTGCTCTCATACACTCAGTTGATGTGACTGTGATCATTGTCATTATTTTTAGAATTGACTGAGACAAGCTGTGCACCAGTTGGGAGCTGAAGTTAATAACAGGAGATATATAACAGTAATAGCCTACATTGTTGCTGGTGAACTTTATTTCAGCTGTAAGTTTGGCAAAGAGTTGTAGCTCTGTTTTACTCAATGTGTACTTTTGTAGAAAATCCAAACTTGATATTTTCATTTGGCCTGTGGTTTTCTCTAGATCGTTTGGAGAACAATCCCCCCCCCCCCCAGACCTAGTTCATAGAGGTTTTACTGTATCTTAGAAACATCCAGAGTTGTACAATCTACTTTCTATTTTAGCTCGAGTAATAAAAGAACAAGATCTAGAACTGACATTTGCACCTGCTTTGATAAAGGACTACACTGAACCCTTAACACCAGCAATCCTGAGCATCTGATGCTAACCTGTAACTATATCTGGACTCTCATTTACTGCAGACTCTAAGGGGTTAACAGTCTTCCTTTACCAGGAGGCTGAGAGACCACTAATAGATTCAGCTTCTTATTTGCCCTAAAGGCTGCCACAGTTCAACACGATTAGGATCCTGTCCACTTAAGCTATAACTGCATCATAAGGAGGAATGTAGAAGGCAACGCATGTGTTCTCCGAGTACAGAAAGACTGGTGCTACAGGAGGACATTTCTGTCTGATAGAATACAGGTTTCCTGCACCAGTCTGCAGGCTAGTCTTGCTCTATGGTAAATACTAATTTTTAAAAAAAATCTAATACCTTAGATTTGCAATGTGAAAATGAATTATTTCCCTCCGTGTTCTAGGGCAGTCTAGGATGCAGTGGCTGATGCTGTATGCACTTTTTTTATTATTACATTTTAACAAACTTTATAGCCCATTTTGTTTGTTTTCAAATAACTTTATTTTCTTTCTTTTTTTCCATCAATTACTAGGTTTGTTTCTCTTTCCATAAGATGGAGGAGTCAGGAGACTGATGCCGCTCAATGGTGTATAATTTAGTATTATGTGCACTAGGTTTATGTGGTGGGAGTCTGATAAAACATAGTATTTGAACACTAACCATTTATTAGCTCTAAGGAACAGATTTACGACTTGACAACCAGACAATAACTCTGTTTTCTGATCAGCCAAAGAGGTCTACTTTGAGTTCAAAACACAGAGTAACGTACCCTTTCACAAATAATTTTGTTTACTGATGTGACTAGATTTTAATAATAAACTTGATATATATGTAAATTTATTTTAATTTAATTTCATCTACAGAGCCCTCCTAAAATGAGACTTTGTAGGTTGTTTTGTGTCTGATTTATAGATTTCTGCATTCTATTCCCAGATTGATTTCAAGGCTATAATTCTATCCGGATTTTCTACTGATGTCAAAAACACCACCACTGCAGATAGTGTTTTATAACTAGCATCACAAGAGAAACTGAATTACAGCCCTTCTATTCCGTGCTGCTATATGTCCTTTGTTTATAATCTCTCTTTCTCTCTGTATATACCTGGTACTTCAGTTTCATGGAAAAAAATCAACTCCAAAATCAATCAGGTTAGCATGATATCTGTTTTTGTCCCTTACTTCAACCCTTGTATAAAACAGTAAAAGGCCAAAGTCTGTACTGAAATACATACATGCAGCTTCTATTAAAGCCGATGGGAGTTGAGTGCATGGATCAGAGTGGAATTTTCATATCTAAGCCTTTATACACCAGCCACTGTTATGTGCATTATTAGGCCCTGATTCTGCAAACATGCACAGTGAATTAAATGGGAATATTCACATGCATACATCTACTTATAAGTAGGGCTCTGTGTCTGTCATGGAGATCGCGGAAGTCATGGATTCCGTGACTTTTGGCTACCTCCGTGACTTCTGCAGCAGTCAGCGTGACTGACTCCAGGGCTGCCCAAGCAGCTGGCCCAGGCAGCCCCGGGGACAGCCACACCAACTGCTGCTGGAAGATGCTGCTGGAGTGGCCCCGGGACAGCGGTCGGGGGGGTGGCTGGAGCAGCATCAGGGGGCGGACCCAGGCAGCTGGCCCTGGGGACCGCCCGAGCAGTGGCCTGTGCAGTTGGCCCCAAGGTCCAACTGAGTAGTGGTCCTGGGGGCGACAGGAGCAGTGGCAGGTGGGCGGCCCCGGGGTCAGCCGTAGCAGCTGCTGCTCGGTGGCCTCCAGCAGTTGGTGATGCTGGCCACCAACCCCCCCCCCCGAGCAGCAGCCGCCCTGGCCCCCCCCAAAGCGGAGCCCTCCCTCCCCCGGCCCCCAAGAGCAGTACTACCCCCCACCCCACCTACCAGCTAAGACTTAGTCAGGGGTATATAGTACAAGCCATGGACAGGTCACAGCCCGTGAATTTTTGTTTATTGCCCATGACCTGTCCATGACTTTTACTAAAAATACTCATGATTAAATTGTAGCCTTACTTATGGTCATGTATACAGACTCAGTCCCTTAATTGTTTTTGTTTATGAATGCACCTTCCAGGAAATGCTATTATTTAACCTAATCTGACACAGGTTTAAGCATCTTCTCCTCTTTATCTCAAATCATCAGGAAACTGGTTTCTCTTTAAAAATATTTGTTTTCAATAATTTTTCTATACCAAAGACTTTATATGAAAACAACACACTCCCTTCTCTTTCCTTGCCACATCCACAATACCTCCTCTCCCAACTCAATCCTCCCCTTTCACTTCCTTCCACTGTAGCCTTGGATAGCAGCCATATGGAAAAACAGCTGGGGGAAGGAGAGATTTTGCCAGTTTCGTGTTGTGTTAAACATTTTTGCATGTGAATTTCCTTTTTCAAGGTTAGCTCTGGAAGTGTAGGAGCTAAGAATTTCTAACGTGCTTTTATGATGGCCACCATCTTGGTCAATACCGAAGTACTGGAACCATGGACCTCCTGAGGTGAAAGCAGGAATCTTAACAGCTCGAACTGAATAGCCAGGAACTCTAGCTGAGAGCTGTAACAGACTCCCATCCTCTGTGGACCAGGCCCAGAGAGTGCCATATATTATTTTCCCAAGAGGTTATAACAGTTCTTTTATGATGTTTGAGTAGTTTCTGCCCCAAGAACTCATGTCCCTTATGCTATGTTCCTGAACATTATTTTAATAACCTAAAATCAAATACAAACATCACATTGTCTTTCATTATTCCACATAAAACAAAAAGACACTGATCTCACAGTGAGGTCCCAGCCATACTAATATAATTCTAGGAGATCACACTTACACAGATGTAAGCAGCTGCAATTTACATCCAGCTCTAACAAAATAAACGCCCTGCATATAGTCCAAATTTAACCCCTTCTTGGGGTCTGGCTTGAATGATAAACCATCACAAAACAAATCTCAACCTCAGCTAGCTCCCCAAGTTTGGCTGTCCCCAGGGTTTCCCTGTAGGACATCTCTGTTCTAGCCTCTCTCTCTCTAACAGAGAAGCTCCAAACCCTTTTTATAACTCTGGCTGGAGTTAACAACATTCATCTGTCACTAAGATTCCACAGTAATTATGCTGCATCTTTATGCAGGGTTCAAGCACCTGTCTTTGGGATGACTCAAAAGGGGAGCCCTCATTCCTGTACAAAGTCCTAGGGTCTGTTATAATGAGCATAATAGCCAGACTCTGTGGTTTAAAATTCTCAAAGTAATAATGACGCACCTAGTTCTAAGTATAAGTATCTTCTCTAAACTTGCAGGGTGGGATTTTCTGAAGCCCGCATCATTGGCCTAACTCTGCTCCCACTGAAATCAATGGTAAAACTCCTCCTATTGACTTCAGTGGGACCTGAGTTCTTTTGAAAATCCTTCCCTTAGACTCCTGGCTCAATCAAAAAAGTGGATCATCTAAAGGAGCGTTTACCCATACAAAAACTGACTCTTCAATGAGCCAAGAAAAAACGGATAAAAGGAATCAAATGCGTCTATGAGAATCAGACTTTTTTCTCTCTCATATTTGTTTAAGGTAGGTAAGAACAACAAATAAACAAGAACACATATTGTTTATATGTTGTTTTTTAAAGTCTTACCTGTTTGGAATAATTCCTGCTCTTTCCATCTGTTCTGCCTGATCCAAATCTTTTGGGAAACCATGTAGCACCCAACCGTCAGTCATGCAGTCTAATCTGTTGAGACGATCTGCCAGTAACTTTAAAACGATGTTGTCTGGGACTGGAGAGGATTAAAAAAAAAAAAAAACCACCACTTATTTTGTTTGTCAAATCTCAGCGCTAAGCAGACAGCAGAATGCTTCTTGTTAGCCTATGAAGTGAATTTAGATACAAAAAGGTTATTAATGTTTGAAAGCTGTAAGCTTTTTGAGTAGGGACAATCATTTACTGTGTGTGTACAGTGCCACAATGGGGCTTCAAACTTGTTGAGGGCTTCAGGACAATCACAATATAAATAATAAATACTGCCTACATAAGCATGCAGAGTAATTTTTCTTATAAACAGTTAGCTATGGACATCTAGATTATCCATATTTTAGCTTTCTACTGTGTGACATGACCACATAAGACCTGCATAGGCAATGATGTAAATTGGATTAAATACCTACTTTGTAAAAATAGTATTTGAACATATTTAACATAGCAGATCACAGTGGCTCCTCTACAGCAGTGCCTAGTGTATATTCTGGCCTTAAGCTTTCCTGTAAAAATAATTATTATTTTCTAGTCTTTGACCGAAAGATAAATTTCCAAATGTGATACAACTGTAAACTGTTGCAGTGTTGTCTTCCTCAGCTTGCAGAGTTCTAGCGCCTCTGTTGCTGTTTCTGTTTACAAGGCTCTGATTGTTAAATAACAGCAGTTGTGAACCCAAAGTAAACCTTCGTTTTAATTTTATAGGACAGAGGAGAATGGAGGGATGGCTCAGTTTTCACTATACCCTTCCTAATCTAAACTACTTCAATCAAGATACTCCATTACCATTGCTTATTCCTACTGATTTATTGAAGAATTAAATTAGTGGACTGAACAAGGACTATTGCCAAACTTCCAAGGGCTGATCTGATGTATTAGGTTTAGAAGCAAATAACCCAACTAGCCCCATGAAAGTGGTTAGGGAGGGGAGCATGATCAGAAACACCTATTAGGAGACATTTCATGGGCAAACATCTAAAACAATTTTTAAAAAGCAGAGACAGTGCCTCCTCTTGTATTTGCACAGTGTCTAGTACATTAGGGGTGGCTCCTATCGGAAACAAAGAAGAATAATGGATTGCCACATAAATCCATAACATGGAACATAGATATTTTATTATTCACCCTGCCATAGCATTTGCATACAATAGTACAGTGGGAAGTTTTCATACCAGAGTATGTGTTTCAGATCTGTAATGCTGGGACTCACCTTTGCAGCAAATGGACAGGTGCACACCTGTATTTCAGTTGGGTACGTTACCATTGACACGATAATATCAAAAGTGCTGGGTACTGCAGGACACACCGAATAGTCCCTGTTTCTAGCAATTTTTAAAGAACGGAATCTCCATTGCATCCCACTTTCTATTCCCAAAACTTCAACATCATCCACAAGGGAAAAATCCATTCAGTCCCAGTTGTTGGGAAGTCTTGTTTCTATTGACTCTTGTAAATCTATGATAGCTGCCACTCCATTTCCAGCACCAGTACATGCTGATTCTCTCATTTTTCAGAGTCTTCAACCCTCAGCCATGAAATTCACCACTTTTCCTTTTGGAATTGAATCATTGAGTTTACAGAATTGCTCTCAGGCTTCAATGTACCAGCAAAAATGAAAGAAAACCACAGGGAATTAATTAGAAAACTGATTAGTGTATTAATTGAGGATACGCACTTCACACTAACAAGTTAAGGATAGTACTCTTCTCTAAAAAGCATCTGCTAAAAGAAAACTGCAATGGAATATAATATTTTCCAGTCACCTGATCCCATGTAAAATGACAAAATCACAAGAGGTACTTCTGTAAAATGCCAGAATGAAGAAAGCAGCCGCCATATTGTCAGACTGACGATATATATAACAAGAGGACGATCAGAGCTGCATCCAGAGACACAAGGAATAGACACTGGTTGGCTTTTTGGGGGGGAGGAAATAAAGGCAAATTCTTTATTTTTTCCAGGAGTTTTACAGATTAACACAAAACTGAAAAAGCCCAGGACAAAAATTAAGAAATCAGCTAAAGAGAAGCGATGGAAATTTCCTCCTGTTCCCTGCATCTCTGGCTCGAGGACTGGACTTTCTGTCTTGATATTCATGACGCCTACAGTAATCATCTTCAAAATGGGTTTACACAGATGCCCAATTCATATCAATGGAAATTTTTAAAGATTCCTTAAAATGTTTCACCACTACTTCATAAAGGAATTAAGTGATACTGTATCACTCTTCACGGGAGCCCCATTACTGATGTAGAACACCCTTTCATGCAGGATTCCAGAGGCGGCAGCTGGCAAGCGCTGTCGCTGGCTCCAATAAGGTGACTAGGGAAAAAGAGGGAGCAGCATAAGGCCTGGGAGATGGTACAGAGGAACAGGCTGGTACACAGCATCCCCAGCCCTCCAGCAGATCTCAGGGATCCTCAGATTTAAGGTGCCAAGTCTTTGCTTCTTGCATAGTGGGAGGGAAAATCCCCAAGCCCTAAAGCAAAAATCCAAAAGAAACTGTGAAGGGAACATTGTGGAATTATTCCTGGCCCTGGCCACCTTCCGCAAGTCTTTAATTTGAGCGAATGATCAGATTCCAATTCTTAGGTGACGGTTTCTTTTGGCCAGAGTGTAGCAGCCATAAGATAAAAAGGGAAAATTCTACTGTAGAGTGAACCAACAATCCATCAGTTAATGGTGGGACTTTTGTGCAATATACTAGACATATCTGCAATGATAAAGAATATATCAAGTATATCGTGAAACATTGCTAATTTCAATGCCGTGTCACTAGATAACAGCAACACAAATGGATAGCCATGAATCACTTTATATATTCAGTACAGTACATATGTACATAAACACACCCCAGTATATATGTTTACATGTTTTCTTGTGTCTCTAAGTTTGATGGTGAGAAATGAAGCATAAACAAGTCAGACAGCAGGCTCTACTCCTGATTAGAAAACATAACTATCACTTTTATACATTAGGGGAAGATAGCCTGTGGGCTGTTCAATGGCATTACAAAGTACATCAGCCACCCTTGAACGGAAATAGTCACAGTTAAAGCACCTGCTTTAAAACTGTAACATCCTTGGCAGACAAAAAAAAAAAAAGGAAAAAAAAATCCATATTATTCTTACTTCCCTGTGGTACAAACAGAGTAGTAGATAATGAAGAACTGTGGGGTATGGAATTCCTTTTCACTCATGTGGAACTCTCTGGTGATTGCGAGGGAAATTACTAACCTGTAATTGGAGTGATACACAGTCTCTAGATAACTAGCCTTGGATCCGCTGGCCTCAAGCGTATGACCAAGAGTGCTTGCTAGCAAAGTAGAATTTAGAGCCGTTCTGATGAGGCAGTCAATCTACATGCTTTAGGGGGATTATGAAGCACATGAGCTTTGAATAATCTTTTTTTTTCCCAACCTAAACTTGTGTGAGTTTCCAACTCTGTCTCTGAGAATTGGGCGAATGCGGCTCTAGAGAGGTTTCTTATCTTTACAGAAGTTCAAATATACGAGACTTTTAGAGATTTCCACTTGTGGAGATTGTTAGCCAAGAAGGATGTCCCTATTAAGTATTGTGGAAACATATCTCCATTAGCTAGTGAGATCAAGACACAGAGATGAAGTTCAGCCACTAGCACAGAATCTGCAAGGCAGCAGAATCACAATGATGTCTCTACACTGGGACAGGGGTAAGTAGCTGTGGAAAAGGAACCAAGGGTGCTCCATAATCTGTATACGTGGCAGAGCTGAGCTGGCCCCACACAGAAGTGCAAAGATCAAGAATTTATACTGATCCTGAAGAAAGAATAGAGGAATATCCCTAATATCTTCCAACAAAGCATATGTAGAAGATCTCCAGCAATGGCTGGAAATTGAAGCTAGACAAACTCAGACTGGAAATAAAGCATACATTTTTGAGAGAGAAAGAGTAATTAACCATTGAAACAACTTACTATGGGTCATGGTGGATTCTCCATCACTGGCCATTTAAAAATCAAGATTGGATTTTTTTTTCTAAAAGATCTGCTCTAGGAATTATTTGGAGGAAGGTCTCTGGTCTGTGTTACCCAGGAGGTCACACTAGATGATCACAGTGGTCCCTTCTGGCCTTGGAACCTATGAATATGGTGATATGTATGATAAGTACCAATGGGAGTCCCTCATCTCGGAACCATACATTGCATTATCTGCATTATCCTGTGATGTTTAGCTAAGGAAGTATGCTCTTTGCTTTGCTGTGCATTCCCGCCAAATCAGGATCAATGCTTCATGCCAGAAAACTTAGCATGTCTCCATTATCTCACAGTCATTGACACAGTGGACACATGACCTGTGTCAAACAGCTGAACTCCTTGAATTAGACATAAAGACTGAATCAGCCTCTTCACCTAACAGGTGATCCAATCAATTGAAGGATGAGGCACGTTGGCAGGGTGGTGTGGGTAAAGTGTGAACTGCTGCTCTTTGTGCTGTAACCATTCTGTGAATAACAAGAGAACTTCAGTCTTTAGGATAGTCAATCAGCACTTTTCATGAGTACTAGTTTTCAGACATTAGAGTACAGCGCAGACACTCATGATCAGAACATAATATAGAAAGTTTAATGCATGTCACCACATACACTTGCAGCAGTCTGCTATAAAGTAGCCAAAACAGTAGGAAAAGTTGATGGGTATACAAGGGAAGTCATGAGCCTGCCATTCATCCCAAAGGACTGCAGACTTTCCCACAAAGTCCCCACTGATGAAACTCCTTGGAACGTGGCCTATAAGCTTGCTACCTTCACACACAAGAGAACAGAAGTGTGGATCAGTTAACAAAATTTTATCTTTATTGGCTGCTAAAGGTAAAAGGAGGGAGGGATAATTCAGTGGTTTGAGCATTGGCCTGCTAAACCCAGGGTTGTGCGTTCAATCCTTGAGGGGGCCATTTAGGGATCTGGGGCAAAAATCTGTCTGGGGATTGGTCCTGCTTTGGACTAGATGACCTCCTGGGATCCCTTCCAAACCTGATATTCTATGATAGCAAAGAAGAAGTGGTACATTAAGGACAGAAAGAACAGGAGTACTTGTGGCACCTAACAACAAGGAGTACTTGTGGAGACTAACAAATTTATTTCAGCATAAGCTTTCATGGGGTACAGCTCACTTCTTCAGATGCATAGAGTGGACCACACAGACAGAGGCACCGAGGTTCAGTAGAGGCTGTGCAAGTGAAGTTGTGGTGGAAGGTTTCTCTCATGAAGACCTACAGAGGAGCAGTGCAATCAAGCATTTCTCATGCACATCAGGAAGGAAGAAATATATTACTTGGGAGGCTGCATTCAAGTGCTAACCCTCTGTGCATTCAAGTTCAAGTGCTTCTTCAGAGATACAGTAAACTTTATTAAATCACCTTGCCAGTCAGCTCCAGAGTGAAACACTAGAGCAGTAGTTCTCAACTCAACTCAACTAGCTGTGTGCTAGAGGCCGTTGGTCTGCCTGGCACGGCAGGGTCCGGGGCCAGGGCTGTCAGCCAGCCCTGCACAGTGGGATCTGGGGTCCCTGCCACCCGGCCCGCCACCCATGGTTCCACTCCTGGCCCCACTCTGTGGAGGGGTCTCTGGGTGGGAGGAGCTGGGCATAGAGGTCTGTGAGGTTCAGGGGGGACAGGGATACTGTGGTTCTCAACCTGCAGCCCAGGTAACACATTGTGGGCCACAATGATAAATAGGTTGAAAACCACTGCATTAGAGGGTGCGCATAAGCCAAGTCTCTGGATCCACAAAGGATACTTTTGTAGAACTGGTAAAATTCACATGTTCCAAGCTAAACACCTCATATTTCAAATGATACCTCCCCAATATCTTTTCTTTTAAAACGCAATGTTGAAAGATACTGACTCACTTCTCCAAACCTACAACTCATTGATTCCAAGTAGAGTACAAATACATTGGCAGGAATGTGTCCTGTCAGTTTTGTGCAGCAGCAGAAAGTTTAAAGTCCCTTTGATAATACTGTCCATATAGCCTTTATCATTTCCTTAGACAGAGATTTTTCAGTTAGGTCTAAAGTCTTTCACTGTTAATTCAGATGCCTGAGGCCTGATCTCAATGTTTGACAGTTAACATCTTGCCCTGAGTATAAACCACTGCCAAGGGCTACTTCCTTGGATTGTCCTGTCAACTGTAAATTTAGCAAAGTGTGAGATATGAATATCGTATTGTTCCAAGCGCATCAGATTACCCACACTGGATAATTTTATTTGGTTCTTTGTGCCTTCAGTTTTTTCACTGACCTCAGGGTTGTTAGAGTTCATATTCATTTGGGTTTTTTTTTAAATGTGCTAAAGAGAGATTTAAACAGTGATTTATTTACTGTGGTGTAGGCTGACCAATACCTTCATTCAGCCTTGCCAATGCACCAGATTTATGATGGTAAAAGGATTTTCTCACCATATTTTATGCGCTGTGTTTCACCTCGTAGAATATCAGGGTTGGAAGGGACCTCAGGAGATCATCTAGTCCAACCCCTTGCTCAAAACAGGACCAATCCCCAGATAGATTTTTACCCCAGTTCCCTATACAGCCCCCTCAAGGATTGAACTCACAACCCTGGGATTAGCAGGCCAATGCTCAAACCACTGAGCTATCCCTCCCCCTGAAAACCTAATGAAATACATACAAATAAATATAATTCTTCAGGATTCCAATGGTAACTCAGTACAAAAAGGAATAGCTATGGGAGCAAGGGATGATTTTTGTTCACATGCACAGAGTTGTTCATAGAAGGAATTTCCTCCCCGCACCAGTATTGGGGAGTTTTCACCTTCTCCTGGAGCATTGAGCAGGAACACATGGGTGAGTAACACATGTTCAGTTCTCTGCACTCACAGGGGGCACAGGGCATCAGACATCAGTGAACAGCAGTCATCTAGTCTTCTGTTCCTTTGAATGTGAATTTATTAATTCAGAGGCTCATATACAGCCTACCTCGACTCCCGGGGTATGTGCATGGACTCAGATATGACTCTCTAGAAAATCAAGAAGCTTTGAAGATGACTCCCAAAGCTACATTCAGTATAAAGGCCACAATATATTGCAAGGAGGGTTATATAAATTAGGCTTTCCATTGGAAACTAAGCTTTGGACTTTTCAAGTGGCAGCTAACACATAGTATGGTGGTAGCGAAACAACCATTATTTCCTTAACACTGAAGCTGCATTTATGGTTTTGAGCCCCCTCAATTGGTGCTTTCATAAGCTCCTCACTGATATTACCAGAAATCATGACTACTGTAGATGCCTATGATAGTAATAAACAGAACAGCGATCACATTAGGCAAGGATTTTTTCGATCCTGTTGTTTGTTATTTACTGCCACCTGCTGGTAAAATGAGATTACTGCAATACAAGCTAATCACTCTAGACAAGGTATGGGAAAAGGCAAGTTAAATTATGAAATGGAGACGACCCTGTGTGGAAGTTTAAATTATGCATTTCTGCAGAATCTCATCAGGTTAAGGCTGGAACAAGAAAACACGACTTGCCATAGAACTGACTCTTATTTGTCCACACCCGCAACCGACAATAGAGTCCCACAGTATTATATGCCTATCAACAGCATGGAATTTTGGCTAATTTACAGGAACTGTCAGAGATACTTCTCAATAGCTCTGTTAGCCTCCTTTAAGTGAAGAGATCTTAGATGCATTTCTATTTATTCATTCTGAAACCACTTTTAATCTGGTTAAGAGAAAATTTAATAAATAATAACCAGTATTTATGTAGATTTTCAAAGCACTGTGCAACATAAACAAAATTAAAAAAAACCAAGAAACACTCTTACTGTATGCTCATATTCACTATCCCTAGCTATGTTGATGTAGAACTTGTCATCAGAATTAGAATAATTATTTGTAAATAATAAAATAAAATATAATAATCTAAATATTTCCATTCTACAGTCTCAACTTTTTACCTCTTGGGACAAATGTGGAGCTTTTAGATTCCTAAGGTTTTACAGAGATAATATGATATAAATTTGGGCTTTAATTTTTGGGTTTTTTTAAATAGAAAGCAGCTATATTAGAGTTGAAGTGAAAATATTTATAAAAGACATTTAAGATCTTAAAATCATGTGTAGAATTAAAAATTACAGGACATATATTTTAAATAAAAGGAGTTAACCATTCTTTTTCTCAGCTGCCAAGCATGAGTTTTGGGAGTCTTTGTTTGCCCCTTTACATGTTATGATATTCTTCACGCTTGAAGAACTAAGAAAGACAGCTCCCTATCCTGATGTAGGTATTAGTGATATCCTTAGCTATCGCAGGAGAAACAGAGAAATCCAAACGCAAGGGCTGGTACATAAAAAGCTACTGTTTCTCTTTACAATATTATTTGAATTTTTCCAGTTCCAACCAAAGACACAAATTCTTCCCCATTTACACCTGGGCAGTCTTACTGAAGATCATAATGTTTGTGACTGAAGGAAGAATTTGGCCTGCAGAATCTTTCCTGCTGCTGCTGATGTGCAGGAAGGAAAGAACCTAGGCCAGCACTTGCAAAAACTATCTTTTGACTTCTAAACTGAACAAGCTTGATAAGGGGTCACTAATGCAATAAATCTGGAACCCCACCGGGCCATTTTTATGGTCACTTGGAGAACAGAATGGCTTGTTCATGTTAATACCATGCTTTCAAAATATACAGTGTTATGTAAGAGCTAACTATGTTTTTTAAACCTCTTTAAAAAAAAAAAGGCATTTCAGTTTCGCATTAGGGCCTGATTCTATATACATGGCTCCTAATGAAACATACCCACAGAATTTAATTTTTAACATTTACAGAATAAAAATGGTGGCTGCCAAAATGTGATATGCTTTCCCCTTCATAGGTGTCTTATAAATTGATGTGATTACTTAACCCCTCCCGGAAAATATGATTTGGTATTAAAAACAAAAACAGAACAGAAACCAAGTTAGCAGTCTAGTGCTCATGAGCTATTGGTTTAATCAGCTGGGCAGGATGGAGAGTAGTGGGAAGGGAAAGAAGGTATTTGTCAGCTTCTCAAGAATTCTTGTAAACAAGAAGGAGTCAAATAAATTTTACATGATTAACACATAGCACTTAGCCTCTTCAAAGCTCTTTATGAACACAGGGCTCCATCCTATGAAGTGCTCAGCACCTTCAGTTCCTACTGACATCAGTCAAGATTTAGGGCACTCAGCACATTGCAGATTGGTATCAATGGGAGTTGTAGACACTCATCAATGGTATCAATGGGAGTTGTAGACACTCATCACCTTGTAACATGCATCCTATCCTGCACCCCTTATTTATGTGAATAGTTCCATTAATTTGATAGCACTTCTCATCTAAGTAAGGACCATTAATCGATGCTACCAAAATACAAATAACAATTTTAAATAAAGGTTGAGGATCAGGACCTGAGGCCATGATTGTACTTTCACTGAAGCCAATGGCAAAACTTTCATTTATGTCAATCAGAGCAGGCCCATTAACTAATTAATGCTCACATCTGCATTGGAAAATACCCTCACTAGTATCTATTTCCTCTGATCTGGGTTCCAAGGTGGGATCTTCATTTTAACAGGATGATCTTTCGGATTTTTATTTCTTTGCCGAGTGATTCTCACCACGGCCCGTTTCTGATCTGAATATTTGGTAACAGTATTTGTCAATTTTAGCTGGTCTGTGCTGAGCAGAAATAGAGTCAATAGATTCCAGGATATTAAATTAAAAGAAAAGTGGACACTAATTTCTCATCACTGAGACAATTCAAACACATAAGGAAAAAAAATAACAGCAAAACTCAGACAAGCAGAGGGACAACTTATAGCCCACATATATTGATGTACAACTCGCTAATCTATAACCTCTCCTCTTTTATTGAAACATTAGCATTTAAAAAGGAAAATATCTATATTTTAAAATGTTATTTTGTTCTTCTGACCACCAATTTTCTGCTAGTGGAAAAAAAAAGGCTCCTA
Organism: Malaclemys terrapin pileata; assembly: GCF_027887155.1. Lineage (NCBI taxonomy): Eukaryota > Metazoa > Chordata > Testudines > Emydidae > Malaclemys > Malaclemys terrapin. The sequence goes on along the minus strand of NC_071521.1, from coordinate 9,978,780 downwards.
CCTATTTTCCATAAAGAAATCTTTGTAGCAGTCCCAGTGGAAAAGTCAAAAGTTTGACTTGAAAAATGGAGCTACTTCAAAAGCATTGTCAAGCAGAGGTGAAGGGTTCTTAAAAATGTATAAATTAAAGTGTGGTGTGTTAATAAATATCTCTATAACTTTATACTGTCTGTTTGTGATATAGATGTGTGTACAGACGGTCCGGATGAATGTACAGCCTGGGTATAAACAGAACTTTAATAAAATAGGAAATCAATCTGTTTATTAGTGACTGCTTGGACTGTATGTGTATGTGTGTGTGTGTGTGTGAAAAATGAAAGAAAAGTGGAGAGTTTTTTTCAATAATAAAAAGGGAGTTGCACTGCAGGGCCCCTAAAGCTTGTGAAAAATTAAACTCGACGGATTCAAACTGTCCTATTTCCACTTCAAAAGAGAAGAGGCACTGAGCTCTTCCCAACTTATCTTCAAACGCCCAGCACCCTAGAAAGTTTCTTTAAAAAAAATAAAGTCTCTAGTTCCCCCAAGCACTGTACCCGTTACTGTAGCTGCTGTCTCTCCCTCTTCTAATTATACCCATGTGAGTCTATTAATCAACTTGTAAATTATTTAGAGAGCCATGCGCTGTCTTCAGCTAGTACAAACACACTGCATGCAAAGACTTGCTGAAAACCAATGGCGCTCCCAAAGGGTCTCTCTCCAATGTTCAGACAGCTTGCAGCTTGCCAGTACAACACTGTTAAAAACAAGAAATAACACTAAGCTTACCTCCTCAGATATCAAGATTTACTTCTCCTTTCAACTCTCAAGCTCTTTGCAAGTTTTTAACAAAAGAGGAAGCTGTTCTATTGTCAAATCTTTAGCTCACACTTAGTGATGAGAATATTAATTTACTGTCAAAAGAAATGAAGTGCTTCAGGGAGGCTGTGATCACCATCGCCAGGGGACCCCAACTTTCACAGACTGCACCAAAAGCACCCCTTTAAAATCGTGCCGATTAAAAAAAAAAAGCTACATTTGTATAGCAATACTTTGTATTTGTAATTTCAGAAATTAGGGAATCCCATATTTTATTCCCCCACATGGAGAATGCTATTGGAGACAGCTTCAGATATTACCATTTTATAAATAGAAAAGGTAAGCAGGGGAGGAAAGCAACACAGATTGTTTGTGTTTGACTCTAACAGGCTGCAAACAGTAGGATGTTTTCTATCTTCCACGAATTAGCTATCTTTACCATCTGAATCTTCCCTTTTGGTGGAAAAGCCATTATCCAAACTAACAGCACTTTTCCCAGCTGAAAAGCGGCATCTAGTTTTTTACATTTTGGTGCTTGCTTTGCATGGTTCTGTTTAATTTTTCTGGGCTCGGCTTATTGCAGTATTCCAAACAGGTATACGAATTAGCAGTGATTCTTCCATCCCATCTCTCTGATAAACACATGCAAATGTTTGAAAGGTAAAGAATGACACATGAATTCCTTCTCATCTGAAGATTAACCCTGGTGTTCTCGTGATGACCTCACATCCCAGGAAATGATTGCTTTTATTTTTGTTAATAAAAACACACTCCTCACTTACCAAACAGCAAGGATTTCAACTGAAAAATCGGATACACTTTTTTGCAGTTTTTAATGTCCTCCCAAGGTATCATATTCTGACAGGCATCTGAAAAATGGTGAACATATATGCTGCAAAAGCAGCATCACTGTGCACCTGTATTGTGGCAGAGATCTGCTCCATGTGCAATCTAGCCCTACTACTACTAATAATAATCCAGGAAGGAGGTGGTAGCTGTTCATAAAGGTCAAGAGTATATATGAATGGTCCCTATGCACGTAGATTCCTTGACTACATCCCAAAAGGATGTGGGAGAGAGGTGGTCTGCAGAACAGCCTCTCCATAATATTTTGGAGGGAATCAAATAGATTGGATTAATGTGGGCCTTGTGCTGTTGTTGTTGGCTATGGGCTTTCTGGCATGAGCCAATGCATGGAGCAAGCAAATCTGGCTCAAAAAATGTGTCCTCCAAAGATATCCGTGCAAAGAGTGAGAATGGTCAGCATTACCATACCACTAATACCCAGTTACACAGTTAACTAAAAGAAGGAATAGAGAATTAGACTAACTGGATTTAGCTACAGAAAACTGGGATCAAACTCTAATACTGTCACTTTTCACACATAGTCAAGAGTAAATTTAGCAATAATTCATGTTTAACACTTGGTGAAAACACAAGATCAAAGAACCCCTACGGAACAGTCAATGCATTTCAGAATGGTTATCCAAAGGATGACTCTATGGACATGACAGCCAGAAAGAATTTGGATGCTGAACTTTTGAGTGAAAATACATTTTTAAATTATCCAATGGGCACAAAGTGTAGGATAAGTGTCCTGGAAAATTACAAATTCATGGACTCAAGGACATTTATGCTGCCTTCATTAAGCCAAATAAGTCACCATGAACAACCTGGATGAGGCTGATAAAGCAAGGAGTTAGGAACTTCAGGAGAGTGTGACTGTAAGCAAATGCACAGAATAGAAATGTAGAGAGTTTGCTAGTGGCTTGAATAATAGAATTGTTTGAATATAAGATTGGGGTCCTCTTGTAGTACATGTAATATATTGAAAGGACAATCACAGGGAAAACATCCCCCGGAAATACCAAGAATAATTCTGATTGTTTTTGAATCTTTAAAAGCTAACAGAGAAACTGTGCTTATCTACCAGAACTTAAGAACTGGTATGAACCCAGATAAATGCCACTATATTGCTGGAAAGGAGAGTGTCAAGATTCTTCTGGTAGTACATAACTATATGATTTAGGGCTCAAATTTACCACGTAATGCATAGAGTGTCTCACCCCCACTCTGACCCCTTCACATCAGTAAAACGGCCAGAGCAATGCAAAGGGGCTCAAAAAGGCCTGACTGTTTGAGAGAGAATTCCTCTCGCACAGGAAGTGAAGAAGACAGCCACAGTCTGTCTTCTGAGGACTTTTCGCAAGGTCTGACATAAAGGGTTTGCCAGGGTGGGTCTGGGGGGCGGGGGTGTTAAGAATGGAGCTACAGCACCTACAACTGTGAAGATTCTGGGCAGTGTTGCTGTCCATAGGCAGCCAGGGGCAGGCTGCCATAACATAAACAGCCCCACAGCGCTGTCGGGCATGTCTACACTGCCCCTCAGTTCAGACTGTGAACAGCAGTGTGCACCAAAGTGCTGCACTGTAACGCCCCAGTGTGGATGCTATGGGCACAGTTAAAGTTCCAGAGTTTGCACTATTCCCAGCTTTGCCACTGGACTGCAGAGTGACCTTGGGCAAGTCACATCATCTCCCTGCATCTCCGGTTCCCCATCTGTAAAATACGGATAATGCTACTTACGGCCTTTGTAAAGTTTCCCAAGGGAAGTGGTGGAAGCTCTATTGGACAAAATACTGAAGGATTGTACTATAATAGAACAATCTTGAATAGGCAACAGGAGCAATGATGCCTTAACAGGGCTATTCCACTTATAGACTCTGTGATAAAACTATTAAATGTAGATCTTAGTACTACTGCTTGTTACTGGCTTCCTTAAGCATTTTCATTACATTTTTATGCTCTGTGTCTGGGCTAGTTAATTTATTGGCATGTGCCAAACTGTCATACATTGCTGCAGCGTTTATGTATTGGGGTCAGATTTTTAAAAGCTGACCTCCAGTTTCATGCCCATAATTTGAAAGTACAATATTGTGGGTACAGTTAATGTCAGACATTGAAATGTCTCATTTACCGGCACAATCTGGTACTTCAATGTCTAAATGACATTAATTATGTGTGCAATTACTTGTGCCCACAAAAAGAGTGGCCGGGTTCAGGCCAGTCTCAAAACTTGGCTTTATATGAGAGTTTCAAAGAAGTCACATCGTGTTAAGACTATTCTGATTCTGAGAGATAATAACTTGGGGGTTAGGTTTCACGGGGGCTATCTTTGGTTTCCCCGTAGTGGCTGATGTCATTTATGAGTCCTTGCTTGGAAGGAGGAATAGGGCCCCTTTGTCTATATCTTGTGGGGTTTATTGGCTCAGAGGGCTAGGGATGCCATGAAAAGTTCAGTCAAATATTAATTGCCTTTCATATTTTAAACACTGCCAGTTGCTGGCTAATTAAGTAATCAGTTGACATGTGACCTCGAGACCAAATTCGGTCAAGTATTATGTATGTTACTCTCCTGTTTTAACCTGGTTGCATTTTTGCACCATTCTAAATGGAATTCTTTGCCATCTTCCCTCCTCAGTATGCTATGCTCTTTCATTTTCTCAAGGCCTTTGTGAGGGCACTAATGAATTCTTGTTAGTGTTTACTAATGTAAATTCATTCTTCGTTATCCCTGGGAGAGGAGGATTAGTGACATGACAGAACTTATTATTCCTGGTACTGCTATATAATATTTATTGTTATTCAGTACTTAATTCTGTAGTACGCCCCACCAACAAACAAAAACAAACGAACAATATATATAAGCAAAAACTATGGGAAATTTTTTTAGCACCATGCACAGAAATCGTCATGGCTCCCATTAACATCAATAAGAATTGGACAGCTGCATTCTTGCATGTTACAATAAAAATATGTTCATATTATGAAATAATTCCTAATTTTCTGGGGACATTATAATTCTAATTTCATTTTGCTGAAGTGAAAGCAGCTCACTTGGACTAAAGAAGGACACATTTTTTGGACTGGCTAGGTTATTAATATCCTTCCAATTATTTTAACGTATTGGGAATGCTCCCAACATCTTCATTAAAGAAACCTTAATGGTTAAGGAGAAGTTTGTAAAATACACATGAAGCATTCATGGTAAAGCTCTTAAAGGGCTTATCCTATAAGGATATAATTCACCCAGGCTCCCAACACAGCTATAATTGAAATTTAGGAAGGCATGTCTTTACAACACTTGTTCTTCAGTTTAGTGGGTTGAGGGAGAAAGTGAAAATGGAGTATGCATAAGAGTCTCTAAAAGTATTATAAACTGTGAAAGATACACGGGCCCTGATCCTGCAACCACTTAGGCATTAGTAACTTCAGACATGAGGAGTCCCATTGAGTTCAATGGGACTGCTTGCATGCATAAAGTTAATCCTATATATAAATGTCTTATCTATGATTTTTTTTTTTTTTTTTTTTTTTTTTTACTAATAACCCACATAGGTCTCCTACCCTTGAGTTATATGACCACCAAGTTTAGTACTGAAAATACCTTAACACTCGATCTGTATAGAACCTTCTCTTAAAAATGGCAGCTACAAGCCAAAGGGGTGGGAAAGTGGTGGTGGTGATAGGCATGTGAAAGTTATTGTAACCCAATTGGTCAGTGTCCTTTGCGTGTCCCCCTCACTGCTGGATCAACTGAGGATATGAGTCTGTTGCAGACCTCATTTATACAACCTACCCTCTTCAGCTCAACTTGTAAAAGCTCATTCTTTCCTGCTCTGGAGGTCCCTAGTTCAATCCCTGATGTCAGCCAAGATGGTGATTGTCACACTGTATTACATATCTTGAACCAGACGGAGTTATTGCACCAGCAATGAACATGACCCATTCAGTGGAGCTGAAGTTAAGTGTTAAAAACTATGATCATGTGGTTTGACAAATTGACAGAGGATAGAATACCCAAAGCTGGAGGCTGCCAGAGGCCTTTTTGAAATGCTTCAAAAAGTACTGAGTCTCCTGACATGGTATCTGGGGAACATCAGTTAATTTTATAGGCTCACGTTTCGGATCTATGTAATTCAATCTCAGAATTAAGCTATTGTATGAAAGAGGGGACTTGCTGGGCTTTCCAATTCACCAAATGGCTTTCCTTGCCGAAAATAAAAGACAATGCAGATTTCCCTGCACTCAGAGGGGGTTTGTTCAAAACTCCATTAATACTGAAGCTTAACTGAGATTTCTCCATCTTCAGCAAGACTATTTCCCTGTAATACTTGTTCCTCTGGTAACTATTTGGCATGGTGCCAGAAAAAGGACTGGAGGTTCCTATAGTATCTAGGTTCTTATACTCGCCAAAATACAAGCACCACATTGATATACAATTTACCCTTTGGAATTGTGGGGTCTTTTTCATATCTATAAGAATAAATGGTAAAGACTGTAAGCTTCTCAGGGCAGCAGCCTACCCTTATTCGGCTGTTAATTGCCTTGCACAGTTATGGCCATATATACAGGAGTGCTGCCAGCTTTTCTGCCGCTCTAGGCGGCGGAAGGTCCTGCCCCGAACTGCCGCCTCCCACAGAGGCGGCGGAAGGTCCCGCCGCCGAAATACCGCCACGGTCGCCACCCCCCAAATTGTAGCACCCTAGGCAACCGCCTAGGGCACCTAATGGGTTGCGCCAGCCCTGCATATATATAGTGTGCAAGGCAATTAACGTCCGAATAAGACTAGGCTGCTACCCTGAGAAACTTACAATCTTTACCATTTTTCTCAATATAATCACTCGTCAGCCTTCCAAAAGCAAAACTGCTAAGTTCTTATGGTGCCCCCTCATCAAAAAATCCTATGGGACAAATCTTACCGTAGCATTTCTTATAAGTTAAAATACTTGTGTCAAACCAGACAGACAATCTCCATCAGACCATGCTTCAAATGAAAATCAAAAGGTTGTTGTGTTTTACAAACTACCAGTGACAAAAAACAACACCAGATTCTTAATTTTAATTCAGGGACAACAATTAGAATTCAAATATGGGATCTGGAAGTAAAGAGTCTGGGCTTCACTCGCATACGCAGTCAGTCTCAGTTACCCTGAAGAGATTTACCAACTGAAAATTCTGATCTCAGTTACACTCCAGTGTAAATCTGGAATAACTAAACTGCATCAATGAAGTAACTTCATATTTAAACCAGTGGCTGTATGAATTTCTCCCACAGATTATTTTCTCCCACGAACTTGTAACTACAGTGCAGTAAGACAACAACATGCCCTACCTGGCCATCCACTGTCAAAATAAGGCTTAATGAGTTCTCCAAGTTTTGTCTTGTCTGCAACAGCTTCCTTTAGCAGTTGCCCGCAGCAAACTGAGAGGAAGGAGGAACAAAAAGACACAAGGTTAAATTTTAAAAAGGAAGCAAGCAAGAAAGGGAAAAAAACCCAAGAAGCTGCATATTGGATAAAGGTCACTGAATAAAATAAAAGTTGTGGGATTTTTTGGATTTTTGGGGTTGGTTTTTTTTTGGCCAAGCAAACCCAAAAGCAAAGAGATTGAGCAAGGGAGAATACTGAATAAAAAAGAATACATTTGACAAGGAACATATTAAAAACGGAGGCAGAGAGAAAGATACTAATCAAATACGTTACTAAAATAATAACTCAAGGGATAGCTGGTGGGGTTTTCACTTTTTATAAACTTATAATTACTGAATAAAGTTACACTTGCTGAACAGCTCTGCTGGAGGTACAGGATAATATGCAGTTCAAGAAAGTGGCCCCCTGGATCATTTAACAATCATGTAAGAATTATATTCATGAAACTGTGCTAATGCAATATGATGGTTCAGAGTTCAGATAAGCAGAACATCATGAAATTTAGAATTAAGGTACCAAATCAGGACCACTGCATATTAAATAACAATACTTTGTACCTGTATGGCACATTTCATCCAAGCAAATTAATTAAACCTCATTACCCTTACAGGAGTTAGATAAGTATTAATTATTATTATAATCAATTTTATTTTTGATTAGTCAAATGACAGTCATTACTGCATTAAAGGATAAAGCTTTTGTTAAAATTAATAAAATATTTTAAAAATAAAGATACAATGTAATGGGGGAGGGATAGCTCAGTGGTTTGAGCATTGGCTGTTAAACCCAGGGTTGTGAGTTCAATCCTTGAGGGAGCCACTTAGGGATCTGGGGCAAAATCAGTACTTGGTCCTGCTAGTGAAGGCAGGGGGCTGGACTCGATGACCTTTCAGGGTCCCTTCCAGTTCTAGGAGACAGAATATCTCCATTAATTTATAATGGAATTAACATACTTCAAGGTACAGTAAGGTTTTACTAATTCTATTTGCAGATTTAATTTTTTTATTACAGAGATTTAAAAAATAAGGATTCTTATCTTTTAAAATTTTATTAGATAATGTTTGTTAATTATTTGTAGTGTATTTTCAGACACATTTAAGTAAAACGATAATTGTTCAAAATAAAAAATACAAGGGCCAGATCCCCAACTGGTATAATTTCACCATAGCTTCATGACTTCAATGGCGCTACACCAATTTATAGCTGCTAAAGATCTGGACTGAGAATGTTTTCCTTTAGTTGCAATGATCTTAAGGAACATACGAGCCCACTCTTGTAATCCATACAGGGAACTCACACTGGACTCATTGCAGGTTCTGAGCACATAGCTCTTACAGGATTGGCCCATGGCTAGGACTAGTGTAAATGTAGGACTGGTCAAAAATTTTCTGTCAAAACAGTTTTGACAGAAAAGTGGGTTTTTCAACAAAATAATTTTTTTTTTGCAAAAGGTGTCTGCCTTCTGCAGAACATTTTGAGTTTTTGTCAAAAAAAATCAAAATCTAAAACGTATTTGTTTTCTGTCTAAAATGTTGGTTGGTTTGTTTTTTGACAAAAAGCCAAAATTTTCCACACAATGTAGACAGACATGTTTTTTTGTTTTCATCAAAATTTTTAATGACACCCCCGCATTTTCTGATCCGTAATAATATGGGTAAGATCAATCAGTTCTTATTCACAAGAGTAATCTCACGGGATTGCTTCGCTGAGGGCCTGATCCAGCTCTCATTGAATTCTTTCTGTTGTCTTCAGCAAGTGTTCAATTAAGTCCATAGGACTCGTCACATCAATATAGGAGACAGGATCAGGCTTACTGCTGTCTTTTTTCCCTAAAACTTACTATTTCTGGTTATTATTGTAGAGTTTTGTGTGTTTAAAGCACACTAATGAAATCTGCTTAAATATTACTTGAAGGAAAAGAGCTGATCAGCTATGCAATTTTACAGTGACAATTCCAAAATATCGGCAGTTTTTCCAGTATTACATAATATTACACAATGTGATTGCAAATTACATTGACTACATTGCCAGTTGTGGTCTACTTTAGCCTACTTTGATGCACTTGATACTATGAACATGTACCAGAACAAGCTGCATGTGATGTTTTCTGGGGCTCCCTTATAAAAGGCAGAGAAAGATCATTTTGATATTTGTTCCCTTTTTTAAAATTATATATTTGAAATGCATAAAAACTAAGAGTCTTCTTCCCATTTCAGAACCACTTTTCTTTTAAAAGCCTCCCAAATACTGAGTAGACATGTGAAAGTGCAAAGTCATTATGCAAGACCCACTGATGCGATGGAGAATTCAGAGCACTACAGACTGTTCACAGGAGTACCTCTGGTGTATAAGACGTGAAAAACAACTGATCTAAAGGGTATAAAAAATGATGACTAAAAAAATGTTGGAGCTAGTTTGGCACAGGATATATGTTTTTATTGGTTAATATTTTTTTATTGCAAGATTTTCCAGCCCCCCCCCCGCAAAAAGTTTGACATCCACAGTGATGGACTAACAGAGAAATTTTACGAGCAAGTAAGAAAGAAAGACAGCAAAAGATAAATGATCAAAAGGAGAGAAAGAGGGAATGGAGCAAAGTGCATATTTACTGAGAACTTACTGTTGACAATGCTGTATTTCTGAGCTATTAGTGCTGCCTGCAGGCTCTTCCCACTGCCTGGGGGTCCACAAAAGAGAATCCGTGGTGTAAAGGGGGCAGCTGATCGGCACCAGGTTTGGACATAGGTCAGAGCTAGAAAGATAACAGAAGGATAAGAGAGTCAGATGCCGATAAAAAGAGTTAAAATCCATTTACTTTTGCTTTCTTAACAGAAACAATAATTGATTAATTTCTTTATTTATGACTATGACATTATCATCATTTATTTGTATTACATTAATTGAGATCAGGGCTCCAACATAACTGACATATTCTATCTGTAACTTACCATACTATGGTGACAGGCATTTTAGGAAACCTATAGTTAAATTATACTTAGCACTCTTATTGTGCCTTTCATCAGTGGATCTCAAAGCACTTTAACAGAGAGATTCAATTATTAACTGCACTTGTACCATGTAATTTTTAACAGAAACCAGCTTTGCTTTTTAGCTACACTTACCATGCAAGCTGCAGGGGGATTATCATTACATTTAATAGTTATGGTAGTTTCTAAACAAATAGATATAGTAATTATGAAAGAGGCAGGATGTCAATTTGTCATGACACGTCCCCAGCTTCAGATGTGATTAATGCCCTCCTATTTAGTATGTTTTACATTTTTGTGGCACTAGTGTAAGTCATGACACAATATAGCATTGATGCCATATAATTACATGTGATTTTATTCTTGTGCACATCATTTTTGCATGAAGGGTAAAGACAACTTGATGTTTTCAGCCCAGCTCCACTCTCCCTGTTGGGTATCGCTTTGTTTTTGTTGATCTTGCTTTGTATTGGGTAGGAAACTATTAATTTTATATCAGTCTAGGGGCCCATCTCCTGGGAACTTTGAAAAGACCATAGACCTTGTAAAGAATAATTCAAATTGTTGCATTACAAGTGATCCCAACTTTGCTGCAGTCCTAGAAGAAGAGTTTATAAGACAGGTCTGCACGAAGGTACAGTAAGGTTTAGCTTGATAATGAAAATATTTTATCATCAGAATATTTGGAACACAGTCTGCCAACATGTTGAGAGACCTTCAACTCCCATACTCCTTTCAGGATCAGGCCCTTGATGAACAAGAAGAAGTAGATATGCAGTGTTATTGTAGCCGTGTTAGTCCCAGGATATAAGAGAGGTAAGATATTACCTCTCCTATCTTGTCTCTTTAAAGAGAAATAGAGACACTTAAGCAAGACTCTAAATTTCCCATGTTACACAATACCGTATGTTCTATGGAAGACACAATTGAATATCTTAATGACTATTTCAGTCCAGACAACCTTAAATTCATATAGATGCTATGAAGATGCAATGGAGTCTCTGTGATACACACTATATCTAAATCTATTAAAATGGGTACAAGAATCCAAATCTTAGACACTGATTTTCCCTTTAAGAATAATCCCATAGTCTAAACAAGATCTCCTTCACTTCAATTGGCACTTAGGGGATTTGTGCTTTAATCTAGCATTTTACACGTTTTTGAGACACTAACTTACACTTGTTTAATGATCCCCCTTTGTGTCTGATTTCCAGATCCTTGTACCTCCTACTGTCAAAAAAAGACAGGATAGGACATTCCAGTTCTGACATTTCTAGCTCCTGAACTGGGAGTAGTTGCTAAGGAGCACTTGAATCATACTGCAAGTGCATGGGATACATTCCTTGCTCCCAAACCACGGTGAATGCTGTACAGCTGAGATCTCTGAATATATTGGATGTGAGTCTGATCTCACACCAGAGTAAATCAGGAGCAATTCCAATTAAGTCACTGGAGTTGCACTGGTGTTTAATTGGTGTGGGATCAGAATCAGACCCTCAGTTCCAAAAAATCTAATGAAGTTGCAATTTCTTGACTCCCTTTCTCACCCACATCTGTCATTAAACATACAAATTAAACATACAAATCTTGAAAATCATAATCTATCACATAATTTATCCAAAAACAAATGTCAGCTAACCAAGGAGGGCTCTAGTTATTCTAAGCACTTTCCTCAACCAGGGTATCCAAAAGCACAAACATTACTGGCAAACCACCCTGCTTACAAATGATGTTTAATTTGCAGTAAATAACCAAGTTAATTAGGAGTAATGATCCCCCAGACAGTCTCCACATCTAATTATTCCTTAAAAAAATATTTGGCTGCTTGATGCACTGCAGAAAAAGATCTAGAGAGGATATTTTTTCATTCCAATTTTCAATTTATCTCACTACATTATTAATTAATAATAATTAATATTCAGGCACTCACATTTTTATTTACAATTCCAGGCATGAATTCTTTATGAATTATGATATGAACTTTTAAATTTAATTAAGTAATTTAGAGGTAATTAATGTGTAAATTCCGAATATATACTTCCTAGTTGTTTATCTTAAAAGTGCAGCACTTGTCATTAAAAAGACCTTTCTGAGATGCAAAATTACAGGGCTATAATAGACCATCAACAGGCTGACAGATACAAAGTACATTATCACTTGGTCTTCCCGACAGTTTCCTCATTTTTTTCCATGAAGAATCAACATGCAACATCAGAATGCATCAAAGTAAAGTTGAACAAAAGCAAACAAAGGATTACCACGTAGCAAACCTTTCAGTGCAGGCAACTTGTATATAATGAAATACAACCCGCCTTGAACTACTACTACTTGTTAATAGACTTGTGCAGGTAGTACCTGTACAGGAGACTAGAAGTGGTTCCAGTATGTATACCAATATTGATACTGCAGGCTTTTATAACTGCAGCTCTAGGCTTCTCCATCACTTAGGAAATGATTCTGTAACCCTTACTCACATTGCGTCCCCAGTGGGACCACTCTTATGAGGAAGTGCTTTTCATTGTGAGTAAGGATTGCAGAATCAAGATGATCTCCCATTCAACCATGCCTGTTCCAGACAGCTTCTTTGCTGGTTAGAATAGCCCAAGCTCAGCAGGCCACAGGGAACACAATCAAATTAGAGACAAGTCAACATTGACTGATACAGGTGAGATCTTAGTCCTATAACTTGGCATAGTTGTCTCTAAATGTTGGGAATCACTCTTTCAGATGAGAATTTGTCAGCTATCAAATTTCCTTCCAACTGTATACAATCGATATTTACCCTGGGAGAAGACGTCTGCACAAGGTTGGTCGGCATTGATCGATTTTAATATTTGCTGATAGATCTGGAAAACTCTGGGAAAGTTTCTATGATATTCCAGCAGGTGCTTTGCTGTTTCCTGTTCAGATATGCCTTCTGCCTCCACCAAACGCTGTTGCACCAGAGGGTCGCTTGGCCAGTCAAAGGTGGTATGGTACACCTCTAGAAGTTAAACAGTAATTAGGACCCAGTAGGAAAAAAGAATTTGATAGAACTTGTTCAGCTTGCAAAAAGGTTCCTCACCATAATCAAGGTCTAGATTGTACCAAGACCTTAGGTTAGGGCATAAGGAGAGGGGAAGCACAGTGATTCCTTCCTAACTACTACCGTATAGCTCCACAAGGAAGACAGATAGTGGCAGAGAGAACTAGCCAGCCATGTGACAGTGGGGGGTAGGTATGTTTGTGTCCCTTAGTCGGGTGCAGCAGTGTGCCTGCTACCACTACACACGAGGATCTCCAGAACAGATCTATGCCTATCTGGTACCATCAATCCTTTAATTAAGAATAAGAATAATACTTTGCACTTCCCTAGCACCTTCCACCTAATGATCTCTAAACACTTTTTAAGCATTAAAATATTGATTCCTATAGCACAGCTGTAAGGTAGGGTATTATCCCTGTTTTCCAAATGGGGAGACGGAGGCACAGAATGGTTGCCCACGGTTACACAAGAAGTCTGTGGCAGAGCTGGGAACAGGACTTAGATTTCCTGGCTCCTACCCTCAATTTTAACCAAGGCCTCTGTAGAAAAGCAAATAAAAGCCATCTCTTTAATTCAGCATGTCCTTCCCAATGCTACTCCTAAAACAATTGACATGGGTTCCTGTGGAATACCCAACGTGTGCCATCTGCAACATTGCCATTTCCTGTTGGCTCTCCCACTTGGCATCACACACAGTGGAGGTTATCCAAAGGTGTTACTGCCTTTTATGAAGAGGCAGACATTCAAAGTCTATCAAAGATGCCATGATAAATAGTAAAATTCTTATGGTATGACTACACGCATTAGGGTGACCTGTGCTGTAATAGAGCAGTACTGCTTGCCACAAAAAAACACATTCCCCACTAAATTGGTGCAGAAAATGATACACTTTGAATTTAAAACAAATTAAAATAAATTTGATTCAGAATTACACTGCCTACTCACATCGTAAAGGGACAGCATTACAAATCAACTTTAAAAGCATCAACACTTCAGTATCTCTTGGGTTGACATAAAAACGTTCTCCTAGAAGGGATCAGTAACAAAAGCATACTACACCTTTCGTGGATGGATCAATCCTTTTCCCAAGGTTCCTCTCAATAAGCACCATGTCTGGAGCATACAGCACAACTAAGCATAGAAGAAACAGAATAGAAATGCATTTTCAGTTAGTTACTGATTTCATTTCTTGGAGATGCTTCCAAGTGCGCTCTGCAAGTAAGGATGGATCGATGCAGTTCATGTACATCTAGCCATCTTCCCCATTTGTAATATTTTTCCTTATTTCCCTGTATTTTACCTATGAACATTTGATTTTGGGGGAAATTTTGGCCAAAACTATCTGTCAGATGGCACTTTTAGGAAGAAATATATTTTGTGATAAATACATAGCTCAATTTAGTACATTCTGTGATACAATAATCTTGTTTCTTTTATGGTCATTTACTTACTAAATTCAATAATTTAGGCATGTGCATTCAATCTTGCAAGGTTCTTCATCATTTATATTCTAATTAAGGGTGCTATTTTGTTCTTGGTTATACAGATAAAAATTGAGGGAAGAATTTGACCTTCAATATTGTTAGCTACCTTCAGAAATGACCATTTAAAACACATGCACTACATACAAGTACTATCCAATATATATATATTTCTAAACACTATCACAGTGATTCTGAATTCCTTTACTAACAGCGGAATTGTGTACAAATCAAATCCAAAGTAGCAAATTATCCTGTCCCTGCTGACTACAACTGGGGCTGGTTTATTACTCACACTTGAGCTGTGCAGTTTTTAAATCATTTTCACCTGCCCCACCCCCACCCCAATTTTCATTTTTCTCATGCATTTTGGATAGGTCCCTATCTAATAATGACTTGGAAATGCAGACAGTCCCAAGGTGGGGAGGGCAGGTGCAAGGGTCTTGTCCTTCAAGGCCCTGCCACTATAGAATTATCTTTGCTTTGACTTACACAAGATTCCACCTGCGGCATGAAAGGTCAGGCTTAAGGCCTGGATGTATCCATTTCATTTGTGTGTATTGAGTAAATTGTATTTATTATTTTATCATACAGAGGGAATGCTTGGGGGCTCTTTTAGATCCTTTTTGCTCCCAGGGATCAATTAAAGCAGAATCCTTGAGATTTGGGTCCTGAGGTCAGAGGAGGTTTGGACTCACTGGTGAGGCAGAGAGGCACAGCTGTTTGCAGTCACTTGCTAGAAGAGGCTTGAATTTGCTGGACTAGAGGAAGGTAGTGGGCTCTGAAGTGGTAAGAAGACAAAGGTTCATCTAAGTAAATAGTTCAACAGACTGCCCCAAAGTTTTGGAGGGCCTGGGCCCCATTTAGCCATTTCCTCCAGTCCAGTGATAGTTTCTGATTTGCTCTGATCTTTTGGGCATGTTATATGCATTTAAGAAATACTGGTTTTAACATTTCAAGGTGTTTTTGTTTAGGTCACTAATGGCTTTCACCTCTGGCACACAAACAATCTTGTCTTTCTTACCAACATGTCTCGGAGTGATGCCAGCTGACTGCAGCATCCATGCTTGATCCCGGTTTTCAGGAAAACCTTCCAAAATCCAACCCTATTGCACAAAAAACATGAAAGAATTATTGATCTAAACCGAGGGAATCTTAACAATTACATCCTAGGACTAAAAATCCCATTTGTTGAACACAGACTATCTGATTCTGATCTCATATCAGTGTAAATCAGGAATAAGTCATGCATTTAGACCAGGGCTTTCCAAATATTTCCAGAAAATGTACCCATTTCCCAGACTAAAACATCAGTTAACATTTGAATCTCTTTCTACCTCTTTGAAACACTGAGTTATCTCACCTGCTCAGACAAAAACAATTGTAACCTCATTTCATTCTTTCCTAGTGGACAAGTTCAACCTATGAAATTTTTTTAGAAGAGATTTAGGATCATAATCTTATACTGACCCTAAAACATATTCAGAGTACTCTTCCAAGAAATTGTTTAGTACAATCCATACAAACCTCTGAAATGAATGACTGATGAAGACTCTTCCACACTGAGCTCCTCTATGGAATATCATAATCACATGCAATGAGAGGAGGGTAGTTTAATGTTTTGAAAGCTCGGTAGTTTCAGTACTGGGCACTTTTGAGATTTTTGACTGTCGAGAAGATTTAATTACAATCTACAGATCATTGGAGACCCAATTCTGTAAGATGTCAAGAGCACTTGATTCTCATTCCATTCTAGTCAATGGGATTTAAGGACATAGCACACACACACACACACCTCCCCCAGGATTGAGTTCTTGGTAATATTGCTAGTTACATCAAGTTTTTACCTCTTGAATATTTATCTGGATAAAGCCTGGATCCTTGGATCTGATGGAGATATGCTCAACGTAGGACACGAGAAGGTGGAGAGGCAGCTGGGGGCCAGTTCATCCTCTGCATGTGTCAGAGCAGCCTCAGCGCTGCTCTAGTTTATGGTAAATGCCAGGTGGGGATATTTGGAGTATACCATGTTCTTTCCAAGCGCACTGCCCCGGTGTAACCCCTATTTGGGGGTGAGGTTAGAACAGACTAGCTGTAAACCAGTCTGGAATTCCTCTTTGCTGGGGGAATCTTCAGATGTCATCTTAGGGCAACTTTATGACCCCTTTATGCCAGTAGAGTTGTACAATGGGGTCATAGCATGGGCAAAGGTCTGGCCCTAAATGCATAGTTCTTATTGACTGGTGGTTCCTCTTTTTCTAGAAAGCTGATCTCTTAACATTTCTATAGGATACATAAAGTTTAGTTGCAGTGAGCTGGAGACTTGCTAAATGCAAATGAATGTATCCAAATTTATTTATATTTTGCCATATTTTAGATTATTTATGTGATTAACTTTTTCCCTAATTTTGGATAGTTTAAAAAAATTATTACATTTATTGAAGTTTTCGGTACATGAGAAACACTCAGCTTGGACAGTGAAACCAGACAGGTCAGATTATTATCCCCATTTGCCAGACAGGGAAACTGAGGAACAGAGCAGTGAAGTGACTTGCTCAAGTTCAGACAGGGAATCAGAGGAGGTGACAGGAACCAGATCTCTTCACTTCTTGTCCTGTGCTTTAGCTACAATATCATCCCTTCCCCCTTATTTAGGGTAAAACTCACACCCACACCCACCCAAAGCCCAAGAAATCAGATTTGATGTGAACCATTAAACAGGCATTAAGGAGATATACCATTTACACATCCCAAACTGCAGGCAGACCATGGTGTTGCAATGCAGTCCCTCTAAAGTAGTTACTCCAGCTTTCTGCAGAGGGCAGTCCACCCCATCCACAATACAGATGTGATGCCCCTTTGCCTGCACACATAAAATTTTGCCTCAGAATGAGATCTTGTTTGGGTCCTCAGTACCAAAAATGAATTTCATCCAGCAGGAAAAAAACATCTCAATGAACTAGAGCATCAGATGTGTTCTACTGTGGATGTTTGGGAGAAAAGAAACTGACCATTTCCAGTGTTGAATGTGTCTGAAAGCAACATGCACTAATAACATCACCACAATAAAATGGACACTTACATATTCTACTAATGATTTATTTTTAAAGTTTTAATCTAAAAAACCCTCAAAGGATACAAACAAATGTCTTCTTTCTTGAAAAACAAAACAAAAGGCCAAAATACCCCCGAACAGCACAAACCCACCACTATTTCTACAATTTTGAAATATTCAAAAGAATACCAAGCCACACCATGGATTAAAAAAAGAGAAACTAAACAAATCTAAAGAGCAATGAGCACTGAAGAAAATATGCACTCTTTCATTATTTTCTTAAATTATACAGGAAAACTCATAGTAATGGAATCCTACTTCCCAGAGCTAATGAAGCAACAGAGCAAAAGAAAGAAAGAAAATCCTTTTGCTCCCTTAAGTCCTTGTTATAGCCAGATAAGTGTTGGACTGAACATCTTAAAAAAAGCAGCATTTACAGATCTATGAAATACCACAGAAGTGCTGCAGTATTACTCAATTTCTATGTGATGCAGTATCTGAAATCTACCTCTCTTATGGCTCCAGAGTCTAAATCTGCTAAACTTTGTCTCAATTTCTCTTTGTTAGTTGTTTAGCTGAACAAGTCCTTGTCACTGGACTCCCAACAACTCTCTGAAGTGCTAAGGAAGCTGAAAGAACATATCTTTGTATGAAAAAAAGACATTTTAATACTGTATTGCATTAGCGAGCAACCATCATCATCTCCCAGATAAATCTGAGCTCTATCACTATGGGGTACAAAGATTTTAGAATTGTTTCAGGGAAACATAACTCAGTGATTTTTGTAGGAGGAAATCAGGGCATTCCAATTACACAAGAAAATAGAGCAGACTACTTAAAATTCCCTAATTAGCCGGATATCACTAACATGCCATCCTGCAGTTATCTGAGGGCAATTAAAAGAAGACTCCAGTAACTGCAAGCCATTTTTGCCACTCCCAGTGTTTGGTTTATCAAATTAGGATGAACTACTGAATAAGGTCACACAGGTGCTAAAAAATCAATTTTTCCCTTGAGAATTACAGAGGAGAGAGAACAGAAATAGGTTCCACCGTGTTTTCTCAGTGTGTTAGGAACCTAGGCATTGTATTGGAAATGCGCTCTGTTCAGCCATACATGTGAAACGGAGTCCTGTACCCACTGTGGGCCAGATCCTAGGATGGTGTAAATAAGCATAGCATCTCTGACATCGATACAGCTATGCCAATTCTCACCAGTTGAGGACCTGACCCCCATCTCCGTTCCATATTCTTTGGAATCTAAACTAAACAACATATTACAAGATTTCTGGTGCCGGGGCAGTTTAGAAGCATTACAGCTCAAAAGCAAATACTCGGCTATGAACAAGAGATAGAGGATGATCTTTTTAACAAGATGCAACACACTTTATAAGAGTCACATACAATTATACAAATGCCAAAGTCCCTTAAAGCAGATAGCATACAATTTAATGGCTAAAAGTTCAAGTAAGAAATCATAGCTCAGGGAACAGCTGCTTATAACAAATATATTTTAAGGCACTAAACAAATACATAATAAATAAACCCTATATAAATAGTTAGCTTTTTGGATCTTATTTCCAAGGGCTCTGAATTCCGAGGTACCAGTAGTCCCTAATTAGAATACATTATCCATCTACTTGACACTTCAGTGAAATGTCTATTCTACCACAGAGTTGCAGCTTTGTTCAGAGCAGGTTTATTGATATTCTGATGCATTCCCTCTCCATACCCCCAGTGGCTTGGTTCTGTTTTATCACACATCAAAAAGGCCGTATGCTCAGGGCACCCCATGCACAGCTCAGAGCTGGAGGTCTGAACAGCTGCAAGTAGTATGGTATCACAGGAGGGACAAGCTCCAAGCAGATGTCACAGATAAAAAAAAAAAAAAAAAAAAGACAGTAAAAAGGGAGTGTGGCTTGGGAACTAAGCAAGAGGTAGCAACATACAGCAGAGCAAGACCTGACTTAAAATATGCCTATCATGCTTTATGCAAACACTGGTCTTTTCTGCCCTCCTGACTATCATTAAAGCGTAATTAGTAACTTCACTTGATAAGAATATGGTTTTTTATGAAATCATCTATTTTCTCTTCTCGATAACAATAACCTCCAGGCAATCCAAGCATAGACAGCATATCCTCACGTCTGGCCATGAATAAAAGCTAGGTCCTGAGGATTCCATAATGCTTCATTCTGGGGCCATCATCTACTCCCCACAACTGGCCCCTCAAATCCCCTCCAACTTCAAGACAGTGATAAAGGTGGCATTCAGCTCTTGCCTTAAGGTCAGGTAAAGTCCTCCTTGGACACCTACCTCACTGTGTAAATCAGCAGCAATGAGGTATTTGTACGGATATCACCTCACTCCTTCAAATTCAAGGAATCTGGAGCGGAAGAAACCCAAGGTCATTCTCAAACATGGGTGTCCTTTGCTGCAGTGCAGTATTGCTATCAACCTATCAGTGACTGACACCTTCCACCCAAATAATAGTTACACTGATACTCGGCTTTCTTTTGTTACTGTTTGGCCTGAGCATCCTCAAAACTTATTACAGAAATAGAAAACTACTGACACAGATTGGGTTAGAACAAGGCAAAGAGTGAAGAAATGAAGAAAATCAACACTCAGTCACATTAGACTTGAGAAAGAATTCTCAGCCACAGGCCTACAGCTTTGGCATTCACTTTCACAAAAGATTAGAAAGATCACCAATCTTGCTGCCTTCAGAACAAAATGTATATTCTGCTATGTTCTGCTTATGTCTTCACCATTGTTTTCCCACAACATTCAGATTTTTAAAAAAAAATTATATGCCATCCAAAGAAAGAAAGGTAACCAAACAACAAAAAATTATCAATGATTAAAGTCCAATGTGGACCCAAGTCGTTCTCTAAGACTGTCAGATACCAGGGCAAGGAGTGCAGAATAAATACTGAGATAAGCAGACAGACTTAAAGGTGACATAATAATTCTTACAAGAATTGGAGCATCGAGACTGATGTAGGCTGCATGACCTTTGTCGACTGAAACTCTCCCATGACTGGAGCTACCTCTTGCAAATACAATGTACTGTCTCAGGCCTTTTGATGCTCTCTCTATAAGCTTGCATTGCACAATATTTTCTGCAGTGATCTACTCCTTTATTTACTGTGCCCATCCTTTATTCTGTACTGTGCCCATCCTCTTTCTCCATTCCTATGAATTAGGGGGAACAAGAGCAAAGGGAATCAGGGGAGGACACACCTAGCAAAGATGCCACAATAATCACTATGCGGAAGGCAGTATATGTGAAAGTATCTACTGACAAGCTGATTCCTGCAATTTGTTGGTATTAGGAGTGTGACACTACACTCCATAGTCTTCATAGAGATATTGTTATGATATGAATATGGCATAACTAAGATGTGTTTTATGCAAGATGGGTCTTGTGAGATATCATTGGAAAGATTATGATTTGCTGAATAGGATTATCCTATTTGTATGCATGTATTGTTTCTGTATCTGAAGTTAGGAATATTGACTATGTATCAATTACAAGAGTGTTTGTACCTGGGGAACGCCCAGAAGACAGAATGCAGTCAGTCTGGATGGGCCATTAGGGAAAACAATAGGACTTTGAAGATATCTCCCACCTTCCTGAGAAGCTTCCTGGAATGCTACAAATGGCCTTTGACTCATGGCTGCTTTGACACTGCAGGGTCACATGATCATGTCACCTGGTACTGGACTCCATCATAGAATACCAGTATTTTCCACTAAGGGGAGTGGGAATCCCACTGAAAAACAAAGTAAACCCCACCGTATGTAAATCCTACTTAAGGCAGGGAAGTGAGCTAATCAGGGTTCATTCTTCACGGAATCCCTGCCCAGGATGACTGCTGAAAACGTCTTAGAAACAACGACGAAATGGGGGGCGGGGGGGGAAGAAGAGCTGAGCCCAGGCTAGAAAAGGTGTCTGGCCTATGAAAGAAATGCCTAAAACAACATTTAGGATGAGAAATTACTACCTGTAACCAGTTTCTTTTGTGTATTAAAGCTTAGTTTGTGTGTTTGTTTTATTTGCTCAGTAATCTGTTTTGATCTGTTTGCGATCCCTTATAATCACTTAAAATCTATCTTTTTTAAATCTAATAAACTTGGTTTTGTTTTTTCTAAAACCAGTTTGTGGAATTCATAACTGGGGAGCAAAAAGCTGTGCAGATCTTCCTCCACATTGAGGGGGGGTGAATTTTATGAGCTTACGCTGTACAGTTCTTTGTGCAGAGCAAGATGATACAATTTTGGGTTTACAGTTCAGAGGGGGTATGCACTTGAGTGCTGGGCAATTCCTTAGCGGAAGCCTTCCCATGCAGAGCTGATTTCAGTGTCTGTGTCTTTCTGCAGCTGGGTGTGTCCTTACCCATGTGTGGGCTGGAGGAGGCCTGAGGGCCTGGTTCAGCAGGGCAGTGTAAGGAAGCCCAGGCTGGTGGAACAGGCAGGCTCAGTGGCACTCCTGTACATCAGGTGGGGGAGGGGGCAACCCGTCACAAGGAGGACTAAAGGTTGGAAGAGGTCACACTTTGTCAATCTCTTTATTGGAAAGAAAACTCTTTTCCCACATAAAAAGCATTTTGGTAGCTTCAGTACTGAATAAGAAGCCGTGTCCTGTGTAGACAAATAAATTGATGTTAATGGGACAAATTCTTCCCTCCATTACACTTGTCTAACACAGTACACTATCAACTTGCATGGGGTTGCACAGATGAAACTGGAGGCAGGATTTGGCCCACTGATTACATGATCTCATCCACCAAACAACAACCAAAGAAAGATCCTGTAGCCAATGCAAGTGTGAGTTCATCACTTTTTACACCCAAACACCAGCAATCTTTTCTTTCGCATCAATGAAAGCCTCTTCCAGTCTTCTGAACTGCTTAGTTTCAACAAGTGAAATACTCCAATTACTCAAGTTAATCACTGGCAAAGGCTTAGTTCCCAAATGATCTTGAGACTGGTGCATAAGGTTCAACTGCCCCTCTCTCAGACAGCCATTCCTAAGGGTGCAAATTCGCCACCTAGCAACCTCTACACTAGACTTCTCCAGTTCTATAAATTCATTCCACAACATTACATCCCAACAGCACCAAGAATTAGGTAATAGCCAGTGGAGCTTTAGACACCATGTACTAACCCTATAAGATGAAACATCCTCATATCAGCTTCACAAGTCCCTGGTTCTAACATAATGCTTGCAATAAGTTTTCTGTGTATGCTGTAAGACCTACCCGCCTGATCCCTTGCAGTCCTAACTACATTTGTATTAGAGCAACACACAACATACAGTCTCAGCAGAGCTGTTGATCAATAAAATTGTCCTCCTTAGAGGATGCCTGTGACATCTATAAACCTGTGAGTGTCAAAACAATGGCACAAAAAATTCTGTATTCCTACTGTCAGTGGGATGAAAGCTGTGCAATTAATGCCAGCCCAATGACACCACAAGGAGAAATAAAACAAACAGCTGGTGGTACTATGGTCCAGCACACTGCTCCTACAATCTAGTAACATTTTCAGTATAAAATACTGACTTGTGTTATGAGCAATATACCATAAATCTATACAAAGAATTCAAAAATCTACAGTCCACAGTATTAATTGTATTAGATTTCACTTAAAAAGAGTAATAAAAATGCACTGATCCTCTTTCATATGGAAATTAAGCATGCACAAGAAGAGGACAGCCTTACATTTAGTGGCTGTTGATTACAGCACCATTATACATTCTTTCTAGAGCTCAGTGAACTTACTCACATCTAACTGAACTAGTAGCAAGCACTCCCTTTTTGCTCAACTTGGCTTTTTTGGAGATGTCTGTAAGTTTTTATTGCCCCAAATGTCCCATCACTGCAAGCACTGGTTCGGTTCTACCGGCAGTAACAACAATGGGAGTGACAGGGTTCCAGGCAGTTGCTGGCATTTTAAGCGTCATGATGTCCTACTCGGAGCAGGTCTACATGCTTAAAAGTCAGAAGCTGGAAGTTCCTTTTCTTGACTCAAGCGCCGATCTTTGCCACCACCAGTGGAGCTTAAACAGCATTAGCAACTGTGGAAAATATGGGGCAAAAAAGTGTAGTGTGAACAGGACCTGTGGAGAAGAGTGGAATTTGTCTGCATATTGAAGAATGTCAACACTTATCTTAATAGCACCACCATAAACATGTAAGAAACTTATCTGTAAAAACGTGTGCTTCAGCAAGAGAGAATATGATTTCTGTGAGGGATGGGAGCACATTACAAAGGGTTTAGAAATACCCTGGTGTTTCTCAAAAACTCCTAAACTGAAGAATTATTCACCAGTAAACAGAATCTGCTTTGAAGGCCTTGTCTGCATACACCCTCTTTCTCTAAAATTTCCCACCATTTCTACCACCAATCACCTCCACAGTGGTGACAACAGTGGAAGCACTAGTGTACACAATGCACCAGCAGCTATCATTTCAGTAGGTCTGATTGACCATGGTTAAACAACATGCTTTTCAAAACGCTAGTGGCAGCCTGTAACTTTGTCTACACTAGCAACCCCATCGCTTCCATCACCAGTGGAGTTGCACTAGTGGTAGTTATGGTAGCAAATCTGAGTAAAAATAAAAACCTAGTATAGACACTCCTTTCTTTGATAATGAAAGGACAGTGCGTCTAGTGGCTAGCACTCAGAACTCCTGGTTTCATTCTGGGCTTTGCTGTGTTTTGTAATTATTTTTATTTCAATGGGTTTGGCCTCTGAGAACAAGCAAGCAGTTCCATCTAGCACTTTATAGCCATCAGGCGTCTTACCTCCCAGTCTCCTGGTCTAGCCATTAGATCACACTCCCTGCCTTCCAAGTCAGAATTGTGTCACTATTATTAAGTGACATGATAAGCATGCTGATTTTACTCAACTAGAGAAATATTAAAATGTTCATATCCAATTGTAGGGACAACAATCGTACAATAAACAATCATTCCTTGCCATAGAATTGCCACAGATATTTGATAGTCTCATAGCACTACCTCAGTATAAAATTTTGGTTGTTTCTATTCCCCTATTCTGCTCAGTTTCAATTATACCCACAGCTGACAATATTGGTTTCACTTGAGTTCAACAGTTAAATTATTTAATTCAAAATACCATATAAATGTACTCTATAGTTGGGTTTTTAAACACATTCTACAGCTACACAGAAAGGCTTAATTCCAGAGTGTATTTAGTCCATTTATGCAGATACAGTAAATACCACCAGATATTTGGCCTGAAGGGATAAACATCTATCACCATTAAAAAAAAAAGGCAGATCATCTTAAAAAAAGCTCTAAGAGAAACTAGGCAGACCCAAATAATTCAAGCATAATGATTTGCAATGCAGAAGTTTAATTCTACTTTGCAAATTCAAAATGAACAGATAAATTATGGATTAAGGCATACAGTATTTTGTACAGGAAAACTGACAACCACTTCCCAGACATTTAGGTTTTTTTCCCAATCTCTTTACTAATTTCTTTCTAACAATTCAAAATGATTGTTTCACATCTCCCAGTGGTTGAGAGTTGGAGAGTGTGCCATGACATTCTAAAAGGCAAAGAAAATGGGCCATTTAAAAAAAGACGGGGGAGGGGAAGTCTTATATATAATGAACTGAAAAGCTATTCCATAGTTTTTTCTGTCCTGGACTCATACCACTATAGCATGAGGGTTCAAAGGGGAAATAACAGCTAGATTTAGCTTGAATTCATAAAGTTGTGACTTTCATTATAGATGATTTAATTTAGATATCTGGGGCATGATTCATCATTATGCTACTCCAGTTTTATGCAGCTGTAATCCCATTGATTTCAAGGGAGTTACACTGGCATAAATCTGGAGTAAAGCGGCGGCCAGTACGTCCCTCGGTCCCCCGTGTCGCTTCCAGCAGCTCCCATTGGTCTGGAGCAGCGAACCGCGGCCAGTGGGAACTGCGATTGGCCGGATCTGCGGACGGGGCAGGTAAATGAACCGCCCGGCCCGCCAGGGGCTTTCCCTACACAAGCGGAGTCCCAAGTTTGGGAAACACTGATCTAGTCTGACCTCATATAACAGGCCATAGAACTTCCCCAAAATAATTCCATTTGAACACCTTTTAGAAAAACATCCAATCTTGATTTAAAAATTGCCAATTGTGGAGAATTCACAACGACCCTTGATAAATTGTTCCAGTGGTTAATTACCCTCATTGTTAAAAATGTACACCTTCTTTCCAGTCTGAATTTGTCTAGCTTCAACTTCCAGTCATTGGACTGTGTCATATCTTTATCCATTAGATTGAAAAGTGCTTTCTTAAATATTTTTCCCCACGTAGGAAATTACAGACTATGCTCTGTTTATTCCTTTGATGCCTTCTCTTTACATTTGAATGGAATTACTTAAGGAATAAGATACAGCACAATGCAATTAATGGTATCACCATGTGGCCTTTTGTGAACTGCAAATACGTAACCAGAGTGCATTAATGTCATTTTTTGCATTTGATTTCCTTTTTGTTTTGTTTTTTTTAAATTTCCACATTACCATTTAAATGGTTGTATGTAAACACAGAGGCCTGGTCTACACTACGACTTTAATTCGGATTTATCAGCTTTAATTCGAATTAACCCTGTAACCGTCCACACAACGACGCCATTTAATTCGATGTAAAGGGCCCTTTAAATCGATTTCTGTACTCCACCCCAACGAGCGGAGTAGCGCCAAAATCGATTTTAGCAATTCGAATTAGGGTTAGTGTGGCCGCAATTCGATGGTATTGGCCTCCGGGAGCTATCCCACAGTGCATCATTGTGACCGCTCTGGACAGCAATCCGAACTCGGATGCACTGGCCAGGTAGACAGGAAAAGCCCCGCGAACATTTGAACTTCATTTCCTGTTTGCCCAGCGTGGAGAGCACAGGTGACCACAGATACCTCATCAGCACAGGTAACCATGCAGGCTGATAATCGAAAAAGAGCACCAGCATGGACCGTGAGGGAGGTACTGGATCTGATCGCTGTATGGGGAGAGGATTCAGTGCTTGCAGAACTTCGTTCTAAAAGACGAAATGCAAAAACTTTTGAAAAAATTTCCAAGGGCATGATGGAGAGAGGCCACAATAGGGACTCTGAGCAGTGCCGCGTGAAGGTCAAGGAGCTCAGACAAGCCTATCAAAAAACAAAGGAGGCAAACGGTCGCTCCGGGTCAGAGCCGCGGACATGCCGCTACTACGCCGAGCTGCATGCAATTCTAGGGGGGGCTGCCACCACTACCCCACCTTTGTTCGTGGATTCTGGGTCGGGGATAGTCTCGACGCCTGAGGATTCTGCCGATGGGGTAGAGGAGGAGGAGGAGGAGGAGGATGAGCTTGCAGAGAGCACACAGCACTCCATTCTCCCCAACAGCCAGGATCTTTTTATCACCCTGACTGAAGTACCCTCCCAAGCCAGTACCCAAGACTCTGACCCCATGGAAGGGACCTCAGGTGAGTTTACCTTTTAAAATATAAAACTTGTTTTAAAAGCAAACGGTTTTTAATGATTACTTTGCCTGACTTTGCATTCGCGGTCAGTTCAGCTACTGGAAAAGTCTGTAGCTACTGGAAAAGTCTGTTAACGTGTCTGGGGATGGAGCGGAAATCCTCCAGGGACATCTCCATGAAGCTCTCCTGGAGGTACTCCGAAAGCCTTGCCAGAAGGTTTCTGGGCAGTGCATCCTTATTCCCTCCTCCATGGTAGGACACTTGACCACGCCATGCTTGCAGCAAGTAATCTGGTATCATTGCCTGACAAAGCCTGGCAGCGTATGGTCCCGGTGTTTGCTGGCATTCAAGCAACATCCGTTCTTTATCTTGTTGTGTAATCCTCAGGAGAGTGATATCACTCCTGGTAACCTGGTTGAAATACGGGAACTTAATTAAGGGGACAGAGGTGGCCGTTCCTACTGGGCTGTTTGCCTGTGGCGGAAAATAAATCCTTCCCTGCAGTTAGCCAAGCGCAGATGGGAAATTGGCCCTGAAGTTTTCCGCGTTTGGCTAGCAGGGATCTTCCCTGTTACCAGCCACGCGGTGGGGGGAGGGTACCGTGATCATCCCAGAGAATTCATGGCGAGGGGGGGGGGGGTCGACGGCGGGGGGGGGTAGTTTGGTGCCTGCAGGGATCTTCCCTGATACCAGCCATGCGGTGGGGGGAGGGGTACCGTGATCATCCCAGAGAATTCATGGCGGGGGGGGGGGGGTTAGTTTGTTTTCTGGTGCTGCTGAATGTTAACAGAAAAACCGCAGCACTCTACTTGCCTGAAGGGGCCCAGACAAGCCCCCCCACACTGCCCCCCCCCCAACTGGCTGAGATTGGCCAGGCTTCTGCAGCACTCTACAGGCTATGCTTGGTATGTGGGAAAGGAGGGTGCAGAAGCTGTAAAACAATGGCTTACCATGGCCGCATGCAAGCCGAATTCTGTTGCCCAGACCTGTGATCTCTAGCAGCAAAGCCACAAGCACTCAGCATTAAGAGGCAAAATGCGACCTTGCACAGAAATCACATGTGCTATGTAATGTGAACAGTGTTGGTCACCGTGAAAGAGTATAAGCATTGTTCTGCAAAATGTAGCTTTTAAAACAATTCTCTCTTTTTTCCCCTCCCTACAGCAGCTGCAAATTCCTCAAGCCTCCCTCCTCCATCCCGAAGGTTATCACAGATAAGGCGTCGTAAGAAGAAGACGCGGGAGGACATGTTTTCTGAAATTATGCAATCCAGCAGGAGTGACAGAGCTCATCTGAATGAGTGGAAGGAAACAGTTTCAAAGTATAGGAAAGAAGTCAGTGAACGTGAGGAGAGGAGGGACCAACGTGAGGAGAGGAGGGACCAACGTGAGGAGAGGAGAGACGATCGAGATGAGAGATGGCGGCAGGAAGACCAGAGGATGAAGGATGCAATGCTGGGGCTGCTCCGGCGTCTGGTGGAGGTTCAGGAACGGCTGCTGGAAAACAGACTGCCGCTTCAGCCCCTGTTCCACCCTCCCCCCTCCCCATGTTCCGTATCCTCCTCACCCAGACGTGTAAGAACGCGGGGGGGGAGGCTCCGTACACCTTCCCATTCCACCCCAGTAGACAGCCCAAGCAAAAGGCTGTCATTTTTTTAACCTTTTCTTTGTGGCTTTTTCCTTCCCAGCAATCCTCCTCCCAAATACCACCCGGGTTCCCTCCCTCTTTTTCTAATCTATTAATAAAGAATAAATGATTTTTAAATGATAGTGACTTTATTTGGTTTGAAAGAAAGCTGGGGGAAGGGGCAGGGTGGGTTCCTTACAGAAAATCAGTCAGTAAAGGGGGAGGGTTTTCATGAAGGAGAAACAAACAGATATTTCACACTGTAGCCTGGCCAGCCATGAAACTGGTTTTCAAAGCTTCTCTGATGCACAGCGCTTCATGGTGTGATCTTCTAATCGCCCTGGTGTCTGGCTGCGCGTAATCAGCAGCCAGGCGATTTGCCTCAGCCTCCCACCCCGCCATAAAGGTCTCCCCCTTACTTTCACAGAGATTGTGGAGCACACAGCAAGCAGAAATAACAATGGGGAGATTTCTTTGGCTGAGGTCAGAGCGAGTCAATAATGAACGCCAGCGACCTTTTAAACGGCCAAATGCACATTCTACCACCATTCTGCACTTGCTTAGCCTGTAGTTAAACAGCTCCTGACTCCTGTCCAGGCTGCCTGTGTATGGCTTCATAAGCCATGGCATTAAGGGGTAGGCTGGGTCCCCAAGAATAACTATGGGCATTTCAACATCCCCAACGGTTATTTTCTGGTCTGGAAAGTAAGTCCCTTGCTGCAGCCCTTTAAACAGAGTAATGTTCCTGAAGACGCGAGCGTCATGAACCCTTCCCGCCCAGCCCGCGTTGATGTTGGTGAAACGTCCCTTGTGATCCACAAGTGCTTGCAGCACCATTGAAAAGTACCCCTTGCGGTTTATGTACTCGGTGGCTTGGTGCTCCGGTGCCAAGATAGGGATATGGGTTCCGTCTATTGCCCCACCACAGTTAGGGAATCCCATTGCAGCAAAACCATCCACTATAGCCTGCACATTTCCCAGAGTCACTAACTTTCGTAGCAGCACCTGAGTGATTGCTTTGGCTACTTGCATCACAGCAGCCCCCACAGTAGATTTGCCCACTCCAAATTGATTCCCGACTGACCGGTAGCTGTCTGGCGTTGCAAGCTTCCACAGGGCTATCGCCACGCGCTTCTCAACTGTGAGGGCTGCTCTCATCTTGGTATTCTGGCGTTTCAGGGCAGGAGACAGCAAGTCACAAAGTTCCATGAAAGTGCCCTTACGCATGCGAAAGTTCCGCAGCCACTGGGAATCGTCCCAGACCTGCAACACTATGCGGTCCCACCAGTCTGTGCTTGTTTCCCTTGCCCAGAATCGGCGTTCCATGGATAGAATCTGCCCCATTAACAACATGATCTCCAAAGCACCGGGGCCTGTGGTTTCACTGAATTCTGTGTCCGTGTCCGTGTCCATGTCCTCATCATGCTTGTCGCTGCGCTGCCGCCGCCGCTGCCTCCTCGCCTCATTTTTCTGGTCCTGGCTGAGCATAAACTCCACGAGAACGCGCGAGGTGTTTGCAATATTCATGAGTGCTGTCTTGACCTCAGCGGGCTCCATGCTTGCCGTGGTATGGAGTCTGCAGTGTTCACCCACCCAGGAAAAAAGGCGCGAAAATGGTTGTCTGCCGTCCGTTGCTTTCATGCAGGGAGGGAGGGAGGGAGGAAGTGAGGCTGTACCCAGAACCACCTGCGACGATGTTTTTTGTCCCATCAGGCACTGGGATCTTAACCCACAATCCCAATGGGCGCGGGAGACTGCGGGAACTATGGGATAGCTATGGAATTGCTACCCACAGTGCAACAGTGCAGAAATCGACGCTAGCCCCGGTACTTGGACGCACACCACCGAATTACTGTGCTAGTGTGGCCGCACTCATTTCGACTTTATACAACCTGTTTCTCAAATCCGAATTATCTAAATTCGGATTAATCCCGTAGTGTAGACATACCCTTAAATTCAGACTTCATAGTGGTAATGGGGTGACCAATGGGACCGCGCACACTTTAGCTGTTGCTTGGCTGGAGAGCATTTTCTGCCACAGGACAGTACCACACCACTTCCATGGTCATAGCTATATATTTGCAACAAAAATAGATAGAAAAGTTACCACCACCTCTGCCACAAAAATCTACTATCTTAAAGCACAAGGTAGTGGCCCAAATATGTGGTACCCATGGTTTGGACTCACCTGTGACGATGGGACCATGATATGTTATAATCATATTCTAGCCCCAGGTGTTTAAATGTGGCTGGTTTTGTAAAATAAACAAGGCCTCTATTTTTCCTTTTAAAACAAAAGCCTAGAATTTGCAGAACATTGCAAAATGCAGTACAAATCATGGAAACACTATGGAAGCATGGGCTACATGACATTTTTGGCACCTGCAATTATCTCCTGTCCCTGATGTTAAGGCTGTTTTAGGAGAGGGTTTTTCAGTATTTCAATAAGACATTATCCCAACATTAGTGGCTGTCTTTGCTTTACTCAATGAACAAGCCAGGCAGTGATGTCAAAAAGGGACAAGGTTTTATTAAATGGCAAACCTCAACATCCCTGTGATGGCAGGAAGTGCCATCTGCAGGTGGTTAAACTGAGGCACAGTTCAGCTGATACACCACAGACGGCGTGAATCTAACGTAGACTGTGGTTTGTACACTCATTTTAGAAAAGTGCACCATATACTGCATAGTCTGTGTTATGGCATAGCTTAGAAAGAGGGTTTATACCCAACAGACTGTTATGGCTCTAACAATCTTAATAATGGACTGATTATTGACTCATTAAACCATAACAGCTTCTGCTGATCTAAAGGAAATACACAAGAGGGCGTTGGGCTTTGCTTTAGTCCAGATTCAAACCACTCAGTTTACCCAGTATTAATCTACTTCAGAAGTTCCAGTTTAGGACACCCTACTTACATTTATGCAAAGCCCACAGAAAAGAATTCCTTGCACCCATGGGCATATTCAAGCCTATTCACTTGCCCATTTCTGCAACCTAATAACGAACTTATTAATTATTACCTAGAAGAGTGTATGTTCAAATACAGCATTTCCTAGCATGGAGGGGAAAAAAAGATATGATGAGAAACAGAGGAGATTGAAATGAACTGATAAACATTAGGGCTCTTTTCCCTCACCTTCAAGGGGAGTTAAAAATCAAAATCAATATATTGATTTTTATGTATTTTCTGTTTATCTGTTTTGCCCACTATAACTCTGCCAGTTGCCCCAGGCAATCAACAAAGCTATGCTTGTTCAGCCTTTGATCATCTCGCTGCTATACGATTAGCATATGCATACTCTCATCCTCCCCTTTATCCTGTTAGTAAAGCTCCAAACTCCCTCCATGGATGTTCAAGAAAGCAATCTGCCCCCATTCCCTCCTCTGCTCAGGACTTGGAATGCTAACTACTGTGTGTGAGTCGTGTAAGTGCTTATCCACTGGCCCTCCGAGGAGCAATTCTTACTTGTTTGATGCAGTCCACGTTTGACAGACGCTCCTGGATCAGATTGGCCCACAGTGCATTGGGAATTTTCTAAAGAAAGAACAAAACAAAAAACAAAACAAAAAAGAAAGGCTGAATATTCACCATGGAGTTCAAAAGGAATTTTATCATGAAGGCACTCTGGCTAAAGGTGGACTGAAATGCCTTCTTAAAATAAATAAATAAATCAAACTGAGACCCCCAAATCATTAACACAACATATATGTTGAGTTAAAAAGAACAGAGAAATTCATTTTAAAAATAAACAAAATGACTTTTTACTTGCGAAGCTCTGAGTTCATGGATCTGCATTTCCACTACCAGGCTTAAACATGTCACGAACATGTAAACAGCCCCGAGATCCACACTTCTACTATTGTGTTAGGCCACAATCCTGCAACTAAAGAAAAACCTTACGCTCATGAGAAGTCCCACTGACTTCAGTAGAATTCTGGTCTACGTGCTGCTTTACAGGACAAGATCTGTGGCATTAGTGATGTTATCAACTGTAATATGGGACACGAAGAACCCTGAACTCCACACTGGCAATCAGGGAGAACCTGATTTTCAAATATTGTGTTTTATAATCTTATATCTCTGCATTTTTTACATATATACCCTGCTAATTTCCTGGGTTCTTAAAACAGTCCTTTATATTTTTCCCCAAAGCATTTCTCCTTTTAAATTAAGGGAAACAATTTACAAATATATCAGAGGAAAACAAATACAAATACCATAGGTTCATTAATAAGAGAAGTGGGAGACAGGAAATTGACAATGATTCTAAAAAGCTACTGAACATTTTTTTAATAACAAGGAAAAAAGATGAAAAGTGTACAGACAGTAAGAAAAAAATTAAGAATGCTTTTAAAAAAAACGATCTATACCAATTCAATGGGTCTGGATGGTCTGCAACGCGGATTACTAAATGAATTATTTGCTAACAAATGTACTGAGCTACTGATATTGTTATGAAGCCAAGGAAAACTGGAGAAACACCTGAGTATTGGGGGACACAAATAGGACACTAACTTTCCCAAAAAAGAGGAAAGGACAATCCTGGTAATTATTCACTGAAAAACTTAACTTAAATCACTGTTCAAATAACCAAACAACTCTCGAAGAGGAAAATAATCTGTAAACACCTACAGGATGATGGAACTTCAAGCAATAACTAGCATGGGTTTATAAAAAACAAATCATGCCACACAAACATGGTTGCTTTCTTCAATTAAATGTTAAAACTTAGAAGGAAAACATAATGCAGGATCCTTGACTCAAAGAAATTGGATATAGAAAAAAATATCTATTAGGCCACCTAGTGCATCCTCTGGTAAGACAAGACTGTTCCCTACCATATTTTGTCTAGAGCTTAACTCAGTGTAATTTTTAATGTTCTGAGCAATATGGGTTCCACAACTTCCCTTAGGAGAATATTCCACAGTCTTGTACCTCTTGCTGTCAGGAAAGTTTTCTTGATAATCAATTAGAATTTCCCTTTCTTTATTTTATCACAATACTCCTAATTAATAACTCTTTGTATCTCCCTAAATAATTTGTGGTGTGTACGCCACATATCGGCAGACAGTTATCATGTCCCACCCCACAAAGCTCTAGTTGTTAGTCAGACAAATTAAACATTAACAAAAGCTTTTCATCTTTCCTCATAATTAAAGCCCTTCAGCCTCCTATTCCTTTCAGTTACTCTTTTCTGTACTCTATCCAACTTGTCAGTATCTTTACTTTCTGGCAATATTTCATAAGAAAATATCTTCCACGTCCGATAGCAGAAGAGATTATATCATTCTAGATGTTTAGTGATTTTTTTTCCTAATATTTGTTCCATTGTTTTACTAGGTTTACTGGGCAGCTATTGTCAGAAACACCCTTCTTTCTTTTTCTGAAGGCTTGTACCACAGCTGTATTTCTCCATTATTTTAGTGCCTCCCATTTCTCCGTAGCTTTTCAAAAATAATGAATAATGGTTTGGTAAGTTCACTAGCTAATTACTCTGACACCATAAACGAGTATCATTCTATCAATGTTAAGATAACTATTAATTATTAAATTACTAGGGCAATTGCTCTTTTTCTTTTTACTTAAAAGTCTTAGCGGACTGAGTATCCTCATGAAGACACTGTACATTGGGTATTTCTTTTTCTTTGGAAAGTAACATATTAAGCCTTATTTAGGTCATCCAGACTGGTGGATCTTAAAATCCCTTTCTACCACTTCTTATTCACTAGGGGCCTGATCCTACAATGAGCTTTACACAGGCAGACCCCCAAAGGCTCACACAGAGTTCATTGCAGGATAAGTACCTTCATTTTGCAGTTTTCCAAAATGTACCTTGCAGAAGTCTAAAACCCTCTACTGCTCAGCAAAACCATTAATTACTCTGCTAAATTGAAGTACCTCATGGTCCATGGTACCAAGCTCCCCTATTAATTTTCACAATCTCATTAAGTTCCCCATTATTGATAAGAACTAAATCCAGGATTACTTCCCTAGTTGGATAGTCTATTTTCTGACTCAAAGTTATCCTCCACCTAACTCAGGAAACTCTTTGATTATGTACATTCGATGTTTGTTGTTCCAAACAAACATTTATATCACCTGTGGGTTTCTCCATTCCTTGCTTTCACCACACAATCTGATGGGTGTAAACCTGAAGAAGGTTTAGTTTTGGGGTGGTTTTTTTTGTCCTTCTGGTTTAGGATGACATAATGGGTAACTAGATGAAAGTGAACAACAGAACATTTGGCTGAACATCAGGAAAGATTCCCTAACAATGATCTCTGTTAGATCATGGAAAAATTCCCAAAGGAAATGGTGAAAGCTCCATCATGCAAGACATTTAAAATTAGATGGACAAAGCATTTAAGAATATACCACAGAGAACAATGCTGCCCCGGCTGGGGAATAGCCAAGATGACCCAATTAGGTCTTTGTTATCTCTAATGTCTCCAGTTCTCAATCATTTTCCTAATATCAGCCATTCACGAAGCAGCATTCAAGCAGGTAAAAGAGAAAAAGTGAAAGAAATTGCTCTGTTTCTTGAAAGTCGGCAGGTCCCATAGGGTGGTGCGTCAAAGCCCCCCGCAGCCTTTCACTGTTGGAGCCTGGGTCTGTGGCTTTGAGTCTGTCACCTTCCAAAGGTGCGTCATGCTGCTATCAGAAACAGCTAGTGTCTTACTGACTTCTTTGATGTGTCACGTCAAGAGAGGCTAGCAACTGCCAGGGGGTCCACTCTGCTAAGCCCTGCCAAACCAATTTAAACCAAAATTATTCTAACTTCTTTCACTGCAGTGGTACTCTTAGCCCTCTCTTTTGACCAGAATTTGCTGGAGAAAAATAATCAAGGGCATATGTATGGGTGCTGCACTTTATCAGCACTCAAGCCAGATCTTTCTGAAGACTAAAAGGCTCAATTCCAGTTTAGTTTCCTGGTCAGTGAAGTTTTCCCTAAGCAGTAGTCTACAAAATCACCACTCTGCTTAATGTTTTAATAAGGCATATTCAATCACTTTAGACCAGATCACTACACTAAAAATGGCCAAATCTGATAGACAGCATCCGATAGAACACAGCTATTTAGAGCAATTCCTTGCCCCATCACAGCAAAATTACAGTAGGAGCTAACACACTGGTGTTATTACAAAAGAAGCCCCAAGTCTGTTATGTTGTTAAACATCCTCCCACTGATCTGTGATCTCAGACATTGGTGCACATGCGTGGTTGGTAACTGGGAAACTGTATTCCTACCTGCTACGGCACTCTGAGCCTGATCCAAAATCTATTGAGGTCAATGGACAAACCCACTATTTGGAATGTTAGACTTTCCTAAAACTGTGATGTGGTTTTTGCCTTTAAAAGACAAAAAAAAAATTATGTATACATGGATTTGATCAGTTCTATTCATGATTCTACCTTATTAATGATACATTGCACTCATTCATGATGAATTTCAAGTATTATGTGTTAGTCCAATGACATCATAATGCATACTCTGTGCACAATCTTCCCGCAAAAGCATTTGAGTAAAATCCTTACAAATGCTTTTTGATTATAGTGAGGGGACAGGGATGTTCCCCATATGTTCCAAATGGAGTTTCTTCGCTTTCTTATTGCAAAAATGTCTGCATCTAGAAACTTTTGGCAGAGACTCCAGCTGAAGAGCTGTCACATCCCTTGCCTGTGGGACCTGGAGATCCTGAGAGTCGGACTGGAGGTCTATGGCCAACGGAGCCCCAAGGAATCCTCCATGCTGAGGAGCCCAGAGACCCTGATGCCCCAGGGATTGCAGCTTCTGGAAGCACAGTAGGAAATGACCCAGGGTGGGTGCACGAGTGGTATCTCCTACTTGAGTGACATCTGCGTGATTTGATGGGATTCCCTGCTGACCCAGTAGTGGACCACTCCACCACTGTTGGGGCCCGGTGGAGTCAGGTGCACCCGGGCCCCCCTACCCAGGTACTGGCTGATAGGCCACATTGCCCTGAATACAATGGCTACTGTAATGGACTCTGGCCGCTAGGCTGCGCTGCCCTGAATGCAAGGGCCATTGTAATTGACTCTGGTCACTAGGCTGTGCTGCCCTGAATGCAAGGGCCGCTGTAATTGACTCTGGCCACCAGGCTGCACTGCCCTGACTCCAAGGGCAGCCATATTGTCTCCGACCTCTGGACCGTGCCACTTTCAGCCTAAAGACTGTCAGGTAGACTGTAACCATGGTGGTATCACAACCCCACCCTGTTCCAAAGGAGGATGGGGTGTGCATACCACACGACACATACATACGAAGATTAAAACATTTTCTATTTGTTCTTTTGTAGTGCCTTGTCCTGGAACAGATCAGATCACTGGGCATGCAAAGATAAGGATGCCTCTATTTTTCTTCTCGTCTCTATTTTTTCTTTAAAAGTACAGGGAAACTATGCCGGTGCTGACTCACAACAACAGAGCAGTTTTAAGTAACTACATAGTATGCAAATATCTGCACTACAATTTGCTACAGTCCAAAGAACAAACCTTCACAAGCCAATAGTTGTTTCAACTTCTTGGTTTAGCCAGTTGACAAAAGAAGTAAATCTTTAAATATTTAATCATTAAATATCAGAGGGGTAGCCGTGTTAGTCTGAATCTGTAAAAAGCAACAGAGGGTCCTGTGGCACCTTTAAGACTAACAGAAGTATTGGGAGCATAAGCTTTCGTGGATAAGAACCTCACTTCTTCAGATGCAAGTAATGGAAATTTCCAGAGGCAGGTATAAATCAGTATGGAGATAACGAGGTTAGTTCAATCAAGGAGGGTGAGGTGCTCTGCTAGCAGTTGAGGTGTGAACACCAAGGGAGGAGAAACTGTAACATCAGGAACAGTATCCTGATGATGACACAGCACAACTTGTTGCTGAGCTCTGTGACATTATCCTCACGCACATTATTTCAAATTTGGTGACAATATATACCTCCAGACCAGTGGCACCGCTATGGGCACCCGCATGGCCCCACAATATGCCAACATTTTTATGGCTGACCTGGAACAACGCTTCCTCAGCTCTCGTCCACTCACGCCCCTACTCTACCTACGCTACATTGATGACATCTTCATCATTTGGACCCATGGAAAGGAGACCCTGGAAGAATTCCACCATGATTTCAACAGCTTCCACCCCACCATCAACCTCAGCCTGGACCAATCTACACGGGAGATCCACTTCCTAGACACCACCGTACAAATAAGCGATGGCCACGTTAACACCACCCTATACCGAAAACCCACCAACCGCTATGCCTACCTTCATGCTTCCAGCTTCCACCCCGGACACACCACACGATCCATCGTCTACAGCCAAGCACTGAGGTACAACCGCATCTGCTCCAACCCCTCAGACAGAGACCAACACCTACAAGATCTTCACCAAGCATTCTCAAAACTACAATACCCACACAAGGAAATAAAGAAACAAATCAACAGAGCCAGACGTGTACCCAGAAACCTCCTGCTACAAGACAGGCCCAAAAAAGAAACCAACAGAACTCCACTGGCCATCACCTACAGTCCTCAGCTTAAACCTCTCCAACGCATCATCAGTGATCTACAACCCATCCTGGACAATGATCCCTCACTTTCACAGACCTTGGGAGGCAGGCCAGTCCTCGCCCACAGACAACGCGCCAACCTTAAGCATATTCTCACCAGCAACCACACACCAGACCATAACAACTCTAACTCAGGAACCAACCGTGCAACAAACCTCGATGCCAACTCTGCCCACATATCTACACCAGCAACACCATCACAGGACCTAACCAGATCAGCTACAACATCACCGGCTCATTCACCTGCATGTCCACCAATGTTATATATGCCATCATGTGCCAGCAATGCCCCTCTGCTATGTACATTGGCCAAACTGGACAGTCACTACGCAAGAGGATAAACGGACACAAGTCAGATATCAGGAATGGCAATATACAAAAACCTGTATAGAGAAAAACCTGAAGAACACTTCAACCTCCCTGGCCACACAATAGCAGATGTAAAGGTAGCCATCTTACAGCAAAAAAACTTCAGGACCAGACTCCAAAGAGAAACTGCTGAGCTCCAGTTCATTTGCAAATTGGACACCATCAGATCAGGATTAAGCAAAGACTGTGAATGGCTATCCAACTACAGAAGCAGTTTTTCCTCCCTTGGTGTTCACACCTCAACTGCTAGCAGAACACCTCACCCTCCTTGATTGAACTAACCTCGTTATCTCCATACTGATTTATACCTGCCTCTGGAAATTTCCATTACTTGCATCTGAAGAAGTGAGGTTCTTACCCATGAAAGCTTATGCTCCCAGTACTTCTGTTAGTCTTAAAGGTGCCACAGGACCCTCTGTTGCTTTAAGCATTAAACTTCACTAGAGGAATAACCTGAAGATGGTTTCTACTGTATTAACATTGTTCTAACTAGAGATGAGGAAATAATTTGCAATGATTTATCTAAAAATTGAGCCTCTACTTCCGTTCATGGAATATTTGTTAGCAGATCATGATTCCCTCAAATTTATCCAATATTCAAAAATATTTGACTTCTTCTTTGAATATTTGTAAATGTGGATTGATGACAGTTGGCTGTCACTATTTGAGCTTATTAGTTAGTGCCAGACCATGGGTCAGCAAATGCTTGCATGTGCAAATATAAAATTTAGTTTCTGAGAATAATCATACATTTAAAATCCCCATTCCATTAACTCCTGGGCCAGTAAAACTCAAATGCTCAAATTTTCACAGGAAGCAAATGGGGCAAAAGTGAACTAATCAAAAAGTTTGAATAACCATTTGTGGAAATTTTTTTGCAGTATGTGCCCAGCTCTAGAAACAATACGTAGGTAGATTGAGTTAATGAATACCTGAGCTTTTTGGCCTTTGGGTTAATTTAGCCCTGGTTACCTCATACACGAAGTGAAATGATCATCTAAATAAATTAAATTGCAATGAATGATCTTCAAGGTGGACTTTACAAAACACAAGCTCATTTCATGTATTAAACTGCTTTGGAGAGGATTGCAGTTTTTTTAGTGCCCAGTTGTATATTGAACTATATGAACGGTTCTGTATTCTAGTCTCTGCATACCCACATTTTCCTCTTAGTGCTAATGGGTGCATATGAGATCAAATTCACCACTGGAATTATGGCCACTTATGCCAAAAGTGGGTTTAACCCATGGAAAGAAGGAGCAAACAAGGAGAAAAAAAAATTAAAAAAAAAAAAATATATATATATATATATATATATTTGAGGGTGATGTCCTGGCCACAATTAAATCAGTGGCAAAGCTCCCATTGACTTCCATAGAGCCAGAATTTCATCCTTAGTCATAACAGTCATATATGAAGAGTCAAAATCATGCAAGGGAATTGGAAAAATGATTTATGAAAGTCATCCCTCTAGTAGCTAACATCCTACAAACAAAGGTATAAACAGCACAACACTAAAACACCACCAATTTCAGCTTTCAGATGCTCTTTGCCACCTGATTAGCCCTGACATCTTTGGCTTTCATCTTCCACACCATCAGTGATTTTAAATCAAGTAAGCCCAAAAGGACACCCTTGAAAGTGTTTCTCTTCAGTCTGAAATATGTTAATAATTAGAGTAATTAAACCAAAGGGAATTTTTGTTTTAAATTTCCCCCTCTCTAAATTGAGTTTCATGAATCTAGTAAAATAATCTTTAAAAAAAATCCGTCACTCAAATTATTAAAGTTCATTTTTTCAATAAAAGCCATTTTTACGCCAACCTATTCCATCCCAGTCAAAAGCAGATGTTTTGCAGGTAGTCTCAGTGATTTTGATGGACTTTTTCCTCACAAATCTTCAGACCAGGAGTTCAACTCAAGGCATCTCCAAACCTTACTCTTTGATTCAATGTAATAAATATAGGGTCTTATTTTTATTTTTTTGTGGAGGGGAGGGTAAAGGGGGTGCTGACCCGATTTATTCAGGACATCCTTCCCCCATTTCATTCTCTTCTATCTTCACTAGCCTATAAGGCAAGTAACTCTCATGTCAATACCATACCTCAAGTCAACTGGCAAAAATGCTCATTGAACAACTTATTTCAAAAAATCTTCCATAAGATGTTAGGGAGGGGGAAAGAATGGCTCCAGAGTACTGGCCATAGATGAGGGGTGGAAGGATTAATGAATTCAGAGCGAGTAGTGAAACAAATGCTCTTCTGAAGGTTGGTTGAAGCATTTAAATGTGGCTAGCCTAGGAACTGGGTATGTCTACACTGCTATGTAAGCCCCAGGTTAGTAGAACTTGAGTTAGTAACCTACCAGATTCTGGGTTTGTTAACTAAGGGCTTCAGCATCTACATTCAACTGTAACCCCAGTTTAGGAACTGTTGAAACCTGGGTCCCAATCTGGGACCCCAGCGTCTACGCTGCATTATGTAGACCTGAGTCCAACCACCCCTATCCCAGACTTCCTAACGCCTTCCCAAAATGTGGCCACTCTAGTCCTTTGTTCAGGTCCAGTGTGGGAAAACTTGACTGTCCACCAAACTTGACTGTACAGAGGACAAAGAAAGTCGGCCCATGGGATTGTGGAATACTTTTGGTGGACTCCGAGAGTGAATCCAGTTTAGCTGCATCTTCACTACAAAGCAATAGGGCTGGAATCCTGGGTCCTGGATCAGAGATTCCACCCTCCTGGAGTCCTGGGTTTGAGCCCTGGGGTAGCATGATTTGTGTTTAGACGGAAGGGGTGTTAGGCTTGAGCCTGAGTTCGAACCCTGGGCTTACGCTGCAGTATACACATACCCTAAAAGTCCTCCTGATCCTGCTGCTGCCTCCTCAGCCTGAGCGCCTCTTGGGTTTGCACTCACCAAATGACTGGATTGGCACACTACTCTGAGTTAGTGCACCAAGTACATTATTTGTGTCATGCTACAGAAAAATCAACCCTACGTAGCTAAGTAGCTCTGTCACATCAAAGAAGTGTTCTCCAGGAACATATCTTCTGGAAGTATTTTGTACTGAAACAGACCCCAGAGAATAGTGCTTACTTAATGGAGATCATCAAACATGCTAAAACAGAACAGGCTTTCTCTTGTGAAACCATATAACTCTTTAAACAGTACTGTGCATACCCAGAAATGTATTTCTAGTATCTAAGAAGAATCTAATGTTAAGGTTTTCAATCATTGCCAATCCCTGTCTCTCCCATCCCTGTCTGTGTCATAGCATATTTTTATCTCTGTTCATATTATTATATGTAGCAAAAAGGTTATTTTCTCCCTATGGAAACCCCTGCACCTACAAATTCATACACCCATGTTCAAACCACCATTGATGCAAAACTTTGTACTTGAATCTGATCAAGTTGTCCACCATTTGAAATCATGGCAGTGTCATATAATTTGTCTTCCATAGCACACTGAGCTGGTACTGTTACCTCTCCCTACGTACCTGTCCTCTCTCTTGAAATGCCTTTACTTCTTTTGTCAGCTCTAATGTTTCTTCCAATAAAGTCTCCTGAGTGATACAAGGGGTATTCAATTGTTTACAAAGCCATCTTGCCTGGGGAAAGAAATGGGAGGAAAAAAAGATGGGTGCAAAGAAAATATGTTTTCAGAAGCCCCAGAGAAAGCAAAACAAGTCACTATTTTCCTAGCCTCCAATTTAGACAAATAATCCATAACTGTAAGTACTCACATTGCAGAACAGATGCTTTGTTAATATGCAATTAAGGTTGTGAATATATATCAGTAACTTAAAGGGAAATAAAAGAATGCTGAAGTTTTCAAAACTACATATATTGAACAGCCAAGAAATTTGAATTTAAGGTAAAACTTAAAAGAAGCAGACAAATATGAATATGCATTGTTAAGAAACACAAAAGCAACCTTAACTCTGTATCCATGCCCCTAACCCTCCATCCAAATTAATGACACAGCCTTATGCCTGCATGACATCTTTCCTGCATTAGAAAGTAATTATATAGGTTTCTAATACCATAGATAGACATTGAAAAATGAGCCAAATACTTCCATTACACTGTGACCATATTCAGCATAATTTGTGCAATACCCACCCATTCCATGGTCACAGACTGTCCATTCACAACATGGCAACACCAAACACTTACCTTTTATACTTCATAAGCACAAAGGTTCCAATCCAAGGCCCACTGAAATCAAAGAGAGTGCTTCCAGGGACTTCAGCAGGTTTTGGACTAGGCCCGAACAACTCACCTAACCTCTTTCTCACTTTCCCAATATTGTTTCCTATATACACTTGCAACTCAACTATGTAAACCATGGTATATCATTCCAGGGGGAATTCTGTAAAAGGTGTCTGGAGTTACAGACTTCTTAGATGAACCACCAAATTATAAGACTGAACCTGAGAAGTACTGAGCATCTCCAACTCCCACTGACTACATAGGATTTAAGATGTCCCCCAGACATCAGGGGTCAGGAGCCAACCACAAAGGCATATATGGGGCTGAATAGGGCAGCTGGCTGTAATATACAATACCTGTCGAACAAGTACCTATCTTTCAGGTAGGGTGCACTGGATGGTGGGGATATCAGGACAGAATATAGATAATGTATGGTACTTTAATTCTCTAATTACATAGTATTGTTTAAAATTTTAATTTAACTTAATTTCCTAGCTTTTCAATGTTTTCTTTGAAATTCCAGAATTCTTTAAAAGTTTATTTCCTCCCTATTTTACATTTTTAATATGTATTTACAAGTATAACACCATTTTCACAAAGTTTTTTTGGCTGGGAATTTCATAAACTCTTATAATCTTGTCAAGGGAAGATACCAGTACCCTGCCATATAATGGAAATATATATTTATATTACATGGAAAATAAACACCAGCGCAATTTCATTATTTTCAGCGGCTTTGTACCAGCGTAAATGAGTAGTATTGGCCCTGGGACTGAACCAGTTAACAATTTTCTTAATGATGCACAAACCAGATCAGAATCCAGCTCCCTATCTCACAACTGCACTGTTTCTGCACTGCCAAAAGGAGGGGGGAGGGGGGAATAAACGGTAGAAACTTATTTTTGTCCCTGAAATTTGCAAATGTGATTTTAAATACACACAGAGAATGGAAGCTGTTGAGAAAGGTGCTAGCTGTACATAGACCATTTCTCTGGCAAGTCTTAACTGCATCTGAAAAAAAGCTTCTAAAAAAGTAAAATATAAATGGATGTTAATTCTGAAAGCATAAAAAGCCATAACTATTTTTTTTGAAAATACACTGTTATAC
The DNA here is from genome assembly GCF_027887155.1 of Malaclemys terrapin pileata. NCBI lineage: Eukaryota > Metazoa > Chordata > Testudines > Emydidae > Malaclemys > Malaclemys terrapin. The sequence goes on along the minus strand of NC_071521.1, from coordinate 9,934,758 downwards.
AGTCCTGTAAACTGTAAAACTTTTAGGTCAAAAGCAGTTGTGGCAATTAACACATTTTAAATTCTATGTGGTTCAACCCCCTTTATCTCCTCCCACCCACCACACACACACACACACACATACATACACACACACACGTAGCAGTACACTAAGAACCACACTTTCAAAAGTGGCCTCTAAGTTTGAGTGCCCAACTTTAGACACTCAGGGTAGAATTTTCAGAAGTGCCTAGGTGATTAAGGAACACTAACTTTTAATAATGCTCAAATACATTTGTTAGTCTCTAAGGTGCCACAAGTACTCCTGTTCTTTTTGCGGATTCAGACTAACACGGCTGCTACTCTGTAACTTTTAATAGTATTTGTGCTCCTAAGTCACATAAGCACTATGAAAATCATACCCCTCAAGCCTGATTTTCAGAAGTGCTGAGCACCCAGAACTCCAACTTAATTGGGAGCTGTGGGTGGCCCTCACCTCTGAAAATCAAGCCCAGAACATCTAAAGTTGTACACCCAAAACTTAAAACACACTTCTGAAAATTTGAACCTAAATGTCTCAAATCCATAAATGTAACAAGCCTGCCAGGTTGATTTGTGTAAACACCCCTCGTTTCTCACATTTTTTCAGCTCCTCTGTTCTAAGGTGCCAGTGCTTCTGTCTAATCTAATCTAGTCAGTCTATCATCGTGGTATCCAGGCACAGGCCAAAACTATGGCCCACAAAACAGGAATAAAAGTTATTTTTATTCTATTGTCACAAGACTTTTGACTTCTAAATACATAATTATTCTAGCATAACTGAACAAGAAGTTCTAATTTGCAAACATATGGCAGTGCAGTGTTATAACACTTAAGATAATATACTTACAATAGTGGTTTTTCCAGAGGCGGGTGGACCAAGTATACAAATTCTTGGAACTATAAAATAAATATACATGAATGTCAAGATACAGAAAGGCAAGACACCTTTATTGTTTCTTCATATTACATAATATACAACATATGTAATTATACTGTAATACAGTTACTTCACTGGGAGTTCTGCTTGAGTAAGGACTGCAGGATTGGGGGACCAAGCTAGTCATGACTATGTCTTAATTTAATTTCCATAGTTAACACATTTAAGACTCTGATTTGGCAAGGCACTTAGCACATATCTAGCTTTAAGCACAGACAGCTTATTTGCAACTCACATAAACAGGGCATAAATACTGAATACTTATGTTTCTAACTTTGCTTTTTATTCCCAACATGTTAAATGGTTTCGATCTGATGCATCTTACAGTATTTTAATTTTGTATATGCAGCATGATGGCCAATTTCAAAGTGTATAGTTTCTTATTTTACTACTTTGTACTAATGCATTTCCTTTTCATTTTTAGAAAATGAAACATGAGTAATATAATTTCAACTCACACCTTTCTCTAGATAGGTTATGTCATGGATCAAGAAGGTTTATACATTGCAAAATGGGCACTTTTCTTTGCTATTGCGGATAGCTACCTCGTGGGTAGAAATAGGGGAAAAAATTTATACGGAACATTTCTCAGATTGCCTGTGGGACACTAACATTTTTCCCAGTCACAGGAGAAAATGGGCTACTCCACATTTCTCCTCTATCCTTTTATCCGCTGCCCTTCATTTCTCTAGTCAGCATTAAGTTCCATTTTTTTCTCCTTTTGTGTTTATCTGCTGCATGTCAGTGTCCCTTCCATGCGGAGGGGATGCAAGATGAAAGGAAGGAAAAAAGGTTACTTGCCATGGCAGCAACCTCTTTTCCCTTAGCACACAAGTTCCTGTCTCATCTCTACTAGTATTTATTAGTTTGGTTTTTATTATTCTTATAGTGCCATAGCTGTACAGGGCGACCTAAAGAATAAAAAAAAATGGATAAGGTCCCGGTCCCAAGAAATTTACAATCATATAGACAACACAATGATTATTCTCATTCTACGGTGATGTAGGGAAGGATCAGCGGTGTCAAAAAACAAGGAGAAAGGGGAAATATCGCTTGAGAAAGATTTGAGGGTTTTTTGCATGCGTGCATTTTGGGCTGTGATCCCTTGAATTGCTACATTAACATCTTGGGTTTTTCTTCCCACTTTCCATTGTGGGGAGAGAAGGAATCAGGCTTGAGAACAGTGACTGATAGGTATTTATTGGCAGTAGTATGGGTCAAAGATGATGAGTTAGGGGATCTATCCAGCCAAAAACCTCTCCAGGTCATGACAACCAAAAGGAATATACTCTCTGATCTCGGCAGACAGGAAAGGATTGGAAATGTAATTTTATGAAGACCTTCCAAACACTTAGGAGCAGCTGGGCAGGTGCAATTTTTAAACATTCATAAAACCCAAATTACAGCTTCATCTTTACAAAGTTATTTGACTGGGAAGGTTTAAGGAAAACTCCCCCCCGTATTGGTTCTTGCAAGAGCAACAGAACTAGTACACAATGTCGAAAAATACTTTAAAAGGATACATCGGCTGTTTTTATCACATAATTTCTTTCAAATGTAATGTGATTAAATCCTAGTTTCTTAAAATCTAACACCTTGAAACTCCAGCCTGGTACTGAGGAATTATTTATAAACAGCGTCATAAAAGAGTGCTCGGGTGCCAACACTAATCAACTTCTTCAAACCACTTCAAAGAAAATCAAAAAACCTTTCCATCCACAGATCCTTTTGAGGTTTAACTAGGAGCATGATTTAAAATTCACAAGAAAACCCTTAGGTATTGAAGCTTTAATACACAACTTTCTTGGACAAACGTTTGATGAAAAACGAAACGTACCATTATATACACCATATCATGCTTTAATATTGCCCAGGGCTACTGTAAATGCTCACTTTGTACTAAATCTGGTTTTCTCTCTGCTTAGTGGCTGGCAGCAGATGAGGCAGTGTAATGCACTGATTTACTCATTTGCACACTTGTAAGACTCTTCTAAGGCATTTTTCCCTAAACATATGACACAAGGGCACAACCAGAGCATCACTGTATGTAACGTTTAACCCCTCAAATCAGCACACAGTTAGTATTAAATGCTTGAGGTCTACACAGGCAGCTAAATGAACACCAAGAAATCTACACAACACCTTTTTCTTTGGTAATAAACCACATCTCAGTGTTGAATTTTGAGATGTGACAGAATTTACTTTTCCAAGCAGTCTTAACATTTCGCATTCAGGTACAGTTTTAGGGGGAACTGAATTATTCCTGGCACAATGCAAAAGGATGGGCTGGACTCAGTAGGGGTCCCTTCAAGTCCAAATGATTCTGTGATTAATATTAATGCAAAAAAAAATCACTTAACTTATAAGGCAACTCCTCTATCGAACTGAAGAAGTATACAGTACAAGACTAACATTTTTCCAGAATTTTGTAAATTTCATCATGGGCATGGTTATATAGGAAGTACTCACCAAAAAAAAAAAAAAAAAAAAAAAAAAGTTACTTGGATTTTGGAAACCTTTTATTAGCACAAACCCAGATAAAATGTACAAAAACTGACATCTTTGCATTAAAAATAGCTTAGTCATCACATTGTTCTAGCTTTTTAGAACAATCACATGAAAGAACAATACCACATAGCCTTGAATATGAGAGCCCAGTCACCTAATATTTGGCCCAAGAGCTTCATCAGGATTGTTGTAAGTTATAATCATTAGGTTTGTTTGTATTTTTTAAAGAGTGCTTTAAATCCTACTATTAATTAAAAAGATTTTCTGACTTCACACCTGGGGTAGCTGCAATATCTTTTTTCCACATCTCTGTTTGAAAATTTCTCTGGGGCTAAAACTGTCTAGCAAGGCAAGATCATGAAAATTCATCACTTTACTGATGGCTCTAATAAGGGTTTTTTCTTCTAAAGAGTCAGCACCTTCCACCATGATCAAAAAGTAAATATCAGCTCTACTACAGATTTCTCTTACATTGTTTTCCATAAAATTTACTTTTAAAACAACATTTAGGCTTTAATTTTAATTGGAGTTCCTTCCACGTCTTAATAGATTCTTTCAAACCACAAACAGATAGCAGTTTTTCATTTGACAAACAATTGCTGTGGTTCTATCTTTAGCCTCTTATTTTACTGAAGTCATGAATGGCAACCTGCTTGATTCTGTTCAGATAATACTATGGGGTTAAAGAACAAGCCTTAGCTCAGTGTGATGGAGATTTATCAGCATTCTATAAAATCCCATGAAACTCCTCAACTGTGTACTTTCAACGGGGCTGTAAAACAGATCAGATTTCTCATGCTGCCCACATCAAAACAGGCTGGACACAATTCGCAGGATTTGATTTTTGCTATTTAGCCTCATTTCAATCGACATCCATCTGATCACTAAGTAGGAAGAGCTCTTAGCATCTCTTGTGATAATGATTTCATTGATGCTGCAGCAGAACTTTCATAATGGTTTACTATGGTTTTAAAGAAACATCAAAGCAACATGACACCAGCTACTCCTGACAGCTCATGCGGAACAAAATTATAGTTCAGTTGTGCATCTCCAAATATAATCTGCCTAAGGGTGAACAGTTTGTAAATCAAATAATTTGATTGAGTGTACATGCTTTTATTGTGCAGAATACATACTTCCTATTCAATTTATCAGGTTTTGTTATACACATGGGTAGGCATGCTTGCTGTTCCTTCAGCTGAGATGCCACTGAGCAGTGGAACTCATTAACCGTAGCAAGTAACTAAGTACTCAAAAAAACAGAGACGCTGCCAGCCCAGGTAGAATGGGAAACCAATTTTACACCTGACAAAAGGGGTAATTAGCAAGTTTAAAGACAACAGGAAATATCAGATGGGGCACAGAAAGCATTAATAATTGATACACTAGAACTCTTTGTTATTCCCTTAGAGGATTTCATTTTTATAACTGTTCAAGTGCATTTTTATTAGATTATCCACTAGAAAAGAACTTAAAAATATCTTACCAATAACTATTCCAAATCGCTTCAAAACATTTGAGAGACAGGCTGAAAACTTTTATCCACCATTTGCCAACTGAAGTAGAGCTTCACAACAATGGTTTATAAATCACGAGTTGAACTACATATGGTCTCTCATTTTCACTTACCATGATCATTGTCTTGCTTTAAGTGGCTTATCATATACTCAATGGGTTCATCAGGTTTATGGATTAACAACCCTTCAAGCATATTCTGAAAATAAATAGGACAGACTCAGCAGGAAATTTAACACAGCCACAGTAATAATAACAAATAAATAATAATAATAATAACGATGATGATGATAATACTTTGCATTTCTATAGCAATCTTTCACATGAGGACCTCAAAGAGTTTGATATTCATTCATCTTCATAAGTTCCTGTGAGGTAAGGAAATATGAAGAGCATTTTAGAGAGGGCCAAACTAAGTACATAGAGATTAAAGATGATTTGCTAAGGAAAATAAATGGATGTGAGTCCCTTTTATTATTTCTGATGCAGCAAGAAGGCCTGAAAGATTTGGGGGATGTTATTTATTTTATTTATAAACTCCCACCCCACCCTTACTTGATTTACCTTAAAAGTATCAAGAATTTCACATATAGTCTTCACTGTTCTTGCTGGAAGGCTTCTTGGAGAACATAGAAATGTGGATTGTGAGCTCTCTCAGACCTTCATTGAAAGGGCAGGATGTTGAATCTTAAAGACATCCTTTCTCCCAAATGTTTAACAGCCAAGTCAAGGCAGTGTTAACACAAACAAATTAATAAGTAAGGAATTGTGACCAATATAAATAAAAATAACTTTCCCTTTTGATCAGTTTTCACGTCCTCTTTCAGTCATAATCCTATTAGTTCTCCAGTAGCCTATAAGGCTTCGAGGGTAGACAAGACCTGAATTTCTGTTGTAAAAAACCCTGCCTTGAAAAAATGTTTTTTCAGGTCTTCTTCATACATCATAAAGAACCAAAAAAAAAGAGCACAAACTTCTTTCCACCACACACACCACCTTGCAGGTCCATTACTCAGGTTTCTACAGGATCTGATCCAATTCCAATTGAAATCAATGGATATCTTTCCACAGACTTCGGAATAAGATCCAGGAATCCTAACTTTTAGACACTCTTACTGTAACTACACACCCCTACTCCATCACAGCAGAGAAGTCCATAACTGGACCTACATGTGAAAAAATTTTCTAATATTACTCCTTAGTTTTTTCAGTGCTGGAATTTTACAGTGATATAGCGCATATTTTTTCTGGTAGCAGGCAATAACGCTCAGGAGGTTAGCCTGTAGGAATATAGGACCTAACTCAATAAAACCTCCTTCCATTTTCTGTGATGCCTAAGGACTGTCTATCCTACAAAGTTAGTTTGACATAAGTTGCCTTGAGTCAACTATTTATTCATGTGTCTACACGCAATGTGTCTCCCGCTGATGCAAGCACCCCGTTCTTGAGAAGCAGTAACACCACCTCCCCAAATAGCATTGATTCATGGTTGATGTACCATGGTCAACACAATGCAAAGTAGACATTGTATGACATATGTCAACCTTACCACTCCCCCAGCAGCTGTCGCACAATGCCTGACAGTGATCGCTCTGATCACAATTGTGAACTCCACTGCCCAGGTTCATGGAGACCAGAAGCCAGTCCCTACCGCCCCAATCTCTGCGTATTTTTTAAATGCCATTTCCTGACTGCCAGCTTGGCGAGACACACCTAGTAGTTCTCCCTTGTTGTGTGCAACTTTCCATCCGACCCTGCTGGCTATACGTTATAGACATGCTCCGTGTCTCCAGTATCCAGGAGGTACTGGATCTCTTGGGCCTGAGGAGAGAAGGGGCTATGCAATCACAGCTAGAAATCACTTGTATAAACATGGACATCTACAGAAAGATTGTACAGGGGACGAAAGCAAAAGGGTATGACAGGGATCAGCAGCAGTGACATGTAGAGGTAAAGGAACTGCAACAGGCATATCATAAGGCCAGGGAGGCCAACAGTCAATCCGGTGCTGAGCTTCAGACCTGCTGCTTTTACAGGGAGCTGCATGCCATACCTGGCAGAAACCCCACCAGCACCCCACAGAGCATCCTGGGATCCTCAGTGGAGCCCGAGACCAAGCCTGTGAACGGGGGGGGGGGAGGGTGTCCCATGGTGGGGAGAGTCCAGTTATGAGTGAGCCAAGATCTATTCAAGACTCTACCGCAGTCTAGCCAGTCCTGCCAGCCAAGCCGGATCTGGGGGAAGAAACCAGGATAAGCACATGCATGTATTCCCCCATAAAAAGTTTATATGTGAAGATGGTACCCAGCACAAACCCAAGTTAGCAGGACACAGGTATCTGCTTTTCACTGTTTCACTCCTACGAAAAGACACAGAGGTACAACAAACAGAGGTAGAGTTATCTGCTTTTCATTCCCTTGTATTGTTAGGTTGGGTGGGGTGGAATGGCATGCTGAGCAGTTTGTTTATGTATACAGGGATGTCCCTTATACCCTTCTGAGGGATCTCAATTAAACTTCCATGGAAGTACTCTGGAATCCTTTCCCAAAGAATATGAGGAAAGGCTGCTTTATTTCTCCCTCCTCAGTAGGGCACTTTCCTATGCCACTCTGCAATGACTTCAGCAGGCACCACTGTGGTAAACAGGCTAGCAGGATAAGGGCCTGGGCAGCTTCAGGACACCAACAGCAGCTGTGCTCTCTGTACCTTTGTTAGCTTCAGGAGTGAGATAACAGCTAAAATCACCACCGCCTGAGGAAAATAGCACCTGTACACAGTGCCATTGCCCTGTACTCGTACCCGTGGAAACAGGGGTTGAATTTTTTTGGGTTTACTTAACCAAACGACTCAGTCTTCACCCTACCCTCTCCTCACCCTCAGCAAGCCAGACTCACTATGGTCTGCAGCTAGACAGTGGTATTGTGCAGAGGTGCACCAAAGCTGGAGGTGTCTTGATTGAGGCATATCTGATTTAAAACTTTTATGGGAATAGGGGAAAGGCGTTCTGAAACGTATCTTTTGCTTTCCTTTGTGACTGTAAACACAATGATACATCTGTCTGTTTTATCCGTAGCTGCTGCCATGGCAGCCTTGAAGGGTGCCCCATTCACACCTACAGAATGCCTGACCCTGATGAGAAGAAAGAAGCAGACTTGGGAGGCCATGTTCAGTGAGATCCTGCAAGCCAGTGCTGTCTTGGAGCACAAGCAGAGGGTTTGGCGGGTGAATATAGAAGTCAGCCTGGAGAAGGAAAGAGCAGACAGGAGAAAGGCCTAGGAGAGGGAAATGCCCCAGGCTAGAATAGGGCATCTCACGCAGCAAATGCAAATACTGAAGACTCCTGTTGTCCTACAGGTCCAACAATTAAGTACTCGCCTCCCCCTGCAATCAATGGAGAACTCCATTTCACCAGCTCCCTACGCCCCCCATGGCATCATGGGCCACATCTCTATCATTACCACTCTGTGCCGGGACAATAACAAAAACCACAGCATCACACATACTGACCTGTGAGAACCATGGTTGATGTATGTTTGGCAGAAATGAATTGAAATTGCTAGCAAACATTCATGTCCTTCTAATTTTAAAGCTCTATTCTGATTATTTATTTTATAAGTTTGCACTGTATTGCTTTTTAACTGCACATTACTCTTTCCACTCTTTTTGTTACACAATACATTTTTATTTTTTGGAAAGAAATTAATCTTATTTCATAACATATACAGCAGAATACCTAGTGCTATCAGAAGCACACAAATTGTAGTTGAACAGGATCACAGAATTCATAGGTTCAGTGCAAAACACATTGTAATAATTATAAATGTCCAGTAACCAGTGTGATATTCATAAATGTACTCTACAATTGCAAACACCCCCCAAAACATCAGGGCCAGACAGAGCACAGTCCAGCACAGCATATTAACATTTGCTGACTGCTAAGTGCTCTTCAAGGCCTCCTTCAGCTGCATAGCTCCCTATTGAGCTCTTGTATAGCCCTGGTGTCTGGCAATTCAAAGTCAGCAGACAGATGCTCCACCTCTACCTTCCCCCTTTCCCTCACAGATAGTATGCAGGACAAACAGGCAGCTATAACATTGGGATATTTTTCTCACTGAGAGCTAATTTAGTGAGTAAACATCACCAGTGTCCCTTCAATCCACCAAAACCACATTCAATTATCATTCTGCACCTGCTGAGCTGGTAGTTGAATCTTTCCTTGGAACTGTCAAGCTGGCTAGTGTAAGGCTTCATGAAATGCATTCCTCAGGATCACTATTGGCATTTCATCACCACAAATGGTAATCTGCCAGTCAAGAAAGAATGTAGCTTTCTGAACAGTCCTGTGTTCTTTGATATCAGTATGGGCTGGTCAGGGAAGGTGCATGACGCTTGGATCTTTAAGGACTGCACCTTCCCTGACCAGCCCATACTGATATCAGAGAAGCGTCCCCGGTGACTCACCAATGCTTGCATAACCATAGAAAAGTAGCTCTTTTGCTGATGTACTGTGTTGCAAGGTGGGATGGGGCCAAAATATGGATGTGCATGCCATCTCTCACCCCACCGCAGTTTGGGAACCCCATAGTTGCAAATCCATCCACGATGTTGTGCACATTGCTGAGAATCACAGTCCTGCATAGTCAATTAACCAACTCCAAAATTATTTCCCACTAAGCAGTAGCAATCCAGTGTTGCAAGCATGCACAGTGCAACCACCATTCGTTTCTCAAATGTCAATTCAGCTCTCATTCTGGTATCCAAGCTCTGGAGGGCTGGTGTGAGCTCGGCAGACAGATCCAGGAATGTGGCTTTTTGCATCTGGAAGTTCTGCAGCCACTGCTCGTGATTCCCAACTTGCATTGTGATGTGATCCCACCAGTCAGTGCTCATTTCTCTGACCCTGAAGCAGTGATCTACCACCTGCAGCTGCTCTGTGAACACCATCAACCTTGAATTGGTTTTGCTATGCCCATTAGCACTCCCTCCTCAAAGAAATCATCCTGTCCCCCACAGTTGCCGTACTTCCTGCGGTTCTGCAATTACCTGAGGATCATATGTCCTATGTTTGCAATGTTCATGACAATAGTGCAGAGCTGTGCGGGCTCCACACTTCTGTCAGAGATAGCAGGCAGCGACAAGTGCCATGTGGGTTTATGGGATTTTAACAAAAGGTCTGAAAATTATGTCATAGGGATGGCATTATGGGATGGAGAAAGTTGCATGATAGGAACTTATCATAGAATCATAGGACTGGAAGGGACCTCGAGAGGTCATCTAGTCCAGTCCCCTGCACTCATGGCAGGATTAAGTATTATCTACACCATTCCTGACCAGTGTTTATCTAACCTGCTCTTAAAAGTCTCCAATGTTGGAGATTCCACAACCTCCCTAGGTAATTTATTCCAGTGCTTAACCACCCTGACAGTAGGGTTACCATATTTTGTGCCTCCAAATGGAGGACACTCCACGGCCCCCGCCCCCAGCCCCGCCCACGCCCCGCCCCAACTCCGCCCCCTCCCCAAAATCTCCGCCCCCTCCCCTGCTTCCCGCGAACATTTAATTCGCGGGAAGCCTGAAGCAGGTAAGGGGGATGTGGGGGGGAGGAGGCGCGGCCCAGGCTGGCCCCCGGCGGCTCCAGCCTGGGTCGGCTCGGGCCCTGGGGTGCCGGCCTCGACCGACCACCCCCGGCCCGCCCAGCACTACCGGCCCTCGGCGGCCCGGCGCACCCCCCAGCTATCCCGGACCGGCTCCCAGCTCCGCGACCCCGCGCACCCCCCCACCCCCCGCTACCCCGGACCGGCCCGCGGCCCAGCGCACCCCCCCCCCCCGCTACCCCGGACCGGCCCGCGGCCCAGCGCACCCTCCAGCGCACCCCCCCCCGCTACCCCGGACCGGCTCCCGGCCCCGCGGCCCGGCGCACCCCCCGCTACTCCGGCCCGGCCCGCGGCCCGGCGCACCCCCCGCTACCCCGGACCGGCTCCCGGTCCGGCACCGCGCCCCCGGCTCCCCGCCCGGCCCGGCACCATGCCCCCGGCCCCGCGACCCCGGCCCCGGCCAAAGAGGCCCCGGCTGAGCCAGCCCTCCCTCCCGATTTTCCCGGACATGCCCGGCTTTTGGGGATTTCCCCCCGGACAGGGATTTGAACCCCCAAAAGCCGGACATGTCCAGGAAAATCCGGACGTATGGTAACCCTACCTGACAGTTAGGAAGTTTTTCCTAATGTCCAACCTAAACTTCCCTTGAAGCAATGAACTTAAATTGCAGCTTGTCCTATCCTCAGAGGTTAAGAACAACAATTCCTCTCTCTCCTTTGTATCAACCTTCTATGTACTTGAAAACTGTTATGTCCCCTCTCAGTCTTCTTTTTTCCTGACTAAACAAACCCATTTTTTTTTTCAATCTTCCCTCATAGGTCGTGTTTTCTAGACCTTTAATCATTTTTGTTGCTCTTCTCTGGACTTTCTCCAATTTGTCCACATCTTTTCTGAAATGTGGCACCCAGAACTAGACACAATACTCCAACTGAGGCCTAATCAGCACGGAGTAAAGCGGAAGAATTACTTCTCATGACTTGCTTACAACACTCCTGCTAATACATCCTAGAATTATGTTCACTTTTTTGCTACAGCATTACACTGTTGACTCATATTTAGCTTGTGGTCCACTATGACCCCCCAGATCCCTTTCCGCAGTACTCCTTCTTAGGCTGTCATTTCCCATTTTGTGTGTGTACAACTGATTGTTCCTTCGTAAATGGAGTACTTGGCATTTGTCCTCATTGAATTTCATCCTATTTACTTCAGACCATTTCTCCAGTTTGTCCAGATAATTTTGAATTATAATCCTATCCTTCAAAGCACTTGCAACCCCTCACCCCCAAGCTTGGTATTATCCACCAATTAATCCTTATCTCCCAAAGTTCCGTGTGCAACTCATTTCTACACTAATAAAAATCTCACATCCAAAACCTTCCTATCTAAAAGTAGGAAACATAATGAGCCTCAGTTACACTCATATCCAAAACCCCATTTAGCCAAATAAATTCCACATCTCCTGTTCCATTTCGATAAACTGAGTGTGTGAGGGAAAAGGAATCTACAGCATATTTGCCTGACTTTTCACTATTTATGCAGTTTACCTTTTGTATTTTATCTAGTTTGGACAATGAAAATAAACTAACCAGTTTCACTTGCAAGTTCTCATGCTGCAATGTCTGAGTAACAAACACCACAGGGAAAATATTTAAATCTCAGGAAATAAAATTGTTTTCATTGGTATTACAGTATAAATACATGAAAAATATACGTTTTTTAAAAATTATTTTGAAAAATCGAATTTGGTACCTAAGTTTACCTGATAGTGATTCTTTAAGGATTATAAATAACAAACCCAGAAAACTTGCAAAGTTATAATGACACATGGTTCTTTGAGCTGTTAATGATTGTTACTTCTATGATTCTAAGCCCCGGTGCTGCAATCACTTAAGCACAAACTTAATTTTACTCACATGTTTAAGGTTAGGTAGATGCATAAATGTTGAAGACTTGGGGCTATTATTTACAGGTGTGTTTGTTTGTGCCCTCAGATGGCTAACAAAGCTGTGATCTGAGCAGATCCAGATTCACTCTTAGCAGTCCAAGAAGGATTTTCTGTGAGATGTGTGTGGTCATGCTGGTGTTTTTCACCTCTCTGGCATGCAGAATGAAGTTTTGCTTTGAAGAACAAATTTTATACAGCATTGCTCATACTAAGTGGATCTCAAAATTCTCACTGAATAACATGGTTAAGTTACAGAGCTAACAAATAATAGCAGAGACAGAGAAAAACGGCATATGCAAAGGAGAAAAAGTATGTTTTTGGGTAAGATATGAGAAGAGACTGTCTTCATAACACACAAAATAAGGATGTGAAAAATTTTAACACTGGTATGTGTTATGGCCACTTTTTCTAACAAACTATAACAATGTTCATCACAATATTAGAACTCTTTTCCCTCTACAAACTTTTCAATGCCCAATATAAGTAAATTAGATGTAAGGAACAGACTGTAGAAACTCACAACCTCCTTTTTGGCTAGGAAGTCAATCTCATTCTTTACTAAAATAACAAGGCTTCTTTGTAACTGTGTTTTTATTGGTTTCATATTAGTTGTACATGTGCATAAAAAAACACAACAAGAGCATAAATGTTTGATGAAACAACACAAAATAGACAATGCTCCTCCCCCCCACAAAAACATACATTAGATTATGCATTAATTCATTAACCTAGTCTCAAAAAGAGCAGTTACCTTCACATAATTTTTAAATAAAGGTTTCTCTACTACTGCTCCACCCTACTACTTCCCATCCTAATCCACAAAGTATCATACTTATCAGGCCTGCTTTGCATTTGATCAACTGAACACCTTTCTTCCACAGACAGTCAACATTTTTGCAGAATTATATATTGCAATTAAACCTGGTTGATAGCCAGTGCATTATGTTTTTCTAGCATATAGCTTGTCCAATTTCCTTGAGACAGGGACAGTGTCATCTAAGTTTTCCAGAGTAGCAAGCCCAAAGATAGTGTTTGAAAAGTAAAGAATCATAGTGCTTAAATAAATAATGATACACCTAGATACATGGGGGATACAAAGAGATTAGTATTTCCTTGTGTTTAATTTGACAACACCTCATACTGCAGACATAAACAGTGCTCCATCGTGAAAGATAATGAGGAGTCCAGCGGCACCTTAAAGACTAACAGATTTATTTGGGCATAAGCTTTCATGGGTAAAAAACCCACTTCTTCAGATGCATGGAGTGAAAATTACAAATACAGGCATAAATATATCTTGAAAGATGTGGTAAGATACCTTGTGTTGTAAGTGCTGCCTGCACCAAAAGTGCCCAACTGCATATCAATGTACCCTAGGAATGTACCCGATGTACCCTAGGAATCATTGCTTCTTTTTTTGCCAGGTGCACCCCAGCAAGTGCTAGCATCACTCTTCATGGTTCTGAACCCATCCATCCCATAGCTCTCAACTGCTTGCTAGGAATGGTCATGACACTTTCCCCCACCCTCAGGGTACCCCATTGTATGCTGGGAATGGTTTATACACCTCTTCTGAGCACCCTACTACACGTTGGGAACAGTCATTACACTCCATGCCCTCAAATATACTGTGGCACGTTGGTACTCAGGAACAGTCTGCACTGGGTAACCCCAGGCCTGGAGCAGGGTTACCCAGTGTGTGCTAGGAATCATCAATATGTCCAAATATACCAGCGTATGGTGGGAGCAACTGTTAAACCCACACACATGGGGCAGGACCCACCATAGGCTGGGTGCATGCAGTCCAACCAATGCTGGGAATTGTAAGTACCACCCCACCCCACATGCGCTTGGGCACCCCAATGCCTGCTGGGGGCAGTCCTCTTTACAGGCCCCCCGCTCCAACCAATGCTGGTGCATGCTGGGAACTATAGTTGTTACCCCCACCCCCCTCCCTTCACTTCTGGCTTGGGGGGAGCACTGTTAGTCCCTCAGTATCACCAGCGGGCGAAGGGACTTGCGGCCGCCCCGCCCCGGCCCTCACCTGCAGGAGCTGGAAGAGCTCGTGCTTTTCCGCATAAATGCCCATCTCCGGGGGCACACGGAGCGGCCGGGAGGTAGCGTCCATAGCACCCTTAGCAACCGCTCGTCGCTAAGGCGCTTACGTTATCACCACGCGACGCAGGAGGCCCCGCCCGCCCCTGAATCAGCATCTCAGGGACCCGCCCTTCCCGGGGCGCGGAATGGGGCGTGTGACCTCATCAAACAGCGACAGACTCCTTTAAAGGGGCAATAACTGCGCCCGGCTTGTCCGTGCCCCGGCGAGTCAATGACACCCCCCGTTTCTGCCTCTCACCCAAGGGCGTGGGCACGAGTCCTTCGCGTTACAGCCCCGGCTGTCTGGACGTGGGGGGAGCGGCAAGTGTCCTGGCGGGGGAGAAAAAAGCTGAATCAGATCTTCGCGCCTTCCAATTCCCCACCCCAGGACCCGTCCCAACAGCCCCCATCTGTGCCCTACCCCTCCCACACATCCCCCTGCCCCCTCACATACAGCCTCCTGCCAGTATCCCCTGGTCCTCTCCCACACATCCCCCTGCCCCTCCCCTACAGGGCCCCTGCCCTCTCACATACAGCCTCCTGCCAGTATCCCCTGCCCCCTCCCACACATCCCCCTGCCCCCTCACATACAGCCTCCTGCCAGTATCCCCTGCCCCCTCCCACACATCCCCCTGCCCCTTCCCTACAGGGTCCCTGCCCCCTCACATACAGCCTCCTGCCAGTATCCCCTGCCCCCTCCCACACATCCCCCTGCCCCCTCACATACAGCCTCCTGCCAGTATCCCCTGCCCCCTCCCACACATCCCCCTGCCCCCTCACATACAGCCTCCTGCCAGTATCCCCTGCCCCCTCCCACACATCCCCCTGCCCCCTCACATACAGCCTCCTGCCAGTATCCCCTGCCCCCTCCCACACATCCCCCTGCCCCTTCCCTACAGGGTCCCTGCCCCCTCACATACAGCCTCCTGCCAGTATCCCCTGCCCCCTCCCACACATCCCCCTGCCCCTTCCCTACAGGGTCCCTGCCCCCTCACATACAGCCTCCTGCCAGTATCCCCTGGTCCTCTCCCACACATCCCCTGCCCCCTCACATACAGCCTCCTGCCAGTATCCCCTGCCCCCTCCCACACATCCCCCTGCCCCTCCCCTGCAGGGCACCTGCCCCCTCACATACAGCCTCCTGCCAGTATCCCCTGCACCCTCCCACACATCCCCCTGCCCCTCCCCTGCAGGGCACCTGCCCCCTCACATACAGCCTCCTGCCAGTATCCCCTGCCCCCTCCCACACATCCCCCTGCCCCTTCCCTACAGGGTCCCTGCCCCCTCACATACAGCCTCCTGCCAGTATCCCCTGGTCCTCTCCCACACATCCCCTGCCCCCTCCCACACAGCCTCCGGCCAGTATCCCCTGGTCCTCCTTGCCAGTGCCTCCTGGGCCCCTCAGCCCTCTGTCAGGGCCTCTGCCCCCTCACATACAGTCTCATGCCAGTGCCCCCTGCCACACTGCCCCCGCCAGTGCTCCCCACCAACAATGCCCCCGCCAATGCTGCCCAGCTCAGGGTCCACTCCTCCTACTCGACCCAAACTGACTCTCCCCCACCCGCTGGTCTCTGTGGCCCTATGGCAGGGGGAGGCGTGGATACCCTACGTCACCGTTACCTAGGGAGACGGTTGTAACAATTGCCCTGCGGGGAGCTCGCAGCTGGGGCTGGCGGCCGCAGGGCTGCGGGGAGCAGGCGGTGTCGGGGGCAGGAGGTCCGGGACATGCAGGAGTGGGACAGGAGACACAGGTGAGTGGAGCTCCGAGTCCAGACTGACCACAGGGACTCACCAGTCTGCGGGCTGTGTAAGGCCTTTCTGCTAAAGACTTAAAAGCACTTTACACAGCAGCAGGGAGTGTTCAGAAAAGCCTAATTGAATTTAACTGTGAGGTCACCTCATTCCTAGGAAAATCCCATCCATCCTCCTGTCTCTGTTTACTACTGGATGAATATAGGATTGAGAGTTTTAATGTCTGTTCTTAGTTTAGTCTCACTTTTGTGACAGTCAAACTGTTTTGATGTCACCGAGAAGCAGGACTTTAGAGATGACGAATAAGCAACAGGAACAAGTGATTGCCACATGACTGATTCTGGGAAGTGCTGGCTGCCTTATATGCCCCATTGAAACCTTAAAGGCAATTTGAAGGCCTATTGTATCTTCTAAGCTGCTAGAGTTTCCACTTTAATGAAAACTTGCTCATAAAAATCAATCATAATAGGAGAGTTACAGAGGGTGGTTTTAAAGGCAAGGTATCTCAAAAGTTTTTCAAACTTTCCCATGAAGTGCAAGACTTTATGGCTCAGTCCAATTCACATGGTAAGGAATGGGAGCTACTTTAGATAAGAATATACATTTCGGTTAAACCTATTAACTATCTTATAAAAACATCCATTAATAGATCTTGTAATTAATTATTTTGCTTGTAAGTACAAGCTATATTTTTAAAAAGTCAATAGCCAGACCTGTTATTTGCTCTGTTTCTGAAATCCATGGCAGACCTATACTTTTTTTGTACACTTTAGACATTTTTTTCCCTAACAAAGTTGCAGCCTATTTATGACACCTGCAAATAAATTCATTTGACAGAATACCTGTGCTTTGATTTTTAGAGGAGCTATGCAATCCAACTCCCACTGAATTCAAATGGGAGCTGCTGGTGCTCAATATCTTTGGGAAGAATCAAGACATTATATTACCCATTTATTATGGAAAGTCACATGCATTTTGTATTTCATTTAGATTTGTTATATTTCTGATCTAATCTCTAATTGTAAACATTTTTTATTGCAGAAATGTAAATGTTTGCTGTGTCAAACTAGTAGGATTGGGGTAAAAAAATACATTTCCTCCATTGGAGACTTTTACATTGTGGCTTTCAATGCCAAATTGCTACTTAGTTATTAAACATGCAGAAAGTGTAAATAGCTTCTTTGTGATCAATTTTGATCTTGGTAGAGGGACAAACCTAAGCCCACCCAAGTGAGTTTCCCATCCTCACCCATCCCAGAGCATGTGCTAACGTAGATTTCACTTCCCTCCAACGTGAGGGCTTCTGAGGGCCAGCTATAGTTTTTATGTGGGGATGCGTGGGGCCTCAGGCATACATCCATAAACTCCACCGCATATTTGGGAGTGGGAGGGTTTAGCAGCTGGGTAGGACAGATCGGTATGGGGATACAGGAAGATTTCAAACTAGTACTGGGGGAAGATAGGGACATCAGGATGCTTGTTACTATGGGGCATCATCAGAAGTGTAGAGACGGGGGATTTTAGTAACTACGAGGTGGCCTATGCTCTGTCTGTAAGAGGGGAAAGCCTCACGATCTGTTGATGGAGAAGGCACCCAAAAGTAACTATACACTTGACAAATCCAGCCATGGAATTTGGAACCATGGACAGTTTTCCCTTTCATTCTGGGTCACCTTCTGGCTCTGCACTGTCTACTCAGAGCATTAATACCATTCCCAGCTGAGTGGTGTGTGCACTTATGGGCACTATAACAATCCTTCTTCTGACCCCAGAACTTGAGAGCCAGATTTAACCAAGGACATGCAAAGGGTGGTGGTGCCCACAGTGCCCCTTTAGCATCTAGATTGCTGGGGCTAGGAGCAATAGTAATGATTTTTTTTTTTTAAACTGGAGGATCAAAAGGACAAGAATAGTCGGAGCTTCTCTGGGGTAGGGGCAAGGCAAGTTAAGGTGAAACTAGGGAGGTGGGGGAGTATAGAAACTGGTAGCCCTAGGCAGTGCTCACACTGCCTCTACATTCAGACAAGACTAGCACTGGAAATCTGCACCCCTTGCCAGGCCCTCATCTCGCTGTGAAAGAGCCAGAGGTTAACCTCAAGTCCAGGTCTCCCTTGTTCCAACGCACTTTACTGCACACTGCCTCTCAAGCTGGCCTTCATTTAATGTTAGAAGACAGTTTTCAGCCGCTTGGGCAATAGCTTTACACTGGATAAGAGAAGATATTTCTCCCTTTGGTCCTCTCACAGCATTGTGTTTGATGCATTGCTACATTATGTTTACAATAGATCCACTAGGGTTTA
The DNA here is from genome assembly GCF_027887155.1 of Malaclemys terrapin pileata. Classification (NCBI taxonomy): domain Eukaryota; kingdom Metazoa; phylum Chordata; order Testudines; family Emydidae; genus Malaclemys; species Malaclemys terrapin. The sequence continues at coordinate 9,916,090 of NC_071521.1, read as the reverse complement.
TGGCAGCTGATTGTCAGTGGTCCCCTCTGGGTTCTCTACCTCTGTTTGCAGCATCATTACTACCTCATTGACTTACTGTTTGGGGCTGTGGGACTGCAGAGCCTTAACACAATATATTTCCCCAGCTTCTTGATTTTTTTCATTTTTTGGGGGGGCAATTCAACCCATCTGGTTACAGCTATAGATGAAAATAAAGTTGCACATGTAAAATTGTATCACTTTAAAAAATTAACTTCCTCCCTCTCCTTTTTCAAAATCCAGGAGGGGGGGAAAATGAACGAGGTAAAAGAATGTCTGAGAAACATAGAACAGACTTACAAGATCTTCCAGCAACAGCAGTTTACATTTATTGCAGCACTGGAACGCACCCGAGAGGATGCGCATGACAAGATCAGGCCTATAGCAAGTATTGGACAGGTAACAAAGAAATCAGCACAAAGATCTCTGCCAGCAGTGATGGGGACAGCATAATGCTGTCATGCACTTGTGTATATTTCAGTGGCGAATAACTGTACTAGGGGAAGCTATATACAAACCCCTCTAGTAAGATCTGTTTATTAACTCAATATTATATGCTACAATGGATTATCAAATAGATACGGAAGTATCTACATTATGATTTACCCATTTATACAAATGCTATACTGCTTAGTACCACTTTAGACAACTTAGCCTAACAATCCCATTTCCCCACCACACTCCTAACCCCAAATATACAGTACAAGACAAACATACCCACCTTCCCCCGTCACACATGGAATCTGTAAACCTGAACTTGTTGTAGTAAGTAGCTTACTTGCCACTCCCCCCCGGTATTGGAGCTGTAGTGTTTATTAAAAATAATGGCTGTTACAAAGGTGGAATGAGGGCTGAATGTCCCTATAGAGTAGGGGGTTCTGAGTTGGTATGTGAATTGTCTTGGAAGTTTCAAAAATATTGAATATTTTAAATAATGTGAAGAACTCTGAGCCTGGAAGAGACACTGGGAAAAAAAATCTAAATAAAATGACAATTATGGATGTGCTGAGAGCAATCCCTTTACATGTGGAGACCGCATGTGTCATTAAAATCAGGGTTCATTAGGATTTAATTTTTCTACTTTAATAATGCAAGGGCTTTGTTCGCTATTCGGAAGAGTATCTGGATAGATTGTGTTCTGAATTAATGTCAGTTTCTACCAGGAATTAGCATTGAGATTTAGTCTTAATTTTATTAAATAATAAACTGAGCAATACAGATGCTTTGTAAGTGGTAATTATTATAATGTCAATGACCAAGGTTCAAACTAATCCACCTCCTGCCACTTGGCAGGAAGACCGTATACCTAGCCATTTCATCTGTCTAATTTTGATCCACCACTCACTAGTATAAAAAAAGGGTGACAGGAAGCACCCTCTTCTGCACCCTCAGATCACAGTAATGGAGCCACACTGGCCCCGTGGCTGAAGTAGCTCAGTCAGCACTCCTGTTCCAGCAGGGGAGGGGGAAGAACGGCCGTGGATTTGCAAATATCAGTGGATACCACCAACCACACCTCTCCAAATCCTATTACACGGGAAAGGAGGAAGCTTTTTACCCAGGCAGGCTCCAGAAATCCTATTGCATATAGGTTCCCCTGCACATTGCTTCCTTCAGAGCCATGGCTGAGAGGGCAGTTTCTCTGCAGTGTAACACAAACTGCATCGAAACGGCCCTTTGTACGTAAAGCAATAAAAACTGCACCAGCTTGTTTGAACTAGTTTCACTGCAGTTTAAATATTGCCCTTCCTTGCACATGTTGCACTACATAGGTGCAGGCATACATGGATCATCACTGTAACAACACTACCGACAGACGCATCCTCCTCATGTTCTTGAGCATCTGTAGTGAACTGAACAAACTCTGCCAAAAGCTAGAAGCCCTGCATCCCGGTACCAGTGTAACGAACAATATTTTGGAGAAATGCAAGCTGCTCGTTAGCCCCAGCAATGACCTGAGCACCATCCGAGCCAAGTACGTCTATCATCAGCTCACTTTTATACATTTCTCATTGTAAAAAAAGCAAACATCACTTAAGCAATTTATAAAGCTGGGAAACAGAGGCATGGTTCTCTGCTGATGTAAGCGAAATTTGTACTCCAGACCACCACACAGATCTATTAGAGCCATGTGACTGTCTTCTAATTCCAATGAAAGAGCAAGGGTGCCCCAGTAATCCCATTGGTCTTTGGAGAATTTCCCCCAATACTATTCACTCCCCACTCACAAATGGTTAGATTTTTTTTTATGTTTGTGAATTTCAGTGCTAGTGAAATGTAACATATGGGCAGCCTAGTACACTGAAGTCACATGCAAAGGCAGTACAGGTTTTCCCCACCCCATACTGTCAATGGTTTATTTCAACTGGGCAGAGGAGAGATGTATTTTTTACATGCTGTTGAAATTAAATCTGGGGGCAACCAGATTTGGGCCCAGTGGTGAGAAATGTTATTGGGCAGGAACGATTTCAGCCACACAGTCTAGTTCTGACCATCACTGACCCTTTGTCTTGAGAAAGTAATTGAAAGTGCCTATGAACTTGTAGCAGCGACTCTAAAAGTGGCATTTTGGGGTTCCATGTGTTTGATTTACCATCTGGTAAATAACTGCTTCCCCCTGATCCCCACACAGGTACCCTCATGATGTGGTAAATCACCTGAGTTGCGATGAAGCAAAGAACCACTATGGAGGTGTGGTGAGCCTCATACCCATAGTGCTGGACTGCATGAAAGCATGGGTGGCCCACAGTGAGAAGCTGCCTCGGAACTTCCTGCATAACGTGAGTGATGGAAGTGCTGACTCTCAGAAGAGAACACAGCAGGATGTGTCAGCAAAGGCATCTGCTCCCCTAGGCCCACGTCCTGCTATCCTCACTACTGCTACTCAGACCTTGGTTAGTTACAAAGACTATTCAGGAGAGCAGAACCGTAAGCATGGTAAAAAAGAGCACCTGAATGGCACAGGGAGAAACACTTGGAAATATCTCAATGGTCCCTGGAAACCACCTGGGAAACACTCCTTTTAGAAGGACCAAAGCTCATACATCTTTTGCATAGATGTGACTGGTTATTAAATATGGTCTCCAGTATTCACTGCAGTTGTTCCCTCCTGTCTTCACCCAAGTTCTGAATATATGTAGTCTTGTAAGTCTCCAAGAGCAGATAAACCTAGATCTTATCAGACAACTTTCTACTGAGATCCAGAAAAAGAGTTGAAACAGGGGTAGTGTATGTCACATGTATTCCTCCTTGACAGGTCTAGTGGTGAGGGCAGCAGATGGAGTTAGGACCAATCAGATTCTGGTCTCTCACCAATGCTGTGTCTTGGGCAAGTCACTTGAAGTCCAATTCTATGACTTCCTCTCTGATTTTTTCAGGTTACAGGTTGCTCAAATGTACTGCTGTAAATAGCCTGCTATCTGAAATCTAAGATGGGTGCTCTACATCCCACACCAATACCAGTAATAAAGACTGAGCCACAATCTGTCTTCATTTATAGCTGTTCAACCCCTTCACTTCCCATGGGGTTGCACAGGCGTAAGTGAGGACAGAATTTGGGGTCCTGTAGTTGAAATTTAATTGACAGTGTGTGTGACCCATAAAATAATCCAGCTCACTCTCCCAGAGCTGTTTTGGCTCTGCAGGGCTAACAAAAGGAAAAAGTTATTTCTGACCACTATTAGGGTGCAAGACTCCAATCCAGGGAGCAGATCTACTGAGGAAGAGGTGACCATTTTCAGACACAGCCTCTTTTCAAAGTAGAATTGCACTTTAAGGTCTCTATGCCTCTGCTTTCCCTTGGGTACATCTTACCTACCTCACAGAAGTGTTTGATGCTTAGGTCATTAACAGTTGTAAGGCATTTGAGATCAGCTGATGGAGCATGCATAGAAAAGTGCAAAGTATTTTTAAATCATTGCCTTCCTATAGAGTCTCTGAAGCCAGCTAGCGAGCTTTCCAGGACTGGGTTATGAAAGCCAGTCCACCTGTAGGCTCTCTTCCCATATTTATCACTTAGAACTGATTTGTATAATTTATGGATGCTTTATGGAAGCTCTTAACAAGATCTTGATAGTCTGATGTATTTCCCTGTATCTGATTGCTCTTTTCCCCTCCCACAGGCAAGTTAGCTCCTGTTCTTTTGCCTCCTGCCTGAAGACACTCCTGAATAAACGTTTCCCGTGCATGCATGGCTGTGTTTGCTAAAATTATGGGGGTGCTATTACCTTAAGGTGACCAGGTTTTTGAAACAAGTATCAACTAAGATGGGACAGTTGGGCAAACAAGGAAGTGCAGAAGGGAATGGCAGTTCAGAAGGATAGGAAGTATTTACAGGTGAACTTTCACCCCTTCTTTTACCTCCCCCTCTATGTATTTGTTCCCATTCTCGTCCCACACCGCTCATACATGTCTCCATAGGATGTATAGGAATCATTGCACTAACCCTCAGCTCTGGGATAGACATGATTTCTTCAGTAAACTTCATAATTATTTTTAAGTGATCCTATTCAATTGAAACTACTGGGGAATTCAAACAGATTTAAGATTGTTGGGCTATTTAACAGACATAGTTGCTAGCAGGATTTTGGGTAGCAGAAAAGCCACCCTTCCTGTGGAAGGCTTTATTTAATAGCTGTATCATGGAGGTGGCTTTACAGAGAAAAATTAAAGTCACTAATAGCATCTAAATACTTCAAGTTTCAGGCCTGATTGTGCTAGGCACCATACAGACAAATAACAGATAAAATGCTCTCTGGGACAGGAACTGTTAAGCAGGAAATGAGGGCTATTGGTTAGACCATGGGCCTGAAGGTTACAACTTCCAGGTCCTATTTCCAGCTCTGCTACTGACTTATTGAATAACCTTAGATAAAAGGTCATCTAAAATGGGGAGGATACCTACTGCATAGCAGAGAGGCTGGGAAGCTTATTGTCTGTAAAAGCACCTTTTAAAATCCTTAGATGAAAGGGGCTATAACAAGGGTAATTTTTACCCACTAAAAATCAGTTTCTCTAAGCCCCTTGCTATGTCAGCCCAGAGAGTGGGTGTAAGTCCTACCAGCAGCGAAGGAAAACCCCCAGAGGGATATCACCTCCTCCTGTGGAGACGGCCAGTTGAGCATGCCCAATTTGAGACTTGCAGAGCTCAAAAAGTAAATCTGCAACAAATATCCTGAGTGTCTCCAGATCCACATACACAACAAACATTGGGGGATGTCTGAGTTGGCATTTTAAGGGAGTTTGCAAAACTAGGGACCCCATCCTTCTGCCATTTAAGTCAAAGGGAACATTGACATTGATTTCAGTGAGAGAAGAATCAGGACCTGTGTTAGCGAGTTAGAAACAACCCTTCTTCAGTATCAGTGTGTCAGCCAGTCTGAACTTCCACAGCTGCACCTAACACAGGACTTCCCTGAATAAATTCCTGCTTCAAGTCCAATAACTGTGGTTGAACTAGAACAGATCTTCTAGAAAAACATCCAATCTTGATTTTAAACAGTTCCAGTGGTGGAGAATCCACCACAACCCTTGTTAAGTTGTTCCAATGGTTAATAACTCTCATTGTAACAGGGTTCCATTATTTTGCCTATGATTATGCTACACAGCAGAATTGATGGGGGGCAAGGGGGAAAAGCTAGCAAGAGTATTTCCCATTCATTAAAATCACCAACTCTTTTTACTGCAATACAAGTTGATCAGAAATCACCATCTAAATTTAGTTTTAAAAGGCCCATAAGTGTGACTAAAATGGCAATTAAAAAATTCAATTGTCAAAACAGATATTCAGTTATAATCTCTTTAAATACTTCTATTTTAAATGTCAAAGGCAAGCAGTTACTTATCACTTATCTGTTCTTGCTACATAAAATGAGTGCAGTTTAGGATTTCTGAGAATAGCGGTTACATGACCATATGTTCTGATCTATATTTAAATAAAAAAATAGCATGAAAATAAGGAATTTGCACTTACTGTAAATGTCTGCTAGTCCAATCAAAAGTTATGCTATATGGAAGATAAATGTCCTAGCATTTGTTTGTGCATTTTCATATGTTGATCAATACGTTGTTCCAGTGGCTATATAAATCTGAAAAAAGAATCTCTGCTATGCTAGGTGAGCTAAGTGACTCCTGAAGAGGAAAAGCACAAAGAATCTCCCAAAAACAAAACAAAAATTGCAGGGTGGGCAGAAAGGCATGTGTCATCTATCAAGCATTTTACAAACATTAAGTCATTCACAACTTTGTGAGATGGGAAAATAGTCTCCCATTTTACAGATGGGAAAACTGAGGCACAGTGAGGGGTCAAGTGACTTGCCCAAGGCCAAAGTCCAAGTGGTGGGAACTCCTGATTTCTAATCCTAACTTTGACTCCCAGTCCTGTGCACAGACCAGGTCTTATTGCACTAGTATAGATCTGAAAATCCAGTTTTAACATCATTTTTATATAGTGTAAGCTGGAATACTTGGATTCTGATCAGATCAAACTACTGTATTAACTTTGAGGTTAACGTAGTATCAGTTCACTTTCAGTTTTGTGTATTAAATATCATAACCCTGCCACCCAACAAGCTAACAACTAAAAGAACATGAGTACTTGTGGCACCTTAGAGACTAACAAATTTATTAGAGCATAAGCTTTCGTGGACTACAGCCCACTTCTTCGGACGCATATAGAGTGGAATAAATATTGAGGAGATATATATACACACATACAGAGAGCATAAACAGGTGGGAGTTGTCTTACCAACTCTGAGAGGCCAATTAAGTAAGAGGAAAAAAACTTTTGAAGTGATAATCAGGATAGCCCAGTACAGACAGTTTGATAAGAAGTGTGAGAATACTTACAAGGGGAGATAGATTCAATGTTTGTAATGGCTCAGCCATTCCCAGTCCTTATTCAATCCTGAGTTGATTGTGTCTAGTTTGCATATCAATTCCAGCTCAGCAGTCTCTCAAAAAAGTACTCCTGTTCTTTTTGCGGATACAGACTAACACGGCTGCTACTCTGAAACCTGTCATTAAGCTAACAGCTGTTGCTCATGTCTTACCCAAGAGTTCCTAAACTGTAGCAAACTACTGAATAATTCCAAAAGTAACTGCCCCAGTCCTCTCACCCAGTCCTGCTCACTAAAATTTCCTCAAGGATTCTTGAATGGAAAAATTGGAAGTTTCTTGGGAAACTATAGTTTTGCAATTACGTGACAATGGTCTTTTGGAAGATTTTTTCAAATATAAAGTTGCAAAAACAGTTTGTCCAAATTACTTTAGTTTCTATACAAGTTTTCCTCTACACAGTGGATGACCACCACTTCAGATAGAGCAAAGTTTGAGAGAAATTTAGAAGGTTGGTAGGGTAGGAAGAGACAAGTATCAGCTTTCCAACAGCAACCTAGTGGCAATGTTGGAAAGAGTACCATCTTGCCATAAATCCAGTTGACACTGAGTAGAAATTGAGGTAGTTGGAATGTAATTATCCAAACATAGCTCTGTAATAAAACTTTGCTTTAACTTTGTTTTCCAAGTTCACACACACACACAAACACAAGAAACCTGGGAAGCAGCCAAACTAGCTTACTTTGTGTTCCTCAAGTCTCCTTGATCACCCACTTTTTCTTCTGAAGACAAATACAGATACAAGCAGAGTATACAGGATCCCAACAAAATCCAGCTGTCTGTATGCTACATACTACTTCTGTAGTTCTGGTCCAATTTAGACAGGAGACGGCATCAGTCAAAAACCTGTATCAAATCCAAAATATCCTTAGGTTAAAGATTTTTTTTTTTTTTTTTTTTTTTTTTTTTTTTAAGTTTAAGTCTGGAGACACCGTAGCCAACAGGATACTGCTTATAGGCCATTCAGAAGAGAGCTGGGATCAAGTCAGCAATTAGAAAGTCAGGGATTCGGCTATACCTGAAAAGTCTTGCAGGGAACCACAACAGGGAGCATGGTGGAAGTTCAGCAGCTCAAAAGATTAGTTCTGAGTGAGCTGGCAGAGTCATGGAGGCCTCTAGTGGTCAGGTCTAGGAAGCAGTACTAAAGAACGCAACAAGGTCAAAAGGAGAGTTGGCTTTTCAGTCTTATGTGGCAGTAGAACTGGGAGGAAAGCCATGGCTGCTGGAAGGATGATTCTTATTTATGGTTGTGTTTATGAGCATTAGAAAATAAAGCAGATTCTTTATTTCTCTACTTTTGTGAAAATATATATTGAATTATTTGTATGCTGGTAAGAGCAGTTTTTGAATGTTAAACTTGTATTGAGATATGTAACAATAAAAGAAAGTCAAGATTCTGTTTCTGCTGTTTTTCTGCAATTTACATCCTATAGGAAAAATTCACCCAAGTCAGAGGGTCCAAACAAGACTTCCCACATCACCTGACCCTCACAGTAAGGGATTAAAGTGTGCATAAATCCTCCGTTATGGGGATGAAGTCCCCATACAAGTAGTTGATCTGTGCAAAAATATGATCTCTCTGACAGCATCAAACAGTCCAAGTTGGTTCATGCATTTAAAAGTGTTAATTTTTATGCTCAAAGTACTTTAACTGCACCATTGATATTCATGCTTGATGAGCAACTTTAAAAAGAGTTGCATTTGTGCTCTTTCAAATTTTCATTCTGATTCCAATTGTTGTAAGAGCACAGGTCAGCTTCTGAAACATCTTTTTGCTAATTTGTAATTAAGAATGGCTGTCCCATTGCATTTGAGAAGTCGTTCTATGGGTCGATCGGTCCTTCAGTGCATACAATTCCCTAGGCTGTGCATACATTCCTATGTAAAAAGTCCCAAAGTGGAATTAGTTATGCAGACACAACCTTAATCACAGTAAAACTAGCTGGCAAGATTCTAATACAAATCAGACCTTTAAGATGATTCTAACTGGGCCATCTGCAGTAGATGTAAATGTGTTCCAAGAACTAGACACTTTTCTGCTGTCTTTGGGGGACTTCAAAACACACAACTTCTCTTTGGGAACTTCAGGTATGGTATCTGAAGCTGACATCTGGAATAAAGTCACAACGGTAAATGCTTTCTTTTTGGAAAGGATAGCTCACTGTACCACTGTGATGTTCAGCTATCATTGGTTGCTGGTAGAAGATGAACAGCAGCATTCTGATCATAGTCCTACCGTCCAGACCAGCAAGCAATGTTATGTAGAAGACGAGTCAAATATCCAGACTACTTGCAGATATCTCTGGGTATGCAGGTATGCTTGGATACCATAAGTACACCTCTACCCTGATATAACACAAATTTGGATATAACGTGCTCCAGGGTGGGTGGGGAGATGCGCACTCCTGCGGATCAAGGCAAGTTCGATACAACATGGTTTCACCCATAACGCGGTAAGATTTTTTGGCTCCCGAGAACAGCGTTATATTGGGGTAGAGGTGTAGTAGGACTGGCACAGAATTAAACACTGAAAACTACATGTGCAGTTAAATTACTGGATTATACATACCTATGACAACATCAAAGCTATTTTGCAAAGAGGGAAAAATTGCTCATGCTATCTATAAAAATGGCAGGACATTTATCTGTTTTGTAACATACCCAATACTATTAAACACTTGGACCTCTGAAAGTGCTTTAATGCTAATCTTGTTTCTGCAAAGCTCACATTCAGTCAGTATAGGTTACAGGCACAGATCCTTCACCCTGAGGGTGCCGCCTGCAGAGAGCTCAACGCAAAGTAGTGCAAAACAATACATTTTTATTTGTTCACAGTTAAACACAAGCAACTGCCTTGACATTTTAGAACATTCTAATAAGGACAGCAAAACCTCCTTTTGGTTTAAAGTTCTCTTTAGCTTAGATTGTACCATTTTTCCTTATATTTCATATTTATGGCATTTAATGTGGATTGTTTAACATGCTTACAAAGAGCGAGGCAGGGAACAGATTAACTTTTGACAAAGACAGCGTTTTTAGATTTAACTAAAAGCAGTCAGTTAAAAATATCTGTCTCCACTTCATTGATGGGATCCCTTTAAACAAAATGCAAGTTACTACATACAGTAGATCCATAATTTTAGAGATTTACAAGAACAATGGCAAAATTTGTTCCTCCATAATCTTTGTGGTCCATAGATAAACCGTCTAAAGTGGTTTCTGATTCCATCCCAGTGCTAACATCCTTTTAAAAGAGAAAAGGCCACCTACTGATGAGCTCTGATTAGCTCCAGAGCATTTTTGCTAATAACAACAACAAAAGTCCCTCCACTAAAAGAAGTGAGTCACCATGTGGCAGGATAGTCTGTTAGGAATTGCCAAACTGAAGGGAGGGTCTATCTGATTCCCATAACAGAACTGTATCCAATAGCTGAGTTAGCCCTGTTAGGGGCAATGTGCAAACTGTTCACTTCTGGGTGAGTGGGATATGAAGCCGTTGAGTCTTCACTCATTTGCTATTGCAACTACCACCAAGTCTTAGAAAACCTACAGACGTGTCAACAAAACCAGTCAATGTCACTTGTAAGTGACACTATTTCCTATTCTGTGCAGGTTCAAGCTTTGAAAAAAACCACCAAAATTCACCTTTACTTTCAGAGTCAGGACTGGCTGACAGGCAGAAATGTATACAGACCATAGGTGTTATGGGAGAGGTGGAATGGAAGGGAAGGTATTGTCTGGTTGGGCAACAGGGAGGATGGGGGGCGGGGGGTTGGAAGGGGAGGAAATCACAGCAGCTGTTTGTCAGGTTAGCAGAATGCCAGCCTGCTTTGATCAGTTCTATCCCTACTTAGATTAGGTCAAGCTAGAAAAACAGAGTACAAGTGTAGTTGCCTTTCGGAAGATTCTTACCACCACCCCTGTAGACTGTTTAAGGAAAAAAAAGACGACATCTGTAAAAGTAGGAACAAAATGAACACTGGGGCAGCGTGGCTCTGAAGCTTTAAAAGGTCATATTACAGACTAAGTGATCCTGGACCCAGACATATCAGAGTCTCACATACATGAACGTCTCTCTCTTTCCTAATAATGGAGCTCTGTTCTGACAGGAAGGAAACCAGAGTTTGATGACCGACATAAATCCTGATCCCAAACTCCTTCAGCATGCAAGGCTCCCGATTGACTTCAATGGGAATAATAAAGATGGGAAGGCTGCAGGATTGGGTCCTGTATATCATTTTGAGCTACATACACTGGCCCAACAGCAAGCTCAATTGCTTGGGAGAGTGGAATGGAGGGGAAGGAGAGAGAGAGAGAGAGAGAGAGAGAGAAAACTAGGTAGCCACAAATTGAACTGCCATGACCTCTGTATCCAAGAGAGCAATAGCATTAGGGGGAGGACTTCCTTTGGGAGTTTATCCAATGATTCTTGATTCAAGCCTGGAATCTTATAAACTATTCCTGGGAAGAAGAATGTTTGAGATTCTTCAACCCAGAATGAGACTGTCTTGGTCAGCCTGGACAAAGATCACAATGAAAAGAAGAGTCCACGCAGCACAACTGTCTCCCAGCTTAGAGAAACATTTGCAGAATCTTCTTCAAAATGCTCACTTGGAAGTTTTGGTGAACCCGTCACTTTACACAAAATCTCTACATACTGTCCTTGTCTGGATCTCCCTGCACTCAGTATTCAGTTCTCATCACCTCCACTCACACAACAATTTAAAGGTCAGACAAGTACCAGTTTGTCAAACAAACAATGAACATCCCCCTTACCCACCCAAGGGAAAAAAAAAAAAATCAGAAGCAAGTATTTTAACGAGACCTCAGCAAATAGTTTGCAGTTCCTTGGGGAAGGACAATGTTTGTTCACATATAATTTTCCAGGAAATGTTAAGGACAAAAGAAACAATGATTATGAATTGGGGTGAATGCAACATCAGTTTGCAGATGTGTGTTGTTCTTTACCATTCAGTCACTTGACCATAGTCCAATCTACGAAGACCAGAGTTGGGGGAAAACAAACAGGCAAAATAAAGACCTTCAGATGAATGCACTAGAAACTCTGGTTTTGCTTTTTTCCAGAAGAACATAACCAAAAATCACCTGCAAGGGCAACACAATTAACTGTTCTAAATTGGAAGCTTGCTGAGAAATTTCAGCTAAATAAAGCACTAAGCATTCATAGGTAGATTCACAAAGGTTAATTTGGCCTCATATTGCACTCAAGTTCATAGGATGCAACCACTCATTGGGGAAGGGAGAAGGGAAAAAATACTTATAAATGCTAACAGTTGCCCCCTTCAAATTAGTACACACTGCTAATGATGGGATTTGAGAGAGGAGGAGGAGAAGCAGAAGAAAGTTAGGTTGGGCATTACCATTCCAGACCCTAAATCCATTTTGCATTCATTCAGCAGTCATCTTATGTAAAAAGACATCACTCCTGTTTCCACTGCTCGAGCTAGCTGCTCAGACCAATGAAACATAAAAGCTTTTAGTTAAACTTGCATTTGCGCCTCCTGTTCTATGCCAAGAATATGAAAATAACACTGATTGACTATCTTCCTTTTTAACTGTGGTCATGATGAGTTTCATTGTAGTCCATGATATGAAGCTGTCCAACACTGCTTTCCTGGTTCATGGGCGAGGGGTTGGGGTTGTCGGGGCTTGAAGGAGCCTTTGCCTCCACCATGCTTGGATCTTTACATAGTTCACTCTTTAGAGTGTCAGAAAGACTGTTGATGGTCATACCCTCCTCATCACACTGGCTCTCGCTCTTGTTGCGGAATAATTCACGCACTTTCATTCCAAGAAAGCTCTTGGAGCTGGGGAGTGAGCCTACAGTTAGTGGGACGCTAGTGGAAGGCTCCAGCAACATGGATGCTTCCCAGTGACTGCTGAACTGACCCATCCTCTGGTTCTGGGATTTTTCTGGGGTGGACAGCTCACTGCTGCTGCCTTTACTGCTACTACTACCCCGGGTGCTCGGAGGTTTGGTCTCTCCATTTCTACCAATTGCTTCTTCACTGTATCCTGCCACAGAGTCTGCAAAACCTTCATTACTACAATCCAGCCTGGAATGAGAGACAGAAAGAGTCAAAATGATGGCAGCAATGGTACACCATGAAGAGATTAACTTGTTGGAGAAAAAGGCAGTTTACTTTGATTAGTTTCTATGTCTACCATTACAGATGTGCTAAAACATACCGTCACCAGTTTCTCCTTTCAATCAATCCTGCAGCAAAGCATAAACCATTGAATATACTGTAGCCAGAAAGATAACCAACATCACGGATTTAGTGGTGGATGTAGGTTCAAGACTGGCAGAGATCCAAAGGGTAGGATGTACCTGCATCCTCACTGCTTTAGGAAAGTTCCCACTTGGATTTGTAGATCTATCCTTTGCCTGCTGTTGCCTGAACAATACCTGCTCTTACTATATCAATTGTTTTTTGTAGCCATTCTGATATTACTACAGAGCTAGGAGCAGGAAGCATTTCATGAGTAGGAAGGATTTATTTAAATCATATATATGTGGATGCTAATCAGCAGAACAGACAAATTCCTAAGAGGGCAAAGGTAACAGTTACCTTAATCGAGGTTAGTATTTCCTCCCCCAGTGGAGAATCCCTTTTTAAACTCGGATAGAAGTCTCAAGACTTCAATGAAAGCAATAAAATTGACAGCTTTTCTTTGACTTCCAGATAGCCAACTTCAATTCAAACGTACGACGTTTGCATAAAAGGGATGCCTCGGACATATCCTACTCAAGCCATTTATGCCCAACAAGTTTTGGCTGGTGATGATGGTAAATCCAGATAAGTTGTGAGAAACAATGCCTCATAACTGACCATGTTTCAGACCGGAAAAGATGGTCAATTCCTGAGACTTTTGTAGTCATAATGAAGGTTCAGCAATTTTCATGGTAAATGCAACAGTTTGGATTAGATCTCAACATCCAATTTTGGATATTAGCAAACCTAAAGGTCCTTATTTAACGCAACAGGAACAAAGTGCCAATGGAATAAACTATTTCCCTGGAGAAAATCCCATTTAAATAGACTGTATTGTCTACATTGCCTACACTAGGTCCTACCAGTCAGTCAACTAATTGTTACAAAGGGTAGAGCTGCCCAATCAGACAAGCTAAACTAGATTCATTATGCAGCAATTAAAATAGTTAAGAAAATTCTGTTTTGTTGTAGATTAAAATGACAGGTCCTGGATGTGAGCTACTGGAGCTCAAATTCTTCAGAGAGGAAATAAAGAGGGTTTTACTAGAATGGTTTTCACCTGTAGCTGGTTTGCATAGTATTTTAGTTACTAAAGAGCTCCTTTACAGTTTATTCTCAACTCTGTTATTGACTCACTGGGTGACTTGGACAAGCCACTCATCTCAGTTTCACCACCTGCAAGAATGAGAAAAGCTGATGCTTCACAAAGGTGAGTAAAGTACTTTGGATACTTAAGGATGGCAGACACTGAATGCTAAACATTACTTCGGGAGGTTTACCTCAAGCAGCTTGCAAGTAGCTCATCAAGTTTTGTAATATTGTCCTTACCTTTCTTCTGCTGCTTCAGCTGCTTCTGTTTTTTCATCGTCAAGTTTTTTCAATAGGCTATCCTTCTCCCATCGGCCGTACAGATCTAAAATCTCCAGCTCAAAGGCTTGTGTAATTCTTTTCTGGGCTTTGTATCTGCTCTCTACCGCTTGCAGCTGGTCTCTGAACATACAAAGAACACAGTACTATTAATTTAAAATTTTTCAAAGTATAACCCATCTGCCAATACATTTTTTTTAAACTTTATTTATAACAAAATAACTTCTATTGGTGAAAGAGACGAGCTTTCTTCTGAGCTTACACATACTTCTTCAGGTCCTGAAGAAGAGCTCCATGTCAACTTGTCTCTTGCACCAACAGAAGTTGGTCCAATAAAAGATATTACCTCACCCACCTTGTTTCTCTAATATCCTGGGACCGACACAGCTACAACAACATGGCAAACAGCTTTATCTATAGTGTAAGTTAGTATTAGTTACTGAAGTGAAATCCCAACCTTGCTTGGATTTTGACATCCTCCAGATATTTCTTTTGCTCCAGTAACAGGTGATCTTTCTTAGAAAGCTGAGACTCCAGTTCAACTATCCGCTTCTGGGAGGCATCAAGCCTCTGGCTTTGCTGTTGAACACAGAATTTTGCTTTCTCCAGTTCTTTCCGAAAGGCAGCCTGCATCATTTCCACTTCCTGAAAAAGAGGGGTACTCTCCGTTACTGAGAAATACACCATTTAGTGTCACACAAGTAAAAGGCTAAACTTTGGTCAGATACAGGAAAAAATCTACAACACTGGACCCATCCTATGTCCCTTTGCTTTGAAGAGTCTAAATCTGTTTTCTCAGGATTTCACTGGGGAAGAAAGGGTTACGGTTTTAAAGAGCGCTTTAATAGGGACAGGATTCCTAAATGCTTGTAGTATTTATACGTGTGCATACAGTTACAGATCGCATAATTTCTATGTAAGATGAAACAAAGCAAACGTCCAAAAAAAGAGATGCAGAACTGGAGAACTTGTAAATGTATCAGGGATACTAAATTACCATGAATATAGCTCCACATGACTGGAATTTATTAGCACATCAGTGTTCCTTACTTAAGCCCTTTCCAATAGGGGTAAGGCTTGTCAGTCTTGTATCAGATTAGAATGGATAATTTTCAATTTCTTTGAAATGTGGCCCGCAAAGTGCTAAAAAAGGTACTTTTTTTGGCTTTACAGTTCACTTTTACTGGTTGCTCTCTCTCATGTAAAAGCAGGTACACTGTCTTTAAGTGTCACTTGCCCTATTGGTACAAAAATGTTTCCCTGAGCAGGGTAATAAAATCATGTGGTCCTTAGAAGTTTTACAAAAAAAGGAGCATGAGATGTATGTGTGGTTGCAAGAGATAAGCACTCTTAGTGACAACTGTTGAAGTGACATGGCACTACTTCTGCATGGTGCAAGACCTACTGTATTAACACTAAGCACCTTCCCATGCAATATCTCAAGCAGCAGATTCTCTTTTTATCTTCATATAGAAAATTATATGTGATATGGATTTCTGCTCCATGGTGATACAGATGTAAGTTTCCAAGGTTACTGAACCTATTAAGGGTAGGCAATTTTCCAGGAAAAGCTAGTTTATGCCAGGGCGCTGGTAAATACCAGGTTAAAACCAGTTTAAACTGAAAAAAATAACTGCATCAGCGACCAGTAAATTCAGCAAGCATAGAACAAATCTTTTCAACCTTTGAATACACCCATTCAAAACTGAGGAATAAGTTCGGTCTATCCACTAAATCAAAGTTGGTCTTTTGCTGCATGGCCAAATGGACTGGTAACTTGCAACTCTGCATGCTTCTGATTGCTCAATGCTTCAAGCCTACAACTCTGCATTACTGTCATTTTCATAGAATGTTTTTGACTTTTATTTATATAATATTGAAAACTGAAATGAGTCATGACATGAATAACTTCCTTGAGAAAATACCAAACCAAAATGCAGTCATTCCAAAGTTCAGCATAATTACATATATTAATATTACACCCACTGCACTTTTACTTTTTACTTGTGCAACTCTAAATTAATCTATGTATTTACTGCATTATGTAACAACAATCTGAATGCATAACTAAACCTAAGTGTAATGTGGTGTGCATTAAACAAACAATTTTTAAAATAGAAAATGCCTTAAACTGTGATGAACTAGTTTTTCCTGGGGCAGTAAAAAACATCATTTTACCTAGTAAAAACTATGCCATCCAAGAAGCTATTTGAAGACAGACTGGATAGCCTGGCATGACTAACACAGTGCAGTATCATAGCCAATGAGGTTAATCTGAGGTGTGATTATTGCTAGTTGAAAACTATTCCTTCATTTGCTTTGAAATTGGATGCAAACATTTATGTCAGTTTGTTTGATGATTTATAAAGAGTTTCCTTCTTCACTGAAAAGCCACTACTGAACTTGATGATGATCCTAAGGCAAATCTTTCCCGAAAGGCCTTGCCTGTGACCCACATACTGTACCTTTGTCGTGTCTGCATGCTTGTGCTGCAGCTGTTCCAAGTACAGCTCATTGACCTCCCCAAGAACCAGAAGCTGCCTATTCAAGAACTCCATCTGCTGCTGGACTGACTCGCTGTTGGAAAGCTTTAAAAAAAAGCAGAGTCAGCAGTGAACAGTTTAATCTAAGTGTCACACCTGACCTACACTACATCTGGGGGTTATTTTTTTACTGAAAAGAACAAGAAAAATCAAACCATGATGCCTAGGGAAAGTAGCAGGCAATTATGACAATCCAGTGAATGGATGTTACTCAGAGTTGCTGCAGGTAAATTGTGGCATCCCATGAGACAAATGTAGCATTTAGTTAGCTTAACCACTCAGTTTGCTTCAAATAAGGTAACTGCTTCTCCATTTGTATGTGAAGTCCCTTTAGTTTCTGACAGGGGCTCTTTAACAGACAGTAAAATACAAGGAGCGCTTTAATCCAAGCACATTATGAATTACTCCTGGGGGAATTCTGTGCCACTGTGCATGCGAACAATTTATGTCCCCCGCAGATTTTTTTACTTCCCCGCAGTAAAATGCCTCTCTGATGGGGAAGCATAGGGAAGCCACAAGAGGGGTCATGAGACCCTCCCCAGCAGTATGTTTTGAGTGCCCAGGGTGGCCGGCAGAGAGGTAAATCACTGTGGGGCATGGGGCAGGACTGGGGAAGACCTGGCTGGTGGCTCCTACTTTGCGCCAGGCTCAGCTGCTATTTCCGGCTGAACTGGGGAGGATGGAACGTCCTTTTCCTCTGCATGGCATCCTAGGTCGGCTCAGACCCACCCCCAGATTTCTTCCCCAGTTGCAGGAAGCTCTGCAAACTCCTCCCCCCACCCACCACTTCCTACAACCATCTCTCCTCAGCTGCAGGGGAAGGAATCGCTGTACAGGGAGCTGCTCCCCCATCCACCCAACCCCCGTGCATCCAGATCCCCCTCACACCCAGACCCTCCTGTCTAGTCTCACCTGCTCGTACTCAGAATCTGCCTGCTGAGCCCCACTCTCCCTGAACCTGGACCACCCTGACAAGCCACCTGCACCCAGATCCCCACCCTTCCAATGCCCAAGCAGCTGCACCTGGATCCCCACCCCACTGAGCCCACTCCCCCAGCATCTGGACCCCCACCCCCACCCCCGAGCCCCAACCACCTTCACCTGGACCCCCCTGCAGAGTCCCATTACTGTTGCATCCAGAACCCACCTCCCAACAAGCCCCTGTGCACCCAGATCTCCCCTCCACCCAGATCTCCCACTGAGCCACCTGCACCCAGATTGCCCCACAGAGAACCCTCTCAACCCACATCTGGCTCTCCCCACATTAAGCCCCTCCACACTTGGGTCCTGCCTTCCTGAGCCAGTCTGCCCACACCTGGTGCACCTGGCATGGAGGGGCAGGGGCCTGGAGTGTTTCTGGGACAGGCCCAGTCCTTGCGCTGTGTCAGGGTTAGGTGCAGCCTCACCGCTCAGTCCGTGTCCTGGAGGGGCATGGGGAGGGTGCACAGTGATCTCCCACCTCTCTGCAGCCAGTGGCCTGTGCTCCCCAATGCCAAGCTGGAACCTCCACATTTATTTGACAAATAAAATTTGCAGAATTTTAAAATACTGTGTGCAGAGTTTTTATATTTCTGGTGCAGAATTTTTAATTTTTTTGGCACAGAATGTAATATTGGAGTAATATTGCTCAATCTGTGAAATTCCAAATGTGGGCCAGAGACCCAAAATGAGGAGCAAGATTTCAGAAGTATTAGGACCAAGCAAATTTAATTTCTTCAGCATAAAATTCTTCATACTCTGTGTTCTCACTCATTTAAAATCAATACCATGGAACTGAGTGTGGAATGAGGAGCAGCTTACCCAAAGTGATAAAGGCCTTATGAGGAACAATGAAATTTGAAAATGGGTACTAGCAAAAAAAGGACATAACAAAAGGGCCACAAAGGGAATCATACCTTCTGAGAAACTTGGCTGAGAAGCAACTCTGTGTGACACACCTTGTTGTTGGCTTTCTTTAATTCTAACCTCAAATCTGCAATCATATTCCTACAGTCCTTCAGCTTGGTCTGTTCAAATAGAGAGCAAGAGGCTTAAGGTTCTGAAACTGTACTACAAACCTAGCAAAATACACATTTGGCAGGATGGCCAGCATTCCTCCCACACAGCATAATCAGCTGTTACAGAGTAAACACTAAAAATGATCATCATCTACAGACTAGTTAAAGGCATGCAATTTGCCATTTCAAAGCAAAATAAAACAAAGCCACAAAGAATGGAATCAACTTAGATGAATTTTTAACTGCATGTTGTCTTATCTGGATTGAAGTGAGAGGTTTAATATACTTAAGAGCCATTTCGTGCCAGATCATTAGGGGGGTTATTTTTAAAGCTACGTTATCTGTTCACTATAGCTTTTCAATGCTATGTTTCATACCTGCAATTCCTGGCTCTGGTTGTAGAATTCTTCCCTGTCATGTTGCAGCTGTCGGATCTGGCTGTGAAGCTGAGCCACTATATTATCATGCTCTTCCTGAAATTGGTGGTATCTGGCCTGCTCTTTCTGCAGACTAAGCTTCAAGGAGTGGATATCTTTCTCCTGTAGTTTCAGCTGATCTTTCTGTCCGGAACCATATACCAAAAGTCAGATGACCAAATTTGCTATTTCAGCTAGTACATCAGAGACCCCTACCCCAAGTCAACCACCAAATAAAGGATCAAAAACAAAACCCACTAATAGTACAGTTTTCAAACTTGGCTATGTTACAGCACTTTAGTATGTTCCTCATATAAAAAGTGTTTTTTTGGTTTTTTAAAGAAATGGTTAAAGGTGCCAGGCTGAACATACTGGAAACTGAAATTACATCCACAAAATATGGTCAGCAGTTATGTATGTTCCTCCACATCACCCTGTGCTCCAGTGGTGACCTAAAGGGACAGCCTCAAGGAAGAGAGGGTAGTTCCATTTCCAATAATTACTTAGTTCTTAGCCTCTTTGCTGTGACTGCAACAAAGATCCCAATTTACATGACAGCTTTTATAATGTGGACATAAGAATTCAAACAAGATTAGATTAAAGTTATTTCACATGGACTCCACACCACTAAGTTTTCATCACTAATCAGGGCCAATTCAGAGACTCTGAAAGAGAGAACACACTTGAAATACTTAGCTTTCCGCCAGCATTCCTCCTCCTCAAATGGAAAGCATGTACCTCTTCAGGAAACTTAACAAGGTTACTAGCCTAATGTTAAGACTGCCCAAATGTTAAGCAAGCACAACATTAACTGTTAAATCACAACATCTTTCTAAGCTAAGTTTGGCAGTTATTTAAGCCAGTTGGCTTCTTCATGTATGTGTTCAGTTCAATGCCCTTTACAGTAAATTTCCAGTTTCAACTAATCACAATGCATCAAAATTATCCACAATCCATTCCACAAAAATTGGAGTGTTCGAAGGTTATTTTAAAAACAACAACAAAAAAACTTCAATAATAAATACTTTAAAAGATTTTAAAGTTCTATGATACTATAGTAGATGTTGTCTGGGGGTATTCATAGACTTGACAGTGATATATTGGTAGCACTTCTTGGCATGCACAGCTCTTAAATCCTTGCTCACCATGGCAGCATTATGTTCCTCCAGTGCTGTTGCTTTGATCACTTTCCGCAGGAGTCGCCGGTTCCGAAGGGCATGTTGTTGCCTTTTGAAGCGCTCATACAATAACTGGTTGTGTAGCAAAAGCAGCTGGTTACGCAGGGTGTGAATCTCATCTGAAGGGGGAGAACCTAGACAGAGTTAAATGACAGAGCAAAGGTTACTGCTAAATATATTTGATTCTATTACATACATTCACATTTACATCCTCATTCTGGCCCCCTCTACTTTTCCAGGGTTATTTTTTAACTGCAAAACTGAATGGAAAAAATTAGGAATTTAAATAGAAGGTATCAATAGTTAGCACAAAACTTTACATGTTCAAAGCTTTATACAGTCTTGAATCCTCATCATACCCACAGTTCATAGGTACCAATTTAGTATTTACATTTTACAGATGGGGGTAAAGTTTTCTAGAATGCTTAGATGGCTTAGCCCTGGTCTATGGGGGGGGGGGGGGGGGAGGGGGGAGAAGGGGATTGTTACGCAACTTCAGTTATGTGAATAAGATCATACTTAGATCGACTTACCGTGGTGTCTTCATCGCGGTGAGTCGACTGCTGCCGCTCCCCCATCGATTCTGCCTGCACCTCTCGCGGTGGAGGAGTACAGGAGTTGACGGGAGAGCGCTCGGGGGTCCATTTATCATGTCTAGACTAGACGTGATAAATCGACCCCCGCTGGATCGATCTCTGCCCGCCGATCCAGCGTGTAGTGTAGACATACCCTTAGATACTTTAGAAAATGTGACCGAGATTATGTCTACACTACAAAGTAAAAAAAAAAAAACCACTCATGGCACCAGGTCTCAGAGCCTGGGTCAACTGACTCGGGCTTGCAGGACTCAGGCTGCCGGACTAAAAATTGCAGTGTAGACCCACTCAGGCTGGAGCCTAGGCTCTAAGACCCTCCCCCCTTGCCAGATTTCAGAGCCCAGGCTCTAGCCTGAGGGGGAAATGTCTATACTGCTATTTTTAACCCTGCAACCCAAGCCAACTGACCTGGGTTCTGAGACTGGGCTCCACGTTTTTTTCTTTGCAGTGTAGACCTAGCCTAAGCTACCTAAGTGCCACTGACTTCCAGTGCTACCTAAGACACTTTTGAAAGTTTTACCCACAGAATTTGAAAGAACTAGTTTCCACAAAGTTACAGAAAATCAGTGACAGAACCAGCATTAAAATTAGAATTTAGGACCTTCCAATTTCTAAGCCTGTGGCTCATTCCTCCAACCTACACAGCCTTCATAATTATAAAAAAAAAATACAACAACCCATTTGAAGCCTGAAACTGAAGTCTGTTTCCCTGCCAACATTTTCTCCTACATTACATGTTTTTGTCACGAGCAACCTGCTCATGAGTGCTGTCTTGTGGCTTACATGATTATTTTTGGGAAAGAGTAATGAGAAATTGTAGGACATGGCTTTTACTGCATCAGCT
Organism: Malaclemys terrapin pileata; assembly: GCF_027887155.1. Classification (NCBI taxonomy): domain Eukaryota; kingdom Metazoa; phylum Chordata; order Testudines; family Emydidae; genus Malaclemys; species Malaclemys terrapin. The sequence goes on along the minus strand of NC_071521.1, from coordinate 9,894,000 downwards.
AAAAGTGATAAGTTTGGGATTAGCCTCAAGCCATTTAAAAATGTCAATTTTAAATATTCAGGAGAGGATGTCTTCCAAAGCGCCATTGGAAAGATTTTAGACAGACCAATTTCACACTCCTTTGTTATTTCACCATCCTACCTTAGTAAGACAGATTTATCTAAAAGCATTCCTAAGCACAGACAACATTTAAAAGTTTTCTAACAGTGTACAGGGTAGGTTTTTGATTGACAAAACTGTGCTTAAGTCAGTTATGACTTAAGTGGAGCTTCCAGATGCTTCAGGTGAAGAAAGAGAAGGGACATATTTGAATTAAGGGAACCAGACCAATGTGTCCAAAAATGACTTCTGTCCTAAAACCCCTCTGCCTCCTAGTTATATGGATTTTTAAACTGGCTAATTTTTTTAAATCTCCACAGAGGCGTAAAGATCACCAACACGGAAGTTAAAAGGAAGCCTAAGATGACAAAACTGTGAGATAGATGTTAAATGGTGAGGAAAGATTTCAGTTTTAGGCTCTCTGAGTTATGATCAGTTGGGGGTGGAGAGGGGGGAATATTTAAATAGTTCTTTAAACCAGGTGGAATTCAGCTTTAAAACTGAAGGGTCATTCACCTCAGGAATATTCGTTTCTACATAGGTGGCCATAAAAACAAAACCATAGAAGAGAATCAGTGTCCCTTTGAAGAAGGCCAGTACATGCAACTGTAGATTTGATAATGGGCATGAGTACCACTGCAATTTAGTGGGGGGAAAAGCACATAGTAATATTCTTGGTTCTGTAGGAAAGGTAATTATCACTTTCCAAAGAAAAAGAAACTTGTAATGTTGAAACAGAAAGGTGCATCATCTCCTGAACAGATAAACTACATCTTAATGACGGTCACCATCCAACTTCAGCGTGTGAAAAGAAAGAAGCCAAATATGCAGTTCATCATTTAAGTAAACCAAGTAGAAGAAGATACAAAGAAATGCATTTTTTACTGATTGTGGACTACATTTATGGTCCTAAACCAAGAAAAACTTGTTTACCTCCAAAGTGAGTCCAGTCAGCAGATTTGCTTGGCAGAGGCAATCTAGAAATAAAAACACAGTATTAACAGTTTACACATTGTAAGTGAACACTTTACAAGACAGACTGAAATACAGTCCCTGTCCCTAAGGCTTTGTAATCTAACAAATGAAACATCATACTAGAGAATAATTCAGGTGAGAGGGTGTAAAGATCACTACAAAAAGTGGGCTTTAAGGAGGAATTTGAAAGACAGCAAGGGTGCTTGGTAGACAGAAAGGGAGAAACTGTCCCAAGTGTAAAAAGCAGCTTGAGAAAGGGGAGAAACAGGAAGTAGGATAAGGAGATGAAGGGAGTGCATAATAGGAAATAAAAACAGACATGGATGTATCCATATACGACTCTCCCTTCTTACACCTTGGCCCAAACAAGTTTTTCCAGTTCCTGACTTTCATACTGGGGGAAGGAATTGCTATGCTTCTCCTGGCCACTAGACTTCGCCCCGTTACTGGACACCTAACTCTGCCCTCATGAACAACTTTATCTAAGGGCACATCTACACTACAGACTTTAAATTGACACATGTCCACACTACCCTCCTTCTGTCAGTGGTGCACATCCTCCTCTGGAGTGCTTCCACTGATTGAAGGTAGTGTGTGGGAGACAGGCGCGGGGGCTGAGAGCCAAAGCTCTCAGCTCCATGCAGCTCCCCACCAGGAGCAGGGGGACCAGCCACCCTCTAGGATTCTTGACTCTCCGCTGCGAATGGGGGCAGCTGCTCGGGCTTCTCAGCTCCCTAAGTCGGGAGCCAGGCATGGGCAGCCTGGCTTCCTTGTCAATTTCAGGGCTCCAACATGGAGCCCTGAAATTGACAAGACAGCCAATAACAGTGTCTACACAGACACTGTGTTGCCCTAACTACACGGACAAAATACCTCCACGAGAGGCGTAGGGTGAGTTATGTCGGTGTCGACGGGCACTTTTATATCGGCGGGACAAGGCTGTAGTGTGTACACGGATATAATTAGGTCGACGTAAGCTGACTTATCTCGACCTAACTGTGTCTCAGACAAGTATCCAAGCCACATTAGAGACAGGCAGCCAATGGCCCCCACTTCCTCACCATCAGGTTTAACAACAGAGCTGAGCTCCATCAGCAAAGGCAGCAAAAGTCCTTAGGTTACTCACAGACTCAGGACTTTAAAAGTCAGAAGGAAGAGGAGGTTACTCACCCTGTGCAGTAACTGACTTTCTTCGAGATGAGTGTCCCTGTGGGTGCTCCACTACAGGTGTTGGTGCGTCCCTGCGCCTTCGCCCGGAGATTTTTGCAGCAGTACTCATAGCGGCCACGCATGCTCAGAATCTGCCCCCCCGCTGTGACTCTAGGGTAATAGAATGCATGCGTGGCCGGTCTCCTCAGTTCCTTCTCTACCACGGAGGCCCCCCAACTCCGAAGTAGAGGGGAGGAGGGTGGGTAGTGGAGCACCCACAGGGACACTCATCTCGAAGAACGTCAGTTACTGCACAGGGTGAGTAACCTCCTCTTCTTCTTCGAGAGATGTCCCTGTGGGTGCTCCACTACAGGTGACTTAAAAGCAGTGTATCTTAAGGAGGTAGGGACTTCGGATCTGGTAGGAACGCCGTCGAGAGTACCGCCCTGCCCAAGCGTATGTCAGATAAAGGGCCTTGAATAAGGGCATAGTGTTTAACAAAAGTATGGTCAGATGACCAGGTGGCTGCTTTACAAATGTCAGCCAAGGGGACTTTGCGTAAGAACGCGATGGAGGCAGCCAGAGATCTAGTGGAGTGTGTTCTAATGCCATCTGGAGGTGCAACCCCTTTCATCTGATAGCACAGTCGGATACACTGGGAGATCCAGTTCGAGAGTCTCTGGGTAGAAATAGGCATGCCCTTGGAGCGCTCTGCAACAGAGACAAAAAGTCTAGAGGAGGTTCTAAAGGGTTTGGTTCTATCCAAATAGAATGACAAGGCTCTGCGAACATCTAGTGTATGCATTGAGGCTTCAAAGGAGTTTGCATGTGGTTTCGGGAAAAAAGTCGGGAGGTGTATGGGTTCATTAATATGGAATGATGAGTGAACCTTTGGAAGAAATTTGGGATGCAATCTGAGGGTAACCTTGTCTTTAAAAAATATCGTATATGGTGGATGAGCCATGAGAGCTGCTATTTCTCCTGCCCGTCTGGCAGAAGTAATTGCCACTAGAAACGCTGTTTTCATGGAGAGGTGTAAAAGGGAGCACGTGGCTAGGGGTTCGAAGGGTTGCTGAGTTAGGGCAGACAGTACCAGATGAAGGTCCCAGGGGGTGGTCGGTTGTTTAATGTCTGGATATAAGGTTTGTAGGCCCTTGAGGAAACGCTTCGTAGTAGCGTGAGCAAAGACAGACGTATCATCAATTTTGTCGTGAAAAGTCGTAATAGCAGCTAAATGGACCCTGATGGAGCTGAAAGAAAGGCCGGATCGCTTAAGGCCCAAGAGATAGTCCAATATAAACGGAAGAGGTACCGAGGTAGGAGAAAGATGTTTGGCAGAACACCAATGTGTGAATCGTTTCCACTTTTGAAGATAGGTCTTGCGAGTAGCTTGCGTTCTGCTATGTAGGAGCACCTCCTGAACTTGTTCGGAGCAATCTAATTCGCGTTGGGAGAACCACGTAGGAACCAGGCCTTGAGGTGAAGCATGGACAGGTTGGGGTGGAGAAAACGACCGTGCTGCTGAGATAGAAGGTTCGGAATAAGCGGCAGGGAGATTGGTGGTTGGATTGACATTCTGGTGAGGAAGGGAAACCATGGTTGTCTGGGCCACGATGGGGCAATGAGGATCACCTTGGCTCGATCCGTTCGTATTTTTATCAGAACCCTGTTGAGAACTGGTATCGGGGGAAACACATAGAATAGGTTTCGGTGCCATGAGATCATGAATGCGTCCCCCAGGGAATGTTTGCCCAGTCCTGCTCTGGAGCAGAAATTGAGACATTTCTTGTTCTTTGCAGTTGCAAAGAGGTCTATTGTTGGGTAACCCCAGATGCTGAATACATTGTGAATGGTTTTCTCGTCTATCTCCCACTCGTGGTCCCATGGGAAGCGTCTGCTCAGTTCGTCCGCTGTGGTGTTCATGATTCCGGGAAGATAAGCAGCTGATACCCGGATGTTGTTCACAATGCACCAATTCCAGAGCTTCATAGCCTCTGTGCACAGCGAATGGGAACGAGCTCCGCCCTGCCTGTTTACGTAAAACATGCAAGCAATGTTGTCCGTCATTATGCGTACGTGATGATGTTTGATTAGTGGCAGGAAGTGACGGCACGCGTTGCGAATGGCTCGAAGTTCTAGTACATTTATGTGCAGGGAGGTCTCGGTTGGTGACCATAGTCCCTGTACTGTGTGATGAGACATATGTGCACCCCACCCTGTCATAGATGCATCGGTGGTCAGAATGCGTGATGGAGCCTGTCGAAGAAACGGGACTCCAGAACAAAGGTTGGAGTGGACGGTCCACCAACGTAGCGAGTCTTTGACTGGAGTAGGCAGGGAGAGAGTCTTGTTTAAAGAATGCATATTCGGTTTGTAAACCGTTGCCAGCCACGCTTGGAAGCACCTCATGTGTAGGCGTGCATTCTGGACGACAAAAGTGCACGAGGCCATGTGACCTAGTAGTTGCAGGCAGTCTCAGGCAGTTACCTGAGGGCTGTTGCGAATAGTTGTGGTCAGTTGTTTTATGGAATTGTAGCGATCGGGTGGGAGCGATGCTAGCCCGGTCCGAGAGTCGAGGTCTGCGCCTATGAACTGAAGGTGCTGGGTGGGGCGTAATGTGGATTTGTCTCTGTTTATTTGTAGGCCGAGAGAAAGAAAGCACTCGACTGTGAGTCGTGTGAACCGGAGCGCCTCGTCGAATGTTGAAGCTTTGAGGAGGCAATCGTCGAGGTACGGAAATATTATTACCCCTTGTCTCCTGAGGTGAGCAGTGACTACGGCTAGAAGTTTGGAAAAAGCACGGGGGGCTGTAGATAGTCCGAAGGGGAGTACCCTGTATTGGAAATGTGTGGAACCAAGGGTAAATCGGAGGAAACGTCTGTGGGCCGGATGTATAGTGACGTGGAAATAGGCATCTTGTAGGTCGAGGGCAGAAAACCAGTCGCCCTGCTCCAGCGCTGGGATTATGGTATTGAGGGTCACCATCTTGAACTTTTGCTTTTTGATGAATCTGTTGAGCCGCCTGAGATCGAGGATTGGTCGCCATCCCCCATTTTTCTTCTCCGTTAAGAAATAATGGGAGTAAAAACCCTTCCCTCTGTGTCGCTCTGGCACGATTTCTACTGCTCCCAGATGAAGGAGATGTTGCACCTCTTGGAGGAGTAGCTGCTCGTGAGAAGGGTCCCTGAAGAGGGACGGGGAGGGTGGGTGGGTGGGAGGTAAGGAGAGGAAGGGGATGACGTATCCAATTGTAACTACCTCTAAGACCCACTTGTCGGAGGTAATCTTCCTCCATTGTTGGAAAAAAGGTCGTAGGCGGTGTCCAAAGATTGGTGTGCCGGCTGAAGTGAGGGCATTGCTTTCTAAACCCTCGACCAAGTTTTCAAATCTGCCTATTAGCTGGTGGGGGTTGAGGCGCCCCTGTAGAGTTTGGGCGACGTTGCTGGAATCTTGGTCGTGGACGTTGCGGCTGTTGCTGTTCCTGCGGTCTATGGGAAGGTTGTGTAAATGCGGGATAACGTGGCCGGTGGTATGGTTGGTATCGATATTGTCGTCTTCTTGCCGTAGGTGTCTGGAGACCTAAAGACCGGAGGGTTGTTCTGGAGTCTTTCATTGAATGAAGCACTTCATTCGTGTTAGCAGCAAAGAGTTTGTCACCGTCGAAGGGAAGATCTTCAATTGTGTTCTGAACTTTGCGAGGAAAAAAGGAAGAGGAGAGCCATGAGCCCCGTCGCATGACTATCGCTGTAGCGGTAGATCTTGCCGCTGTGTTGGCTACATCGAGGGCTGCTTGGAGAGCGGTGCGTGAAATGGCTTGGCCCTCAGAAACTATAGCTCTGAACTGTTTTCTTTGTTCTGGAATGTCATCAATAAAGTCCATTAACTTATTATAGTTTTTATGGTCGTATTTTGCCAGGACTGCAGTATAATTAGCTATGCGAAATTGGAGGGTGGAGGATGCATAGACCTTGCGACCAAACAGGTCCAGTCGTTTGCTATCCTTGTTAGGTGGGGCAGAACGAGAATACTGTTGTCTGGCCCTCTGGTTCGCAGCGTCCACTACCAATGAGTTTGGTGCTGGGTGGGTAAAAAGGAATTCAGAGTCCTTTGGAGAAATAAAATACTTCTTGTCCGCTTGCTTGCAGGTAGGTAGGCTTGTCGCTGGAGTCTGCCAGATGGACTTAGCGGGTTCTAAAAGGGCTGCGTTAATTGGAAGTGCCACTCTGGAGGAAGAAGGGGGCTGTAGGATGTTCGTTAGCTCATGCTGTTGTTCGGGAACCACTTCCAAGTTAATGTTCAGGTCACTAGCAACTCTCTTAAAGAGGTCCTGGAATTTTATATTCATCAGAGGGAGTGGGAGGAAGGGGAAGTAATGCTTCCTCCGGTGCTAACTCCGGATCTGTTGGACCAGGAGAAGGGCTAGGTTTATCCTGGGAACGTGGCTGTGTTGCCAGGCGTCTCGTGTCACTAGCATATACATTAGGAGACGGCACTGGATCAGTGTTGCGCCTGGTCGAATGGCCACGGGGCATGTGTTCCCGAGGGTATGATGTCCATGGTGTCCAGTATTGCCATGGTGGCGGGTAGGGCATAGGTGGTGCCATCCAGGGGTTCATCCCCCAAGGGGCAGGGTCCTGAGAGTGGGATGAGGTAGTATTTCCATAGCCCTTATTGCTCTGGGTCCGGGGCTGGGAGTCATGATATGGGGAAAAAACTCCCTGTGGATCTGCTTCCTCCTCACTGGAGGAAAACTGCTCAGATCCTGACTCACGCATCGAAACAGAATATGCATTCATGAGCGGAGACTGCAAGGTAGGTGATACTAGCAGATCAGCTGTCTGGGTAAAATGAGTGAAAGCAGCTCCTGCGGGAGATGAAAGCTGAGCCGACAGAGGCTGCTGCACAAGAGCATTCCTGCGATCGGGGCTTCTGGCTGTGATCTGTGTGTCAGAATGCTCCGCAGGCGTCGGTGCCGCGGTCGGTGCCGGGCGAGAAATGTCGGGCTGCCTCGGGTGAGGCGTGCTGTAGAATGTCGGCACCGTCTCATTCGCGGTGCCGAACGGTGCCGTCCCTGAGGCAGGCAACTGGAAGCCTGATGCCTCGGCACCGGAGCTTCTTGGCGGCGCTGAAGCCTCAGGCGGCTTTTGCGCTGTTCCGGAGGAGCCTGGCTCGTGAAAATTGCTGAGGCGAGGAATCACAGGCAGAGAGATCGTTGATCTGCCTGGAGAAACTTTATGCCTCATAGTCTTGCTCGGTGAGGAAAGGTGCCCCTTTTTCGTAGACTTCTTGAGCTTTTTTTGGGGGGGGGGCTGTGTCGGGTAGCGGAGCCGGCTTCAATGCCTGGGTCTGAAACTGACCCGATAGATTTTTGAAGCAGGAGCAGTTTGAGTTTAAGCTCCCTGTCTTTCCGTGCCCTGGAGCTGAGTTTACAGCAGTGGGCACATTTTTGGGGAATGTGAGCTTCCCCCAAACATTTTATACACTTTGAGTGCCCGTCCGATGACGGGATAGCTTCCTTACAAATAGCACAGCGCTTGAAACCGGTAGAGCCCGGCATAGCCGCGGCTGACAGGAATTTTTTTTTTTTTTTTTTTTTTTTTTTTTTTAAGATAAACTGGGTAAGTAACTATTTTAACAGAGAAAACTGACAGAAAAAACTGGTTTCTAAAGGATAATTAAGGCAATAGTGAAGGATTCTCTAATGAGTCTGCTGAGCTCCGTCTCAGGCCGGGGACGGTTGAGAAGGAACTGAGGAGACCGGCCACGCATGCGTTCTATTACCCTAGAGTCACAGCGGGGGGGCAGATTCTGAGCATGCGTGGCCGCTATGAGTACTGCTGCAAAAATCTCCGGGCGAAGGCGCAGGGACGCACCAACACCTGTAGTGGAGCACCCACAGGGACATCTCTCGAAGAACCACCATTGTGATCATCTAGTCTGACCTCCTGAAATAGACCCAGAACCTCTGGCTGAGTTACTGAAGTCCTCAAATCATGGTTTTACGTTACAGAGAATTTACCATTTAAAAGAGTTTAAAACCTGCAAGTGCCTTATGCCTCATGCTGCAGGGGAAGGAGAAAACCCCCAGGGTCTCTGCCAATCTGACCCAGGGAGAAATACCTCCCAACCCCATATATGGCGATCAGTTAGACCCTGAGCATGTGGGCAAGACCCGCCAGGCAGATATCTGGGAAAGAATTCTCTGTAGTAACTCAGAGCTCTCCGCATCTAGTGTCCCATCTCCACCAGTTGGGCTTCTTTTTTTTGGCTACTGTCAGTAGCCAATGGGCCACATGCCATTGTAGGCAATCTCCTCATATCATCCCCTTCATAAACTTTATCAAGCTCAGTCTTGAAGCCAGGTAGGTTTTTTGCCCAGCAGCATTCCAGAACTTGACTCCTCTGATGATTAGAAACCTTTGCCTAATTTTGAGCCGAAACTTGTTGATGGCCAGGTTATAGCCATTTGTTCTTGTGTCCACATTGGTGCTTAACTTAAATAACTCCTCTCCTTTCCTGATATTTATTATTCTGATGTATTTAGAGAGAGCAATCATATCTCCCCTCAGCCTTCTTTTGGTTAGGCTAAACAAGCCAAGCTCTTTGAGTCTCCTTTTATAAGGTAGGTTTTCCATTCCTCAGATCATCCTAGTAACCTCTCTCTGCACCTGTTCCAATTTGAATTCATCTTTCTTAAACATGGGACACTAGAATTGCACACAGTATTCCAGATGAGATCTGACCAGTGCCTGGTATAATGGTACTAACACTTCCCTGTCTCCACCGGAAATACCTCGCCCTATGCATCCTAGGACTGCATTAGCCTTTTTTAAAACTGTATCACACTGACAGCTCATAGTCATCCTGTGATCAATACACCCAGGTCTCTCTCTTCCTCTGTCACTTTGAACTGATAAGTCCCCAGCTTATAGCAAAAATTCTTGTTGTTGGTCCCTAAATGCATTACTTTGCATTTTGCTCTATTAAATTTCATCCAATTTCTATTACTCCAGTTTACAAAATTATCCAGATCTTCTTGTACGATATTTTGGGTCCTCCTCAGTATTGGCAATACCTCCCAACTTTGTATCATCCACAAATTTTATTAGCGCACACTCACTTTTTGTACCAAAGACAGCAATAAAAATGTTTAATAAAATTGATTCCAAGACCAATCCTAACAGTTCACCTTCCAGTATGACCCGCTGTAGTCACCCTTTTAACCAATTCTTTATCCACCTTTCAATTCTCATATTAACCCCCATCTGCTCCAATTTGGCTAATAATTTCCCATGTGGAACTGTATCAAATGCCCTACAGAAATCCAGGTAGATTAGATCTACTGCATTTCCTTTGTCTAAAAGTTGAGTTATCTTCTCAAAGGAGGATATAAGGTTAGTTTGGCATGATCTACCTTTTGTATAATCATATTGTATTTTATCCCAATTGCCGTTCACCTCTATGTCCTTAATTACTTTCTCTTTCAAAATTTGTTCCAAGACCTTGCATACAATTGAGGTCAAACTAACAGGCCTGTAGTTTCCTGGATCACTTTTTTTCCTTTATTAAAAATAGGAACTATATTAGCAATTCTCCAGTCATAGAGTATGACCCCCGAGTTTACAAATTCATTAAAAATCCTTGTTATTGAGCTTGTAATTTCATGTGTCAGTTCCTTTAATATTCTAGGATAGATTATCTGGGCCGCCTGATTTAGTCCCATTAAACTGTTTGAGTTTGACTTCCACCTCAGATGTGGTAAATTCTACCTTCATAAAGACATTTTACTTATGCAGCTAAATGTTAATCAACCATTCTGGCTAGAAAGTTCACTTTCAAGAACTCATGCATGTCCAACTAGGAACCCCTGAAGAGATGACTTAACATGAAGCAATTATGCACTTTCAATATAAGGACTACAGAGCCATGTCTGCAGAGCTTCTTGGTTTCCAAGCAAAGCAGCCTTTCAGGCACTGCTACTGATATATGGACTGACAAGGAAAGTGGTAACGAAGTGTTTGCAGAGCAAGGTCTGCAGACACTTACTTGTTGAGCTCCTTGGTATGTGCATCTGCTCCTTGCTGTATCAGTCTATCCAGTACTTCCATTGGAGAGGTGGAAGATGTGCAGTCTTCATCCTGGTTTCCCTTGACTTTCTTTAGCAGCTCCTCAGTCTTCTTGCTAACAAAGAGGTAGGCAGTCTTTGGTAATGCAACCTCAAAAAGGTGCTCATATGAGGGAGGCTGCCCGCTCCCAAACCCCATTCTTCTCTGTGCTGGTACTTTGCAAGGGCTGGGAGTGAGGATACTGGTCTCCATAGAGGATTGGCCTACCCTGTTACCAGCAGAGCTTTCGTCAGAGGCTACACAGGGCCTGTCAATGGGAGTAAATGCTTGTTTAGGTGTGTCTCGTGCACCCTCAGGCCCAGATTTGTCCAGAGACGAGGCTAACGGTTCAGAGCTCAGACTGTGCCCTTGAACACTGGAGGCTACTGAATGGGGCTTCCTTTGAGAGGCTGGTAAACTCTCACTTGTGCGGTAAAAAGGAGAGTCAAATCCTCCTCTAGGCACCACGGGCTCAGCATCTGCTGTAGTGATCTCAGAGATCTCTTTTGATATTGCATCTAAGAAAAAAAGAAAAGGCAGTTAGTAGGCAAATAAGCTTTAAAAAAAATAAGTTTGGTGCTGTGTTAAGACAATCCACCTTTTACCCCCTATACAACACCCCCCCAAAACCAACTCCTGTGAACATTTAGACATCCGTTTACCTGCTACACACTCAGGCTTGCTCTTTGTAACCTGGGATACAAATCCTGTAAACTTTCTTAATGTAAAATTAGAACAGGGTACAATTTCAAAACTGAGGGATGCAAATTAACTCATTGCTTTATGACAGAGAGATGAATTTTTCAAAGTGTAATTTGAGTTCTTAAAACTTTGGGAAGATTTTTCAAATTGAAATGGACCAGACAAAGTATTTGGGAATATGCACAATAGTATGTAAATTATTTACCACTATTAAGATAATACAAATAAGAGTAGATTTTATTAAATTGGAAAAGCTAGCTTGTGGGTAAAGCTAGAAATAAAGCAAATAAAATAAACCTGCCTTTCTATACCGGGTGGATAAAAACACCAATTAAATACATTTAAAAATTGGTTTATTTAAATCAGATGTTTTTTTAAATTTAAATACTTAAAATTAAATTTCAAATTGATAACTTATTTTAAGGCCTAAAAACTTATTACAAATTACAATCACTTTAATCAACTACAAAAAATATTCAGCAGTTCATATTTGCTGCTAAGTTTTAGGTAGAAGTCAAACCCCTGAATAATAGTGAAAGTCACTGGATAAACACTTGGAACCAGAGTTTGTGAAAATGCTAAACCAGTTTTTGACAGCAGTAGCCTCTTTTGCAGGAGCAGAGAGAATCTTTTCTTCATTTCAGTTTTTCAGCTTCCAATCAGTTTCTTAACACTGAAATGAACTAGTTGAATAAAGCAGGAAAGCTTGTTTTCCTCTTCCAATCTATGAATAAAAACTAGGTATGAAAAAACGAGATCTATTAATTCTAAAATCTTGAAAGACATTCTGACCAGAAATCATCAGTTCAATTCATTAACCACAGATAATACTTCATTTAATAAAACTGTTAGTTTTAAATGCAAAGCATGTTTTGATAAGGTTTTTTTAAATGTATGCAGCACATTTAAGGTAGTTTTATTGAATAAAAAAAATTAAATGTTATTTTTGTGCATTTTAACTGAATTTGAATTTCTATCCAAATAGTGCTTTACACAAATCACAAATAAAAAATCAATTCAGTAAATAAAAAATGCATCATTCACCATTTTTTAACAATAAAAAATGTGAAAATTCAGAAACCAAATAAAGGTAAGTTAAGCTATATAGTTACTTAAATATAGATATATAGATATAGTGTATCCTCCTGGTTATCAAAAAGAAGCACCAAAATCCATGTAAAAAGACTATATTTAGTTACAAATCAACATGTTGTAATGGTTGCCAACCAATGAGAATCAACCTTTCATTAGGAAAGTAATTAAAAAGTATAAAGATGAATTATATATATCCAGCAAGCAGGAAACCTTATTTAAGTCATGATCAAAACTGGTGATTTAAATCAATTTGCTTTGTTTCTAGCATTTTTTTTTTTTAATTTGAGTCTTTGTCAATTAAAGTTTCAAAGAAGATCGATAAATTTGTAAATATATTGTTCAGTTTATCCGTAGAAAAAAAGCCTCTGAATTAAAAAGTCATATACATCTGTAGAAAAAGGGAGACTGACTATACTAAACATGGATAAAGTGCTACATCGTCCCTTAAAGCGCTAATATGAAGAAAATATTGAAAGACACCCTATTAACACAATGCGTGTTAAGACAATACTATGAAACTGACCACTGTCTTACTCAAAATAGGGTTTTAAGTGATACATAAACCTTGCAATAGTCCTCTGCATAAGGGTGAATTTTCCGCATAGCAAGTAGGGGTCTGTTTTTATACAAAAAGCAAGTATTTGCTTATCCTCCTATAAGTTTGTTTTTAGAAATTTTAGCAGAAAGAAGTCCTTTTCTTCCTTTTCTGCTAACTACTTCCTAATAAAGAATCTGGATTTTTACTTGTGGGGAAAGAAGGCTGTTGTGAATACTGGAAATAAGGAGGACAGACTTTAGGATGGAATAATTTTTCAAAGGAATAGTTAGGGGTATGGCAACAATTTTTTTTTTTTTTTTTTTTGGAAATAATGGCTATCCCTGTTTATGGATCTAGAAAATACAGATATTATGCTGTTTTACAGAATATCAGAAAACTAACAGAACAGGGATGGAAAAAATGCAAGTTAACCTGTAGATATTAAAAACTATATACATTTTTGGAATAAAATATCTAGAATATAGTATCTCTTTTTACTCTCCTTTAAGTGCCTGATCTCAAATCCATTGAAGTCAGTGGAGTCACTCCATTGACTTCAACAGACTTTGGCTCAGGCCCCAAATAAAGTCACTAGAAGAAAATCTAGAATAGTGCCATCTAGCCTGGCATGCTAATTAAGGAACATTATAAAGTTTTATTTCAAAATTATCTTGATCAGAAAATTTTATAAAGGGACTATGTAATCATCATGTATTTCAGGGGTGGGTGCGCAGAAGTAATTCATTCTTTCCAAATGTAAATGGTAACGTCCTAAAATTAAGATAGTTTGATCCCTGATATTAAAATAAATACATTTTCCACTTGGCTGTAAATGGTAATTTTTTTTTTTTTAAACCAATGCAGAAAAGAGTCAACTAGGGACTTATTGGTTGTCTCAAAGTCAGAAATTCTTCCCAGATTAAAAAGAGGAAATACAGCCTTAACACTAGTCACGTAAAGAAGGGTTTACTATTATTTATGTATTTAATTTACTCCTGAAATAATCTGATTTTTACATTGATACATATGTAAACGATAAAGATCACTAACAGGATTCTTGCATAAAAAGGAGTAGATTTCAAAAATAGAACAAATGTTTAAATGGACCAGGAAGACAAAGCCAATAGGGAGGGTTACAACAATTAAGCAGGGCAGTGTGGTTCAGTATACCTTGACAGCAACAATTTCTTTCAGGAATTAAGGATATTTCATTCTCATCCAAAATATGTGCAGAGTTGCTGTACATCCAACATGAAGTCTCTTCATTTATGTGGGAAGAGTTGATAAGAAGCAAGGTGAAATTAACTATACATTTATGCCACTTTTGGAACACTTATCAGGAAGAAGCTGGTATTCCCGATAGGTTTCCTGAATCCACACATTTTCTTCTGTCTGCAGTAATTAGTAAAACTCATTTATGTCTGGCTTGATAAAATTAAAACGTCTGAATCAAACTCAGTACCATACTAGCTCGAGGTCTAAATGCATATAAAACCTACATAAGGATACCAAGAGACATTACCTTCTTCTCTGTCCTTCTCAACACTATCTTCATCAGAGGCCAGGCAACCTAAAAATTCTGGAAGATCACTTAAATTTACAGAACTTTTACTGCCAGGCACTTCTGAAGAAAAAAAAAAAAAAAGTAATTGTACAGATGCTATATGTTATCATAAGATTTAACAATACGATATCTTCCACTTCTGCTGAAATAGTCTTCAAACAACATTCTCCATCCCTCTAGATCCTCCCCAAAACAGGAGCGTACCCCATTTCTGCTCCACCCGCAAATCAAAGAGTCCTGAAGTGTTAGGTCACTGGTCCCTCCAGAGACAGCCAATGTGATTTTGAAATGACAAGAAGTGCTACTGCAGAGTGAGATGAGGTAGTCTCCTCCACAGAAGAGAAGTATGTTGTCTGCAGTTCTCCTACCCATGAAAAGGAAGGACAAAGCTTAAGTCTCAAATATGTTTGCACTGCTAGATTTCCAGGCCAGCTCTAAACTCCCTTTAAAAACACTGATCTTGCTCCAACGAACAGTACTTACCTACAAAAAAAGCTTAACTGAATGAATGCAGTACAAACTAAACCATATGTGACTGAGGAACAGATCAAAAGTCTGAGACAGACGATAGAGACGCACATACTAAGCAATGCAGGGATAGAAACCTTAGCTTCACAGCCCAGTCACAAGTTGGGAATCCAATGGAAAGTCTAGCACAAAAGCCAAATACCAAAAAGTTCAGATACCAGCGTTGCAGGACAACTCCATTGTGGAAAGCCAGTTTTAAATTCCAGTATCTTCTCCACCCTGAAGACATTTCTACAGCAGTTCTTTAGTACCTTAAATGTGGTACCATCAAAGTCCTTTCCCACCCCTTCCAGAGATGTGTGGGTGGGGGAATAGAGGAAATGGCAAGTATAAATTCCATTTCCAAGAAGATACTTTTTTTCTCAAACATTCTCTACAGATTTTACTACTCCACGTGGAACTAGAAAGGGTTCTCTCAAATGCAGTGATATAGTAACACTGCAGGAGTATGAAAAAATACCAAGTTCTGCTTCCAGAAGCATTTGAGGGGAAAGAGTCTATCCTGAACTGCTGACACAGTGAAGGAACACGCATGAGCAGCCTTATAGATGCATAACACTGCAAGTCATTTTGAAGTTGAGGAATCTAAACATAAGAGAGCTTCCAAAGATCATCCTCAAAGCTTGAGTTTCTCCTTTTTAATCTTTTGCAACCTTCACTTAATTCTGTGTTCCAAACGTTAAATATTTAAATTGTGGAACACTGGGGTGGGGTTGAGGGGCAGCTAAGAAGGCAGTCCATGCAAAGCATTTCTGGAAGTGAATAGTTAACAGGAAACAAATCAAAAGTTTTTATCATGTGACGTTAAGCTGAATGATAGCATTAGAGTGGGATTCTGGAACCACTATGGAATGGATGGGGAAAAAATGGAGAAAGGGCAAGGGAGAAGTCTTTTGTAACTGGAAACATTTATCCACAAATGAGATCACTGCTTTGGGGTAAGACTATTGAGTGCTGGGAGAAGAGGATGTAGTTTACCCAATGCTTTCTCGCTGTTTATGACATTTTGCTGTCGGGACAGCGAAGGCCTCCCGGGATCCGGTTTGTCCTCCTGGAAGAAAATAAGGATTCTTTGCAACAGACATCTATCACAAAGCAGCCTCTAGTACATGTTCAGCAAGAGGGAATTTTTCCAGACAGATGACTTAAGTGGTACATCAATAAAGGACTTCGGAGACAGGCTAACCCAAATATAAATTGCCTGAAATTACAGGCAATTTGTTAGTTTGTGTTAAGGCCCAAACTATACTTTTCATAATTAAATACTTTTGATTTACACACAGACAACCACGACTGAAAAACAGGTTCTCATGAAAAGTTAACCCAGAGACTGAAGCCAGTTTTGCCTGGCAGTTACATTTTGCCTTTACCTTCTTGGGAGGTGTGGCAGCAGCTGAAGGGAGTGAAACATGCACAAAGTCATCTGAAATGCAGGGTGGAGGAGGGGAGGTGGCTGGTGTTCCTAGAGGGGTTCCTTTTCCACCTGCTCAAAAGGCAAAGAAAAGTTTAATCACCATTAAAACTCCATATCCTTCTTAATTTGAGTTAATTTCACATTCATAAAGTTCAAGTGATACACACTTCAAATGATCTGCCATTCAAACCTCACAATTTTCAGTTTCATATGGGACATCCAGTTTTCAAACTTCAGTACTTAACTCGGGGTACCCAGTTCTCTGTATCAGTGTTCATATTAGAACTCAGCTGTGTAAAATGAGTACTTGGATGTCTAAATGCTGATTTGGAGAACTCAAATGCCGAATTGGCTGTTCCCATTTAAGATGCCCATTCAAAAAATTGTATGCTCCATTCAAGTGTGGAGTAATGATATAGTTAAAGACGTCAAAACTTACGAACAGCAAACTACGCAAGAGAATTTTTAGGGGAAAAGCAGTTTAAAGAAGTTCCAAATACACTTAGATTCACCTTTAAAGAGCCTGTATGCAAACCTAAGTATCTACACAGATATTTTTTTTAAACAAAGTATCACTTCTAGATCAAGTTAAAAAACCCATTAAAATGCTAACTCTGAAATGCAGTACATACCAGGTGTGCTAAAATATTTGCTATAAGGCTGTGATGAAGTTTGTGAGGACTCAGAGGAGACAATTCCTGGAGAGGTTGGTGGAGTGGTCATACCACAAACTGCAGAGGGGCTCCAGATGGTAACCTGTGTCACAATATAAGCAAATCAATTAGGAATATGTAATAAAAACCTATATGAAATACAAACATCTGGCCCATGCCCAATGTCAAAAACAAAAAGGTATCAATGAGGATTACATTTAATTCTTTACTATACTAGGTACAGAAGTTATACTAGGAAGCTGCAATGATTGCTCAACTGAAAGCAAATGCACCTATTTCTAAAATATTCAAATCCAATGAGAAGCCAATTTAAGGAGTGAAGAGTGAACATCTTTGTAATAACATGCTGGTGTGCCATGGTTAGATGCGTTACCTGCTGTGGCTCAGTTGACAGCCGCGTAGACTGTGGGCTCAGAATCTGAGGTAGCTGCCCTTGCATTTGTGATAGTGTTAGCCTAGGAGTGGAATAAGGGGTAGAAGTGGAAGTTCCTGGAGTTTAAAAAAAAAAAAAAAAGGAACATTCATGTTAGTTTATCAAATCTGATTTAGGTCTTGATGGTCCTTCTTGCAGATATTTAACAGTTTTTATTAAAAAAAAAAAAAAAAAAAATCAAATCCACTCATCTGTTCCTATACACAATCTGGCTATTGGAGAGCAGATTTATCCTTTTCCCATCCATGCAAAATATATAACAACAATTTTAACTGGCTAATGATTTGGGGTGTCTCAGTATTTGAGTGTGCAACCTTAAAGAGGCCTTATTCTCAGAAAGTGCTGAACACGTGACCAGCTAATCACTACTGTCAATTCTGAGTAAATGACAGACAAGGCAACAAGAATGGTATTAGCTCATCATTCAAGGAAAAAAATAAAGAGTCACAGCTTTGTGACATTGCTAGAGAATAGTAATATCAGGACTTCATATGCGTGTACAGAACAGGGGAAAAAACAACTTTTCTTTTTGCAAAAGTAGCCTTATAGAACTGGACTCCAAGAAGGGAACATTAGTAAGAGCTGTGATTTTTTGTAACATAGCTGGTCTGCTTCCAGTGGATATTAAAAGTGCCAATTAGCTCTTACCGTAGCTGCTGTGTGTGTCAATATAAGGACTGGCATTGGGGTCAATTTGACGAGGCTGCAAGCATATGCTGACTGACTGTGACACAGAGTAATAGCTGTCTTCATATGAGGCTTCTTTTGGGTCCAGGGAGATTTTGGCACATTCTATCACAACATCATGAGTTTCTAGTCTTTTCCACCTGTAGACAGTTTTTGGAGCCAAAAGAGTAAGTTAGTCTTAAATAAGCTAATTATGATTATAAATCAAGGTTCCTGGACATATTAGGGACTGATTTGTCGGATGGCTCATTTGTGTTCCTGCCAGCTTTGCACAATCCCAGCTGAAACACGATGAGGCACCATACAATTGAGTACCTTGCAATGTTTTAGACAGTTTACAAAGAAATTGCAACTAGATGGCTCAAAAAAGGTGACTCCAATTTGGCAACATAGCAGCTTTGAAACAGATCTATTTGAACCCAGCAGGGTCTTCTGTGGAGCACTCTGGAAAGGAGGAGCAGCATACGAAGTCTTGAATGGTCCTGAGCTTCAACACATGGAGAGATCAGATCAGCTACCCTCAGATGTTGGGAGTCCAAATTTAGACAAACCAGCAGTGCAGAATCTGAAACTATTTTGCAAGTTGCTATCTGGTATGCCAATTAAGGAGTTTTACTTGTTTTAAGTTTTGGGCATAAATATTCTAATTTCTTTCTTTCACTCTGTACACCTCTTCTCTGTATAACTGAGTAACTAAACTCAGCAGTCAAATTAGAACAGGCCAAGACCTCAGAGGATGGAAGTTCGTTGCATGTTAAAAGTATAGTAAGAAAAAACAGGAAGCTATCCATTTAGAAGCTGCTTTGCTTTTGGCCAGAAGATAAAATTTCAAGCAAGACAGTTTATGCAAGATACTAACCCAAAGGGCTTTAACTGACAATTCTGTGCCAATCTAACTCTTTAGAGATGCTGCCCCCCCACCCAAACACAGCTGGGAGAAGCCTGCAAAATTGATCATTGTGATAGTCAATGGGTTCCCATTTAGTAGTGTTTTCCTAGTGGCTCTGAAAGCAGGGGAAGAGCACTATTATGCAGGAACAAGAGTCAATTTCTCCTCTTCAGTTGCTGGGCCTGTGGAGACAAGAGAAAAGCAGCAAGTGGTGCTGCTGCAGGCAAATGGGCCTATTTCTAAAAAAAGCTAGTACAGCTGTGGCCACATAAAAACACACCTGTTAAAAGAATTGATCTGTTAACCGAATCAAATTTTCTAGGCACCAAATCAGATACACTGAAGCCATTTTAAATACTTAAATCCTATCAAGCACTTTCAATGAGTCAAAGGAAAAAAACCACAATCTTAAAACTTGACCCAGTAAAACAGACATGAGTAACTAATGTCAAATCAAAATGCTCATAGTGAGACTGCAGATTCCTCTTTATTTTGTTAAGGAAAAAGAGCAAATTAGTTGTAGATAGCATTGTTACATCACAGAAGTACTAACTGGTTTCTACCATAACTAAAATATCTTCCTTGGGTATTGTAATTATCCACCCACCAGATACAAAATGAAGTTCAACCCCCAAACAAACCACTGGAAAATGACCTATTCCAACAATTTGTATGTCCCCACCCACAACTGTAACCTTGGATGCAGAAATCTTACGTTTTATCTGGGGTACCTTAGAGTATTGATTGCAGAGTATCACTGGCATAGGACTTTTCTGTTGACAGGCACAAATTTCTGTTGTGAGCCTCCTGAAAAAGACCATCTAAAGACTGCTCATTCACAGCCTTTCCTAATAGAGGAGTGAATTTATATACCTTCGTGGGTCCAGTTCATGGTCCTTGGATCCAGTCACTAATTCTGGATGAATTCGTACATGTTCCATCATTGGCTGGAAAAGTGGGGACAAAATAGATAAATATGTATTTAGTGCATCTGGAAAAGCTTTGCACCATATTAAACTCCAAAAAATGGAACACCAACAAGTAGTTCCAATAGGCCAGGGCTAAAAGTTTAGAGGACAGTGACACAAGTGTGACAGCTAGATTAATTGTTCAGACTTGCTTGTATTTAGAAAGCTGTTCCTGCTTCCACTAAGGTTCCATTCTGCCAGTAATCTGTCATGCTCCTGTTTCACTGCACAGAACTCAATCCAATTATATCAATGCAGTAGCGCTGTTTGGCAGATAACTACAATCTTGCAGCTATAAACTACACATTTTTCTTAACTGATATGAACATAAGCTATATTTTACCTTGACCACCTCTTCAAAAGTCTCCAAGTTTTCCTTCATACTGTAGTGAGAGCGTAGAAAGGAGACAAAGTTGCAAGGATACATTCCATAAAGGCGGTGAAAGAGAGCATAAACACTGGCATGGAGATGGACGAGATAGATCTCTGCCACATGACCTGAGGAAAATAGTTGGAGCCTTTTTACATGATTGAATTGGAGGAGAGAAAGAAGAGAAATTCTGCTGATGAGCTCAAAGAAAATTGAGTGTCAGAAGTTAAGAGATAGTGCTTTAAGAATGCCTGTAATGATTCAAGACAAATGACAGTTTGGAAGTACCAAAGCTTAGCAATGCTTAAGACCATCAGCTGTGTGAAAGGAGAGGCCGCACTTGCACGTCACAAGTGTCAATCAGCTCTGAACTAAACAGTAAAATCAGGTATGGAGTATTCATTCAGCCTCTCTTTTATCCTGTGTTTGTACAGTACCTAAGGTCCTCAACTAGGGAGCCTAGGTGCTACAGCAATACACATCATAAATAATCCTTAAAACAAATCCTTACTATTCAGATTGGCTCCTTTGCAGAAGAGTTAATTTTTCAACAGTTGTAGTTTGCATGACTGGCTGAACACTAAGCAAATCAATAAGGACACCCCTTTCAGCTCAAAGTCAAATAAAAATCTGATAACCACAGGGGAAAAAAATATCACAGCTTTGAATTGTGTAACTACTGGCTTGTCTTTCCGGCCTGTAGGAGCAGCTATGATATGAGTCAATGCCAAAATGGCCTTCTAAATCACACCTCTATATACTCAACTATGGCGTTTGTTCACAGGGTCACACAGACAGAAGACATACAACTTCTAGAATTGTGCCCCAAAATGGCTTATGGATTGTCAGAATGGACTAAGACCAATCAATGTTAAAATGAAAAGTCGAATACTACCAGTACTTTAGTGATTACTGGTTCAGAAGCATTGTCAGAAATTCCTGCATCCATAGCTAACACTCGTAACTGAGAACCTTCAAACTGGCACCTGGTTCAAGCTAGTTGTTTTCTCTCTCACCTTTCCATCTACTAGACCTAACTGTCCAGCCATATCCTTAGAGCTCTAAGAGTTGCATTCCTGCCATGTAGGGGCAGCAGCAGGACTGTTGAATTTAAAGCATCACAGAATCCCTCATTTCAGAGTGTTGTACCAATAAGCGCCATGGTACAAGAGCAAAACCCAGACATTAACTGTCAAAGAAAAGGAATAGCTTTTGCGTTTAGTATCTAATTTTCCCCATTTAACTAACCCCAAGAGTCAGAACTGCAGCCCACCACTAGTCTCCCAAGATAGAGTGCTCGCCAGCAGTCAGAGAAATGGTGCTACTGAATCATACTTGCAACAAAGTCACATCTCTCACCTGGATTCTTCAAGCACCAGGATGAGAGACGGCCAAATATACCAAAGAAATCATGAAGGTACATTTTGCCAGACTGTGGAATCATTGGCAGCATGGTTATTAACACTAGGACACCAGTGGTGAGTACTACTACATCTGTGTCAGTCTGCAATGAAGAAAAGTCATATTAGTCAGAATTCAAATGGAAAAGTTTCATTTTTTCATGACGCAGCACTAGTACACAATGGACATCACATATTTACACTCTGACAAGGCTCCTTACTTTAAGGATGCCTAATCTAAACCTACCAAACTTTGGCTCACTATCACACCTGCCCCTTTAATCTTGCAGATCCCCAAGAGAAAGTCAGGGATTCCAGCTACTATCCTGTCTTCCAACGACTGACCTGCTGCCTAAGAATTTGTTGACTTCCTTCAAAGGCAGTCTTTATACCTGTTCCTTATCTGAATGGAGAGAACCACTACCGGTATACCTACCTCTGCCTGTTTAGAACTAAACAGGCTCTGCCTCCAGAGCCCAAGAGATTTGAAATTTGATATGGGAACCCCACATAGCTGGCAGACGACTAAAACTAGACCCCAGCTGTCCTCATGTTAACATCTCTTAAATGCGTACAAGCCTCTTTGTGTGCAGCCACACAAGTTAAATAGTAAATCTGTTATAGTAACAAGGCCAAATACATGATAAAAATGAAACCATTTGGACCAGAGTATAATAATCTGTATCTTGAGTTTAAAGCTTCAGTATTAAAACTTGAGGTTAGCTACAATCAGTTTGTCAGATTGCTGAAATACACATCAAAAAACTGAGCACTGCTGAAACAAAATACTGATGTTAGCTGAAGGTACTGTTGCATGGTAAATCTAAGGTAACTGAAGAGGTCCTAAACTGTAAATTCTGTCTGCCTGATGCCTCCAATTTAAAAGAAAGAAAAAAAAAAAAAAGCTTTATGAATAGTGACTCTACTAATGCTAATCTACTATTATAACTAATTATGCATATTTCTGTACCTTGTATTCATGTATCTTTGCAAACTTCAATCTATTCTCATAACACTCACGTGAGATACACATAGGGTATATAATTACTAATTTATCAGATGGGGAAACAAAAGTACAGGACAGTCAAGTGACTTGCTCATGTTCTCTCAGCAAGTTAGTGGCACAGGAAGGAAAAGAAACTAAGAGTCTTGACTTGCAGTCTTCCTGCTAATCACAAAACACTGTTTTCTCCCTATATTAACTTTAGTGTCTTAACATTTTACATGTTTTCATAAAGCTAAGGATACAAAGTTGTACAATTTAGGGAAATTCAGTGCTTGTAAAACAAGAAACAGTCTGACCTAGGGTTGTCAGGGATCCACAGAACATCTACTATGTGGGAAGTGACAGTGTAAGCTTCCTCCACCAGTGTGCTTCAATGGAAATGGAGTACGTACTCACTATTTTGTCAAAATTTTCCTTTCCCCTAACCAATTTATGCAAATGGCACCCAGATATTACAGCAAGGGCCCCTTATAACACATACAATAAATACTCAGTGTTGACATAGTTCTTACCTTAAGACACTTAAGTAAAGAAAGCAGGAGAGGTGCTTGAGAAAGTTTATGTTTCCAAGATGGCTGTC
This sequence comes from Malaclemys terrapin pileata, assembly GCF_027887155.1. Classification (NCBI taxonomy): domain Eukaryota; kingdom Metazoa; phylum Chordata; order Testudines; family Emydidae; genus Malaclemys; species Malaclemys terrapin. The sequence goes on along the minus strand of NC_071521.1, from coordinate 9,870,824 downwards.
GTCTTATCACATGACCCAGCAGTGAGAGAGTATGTAAACGGGTAGCAGCTTTGCCCATATATTCATTAATTTTGTCCAGTAGGTGCTGAAACCGAATTTGGGGGAGGGGGCAGAGAGTAGAAAATGAAATGAAATGTTACAGAATATTTACAGGTACCTGATGAACAGGAAAGGACACCAATCTGTATGTTTGATAAGTTGCTCTTCTCAGTTATAGGAATTAAATGTGTTTTACAAGTGTCTAGGGAGCCAGATTGAATACAACCCTGTGAGTACAACACAGGGATACAGATTAAGTCTCTCTGTGGTGATACTGACAACAAAATGTTGTTCAAAACAGAATTTGTCATTGTGCTTGGAAACACATTCTGCTCCAAAGTATTCAGCCATTGCAGAAAAAACAGCTGTTAGTTTTGCCAAGTGTTCATTTAAAAAATTCCCACGTGCCTGCAGAATCCCTGTATATTCTTGTGCAGCTGCGCTTCCCCCTCCCTTCAATGGGTAACAAATCTAGTAACAGTAATAAGCAGCTGCTGCCGCGCGCTGTAAAGCAATTACATTACAAGTAAAAGATATTAAATATCTGTATGAAAGATCTTCTATGAGCTTTGTAATTTCATTTCTTGTGATCAAGGTGTAAAGTTGATTGCAGTCATGAACCCAGTTTAAGTAATCCATGAAACAAAATGAAGTTTTGTGTTTGAGATTTTTTTTTTTAAACTAACCTACTCTTACTACACAGATAAAACACATCAATTGATTCTACATCAAGGGAAAAGAAGAATTTTAACTGGCCGCCTATTTAGAAGCTTCTCTAATACTAGAGTAACATCTGCCATGCTCCATTTTCTCCAAAAACTGTAAGTTATTTTACCTTGTCATGAGGCTCTTGCAGTGTGGACAGGATCTGCAATGCCTGCTGAGAATTGTTTTCCAAGTAGTAATCTACTAGCATATTCACAAGCACCGGTCCACGGTCTATCAGTTTGTTGTCAGCAACAAAAAGGAATAGGACAGGTTATAATGAACAAAAATTTTCTATTGTAAAAGATTAAAGTAATTGCAGAATTGAACAACATTCTTACAAGTGCCTCTAGGAAGTTACCCAGGTTTTTAAAAATGAGACCTCCCAATTACATTCTCCCATCCCCAAGTGTCTTTCTGATTGTCTAGCTTGGTGAGAGAGAGGAAGCAGACCTTTCTAAAAACTGACAACAGGATTTCCTAAAGTGTCCCAAACTAAATGATTAGATGTGTGACACTGACTAAACTTTCGTAGAGAGTCTACATCCAGCGTTCCACGCTGCTGGGTGGAGTCTGGCAATCAGTTCAATTCCCTCCTCCGTTCTCCACATGAAGCAAGTTTAGGGGCAAGGGGAGTAATGATGCTGTTCCACACTAAAATGGGTCCACTAATAGCCTTAGGAATGCTCTTGGTGGTAGCAGAAAGCATTCCTAAAGCAAAATGAAGAATGGCATTTCACAAGAGGAAGTCATTGTCTGAAATGAGTAAAGTGAATGAAACACTTTCACTTTTTGGACATACTTGGTAGGAAGGGAGCGTGATATCTACTTACAACCAGGGTGTGCATATTTACTTTAGTACACCACAAAACCCTAGTAACCTTATAAAAGGGTCAAGAAGACAGTCTCAAGGAACCAGGAGTTACAGTTTATCAGACCTTCCAAGAAGTGTCTCTTTTAACCAGAGGAACATAAGGAGCATTAATCCTTGATGCAATCACTGCCTCTGACATAGAGGGTTTCTTAAAAGTAAGTCACATTTGCAGGAGCTAATGAGTAGATTTGATAGGGAACTTCCAACTTTTTGCTTATTTCTATACAAAGCTTCCTCCAGCCCTCCAGTTTAACATCTAAGAGGCACATACCAGAGTTGAGGTTATCTTTGAAGACAGCTGTTATATCTTCCTGGACAAGCAGAACTGAAGAATCCAACATAGAGAAGAGCTCACCAATATTTGCTTGCTGGGCCATTCTGTTTACTACTATAGGCTTATGCACGTGTTATGTGAATGTGCAAGTTAAAACTTCTTCAGGTTCCTCATTGGTGCCCCTACCAGACTGGAAAGACAGAGCAGAGTACAGATAACAGAACATATCTCCCTCATTCTCTCTCATCTCAAAGACCTCATCACTGCTCTACTGGTAGCTGCAATATTACCCTTTTTGACAGTTAAATGCCAAAAAAGTTTGTTAGTGCAGAGTTAAGGATGCCCAGTGATAGCTTGTACCCTTCCAGAACATGGAGTTCAGCAGAACTCAAACTTCTGAAAATCAGGAAATACAGAGTTAAAGTAAATGCTCAGGCAACCTTAACTCTGCCCCACTAGAGCTGGCAACAGCCAATGGGAATTATATGCAGGCACTCCACCTCTAGTCACAGTGTTAAGTATAGCTGTATTGAATGGTGGAGGAATATACTGGAGCAGTTTGGGAGAGCTGTGATTGAGGAGATCTGGGCCTGAGTCCCCTATTATATTATCAAAGGAAAGAGGTGCATATGTACCATGAAGCTTCAGTCCACATTATTTCAAATACAGAATTGTGTCAGTTGTATCAGTGGCAGGGCACTGGGGTCTCTTTGCCATGGTTACTGCTAGTAGTGAAGTGGGATACGAGATCAGTCTGTGGATTTAATGATGGGTACAGGAAAGGATAAATTTAGGGGGGGTGTCCTGCATTCAAGAGTGCAGGAATTATAAAAGGGTATGAAATCATTGTTAAATATTTTAAGTGTGATATTGTGTTGGGAGAAGAGTGTTTGAGCACAGGGCAAGGGCAGATTGTCTTTTCACTGTAACGTGGACTGAGTGAGAATGTGTGTATCATGGGTGTATTGCTGCATCGCTGAAAGACGGCAAAGTTAAAGTTGCATTGGAATTTACCATGACTCTATATTTCCTGGTTTTCACAAGTCTGAGTTTTGCTGAATTTAATTTTCTCAAAGGGCACAAGCTACCCCCAGGCAACATTAACTTTGCATTAATGACATTTTTTGCCATTTAGTTTCCAAGATTTTAAACAGAAAAAAAAGCATTTGTTGGTAGGCGATAGTGGTCATTTAGACAGTTATAGTTCTCACACGGTTTGCAGATGATATGCTGCTGTAACTATGGAATAATCAAAAGACCCTTGGCTGGGCTACACTGGGAACTTACATCACCATAGGTATGTCCCTCATAGGTGTGAAAAATACAAACCACTGAGACACGTAACTATGCCAATCTAACCCCAGGTATAGAATTCTACTGTCAACCTAGCGCCATCTTCTGTTGACTTAGCTATCACCACTTGTGGAGGTGGATTAACTATACCGATGGAAGACTCCGCCCATCAGCATAGGTAGTGTCAACACTGAAGTGTTACAGCAGCGCAGCTGCACCACTGTAGTGGTTTAAGCGTAAACATATCCCTAGCTTTTATATACTGCATTTCACCAGAAAATCTCAACTTTACAACATTATCCTCATTTTACAGATGGGAAACTGACGCACAGAGGGGTAAAATGACTTGCCCAAGGTCATCCAGCAGGCCAATAGCAGAGCTAGGAATAGTCCCAGTCAGGTTTCAGAGTAGCAGCCGTGTTAGTCTGTATCCGCAAAAAGAAGAACAGGAGTACTTGAGGCACCTTAGAGACTAACAAATTTATTAGAGCATAAGCTTTCGTGGACTACAGCCCACTTCTTCGGATGCATATAGTCCCAGTCAAGCGGTCTTTCCATGAAGCCGCATAGCTGCTATGTGATTTTTCAGTGCTCCTCTCTCATCCTGTATATTTTGTGATAGTGGAATGGGGATAATGATCATGCTTTGAAATATATCCAGTGTATAGTTGCTAACAGAGCTGGTGAGAGAAATCTCATCCATGGTCTATGCCCCAAAACCTTGACAGTTTTATTACATGGTTGTTACAGTAACTTTAAGTACTGAGAGAAGATGTCTCTCTCTTTCCTTCTCCACACCCTGGCCCATTATTCCCCCACAACATATAGCCCCCGCCAACATTTCCAGCTCCCCCTCCCTTTCCCATCCTATTAAGCCATTAGTTGACACTGTAGAAGCCATTAATACATACGAAAAATCGTTCCTTGCTCTCTCCTGCCGTATGCTGCTGCATACATGTATCACAGACAGCATCTTACTGAAGGGCGGTAAACTGCCTTGTATATGTAGACAAGCTGCACAGAGCTGGGCCCCTCACTCCCATTACCAGCTGGGACTTCTGCTTCAGCCAGTCTTCCCCTCCCAGGCCGCAAATTCACCTAATCTGCCCTTCCTCCAAACCTAGCACCTCCCGCACACATTCTGATCAGCTCCCTCTGACCCCACATGGATGATGTGCATCTTAACTATTTATTTTCTGGTGTTTTCAGATGTTTAAACATGTATTACCTTCAGTCCCCACACCTCATATGGAGGGGCAAGGTGAGGGGCTCAGACCCCTGCAGGGGGGTAGAGGTTCCCTACATCCTAGAGTACACATACCAAAGAGGAAAATTCAGGGCTGACCGTCCCCCCTCCCTCCCAAATTCCTCTGCTACTCCTCATTCTCCAACCTATTCCTAATCCCTACTTCTTCCCCCTTAACATGAGCCCTCCCCAACCCCTCATTTCCATTTATTCTTCTCCCCATAATACCCCTATCCCTCACTTCAGGCCTAAATCCTCTCTCCTACGACCACCTACTCTTTTACCCCTCCCCTTTCAGTGAGCATTCACACGTGTAATTTATTTTCTATTCAACTTTCTAGGGAAAGACTGAGACGGGGGTCCAGTCTGTAAGAAGAAATATCTGGAACTCTGAGCTACACAAACTCTGCATCCTGCCTAACTCAACATTTAAGGCAAGAAATTACATTTTGTAACCCATTTCTTTAGTGAATCAAGCTTAGTTTGCATGTTTTGTTTTATTTGCTTAGTAATCTGCTTTGTTCTGTTTACTATCCCTGTATCACTTTAAAAATCCACCTTTTATAGTTAATAAATTTGTTTGGTTTATTATTAAACCCCATTTGTGCAATTTCTAACGGGTGGGGGGGGGAGAAGTTGTGCAGATCTTCCTCCACATTGAGGGAGGGGGTGAATTTATGAGCTCATTGTATACATTTCCCTACAGCGCAAGACAGTATTATTTGGGGTTTATTCTCCAAAAGGGGTGTACACATGAGTGCTGGGTGAATCCTCTCACACAGCACTGACTTCAGTCTGTGTCTGCAGCGGGGTGCGGCCCTGCCTGTGTGCGTGTGCTAGAGAAGGCTTAAGAGTCGGGCTCAGCAAGACAGGTTAAAGGGGGCCCATGCTGGCACAACAGGTAGGCTCAGTGGTGTATCAGCACATCAAGTGGCACCTTGAAAAGGGGCAATCTGTCAAACTCAGATTTCTGCCCAGGGTGGGTTTCAAACTTAGGCCATGTCCACACATACAGTACTACAGGTGCATCACTGCAGTGTGTCTGGTGAAGACTCTTTACGCCAATGGGGGAGAGCTCTCCCATTGGCATTAAAAAAACCCACGCCTGCGAACGACAAACTGTCAGCAGGGAGAAGCTCTCCTGCCAACATTGCACTGTGCATACTAGCGCTTATGTCGGTGTAACTTATGTCGCTCAGAGGGTGGAATAGTCATACCCCTGAGTGACGTAAGTTTTGCCAACATAGGTAGTAGCATAGACAGAGCTATTAATTGGCCCATTCATCTCAACAAGATGTTCTCAGCTGAGAGTACCTAATGGAAATGAATACAGCCTGAAACAATAACTCAGACTGAGAGCTGCTCCATTCACATCAGTGAGCGTTCCCTTTCTACCTTCCCCACTGCTGGCAAGTTCCAGATGTGTGCCAAGCATACCCACTCTCAGTTCCTCACCCCAGCAGCGTGTTCTTGGTACATGCTCTGAGCATGTCTGTTCTAAGCTCCCCAACCAGAGATAGAGGACTTCCCCAGATACTGGCTCACAAGGGGGATATGGAGAGGAGCTCAGACACTCCCACCAAGGGAAGCCCCACCCAGAACCTGGCTCATATGAAGGGGAGCAGGGATAGGGTCAGCCCCCTCATAGATGGATAGGGGTCCCCAGATCCTGGCATACGCATGGGGAGGGGGGCAGAGAGAGGGCTCAGACAACCCCAGAGGGCACGGACCTCTAGCTCCTAGCTCACATAAGGTGTAGGGAGTGGGGCTCAGACCCCCCAAAGAAAAGCAAGTCCTCCCAAAGAATCTGGCTCACGGGGGGGGGGGGAGGAAGAGATGGGGAGTCATAGCTCATATATGGGCATGGGTCCCCCAGATACCAGCTCACATATGGGGCAAGGAGCAGAGCAGGGACCCCCGCAGATCTCAGATCGCATGGTCGGGTAGGGATAGGGGCTCAGGAGCCTGCAGAACCTGGCTCACATGAAGCGGGGAACAGACTGCCATAGATGGGCAGCCCCACCCCCCCAAGCGTGGCACAGACAAGGGGCAGGAAGCAGGGGCTCAGACATTCCCCTATAGGCAAGCCTCCTCCAAAACCTGGCTCATATGGGAGGGGGTCAAATACCATGTGATCTGTAGATGGACTGCAGACCAGAGGACAGTGCGCGCACACACACGCACTCTCTCCTGGGGGAATTCTGCACCACTGTGCACATGCAGAATTTATGTCCCCCGTAGTTTTCTTTGCTTCCCCACAGAAAAATGACTTTGACAGGGAAGCCACGGGACACCACATGAGCAGTCATGCGATCCTCCCCAGCAATACGTTTCGGGTGTCCAGGGCAGCCGGCAGAGAGATAAATCGCTGTGGGGCGGGACTGGGAAAAGACTCAGCTGGTGGCTCCTATCCGATGCCGGGCTCAGTTGCTAGTTCCAACTGGGTGGGGGAGGACAGGACTTCCTCTTTCCCAGCACAGCATCTGGGGCTGTGTCAGACCAACTCCCAGATTTCTCCCCCACATGTAGGAAGCTCTGCAAACTCTACTCCCTTCCCCCTCCCCATCTCTCCTCAGCTGCAGGGGGAAGGATCACTGTACAAGGAACTGCTCCCCCATCTACCCAACCCTCCCAACATTCAGACACTCCCCCTGAACTACCCTAATGAGCCACCCACACCTAGATCCCCACCCCACCAACCCCACACTGCACCTGGATCCCCACCCCACTGAGCCCCACTCTCCCAGCCTCCAGACCCCTCGCTGAGCCCCCACACACACCCATAGCCCTCTGCCAAGCTCTATCCTCCCCACACCCAGACCCCCTTTCCCCCGAGCCCTAACCACCTTCACCTGGACACCCCTGCAGAGTCCCATTACCACTGCACCCAGAATCCCCCCAACAAGCCCCTGTGCATCTAGCTCCCCCTCCCACTGAACCCTCTCAACCCACATCTAGATCCCCCCCCTCTCTAAGCTCCTCCACACTTGGATCCTGCCTTGCTGAGCCTGCCTGCTCATACCTGGAACAGAAAGGCAGGGCCCTGGGGTGTTTCTGGGGCAGGTCGTCCTTGCACTGTGTCAGGATTGGTTGCGGCCTCGCTGCTGAGTCTGGGTCCTGGGGGGGCAAAGGGGAGCTGCACAATGATCTCGCACTTCTGTGCAGCCAGTGGCCTGTGCTCCCCAATGCCATGCTGGAGCCTCCACATTTATTTGACAAATAAAAGTTGCAGAATTTTTAGGCACAGAATGCCCTCAGGAGTAACACAGAGCAGGGGAATATGGGGCTGACGTGCCCCTGCCCCTATTCTCTCCCAGCTCTCCGGGCACTCGCTCCCTTGACCCCCTTCCCACTCTCCTCTCTCCCCCTTCACCTACTCTTCCACCCAATCACGCTCCCCTCCCAGTAAGCATTTGCTTGCATCGTTTTCTTGTTTTAAAATAGTTTCAGCACTTTCTGAATATTCTGCTGTAGTCAGATTACATTTCTCCAAAATACCCCCCAAAGCTCCCCGAGAGAGGCAGACTGGAGCAGCATACCTACTTTTCTGCCCTGGCTTGGATTTGACCCCTCAATGCCTTGGATGGTGCTCAGACTCAATGAACTTAAAACATCCTCAGAGCCCCCAGCCCCTGTGACACAGGTTAGTTTTCCAGATAGATTACAGTGAGCATGTACATCTGTTTGTGTGCCTGATAACTGGAGAAGCAAACTCCTTTTGAAAAAAGATTTTTATTGGATGTTCCCCAAACGGCTGATGGGTGCCATGCACTCTATTAGGATAACCTTTGAGATCACAGCGCAATGAGCTGAGCCCTGGTTTGAGCTCTATCAGTGAGCAAAGATAGGTTGCCAGAACCTGTCAACTTCAACCAAAACTTCTTTTTCCCTAGGTGCTGTATTTCTGGAACCCTTTGGTCAAATGCCCCCAAATTTGGATCACTAAAATAACCCAAGCCCTCAAGAGGCATGCCAACTTTCAAGTCAATCCATGTAACCATGTAGATTTCAGAGCACTTAGAATTGAGCTTTAAACAGAAAAAATTGGTCTTAATCTTAACTATAGCAGAGCTCTCACTCTGCTGTAATGTTAAATGGAAGAGGCTATTAGGGATATTTTACCTATGAGGGATGCATATGCATGGGAGAAAGTTTATAACCTTCCCTTCACTCTCAATAAAACCAATAAATTATATGCAACCTTGAACATTAGACGCTGTTTTGTTGAGAATACGTTGGCTGAGACACCTGGATTATGCCCGTCTCAGAGTGTTATGAATCTTCAGCGTAGATCTGGTCAGCCAGTTATGACGACAAGAGAAAGCAGTTGTGAACAAAGTGGCAATAGCTCCCTGAAAGCACCAATGCTCCTTCTTCCATGGTGGCCCCTAATGCAGCCAGGCTTCAGAACAGTTCACACATACTAGGCTACACTCAGGAAGTAGCCTACATGCTCAAGATCTCTTTCCTCCTCCTATATTTTCAGGTCAGTTGCAATCCAGCCTCATTCCAGAGAGTTACTTACAGCCCTTCCTCAGTCTTCCAGCTGCTCATAGCCCTTTAGTGAATGAGAGCAACTCTGAGTGGAAAGGTTGGTGTGGGAAGGGGTAGAGAAAGGAAAATGAGAGGGGGAAAAGGTAATAAAGTATAGATGAAGGTAACTATGCTAGAGTATGACCCAAGAAACATGGTGGTATCTGTCAATTCACTGTAAGGGGACCCCAATAAAAGTAGTATGGAGTTGGATTAGAACCTGGAAAGGGATGATCTGCAGCCTAATTGCATTAGGTTTCCTGTGACTAAACTAGCAATTTGTAGTTTCTGTGGGGTAGGGAGAAATATTTACCATATTAGCAAAAAATGGTCTACCAGGTCAGCTGCTGACAAGAATTTTGATAATTTTGCTGAGATAGGCAGAATCTTGTTCACATATAGATGCCTAAATATGGAGTGGCACATTTGTATTAATATACAGAGGGCAAAACTAAACTGCATTCAGATCAGTTTTTATGACAGTAATGTTTTACTACATTAACCTTTCAGATTCCTATTTTTAATACATGGATGCATAAGCCACTGCTGAGTTCATAACTAGTAGCCAAAATTCCATAATTTACTGTTCTATTCTTTATTTTACCCAAAGGAAATCTAAACCAATATCAACCTCCCCAGATAATGCCAGCAAACTGTCTTAGGCAGTTATTCTACATCCATATTAAAACATGTAAATTCTTACTAAATGGGACAGGGTGATTTTATTTACCCAAAAGGTATACAAAAATGTTAGACTAGCAGAAACCAGCATAGTGACATTTCTGACTACTTGCTTGGTTTCATGAAACAAGATAAATGAATTACAGGGAGGATAATTTTATCACCTATATAGGTAAAATTCTGAAAAATATGGCAAGTCACATTCTTTAGTAGTCTACAGCCTGCCCACTTAACTGTACTTGTTCCCTTTAAAAAATTAACAGTACATCACAAACAGGAAGTGAAATGAGCAAAAATAAACTTGAATGGATTAGGAGTCAAAGCACAGATTTACACATATACCGCCCTGCTCCGAGTGCACAATAAAGCTGGGATCCTGGTTTATTGCCCAACTAGCAGAAATCACAATCTCATGAATACACCAAGAATGGCAGACTGTGTTAGAAAAACAACAAGGAGTCTGGTGGCACCTTAAAGACTAACAGACTGTGTTAGGATTTTCCTAAAGCAAAAGAGTCATCTTGTGTTTGGAACCCTCAAAGTCAGCGTTCATATTTAGCTGGACAATAGCAGGCTAAGCATTTAGCATAATGGGAAAGGAAAAAGTGAACACAAGAAAACAAGCCAGTCACTTGAGAAATAGTTAAATCTCAGTTCCTAACATCATAAGGTGAAACATTTAATTCTAACATGAGTCAAATTGAAAGTACCTTGTTCTGTTATCTTGAAGTCAAGAGCCAAATCAACAGCAACGAGAAGACCACAGCCTATTATGGGTCAAGCAGAATGGGATGCTGTAGTTTATCTGTTAGACTGTTTAGCTGTAGAGTCAGTCAGTGTCAACTTTATCAGGACTTTAATGCCCAGGATTAAGAAACTGGGTGGGATACAGTGTTCAGATTCACACCCACAGTTAGCCTTTTCACATGTATTGAGATGTTTTTCTAAACAAGGACTGAAATAGAGACGATTCAGTCAAAGCAGGAAAGAAACTACTTCAGTTTAATATAGAGGGCAAGCCTGTGAGTTAGAAAAATGCTGTATTACATTTTGAATCTTTCATACAGAAGCACGCCATGCAAAATATACAAGGCCATACGCTCTACATCCTACTTGCAACTGCAGTGCTTCATAACACTTTAGGGAGGACGGGGGACAAAACAAAAAAAAACCCACACCCTCTGCCTTCTAGCGTAAGGTATTCTTAAAGAAAATCTGTAGAAGGTCCCTTTAATCTCACTTGTGAATCAAGCAACATGCTAAATCACCAGCAGTATGTAAACTTTAAAGTTACAAGTCTCCCCTCTTTTTCTACATTGAAGGACTAAACTCTTGAAGTTTTCATTTCAGTTATTCAAGCTTCTGGGAAACCTCCTTTCTGGTCCTTCAAGGAAAAATATGGTATAAAGCCATTTAAAACATTTACTAGATCACCAAATCTCAGATCAGTCCCTGCTGAATAAGCAACTATTACCTATTAAAATCTCTTTCTGTGATAGAAAGAAAGACAAGCCTTTATCAAGTAACCACAGAGAGCCTGGTTTTATGCTTACTACAATAATCTCTATTCTGCAAATACTGAAATCTAGGCTGAATAGTTGAAACCAGTTACCTTGGCTGTAGCCAAGTAAACTGGACACTTGCCATCATTGTCTGGTTTTGATGTCAGCTTTACACTGCAGTGCTGACAGCTTGACATTTTGAATGCAAACATCACAACTCTCTAATTCCAAGTGAGAACCAGTGTTAACAAGTCTCACTTTAGAAGTTATTCTATAATCGACCTTTACACCCAAATTAGAAAGGCAACTACTGTACTGATTTTACAGCATGAACAATCTAGAAAATAAATCCCAGTAGATAAGAGTTAGAACTGTGCTAAACAAGGAATATATCACATACCATATCATTAATATAAAATAAAGCAAACATGGAAATCACCTGGTTAATCTGGAGCAAAGAAATAAGACTATTTAAGTTGTACTTTTTTCCAAGAGTCACTATTAAAGTGTTAAAATGGATTAGCTTTATTATTTTAGAACAAGGGCTAGTTGCCCAATAAAGACAAGGTTAACTTAGAAATCAGAAAGGGTCAGCCTTTGCAGATGCAAAGATAATTTGCTGAAACACTCCATGAGCTTTAGCTAGTGTAGATAAGAGGGGCAGCTCTAAGTAAATGATGGTTAATCCCCTCCCTCTATAGCGCATTAAGGACAACAATATCAGAGGAGGCAAAGGACTTCTCCTGTTAAAGCTGAAGTGATCTAAAAAAGTATCTCCATACTACCACTCAGATATGGCTCTCCCCCGAGGTACTGAACTGTATTAGAGAGCACGTCATTTAAAGAGCCTGAAGCTCAGTACACAGATCAGGAGTGAAAGGTTCCTTAAAGAATGTAAAGTATGAAGAAAACTTTTGCTTAGTAACATTGCATTCTTAGAAAGCTTAATTTCTTCTTATTTAGAAGAAAACTTATTTAGTACAACTTCTAATTTGAGAAGCGTTGTGCTAGTAGCACACGAAAGGAATAACCAAACGATTTTTAAGAATGCATAACAGCTAGTCAACGGAAAAGTAGAGACAAATGCAATTTAGTGAAGAGGCAGCTCGGCAAATAACTAAGAAGGGCAATGTCTTATTGATCTAACCTAGGTATGCACAGAAAACTCTCATTCACATTGGAGTGTTTGTCCATTTAAAAAAAAAAAAAAAGGACAGGATGAGGCTTAATTTGACTCTAGAGCAGTGGTTCCCAAACTTCAACAACCTGTGAACCCCTTTCACTAGGGAGTCAAGTCTCGCGAATCCCCTCCTAAAAATGAATATTTCCAGGGATTTTCTCCTTTATAGAGTATAAATTATAAAAACAGTGATCTGGGAAATATAAAATTGGTTTTTATGACATGCATATTATACACTATTATTTATCATTACAGTATTTTTATTACATTATGAAAATGGCACCACTCTTCCAAGATCTCACTTTCGTAGCTTGTATCATTTTGAATAAGCCTGTTATAAGACAAGGCTCCTATGTTTCATCAAGGAGTATCAGATGTGAAACATCATGAAGGTATTTAAGAAGCCAACTCAAAGAGTTCCTCCTACACAAGCATTCAGGTCTTGAGCAGTCCAGGCAAACAATGCACATTACAACAAAGCTTAAACTTGTTCTTCATAATTTTAAAAAATACTAGCTGCCTATTTAATTTTAAAAACAGCAAAAAAATATCCACCTCCCTTTCCATTTCTTATAAGGAGTTTTGAAGTTTAAATCCCCTCAGTGTGATAGCTATGCTTGCTTTGATCTGCTTAGCTCTTGGAAGTCCAGGGGCTCCGGGCTGCTGGCCCCGTGCTGCCTAGGGTCCCTAGCTTCAGCTCTGTCCGCCATTATGGAATTTTCCCCCCCAGAACCTCCAGTAACATTTCATGAACCCCCAGGGGGTCACGAACCCCAGTTGGGGAACCACTGCACTAGAGTCTACCTGCCGTGTGTGTCTGTTATAACAGGTGTCAACTATTTAAATCTTCTGCACATAGGCAGGATAGCAAACATCTCAAATTGTAAAGAAACAGGGTAGCATCCAGAGTTATCAATTGTGACAAATACAACTTGATAAAAGTTTGGTAAACAGCTCCCCATAAAAGCCTTCCATGTGCATTTTTTATTAGTCTCTAACATTTTATAAAGAAAACTAACTTTCCAATCTCTTTCAAGTAAATAACTTGTCTGACAGTGAGCTCCTCTAATCACCTATTATTCTAATATTCTTAACTCAAATATGTTCAATGAAAAACAAAAAGATACAACCATTACCTTGCAGCAAGGGTAGGCAAACTTCATTTAAAAAAATGCTTTAATGAAATACTGTGAGTGAAACTCAATGCACAAATCAGAAAATCCTAAATTATGGTTCCCACAGTAACCAGAACCTCCCTGGCCTGCCTGTATTTGTATTAAGTTGGGCTGTGACTTACTACATGCAATGAAGCCAAGTAGCAGCAGCTGTATTAACCACAACTGAATTTCCTGACAACAGCTGCTATGTGACCACGTTGCATGTATTAAAACACAAATTTAACAGCATACAGCAATACTAAGTACAGGATAGCAGAATTCTGGTCACTGTGGGAACCATAGCCTTGAATTTCCTGATTTGTGCATTTAAAGTTTCACTCATCGTATTGCATTAAAAGAGATTCTGAAAATTAAGTGCATTTGCTTTTGTAAAAGAGTGGGTCTGAAAACTGGGGCTTACACTGCAAGTATCACAAGTGTATACGAACTGGAACAAGGAGACCAAAGTCATCTTCATTTTGATTCAAATCCTCCAACATTCATCGGGAAAATGACTGTATCTTAAACATTTAATCCTGTCTCATTCCCAAATACAAAGGTAATGAGAGAGTGCATGGGTCTACAGCAACAGGATGAAGTCCAAACTGCTGCTGTTGCATCTTTCTTTACTCTTTGCTCCCAGCATTGGGAACAAGCAATACAGTGTTATGCCTGCTCTTCTGAAAAGAAAAATATTAATGCCAATTTCAAGACATGAACACAATCCACCATATAGTATAGTAATACAGTAAAGCCTACAACCCCCATTATGGTAGGTGCTGCTATATAGACATTGTAAAAATTGGTCAGGAACCAGCAAAACCAAACTCTCCAAGCTCCAGAAAGACAGTCACACAGGCTTAAACTTTCATATTTGAAAAGTCCTAGATTCATGGAAACTGAATGATTCCAATACATTACTTCACCACCACACAAACGTTTTAAAGTTTAAAAAAAGATTTTCTCGGCCTAAAGGCATGTTATTTAACAAGTCATGTTCCGTTCTGCAATGTGTAATTCAGTTTCTGATCCAGTCTCCCGCTTTCTAGTTTGGCATCACTCAACAGCAACCTCTCTGACTGCATAAGGAGAAGCTAACAGGCTCTCTACATCCTTTGCCAGAGTAAGGCAAAAAACAGTGGACTTTGAAAGGTGTTTGGAAAGGGCGTGGGGGGGAAATGGATTGACACTCGGAGCTTCAACAGGAATTCCGAGAACCCCTCAGGGTGGAAAGAGAAGGGCTTAAGCCAACAATTTCTGCAGATTTCAGGCTTTCATTTTTAAAAAGTTAAATTCCTAGCTCTTATGTTTGCAAATAAGACCAGCTGTAGTGCCATCTTCCCAAACCTGCTGGAATGGCTCCGGTGTCTACTGTTGTTCATAGCTTTACCAAGAAACAGTACGAAGATAACAATCTGGACAGTTTCAGTGCCAATATTCAGAATGCTGTGAGCAGCAATCCAGAATTAAATCACTTTCACACTCCTAACGCTGCTTGGGAAAGCTATGAACAGAGACATGCACTGGAGTTATTCAAGAAGGAATGAAAAAACAAAGGTTGAGAAACAGTGGTGACACCTCTGCTTTCACAGCAGCCAGGAGCTCAGCAATAGGAAGACAAGACAGAAAACTCCTCCCTTCTAGCAGCTAGGGAAGGGCTTCAGGTAAGATGCTTACTAGCCGCAACCTGATGCAAATAATAGAGTTTCCCTCCTTCCAGCAGTGTCCAGGGACAGCACACTTACCAGCAGCTGATGTGGTAGAGGGGCCTTGGCTTCTCACTAGGCTTTCCCCCACTCCAATAACTCACTGGTGAACGCCCTACCCTTTGTATTTAACTCTGGCTAGTAGGTTTTGGATAAATTTTACAAGTCCTGAACTATTCTCCCCCCTCCCCAGAAGTCATCCCTCAAAATCAGGATTGAAATACAACAACAGAGTGTGCAGGGGAAACTTTTAACTGCTATTGGGTATGCTGTACCTGTTCTGTGGACAAGTAGGACTTCAGTTTCCAGTGCTGTCAATCTGGCACCTTTCATGATCACTGATTTGAAGAAAAAAAGAACAGAGAGGTTAGCATATGCTACCATTAACACTGTTCTAAAGCAGTGGAAAAAGCCTGCTGTTATGTTTCTCTGCAGTTTTGTAGTTCCTGCATTACATCAGCCCCCAGTTTGAGTAACAACCAAAAAAGTTGCATGGTTACTTCTTCTGGTTCTTGATAGGCTAAAGGCACAAGAGAATCAACAAAATGTTGGCCTCCACATTCATATTTTTGCTTAATGATATGAATTTACAAAACCTATGAAGATTATTAAAATTAAAAAATATAAACTAAAAAATTAACACAGATTTTTGGATTTAACATTCCCCTAGAGCAGTGGTTCCCAAACTTTAACAGCCCGTGAACCCCTTTCACTAAATTGTGAAATCTCATGAACCCCCTCCTAAAAATGAATATTTTCAGGGATTTAAGTTTAAATTTCCTCAGTGTGATGGATGCCCCAACTGCCGGGCCCCGGAATCTATGAACCTCTGAAAAATATTTTTAATTGAAACTTTTTTTAACGAACATAGAAAAACTAGAGACCAAAAATGTTTCTGTAAAATTTTTTTTGGCTTTTGTTTTTTAAAAAAAGGGTTTTTAATAAAGAAAAATTCATTTTTGGTTTTCAAAAATCAGAAAATGTTTCATGAAAACAGTTTTTGAAAATGGACCATTTTTCCGTTTCAGTTTTTTGTAAAATTTTCTTGGGGAATTTTGAAAAATGTGAAAAAAATTGAAAACTTCCTGTGAAAAATGCTTGGTATTTTTCACCCACCTCTAGTTTCGGGTGAGGTTGTGGCTGGTGGTAACAAGGAGGGCCGTGGTTCTGGCTTTAGATGAGATTTGGCAAATTCCTGGGGCTCGGGCTGGGGTTTGGGCTGCCGGCTCCCCCGCTGACGGGGGCGGGGCTCGGGCTGCCAGCCCCTACTGCCTGGCCCTGCTCTCCCTGGGGCTCGGGCTGCCGGCTCCCCCGCTGACGGGGCTCGGGCTGCCAGCCCCTACTGCCTGGCCCTGCTTTCCCTGGGGCTCAGGCTGTCAGCCCCACGCGGAGCGCTGGGGTTCGGGCTGCCAGCCCCCCTGCTGATGGGGGGCAGGCTCGGGCTGCCAGTTCCAACTGCCTGGTTCCGCTCTCCCTGGGGCTCGGGCTGCCGGCCCCAACTGCCTGGTTCCGCTCTCCCTGGGGCTCGGGCTGCCAGTTCCTCTACTGACGGGGGCAGGGCTCGGGCTGCCAGCCCCAACTGCCCAGCCCCACTCTCCCTGGGGCTCGGGCTGGCGGCTCCTCTGCTGACGCCTGAAGAAAAAGGTTTTTGGTTTAACTGGGTAGAGTGGCAGCCGAGAAGTTATATTTAAACACCTTCCAAAGAGGTGCTTTTGAAAAGTTATTATGCATATGGCATTGATTTTGTATGGGGAGGTGAGAGGTTATTTCTTAGCACTTATAGAGCAATTTATACAGTAGAAATGATGTAGGTTAACGTATGTTGTATTTCAGTTTTCCAATTAACTGGCTTAGAAATAGCATTTCTTCTTCCAGTGAGTCTCATTACTCCTTTAGTTTACGCCTGTCATTCTCAGGATGGACAGTGAGGAAAAATACACATTCATGTGTAGGAACAAAGACAAGATTACACCGAGTGATAGCTGTCCAGCATTCCCAACAGAAGCAAATAAGCGTGGAAAATGGTTGCAAGTTCAAAGTTGGCAACTTAGTTGTATTTACAAGAGGTATATCTTTCGCAACAAACTATCCAACAATGTTCCCAATAACCTATGTTACTAGGATGGCTAGAGCATAGACATTTTGCTCTTCCCCTTAGCAATAAGACTAATTCAGTTTTCAGCCGCCATGGCTGGACAGTCAAAGTGAAATTTCACAGTCCATTTATAAACCAGCAGTGTTATTGTCAGAGTCCTTCAATAGTCAAATGTTTCAAATGTAAAGGCTATCCCTTCACACAGTCTGATTGTTAGGCTCTGACTGACAATTCCAACTGGGATCAATAGCAAGACTTCCTATGGAAGATACTTAACAGGAGACTATTAACACCTGTTTCAAATTCTCATCAGCAGTTTGTTTTCAAGTGTTTTCCAAAGGAGATGGGTGGTTCATTATTTTTATATGGATTGGACCACACGAGCATCCAGAGTGTGCCAGACACTTTCCAAAGTTAAAATGTGAGCCCTTTGGGAAAGGGACTGCATTTTATGAAGGCAACTGAGATATGAAGGAGAGAAAGGAATAAAAACACACAATCCTTTATAAAAAGCAAAACAAAGAAACAGCTAGCCCTCTCTCTAGCCTACGTTCAGAGAGTTAATGCACTGGCCTTTCACTCTAGCAACCGCATTCAAACCCTGAGTAGATCACAAATTGACTAGTGGGTTGGTCTCAAACTGCCCTCTGACTATATCTACACCTCTAAGTTTGTCTGTTAAAACCTTCACCTGAGACATCCACATTTTTAACAGGCATGCTACACATCAGGATTGAGGTACATTGGCAGAACTGTATGGGAGAAAATTGCTTGCCTGCAAGCAACACTGTCTACGAGCAAGCAGTCTGTTCCTTGATTTCCCTGGACACAATCTGCAAGATTATATAATGGAGTTAGAGAGCAAGATGCCTCAATTGTTTTTTGGGATATGGAGTCTGCCAAACATAGGATGCTGGTGAATCCATTCCAGAACAATAGTGAAGTAAAGTTATTATAATTTCACAACTGTTTAGTTGCCTAAACAAACAGAATTGGTGATCTAAGTCTAGTTACTAGGGCACATATCCACATCAAACCAGTGACAAGTGAAACCTATTTTGAGACCGAGGCCAAAAACAGAAGAGGCGTAAGTGCTAGCCTACTCTTTTACTCTACTATAGACCTGTCTACATTGTCCTTTTTCTTCAGATCTCCCTCTGTCATACCACCAAGGCAGGTGCACCTACAGTAGTGGAAACACTACTGTAGACAAGAGTACAGGCTTTCATTTAAAAAACAAAACAAAACACAAAACAAAACAAAAACAAGCATCCTCTATAAATGCTTAGAATAGGTCTAGATGACAGTGGTAAAAACACCAACATCAGCTCTTCACTAGTGTGCTTGATATCGTTAGAGCACGTGAAGCTATATTGGTGTTAGTGTAGCAGTGGGAAATTAAGAAAAATGCCCATGTAGAAAAAGCAGGTAAGTCTCACAAGCATAAGGTTCCACAACACGGTGACAGGAGCGTGGGGAAGCACTGCTGGTGATGTACCTGTTCTGTAGATAAGTGAATGTCAAACTTTAGGCTGACAAAGATGAGGATGATAGTAAAGATGGCTGTTCTATTAGAGATGTAGTTATCTAAAAAATTTACTCAGGTTCCCTAACTAATTAAAACCTCGAGTGACCTTGTGCCAGTAAATGCAAAATATTCCTAAAGGACATGTCAGTCAGTGGCCAGTGGATTGTACACTATTACTGCTCTATTTTTATAGAAGTACTAACCATCTTCACTCCAATAAGCTGGTTTTTGAAACATTTGTAAAAACATTCTACATAAGTTTCAAATTTATACTGTACAGCATCTTGCAACCCCATTTGATATACTGCTGAAGTTAAATGAAAAGAGCAATGCAATGCCATGAACTAAAAACGGTTAAGGCAAATTAAATACTTTTGCCAACACAGGGTTTAAATTGAATTATTTGTCGATATTAGTCTTAAGCTGTCAATTGTGGCTCTCTGATGAACCTGGTCTATGATGCTCACTGTAA
This sequence comes from Malaclemys terrapin pileata, assembly GCF_027887155.1. NCBI lineage: Eukaryota > Metazoa > Chordata > Testudines > Emydidae > Malaclemys > Malaclemys terrapin. The sequence goes on along the minus strand of NC_071521.1, from coordinate 9,851,539 downwards.
GATGAAGGAATTCATATTAGAGCACCACTCTTGAAGACTAAGCTACAAGTTGTCCTCTAATAACTAAATCCATTTTAAAGCCAATTTTGGAAAAGTATTTAACTTGTATAAGGAGGCAATGTGTTCCAATGGAACAAGCACAGGTGTGAAAGATGTATACCCATTCCTAACAAAGACTTGCGGTATAATCTTCTGCAAAAAACCCACATACAACACTTGAGTTTCTCTTCTGTAAGGTGGGGAATACAGATACTTACCCTATTATGTAAAACACAGAAATCTTCAGATGAAGAATATCATAGCTGTTTGATATTATTATATCCACCTAAGATTTGGAATATTGTCAGTAATAAACCATCTGACCCTTGCCTAACGTGAAGCACAGTCACTTCTTTCATCCCCATTTACATTGTGCACAAGACAGACTTTAAAGACTTTAAACAAAATTCCTTATTTTCCAATTTGCATGCTCTCAGTCCCGTTAGCGACAGTAAATTCAGCAAGATACTGTCAATGCTTGGAGTTGGTAGGATGAAAATGGTGAATCAACAACTTTTCCTCCAGTTTATCACTAGGTATTTTAGCCTCTAATGATTTATATCTTTTTTGTGGCTAATTTTAATATCTTCTACAAGAAAAAAGTCAAGATCCCTTGGTTGGGTATTTAAAAAAAAAAAAAAAGAAGAAAAAGTGAGCTTGTTTAAGTGCTTACACACACACATACACACACACAAGTTCATCCCCTCCCATTGAAAAATTAGAAATAGCTATAGCCAATTATCCTAATCTTACAATCAGGAGCTTTCACAAAAGAACAGGAGTACTTGTGGCACCTTAGAGACTAACAAATTTATTAGAGCATTGGGTTGTAGCCCACGAAAGCTTATGCTCTAATAAATTTGTTAGTCTCTAAGGTGCCACAAGTACTCCTGTTCTTTTTGAGGATACAGACTAACACGGCTGCTACTCTGAAACCTTTCACAAAAGAGAATCTTATTAAATGAGTCAAAGCTGTAGGGCTAAAGAATTGGCCCACAGAGAAGAAGGGAGAAGCCAGAAAACCTCAATTATGGAACCTATAAAAAGATGTGTTCCTTTTCAAGGTGCAGTTTGGCTACAAGGCACTGTAACCAGTCAAGGAACAATAGACTGAGGCCAGAAGGGAAAGGGTAAATAAAGCATCTGCACAGTGAAAGAGATAATGGGATCTCACAGGTACAGGACTTCCACACACATTTTTGTCAAGAGAATATTGCCTTCTGTTGTGAACTTTTATCCCAACCAGAAGAAAGGAACACACATTCCTTCCATAAAGGTATTGCCACTTGTCTAAATCTGTATTACTATAGCAAGTGAGGCACTTTTTCCATTGCTGACATCAGTATTTCACCCCACTTGCAATGATTTTAAGTTTGGCAGGGGAGGGAGGGAGAAGAGGCTAACAAATTGTTTCAAGATGCACCCCATAAGTGAGAGGAAATGTTTTAAGTTACCAAACACAGATACGCTTCAACAGCACATGACCTCCACTAACATTCTGGACTCTTCACAATCAGGAAATAGACGTGGCTATGGTAATACAAATCTTAAGGCTCATACTACTCCACCGAACTAGTATTTTAGGGAGACACCACAAGATGCTGGTTAACCAGCATTACTGGACAGAATAGGAGTGAATGGTGGTGTAATCATTCCTTTCAATGAGAACTCAGACATTGATAAGCAGTTGCTCCTCATCCTCAGGAGTCCTCACATACAGTCCTGAAAGGATCAATCGCGTCTCCTCTCACTTGAGATACAAGACTTCTGAGAGAGCCTATGTGTCGCCATGGGCTCTACTGCCATCAATGCGCCAACAGTGCCCAGTTGTACACTTCCTTCTCAGGTAAGACGATCACCACCACAAAGGTAATGGATTAAATAAGTGACAATGAAAAACAGTAACTCTCAACTCAGAAGAGAGTAATGCTTATATGGAGAGGGAAACACTGAACAGCTAACAAAGCACTGGCCGCACTCTCAACAAAATACACCTGCTCTCCAATTGGCAAAACAGTAATTACCCTAAGGCTATACAAAGTTAATCTTTTCTCTCTGGCTGCAGAAAGTAGCAAGAAATGTCCTTCCACTGCCAGACTTAGCAACTGTTTCCTCTCAGACCTAGCAACTATGATGTACACATTTGTCTAGTCTTAACCAACACCACTATGTAGCTGGGATTACAACAGTCCAAACAATAACTCCAGCATGTTCTAATATATGGCAGCCTGCATTTCAATAGAATTAGCCACTAGTAACACATCACACATCTCCTCTGCCCTGTTCACTTCCAAGTCCAATGTAAGCTGCCAATTCTAAACCTAGTTACTAACTGCTGAGTTAAAAATCATAGTTGCCTAGCCTGTCCATTTTCATCTACCTTTTTGCAGAAGGTTACCCTTAACCGAAAGGAAGGGGAAAAAAAAAATCAAGGTTAAACAGACAAATCCTAGGATGGTAAGAGCAGAGTCCAATTCAGTGTTTTTTTATGCTTCTCTTGAAATTGTGTTTTGTGCCAAGATACTATGCTAATTGCTTCCCTACAAATACCCGACAGAAGAAAGTTAAAAAAGCATGTCAGGAAAAGGGGGGGGGGAGGAAGGAAATGAAGCTTGGTAGGGCTGATAGTCTTTGGCCCTTTGATAGAAGCCATGGACTTATTGCTAATAAGCCATTACTAACCTGAAAGAGAATTTATTTTAGCTCTGCTTACAAGACTCAAAACAGATTAGTAATAAAAAGGAACAGAGTGATCCATTTGACTAAAGGTATTTACTGTTCAATAAAAATAGTAGTCAGATCTCTTAGGTAAGCTAACAGGCAAGTGAAGGGCTCTACACTCCACAGCGATATATGAGCATCAAGCCTCTCCTAAATCTCGAGAACAAATTTCTATCAACAATAGTACTCTTGGCAAATGTTCACTGAACTGGGCTGCAATTATGCGGCTCTTGAATATAGTGCAAGACAGATAAGGCAACTGGTCTGGTTAGACTAAGCATTTTAACTCCCATAGAAATTAAGGAAAATACTTGATACCTTAACATGCAACCCAGAGAGTAAAAAAGGAAACAGTGCAGATGCACAAGGCATACTGAAGGCAAACATTTGCCTTTCTAAATGCAGCTGTTCTGGTTCCGGTAATCCCACTGACTATATTAAACTAAATGACCTAGTTTGTGGCCACTACATTGTGAATTCTATCCTAAGCCATTATAATACCCCTTTAAAAAAAAAAAACATACACCTGGCTGCTACATACCATACAAATCCCACAGTCCCCCAAGGACACCATTAGAGGATGTTTTGTTTACTCATTTGACTTGCTGACTTGTCATTGTTGAAGGCATATTTTCTTATTGTTTTGTATGGCAGAACATTCAGTTCCTGTAAAGACCAGTGTCAGTGATCAGATACTCCACTTGCAACATGAGGTAAACGAGATCTTTGATAGTGTAAGACTGCTGGGGTTAGATTAAAAAAAAGAACAAACAAACAAAAAAAAAACCCAGCATCCTACTAATCAGCATCAATTCTAGATCACATATGTATGTTTTTAATCCAGAAGTCACTATAGAAACCAAAAGATTGTTTATTAAACCCAAAATATCTGTAGTTGGACAACAAACCTCAAATTAAAGCCCTTTAACAAAGAACAAAATAGTTTTAGTCAATATAACCCTGAGTTTTTATACTCAAGTGTAAGACACCTTGTCAAAAAAAGACAGAATTAAGATTTGCTTTAATTTAAGTGATTTTACTTTATCTAAATCAGATGGTGTAACCATCATATTTTAGTTTGAACCACCAAGGAGATCCACACAACTTCATTGAGAAAGCAGGTTTTGTTTAAAAAGTTACAAAACTAAATATATCTCTTTTAAAGATTTTTTTAATTAATGATTTTAGTGTGCATTTAAACATTACCCTGCAGTGTTTACAATGCAACACCTGAGCCTTGTACTAGTGTACAACAGGAAATGAAACCAACTAAGAACAAAAAAAAAAGTGTGTATTCTTACTTATCACAACAAAAAGAAGAACAAACTGCATACACTGTGGAAGATCTAATTTTTAGTTCTTTGTTTTCAAATATCTAAAATATTGTTAGTAACAAACTAATTGAAAGAGTTATTTGATCTAACATTGTCACTATAATACCACTTCCATTTTGACAAGCTTACAGTGACTTGTACAGAAGATAAGTTATAACAATTGTCAGTCTGATCCTATGGCATCCTGAAAATCTTCAATTCTAGCATCTACTAGGAGGCGCTCAGCATCCAATTTCAAGAGTGAGAAGTGGTTTTAGATGCTACAGCTGCTCCCAAGTCTCCCTACCAATTTGTGTGATTTCAGAGCCACATGCTCCTTACAGACCTGTGTTTCTCTCCCTTGTTGACTTGTATGAGACTCTCACAAACAGTAAGAGAAAGAGATTGACTGTATTACTCTGCTTCCCCAGTACAAATTACATACAAAGTAAACAAAGACAAAGAAAAAAATAATTTGTCTCTGCCCTCTTATATATAGTCCTTTCAGATGTTACTTGTAACACTAACAAAATATTTTCAAGCAAAAGTGTAATTTTTAAAAAAAGTTAATAGTATCCAAGCAATTTTTCCATTGACTTGACACAACTGCCGTTCCAAAAGAGAACGAGAAAATCATTTATCACCAGAGGGAGAGACTTTTAAAAACTGCTTTAAAATTAATTTCAAATTAATGCGTCCCCCTTGCAAATGAGAGAGAGACCTTGGGGTCAGGTCTGGAAATTGCCACTCAGTATTTGAAAGGAAGGTGCAGAGTCTGCTTCCACAGTCAATGCACCGGATTATTAAAATAAAATACAGAAACCATCTTAAAGGAGATGCCCAGAGAAGCTATGTCTGGGCAGAGTCATATGGGGGGGCTGCTGACAAAGACCAGGTTTAACTGGGGGACACAAACAACTGGGGGGGGGGAGGTTTACATATTATTCATCCTCTCTTTCCCCCTCACAGCTTCTTTCCTCCCTCTCCTCCTCCTTTTCCCTCTCCTCCATCTATGCCCTCTCTTCTCCTCACTCCCCCTCCTCATTCCTAAATCTCCCATCCCCTTCTTCCCTCTCCTCATCTCCTCACTCCCCCTCCTCACGCCTAACATCTCCCATCCCCTTCTTCCCTCTCCCCCATCTATGCCCTCTCTTCTCCTCACTCCCCCTCCTCATTCCTAAATCTCCCATCCCCTTCTTCCCTCTCCTCATCTCCTCACTCCCCCTCCTCACGCCTAACATCTCCCATCCCCTTCTTCCCTCTCCCCCATCTATGCCCTCTCTTCTCCTCACTCCCCCTCCTCATTCCTAAATCTCCCATCCCCTTCTTCCCTCTCCTCATCTCCTCACTCCTAACATCTCCCATCCCCTTCTTCCCCCTCCCCCATCTATTCCCTCCTCCTCTTACTCCCCCTCCTCACTCCTGGTTTCTCCGACGCCCTTTTCTTTCTATCCCCTCCCCCTCCTTTCTCTCGCTCACTCTTCCCTATCTCCCTCATACGTGGGGGTCCGGGATACTCACCCCTCCTTCTCTCCAACTCAGCTGTTTACCACTCGGGGCTCCTCTAGCCCACAGGGCGCCGCCATCTTGGCCCTGCCTCCCTCCTCCCCTCTCCAGCTCCAGCCCAACCAGCGACACCTCGAATCCCTCCGCTGAAGAAAGTAGTGCGCGGGACCAGCCCCGTCTGCGCGATACGCCGCCGCCTGCCCGCGCCCCGCCCTCGCTGTTTCCTCTGAGCGGCCTCTGTCTCTCGGCGGTCCGCGTTCCAGGCTTGGGATGCCCCGCGCCGGAGTGGCGCGGAGCTATCTCAAGCGGGAGCGATGCGGTTCCAGAGCGGTCTCGTGATTCTGGAGAGGGCCGCAAGAAGCGCCGGCTGAGGATCACGTGATTTGGAGTCTCCGGGAGGGAGTGGGCGGGGCGAGGCAGGCTGGGAGGTAAACAAGGCCTGCTGCCTCTGGGGGCGAGGCAGGCTGGCTCTTGTAGTGGGCCTGGACCTGCTGCAGCCTCAGCGCCTAGCACCCCGGGGGAGTCTGAGTGCTGAGCTCAGGCAGCTTCCCAGGCAGGCTGTCTGGCTGTCATGTTACACTGCCAAGGGCGCAGCATGCTGACACACGCAGCCGCACACAGGAGGTGCCACACAGAGTGGCACTCGGCAGCTGGTTGTGGCACCACCATGGTGACATGCAACGTGATGCCATGGTGGACACACAGTTACACCAAGCAACATGCCATGAGGCCACCTTCGCGTTGACATCTGCAATGACAAGCCCCAGCGACACCACGGCAATATTGCAGCACCTCAATGCAATACTCTGACACTATGTTGCCAGGGTGACATAAGATGGTGATGCCACTGAAATCAGTGCAGTTACACTAGATATAAATGTGACCCATGTGGACCTCCCCCTGATCCTCTCAACCAGGATGTGCTCCTATGCAGTGTTGCCAACTCTCAAGATTTTATCACAAGTCTCGCAATATGTGTGCTTTTTTGGAAAGCCCCAGCTCCTGGAATCAATTGGCTCTCAGACGTCATTTTAAAAAAAGGAAATTTCTAATCCTCATGCTTGCAGAGGAAAGCTTGAAAACATGAAGCAAGGCTCAGAAACTGAAAAGTAAATGAAAAGAACCTCAGCACTATTATTTATTTTTAAAAATCTGAAGATTTTTGCCACTTGTGGTTTTAGGGGGCCCTGACTCATGATTTTTGAATGCTTGAGGTTGGCAGTACTGTTTTGGTGAAGTAATGATCGAACAAGCAGCACATCTCTGAGTTTTCTTGTGTAATGCACCTATGCATTTTCCATTTATCCACAAATCATACTGTTACCAGTTTAAAACAGGGATCTAATGAAGCCCCATTTTTGTCCTCCTTTTGTCTTATCTAAGCCATGGTGAACTTCATTTCTGGAAACTGAAATTTTTTTTAGCCATAGCTAATTAGCTCTGTAATTTTTAATCTTACCATTGCAAATGTACAAAATGGGCTGTCCTAGAATCTATCAGAAAGAGTGCCATTTCAAATTTACATTATAATGAACAAGCCCCTTAATAGCGCACAAAGAACATAATTACCTTACTTGTAAAAGTACGTGGAAGGTGTAAGAAAGCATATGGCTGCGTGTCAGAGGGCACTATTGAAAACTGACATACAGCTATCAAAATATTCAGTTCTTTTAGGCTATCGATTGCTGTGGTTGTCAGTATCAGAGGGGTAGCCGTGTTAGTCTGGATCTGTAAAAAGCAAAGAGTCCTGTGGCACCTTATAGACTAAGGTTGTCAGTGTACTTTTAACCTGGGACCAAAAATGTGTTGCAGCACCACCAGGTGTAAAAATAATAGTACTGCATATCTGAAAATAAACATCCTTACAAAGCTGGCCAAGTTCCACACTGCTGTAACTCCACTGCCTTCACCAGAGTTATACAAGCTCCGGATTTGAATTGCAGGAGGTGGGAACAGTGGTGGTCCCATCAAGTTCTGCCACACCAAGCTCTGCCCACTCAAGATACCAGAATGAGATTAGACTCACAGCAGATTGTGCAGATGTTCAAAATGTGATCACATGGGTTCAACTGGACTCCTCAAGTTCAGCTCCCCACCAGCAGTGATACATCCTTGCACAGGCCAGATTAAGGCAAAGATACCATAGACACGTGATTAGTGCCACAGTAGCCAGAGTCATGGGATGCTGTGAGAATCTAAGCTTTTATTTTAAAAAAGTTTCTAGGCTCAGGGCTGTGCCAAACAGCATGAAAAAAAGGATCTGAGGATAACTGATTTACGTTTATGTGAAATAATATTTACAAGACAGTATGGAGGCATGCAGCATTGTTGCAGAAACTTTACAGGAAAACTCTGAAGTCTGGTACACTCAAAATGTGATCTACTTTTTACTTTGAGTTAGCAAAGTGTAACCCACACACCTCCTGGGGGTGGAGTTCTGTCCCATCTAGTGGCACTGAGACCACTTAGAGAGAGAAAATGAGTCAGCTCTCCAGCCTTAGCTAACAGCCTGGTGGTTTTTTGCTCATGTGGTAGAGGCTCATACACTAAGCTCCAGAAGTCCCAAGTTTGATCCTGCCTGCTGAGGAGCAGGGTGTGTGGGTGTTGCAAAAGCTCAGGCCATTCTTTATATTTTTAATGATCTATTTATATAGTGATGGATTGCAAAATTCTTCATGAGCTGATGTACAAACCTTGCACAGGGATCACTTCACCCCTTGCCGAAATGCAGCAACTGTGGGAAGATGCATAACATTTCACCCCTTTAGGTTTGGAGATTAAGTATATATTAGCCAGTTAAAAGTGCAAGAAGAATTTAAGGAGGAAGAATATAAGATGGGGTTCTCCTGCCTTTTAATTTTGTAGACCATTCATGGACCTCTCACCATCCATCTCTTGTTCCCACACCCCAGTCTCTATACAGGTTGGTTCTCAAAAATTTTTCATTCTGTGGGCTAGCAGGAAGAGTTCTGTGGCTCTCGGGTGAGTCACAGGCTACAGATTGTGAACCTCTGACTTGATTCTGCAACTCATACTAATAGTCCCTTTGAAGCTAATGAGAATTTTCTCATAAGGATGGCAAGATAGAGCCTAGGTTCAAAGAAAATAAAAGCAGGATTAAAATGCTACCAGTGAGGTATCAGTGGCTCTTTAACTACTTCAGCACTAGCTGGCATATGTCACAGCTCTGATCGCTCTCCCTGTGGAACTGAGATCCCTCAGAGCTTGTTTCCCTTGATGTTGCACCTGTAACAGGTCATCCTATTGTAAGGTGAGAAAGAGTTTCTTGATGTGAGCACATCTCTAGTCCTGCTTTGTGCATTACAATTAATTTTTATTTCAGTCTGGGTTGAGCGGGCTTTTTTTCTCCCTGCTGAGCTGGGGACATGTTTATTTAATCTTCCTCGAAAAAAGATCTCAAATTAGGCTGAGTTTCAGAAAAGAAATGGAAGCAATTAGGGGTGTTATTCCGCGTTGACTTAATTACCATAGTACTACAAGCACAAAAAGAAACCCAGACAAGCTGGGAGGGGTTTGCACATGATTCTTACTGCTGGATAGACACAAAAAGGAAAGAATAGTGCGTAAAGAGTGGCTTTTGTGTGATATAATTAACCTTGTTTATTCTTATTTACCTACGTACTTCAATGATTTATTTAATGAGGCATCTGAGGTGTATTAAGAGCAGGTGGCAATACATGGAATTAAATTGTCCTCAGTAGACAGCACAAATAGCTCTGCCTCCAGTATGCTCCCTGAGCACCATGGGTGAAAATCATCCTTGTGCAAGGAGCCAGCACACGCCTAAGCAGTCCCACTTAAGCCCTCCATGGGAGTCTTTCTTCCTTCCTCCTAGGTCCTGCAGAGGGTGCTCTACTCATCCTGGAAATTTCAAGGGGGAACAGATGAGATGGGGAGTGAATCAGGGGGAGGCAGGGCCAGACGGATATGTATTGTGCCCACATCAGCCCAGTAGAGATCAGGGCAGAAAGAAAATACAGCCCCAACTTGATCCACAGAGGGGATCCCCCGCAAAGGGTGTGTCTCTGGGGCAGCTGCTGCTGTGGGAGCTCTCTCAATGGGCTTCTCTTCACTGCAAGGTTAACTGGAGTTATGACAGGAGAGTTGTGCAGCCCATCAGGGCATATAGTAGGGTGACCAGACAGCAAATGTGAAAAATCGGGATGGGAGTGGGAGGTAATAGGAGCCTATATAAGAAAAAGACCCCAAAATCCAGACTGTCCCTATAAAATCGGGACATCTGGTCACCCTAGCGTATAGGGTAAAACCCAAGTGATCACAACTCGTCAGCTACTGACACAACCACTCTGTAGGATGGACACAGGCTAGTGCCACTTGAGTGTGTCTCATCTTCCAATGTCTTGCCACAATGCCCTGTGTGTCCAGAAAGGACAGACAACTCTCATACTTCACAAGGAAAGAATTCATAGTGTGGGTCAGCTTAATGCAGCACTAAAAACCATAGGATGTGCCCCCTCAACTCTTAGTGCCACACACAAGTGAATTGAGCTCCAGTGTGGACACAGCAGCTCAAGTGTTATTTCAGCGTGGCCGCTCTCACTCAAGGTTGGCTAACTCAGGGGGACTAACGCAAGTGTACATAAACTTGAGTTACTATGCAGTAAAGACAGCTGTGGCTCCATCGAAGGAAAGGTGGTAATAGTCACTGTCTGATTCTCAACTTCCCATGTGGTGTAATAGGGATAATAATCATCCTTCCTTCCTCCTGCCCTTTGTCTGTGTTGTCTATTTAGATTGGGGCAGGGACTGTCCCTTATGTACCGTGCCTAGCACAATGGGGCCCTGATCTTGGTTGGGGTCTCTAGGCTGTATTGGGCTACAAATAATAATTAATAAAACAACTGTACCTATTATGTTAATGATCCGATTGTGTGCAAGGACATCTCTGCTTTGGGAGATTATGGCAAACTGGGACAGTGGATTGGCTGGTATAAATGTCATATTTCCAGCTGTGCTCCTCCCCATTGGTCACTGAGGCCCAGAAATCTAATTGTCAGCCTTCTAGTGAGCCCTGGGCACTACACCTTTTGGAGCCTGTGACACCTGATTCAGCCAGCTGGGTTTGGTGAGATTTTATTGAGTACATTGTTGGGTTCCCTACACAGTTTGCCCAGCAAACAAAGCCTAATAGAGTCAGGCCCGATTGGGTGGCTGTTTTCCCCAACTGCAGTCCCAGAACCAGATTCTGGCCCCAAGTGTTTCATGAAATAACATCTCAGCCCTTTCACCAGCCTGTCATCTTTCCCTTTTGTTTAATTTCTGCAATTCTCTTTACATAAAACCCCTGAAGTTCCAGTTCACTTATTGGTTTTCTTTCACAATGCATGTTTGTGTAGGGGGAAATATAATCCCACAAATGTCTGTGTTTAAGAGGATGCAAATCGGTTTTCCAGCACAATGCTTTGTGAACAGTTTCTTTCATGCAAAACTCTGCTAGATAAATAAAAATCAAAGGGGGAATAGGAGGGAGGAGGTAGAGGAGATGCTGCTTCTATAAACAACAAGAGTTAATTATCATTCAACAAAATCACAGATGTGACAGAATCAAAAACTTAAGATATGAACCTTTCTGAACTTTGGAGAAGTCTAGATCTAGAGCTAAATGTTGCAACAAAACCTGTAGCAACGGCCCTAACCTTGTCTAGTATCGTGGGGAAGTAAGGAGTCTGAAGGGCTGGGGGCTGGCTGTGTATTGTGATTTGAGATAGCACCAGTAGGTGGCACCATAAACAGAAAACCTCACAAGAACTGTCATTACTAAAGAGACAAGGTGGATGAGGTCGGCTCTCTATGAGCTAAGATCAAGTGTAGTAGTGACCTGAGGGGTGAAAACATTATCTTTCAGTGGAACTTCTGTTGGTGGGAGAGACAAGTTTTCAAGCGACATAGCTCTTCCTCTGTGTCGCTTGAAAGTTTGTTTCTCGCACCAACAAAAGTTGTCCCAGTAAAATATATTACTTCACCCATCTTGTCTCTCGAATATCCTGGGACCACTATGGCTATAACAACACTGCATATTATGAGTAGAGTATAAAATACCTGTCACTTACATGTATGTAGTAGTTTTACTTCTTCAGGATGATTGCAACATTGCAACAGGATCTCATTTAACTGCAAAAGAAATGGTATTGCTTCCTTATACCTGCACCACGTTGAACTGTATAGGACAAAGGGACAAGTTAATTCCTGGTGTAACTCCACTGGTTCTCCAAAAAATAAAGTATATTTGAAAAGGTTCCTACTGAGAAACAAAACTCCACTAAGTGAAAGCATTTATTTGATGGCATCCATGAGCATGTTCTGTACTCCACACATGGCTATGTATCTGATCTGAGATTACACTTCTTAAATTGTAAACTCCTTGGGCAGACACCTTGTCTACTCCATGCTCTGTACATTGCTGAGCATGCTGATAGAGCACAACACTTTGCACATGCCATAATACGAGTGTGTCTTGGATAGGGAAGATCAGAGAGAACAGGAGAAAGTGGAGGGCAAGTTTTTATTGGCATGTCATTTGGGGAGATCACATTACTATCAGTGCAGCAAGTGAGAGCACTGTCTAGAGATTATTGCAAGTTGCTGGTATTCAAAACTCATAGATTCTGTTCCCAGCTCTCTCTACAGACTCACTGTGGGGTTTTGGGCAAGTCAGTTTACCCCTATGTGACTAGATTTCCCCATTTGCAAAGTGCCTCACAAAGGTGTTGTGATGTTTAGTTGTTTCATATTGGTAAATTCCTTTGTGATTCTTGGGTGAAGGAAGCTACAGAAGTATAAATTCTTATCTTTACTCTTGAAAAGCATATTGGAAAGATGTCTATTAATTAACTTGCATTTTTCTAAATATATATTTATATAATACATACATTAATGATGAACTCTGTGTACACGCATATACAAAAATCTGTATTTATATACATATCTATAGTTGGACATACATGCAACAAAAATAAATAAGTATATACATTACATGCATACATTTGGCAAAAATACAAGATCATTAACAAGCATCTTTTGCAGCTATTAGATGGAGGTATCTAATCCTTTTTTTCCATGTAGACTGCAGAGGTAAAAATACACTTTGAAATAAAAAAAATCTTGTGTATGTGCATTAAATGGTTTTGTGCATGAGACTGAAGTGTGTGAGTGTGTGCATGAGAGAGAGTGGTGAGATGTCTGTGAGAGCTGTGATGTGTAAATGAGTGTGTGTACAAATACAGCTTCCTTAACAGCCATTTCTTTTTTTGTAAAGTCTGTTTGGTACATTATTTCCCTGTGTCATGCACTTTGTCAGTATCACAAAAGACTATTCCAGCAGAAAGCCCCACTGTGTTAAGGGCACTGCTTCTACGGAGCATAGTTGAGCAACATGAATTCTCTTCAAGTTTTCAAAGTCCTGGAAAGTTTTGATAAGCAAATACTGTCCAGGCTCTGCTTCTCCATTGGTTGTTTCTTCACTGCCAGATTTTGACACAAATAATCTGATTGAAAAATCAGGGAGGGGAACAGGGGCAAAAAACAGAAAGAAAAAAGGAGAAGTATCTATTTCAGAAGACAGCTACCAAGTGAAAAAGTGGAAGAAAGAGCCACAGAAAGAAAGAGAAGACCTCTTGCTGGGGGGTTTGTCTGGGGAGATTTCAAGGCAGAGCTTGATTCCTGCAAACCACAGTCCCCAAAACAGGTGATTTTTTTTTACACATTTACTAACTTTGTTGAATTCATTCCTATGATGTGTCTTCATAAGCTTTTCTTTTTTCTTTTCTTGCGTTTGCAGATATATTCCGCCACACGAGTCAGTTACATGTGCTGGGGATTGTTTTAGGATAATAAGGTGCTTAGATAAAATGATCAAACCTTTTAAAAACTGTACATTTATTTAACTTAAACACGTGCACACGGGCATGTGCATGCACACACACTAAAGTAAGTAGTAACAGAGAATGATAACAGCAAAAAAAGGTACAGATAAGATATTACTATGCCCTTCAACACCTAGGTCACAACAAGTACCGATAAGCAGAACTAATTTCCAGATGTGCCCCTTTGTATCTCGGCAATGAGGACATATTACATTTTTTCTTTTAATTGATATTTTCATGGGGCCAGATCTTCACCTTAAGTACATTTGCAAAGCTCCATTCACTTCAATGAAGCAATGCCAGTTTACACCAGTTGAGAATTTGGCCCATATTATTTAGTATTTTTGGCTCCAGTTTATCAGTTGATTTAACTTGTTTTTCCCCCTCTTAAATATGCTGATTAACGTGACCTAATTTTTAGCATATGGAATAAGTTTGAACTCCCGCCTGACATACAGCCAGATCGGTTCAATGCACTGGGCAGGTGAATGGACAAATGACAAGCCCACACGATGGGTGAGCTGTAAATTAAAGGAATATAGGATTTGTTTTACAGTACCTTGTCAAAGCTATTTATCCTTTGTCACCCGATCCAGTGCCCATTGAAGTCAATGAATCCGGCTCCTAATGAACAATCCTGAAATCACTTTTTAAATCACTTTATTTTTTAAAAATGTATTTAATCCAGATGGGCAAGTATTTCCATCCACATCATGGGCAAAATTATAATAAAAAATTGCCAGCCCTGGCACAACATCCATTTGCCCAACCTTACCATGATAAGGAAGAACTAATTATATGTTTACCTCTCCACTAAAAACAAGTACAAATTACTCATCCCTGGTGAGTAGAATTTTATAAGGCTGGACTAGTGAGTTTAAATTTTGGTTTAAAAGACTGAAAATCTTTTTGAATGCTACTTTAGATCCAGTGTCAGGAGTCTGTAAAACCTCTTATTTTGTTAGCACTCAAAAAAATTAAAACACATGCGGATGGTAGTGAGGTTTCTTCATAATGTAGAATCTTCTGTAAGACAGAGAGTTCTTTATTTTTAGAAGGTTTGTGCTTTGGTTTGGTTTTGGTTGTTTGTTTTTTGTTTTTGTTTTGTTTTGCACGGGAATACTGGGAAAAAAACTATAATAGCAAATAAAGTTTGTCGGAAGAAGAAAATATTGCCCCCTGGCTGAGCCCTCGTACAGTGATCAACCCATCTGAAAATGTATTTTATTTGTAACTCTAAAAGTCTGTTGTGAATTTCCTTCAAACCTAGTGAAAAAAAGCTTCCTTCATCTTGAGAGTTCACTTTCCAAATTCGGAGATAGAGAGATTTGAATTTCAGGAGTTACAAGGGGATGAAAGTCTGTCTTATAATGGAACATATGTTACAAATTTAAGACCTGATTCTGGACGGTGTTCCGGATTAGGTCCGTAGGGTGCAATCCTGCAAACACCTGCTATCAAATATTTGCTTATTGTTGTGAGTATTCCCACTGAAGTCAATGGAACTACTCACAGATGTAAGTGCTTCACTCGGTAGTAAGTGTTTGCAGGATCAGGGTCTAAGCTATAAAGACTATATTCAAACACAACAAAGAGTCTGGTGGCACCTTAAAGACTAACAGATTTATTTGGGCATAAGCTTTCGTGAGTAAAAACCTCACTTCTTCGGATGCATAGAGACCTCTCTATGCATCCGAAGAAGTGAGGTTTTTACTCACGAAAGCTTATGCCCAAATAAATCTGTTAGTCTTTAAGGTGCCACCAGACTCTTTGTTGTTTTTGTAGATACAGACTAACACGGCTACCCCCTGATAAAGACTATATTCGTCTCTCCATAACAGCAATCTTCTGACAAGCACAGGAGCCCTTTACAGCACCAACAAAGGGCCTGATCCTGCATTTTTTGTGCACTGCAAACTCCCATTCATTTCAGTGCGTGTCAGGGATGCACAAGGAATGCAGGATCAGGCCCTATGTCTCAGCTCAAACAGAAGCCAGAAACCCCTGAAAATAAGACATTCTAATAGAAGTTCTTGTATATTGAGTGTAACAATGTGACTGTAGTACATCTTACACATTTTTTATGAGATGTTCCCTATACATTCTATTGACCTCCTATCAACAGTGTCCTAAAGGCTCTAGGAACCTTTGGGATGGAAGGTGCACTGCAAATATAAGATATTATTGTGAACATTGGCCTAGATTTTCAAAAGGGGCTAGTAACTTTGGGTGCCTCAGTTTTGCAGGCACCAAAGATGCATTAATGGGGCCTGATTTTCAGACATTGCTGACCATTCACCCTTTGTAAATCAGGACCTTTAAGGGGTCTTCAGTTAGGCACCCAAAAATCAAAAAGTCCAAAATCACTAAATCACTAGCCACTTTTGAAAAATCTAAGAATATTTTTTCCATGCTGAAAGCCAAAACTGTAACTTGGCCACTCTCCCTGGGGCTTCCTCTGGCTGCCTGGAAAATATAGTAGCCAGTTGCACGTTCTGTAACTGAGCAGTAAACAAGTAACTCTGATGAGTCTGACTTTGAATTTTACATTCTCTTTTGAACCAAGAAGAAGCCAAAACAGCCACATTTTGGGTAATCATCCTTGGCTAATCAGTGAAACCTTTCTTATATGATCACCATCCAAGGAAGGGATTGTCACCAAAGAGACCAGCAAAAACCGGCTCCCTAAAAGATGGATTTTAAACTAAAGGTTGAACAAAACTGTCTGGAAGACTCAGTGGTTGCTTAAGACATAGGGCTGCCAATTTTGGTTGTACATATGCCTGGGGATTTCATCACATGACAATCTTTAATTAAAAATTAATCTTCGATTCCTGGCGACTCCAGGACAATCCTGGAGGGCTGGCAATTCTATAAAATAAGACAAGGTGTTGTCTGTTAAAGGTGGGGTCCGTAGTGCTGGTTTCCCTTGATATCATGGTTAGATATTAGTAGCAGTTGACCGCTTGCTACTGATAATCTCTGTTTCAGAGGGAGATAATATTTTTCTGTCACAATCTGTGCTTCCAGCTTTCCTCACATTTGGTCGTGTGAATCACAAATATAATCTGATGCAGTTAATTAACTACACTCTGGGTTCCCAGTTCCTGTTTTCTCTGTAATGTGGGGTGGGGGGGGGAGGGGGACTTCCTTTTGCAACGTTCAGTAGTGCATCAAAGATCGTTGAACTAGGCACAGGCCATTATCTGCCATAGAGACACGGAGCCAAATTTGGCTGTCAGTTATACTGGTGTAAATCTGGAGTAATTCCATTGATTTCTCTGGAGCTATTCCAGATTTACTCTAGTGAACTAAGAGCAGAATTTGGCCCAGTGTATCTAAATGAAACACTGTGGGCCCAATCCGGCAAACACCCCACCTGGAAACTCCTATTGACTTCAGTGGAAGTTCTACACACACTGACTTGCAGGATTGGGCCCTGTAACATTGTGGTGCTTAAAAGAAGCCTCAGTAGGGAGTTACGGGAAAGTAAATAGAACTAGGTAATATGGAGTCATTGCTTGCAAACACGCTGTCCATTTTCAGCCCTATATTGGGCCCCCTTCTAACTTTCTAACATAAAAAAAATTCTCTTTGTGACACAAACTTTCACATGTTAATCGCAAGTCACTTGCAATTTTCTTGGTAAAATATGAAGAAAACCAGATGAACCTATTTCAGAGTAAAACCTGACTAGGGAGTTCAAGATTTGGCCCAAAGATGGATTATCAAGTGATAGGAGCCCTGGGCCAGATTTACAAAGGTATTTAGGTGCCTAAAGATGAGGATGGGGTGACTAATATGATTTTACAAAAGCACCTAAACTAGTTAGGTGCCTAACTCTCATTGACTTAAATGGGACGTAGGCACCTAACCTACATAGGCACTTTTGTAAATCACACTAGACACTCTATTTGCATCTTCTGGCACCTAAATGCTTTTGGAAATCTGTTCCCCTGTCCCTTGGGACACTTAAGACAACACTGGACAAAGCACTAGCCTATACAATTGTATTTCGAATACTCAAGGTCAGTTTCTGCACTGGGCCCTGGAGAATGGACTAGCTGAACTCAGAGACCTTTCCCATCTCTAGTTGCTGTGTTTCCATGATCCATTCACAACTTTCCCTGGCTGCCTTATGCTGCCTCACTGAGACATTTCAGGTCATTCTTGCTCTACAGGTGCTGGGCTTTTTTCTTTTTTTAGTAAATATGTACATTACGCTTCAACTGTTCTCCTGCGGGGGTGGGGTGAGAGGGAAAGCGGGAGAGGAACACTTCCCTGTCAACATAGACCCAGGATTTACTACAAGCTTTCCAGGGTAAAATATACCAGGCTTTGCTTTTACTGCCACTGTACTGAACAAGTATAGGGAAAAATGCAAATGTGCATGCAAATAAGAGATCAGCTGATCTCCTTGTAGTGTCTAACGTTGAACACTTTCCCGTGTTCTCTAGCACAAGGCCGGTTATTAGCCCTTGGGAAGTGGGGAGGGAGTAGGCCTGGGTACTAAAGATAACAGATGCATTGCAAGGGAATTTCATATGATTAAATTTCAGCATTTTATGTTTGTTTCTAACGCGTGCATTTCAACAGCCTCATAGTGTTTGTTTCAGAGACAGCGTGTAACCCTTTCCCACTCAGCACTTCTGCTATGCCATTGCTTTGACTGTCATTTGTCAGCTAAAAAGCCAAATCATCATGCAGTGCTGTTAAAGAAATTTCATGTACATTAAAGAGCTTCACCCCACATCAGATCAAGGCTCCCTCTCTGCCATTATTCATAATGTCTTTCACGTTGTTTTGTTGTTATTATCATCATTAGCGTTTGTATTGTGGCAGCACCTAGGAGTCCCATCATGGAATAGGACCCCATTGTGCTAGGCACTGTAGAGACACAGAACAGAAAGACAGGCCCTGGCCCAAAGAAATGTTTTCCTGCCAGCTCTCCCACTTCGTTGTACATTCAAAAGAATAGAATCAGAGATGCAGCATTGTTTAGTGGCTAGAGCTGGGGAGTAGGAGTTCTGCGGTCAGTTCCTGACTTTGCCACTGACTCACTGTGTGGCCTTGGGCAAATCATTTAACCTCAACATTCTCCCTCTGTAAAATAAAGATAACAATATTTCTTTGCCTTGGGGGGGGCGGGGTTGAGGAAGGGGCTTATAAACCTTAAATCTCTATTAAAGCACTTTGAGATTTGCTGTCATCTCTGCAGCCAGTGACAAACAGTGTCTGAAAATGACATGGTGCTCCTCTTGCCCTGTCCATGGGTTTCAGTCTCCTGCCCTGGAGTTGAGGAATCCATCCCAGCTCCTAATTCCCTGCAGCCACTCCTCTTTGACTGGCTAGGGATAGGGGGAGCAGAATCTTTCAACCGAATGCTCTGTCTCAGTATAGGTTGCTCATCCATAAACATGACATATGGGTTTTATTTCTAGTCATCAAAGCACCAGGAGCTGGGGGGTAGGAAAGTGGGGAGTGATAGAAAACATTTCTGTCCCTCACCATTATTTATCCCATCCTTCAGTGTTTCTGCCCAGGAAGTGCCTGGAAAATGCCACGTTCTTTTTTGGTGAAGAGTAAGAAGGCCCATACCTACCACCAGCACCACTCTGTGGAAGAGAACCTGCCTGTTTCCACATGGGATCCCATACCATCACTCTGCCTTGGTGAGTCAGATCCTTTGGGCTCGCTGAAGTACACCAAGACAAACAGCAGTCAGAAAGCCAGGCTGGCAGTATAACACAGAGCTGTGATAACCAGCTGGGAACCTCTTTAAGTAGCTTGCCTATTGAAGTGAATGGGAGTTTAGCGTGAGTAAATAGTGAGTCTGAACTGATTAAACAGTGAGTGAAGGGCCCCAATACAAAGACATTGGCTTCCCCTCTGCACGCTTTCTCTCTTGCACTCCCTCTAGACCAAATCTGCTGCTGGCATAAATAGGTACAACCCTGTTGAAAATGGAATTGCACCTTTTTTTCCCCAGAAACTGCATTTGGCCTCTGTCTGTATCTCCCCTTTGGCTTGATGGTTTAGTGATTCCAGGGGCAGTGCAGAGACACTAGATTATATTGGAGGGCTTTGCTCACACATATGAATTTAAAAGTTTGAATAAATGTGTTTCTATTGATTTCCAGATCTCTGCCTTGCTTGCCTGGGAATCACTGCAAAAAACCCTCCCTTCTTCTGCTTTCTTTCATTTTAAATATAAATATTTATTCCCATTTTCCCCCAGAGGGCAGTTTTAGTACATGCAATGAAACCGGTGTGGATCTCGCTGCACTTATGTTCAGCAAAGGCAGCTGACTCCAGCAAACATCCACTAGCGATCAGAAATGCTTGGAGATGGTGGCTGAATTTTCCTTGGCTCCTAACCATGCTGCCTGTATACCTATTTGCCACACATACACTCTTTGTCTATGCCCCATGCATACACTGTCGCGGTGGGCATGTCTATGCTGCACCTGCGGGTGTGAATGGCAGCTCTAGTAGATATACCCGCACAAGCCAGCTCACTAAAAATAGAAGCAAGGACACTATGGCATGGGCTTCCGTGGGGACTAGGTACACATTGAGGTGCACACTAGCTTGCACTGGTGGTGCTGAGGCCTGCCTCACAGCATCCTCACTTCTAAGCTAGGGTGCAGTGAGCACAGATATGTCTACCTGAGCTGCAAATCACACCCCCAGCTGCAGTGTACCCTATGTCTATACCCCTCTGTCTGTGCGTTACCAACTGCCGGTGAGTTGCAAGGAATTTCACAGCAGGATGGAAGGGTGACAGGATACCAGTGTAGTCATGACTGTGAAAGGAATTACCCCCTGACTATTTCGCAGTGGGGAACTTGAGGGGCAAGCTGATGTGTGTTGCCTGCACTTAAACCAGCCTTCTTTTGTGGATGGATTTCCCGCTCCTACCAACCCATCCCCACCCTCATGCATTCTCCTACAGCTGTCACTGGAGCAGGACAGATGGGGCAGTTATCTGCACCCCTCAGGCACCATTCAAATTTACTTTATTCAAATTCAGGCTCAATTTACAGTTTGTTTTGGCCCTGTCTGTGAAACTAGAGTCTAGCCCTGCCATACCCTCATGGGAAGAAGTAAAGAGACAGTATGGTAAATCCCCATCCTTTGGAGAGTCGTATTGTCCAGTTCAGTACCAAGGAAGGGTTCGGCCCTTTCTCTGATGTCTATTACCCTCAAGAAACCCCAGCCCTTTCTGAAATCTACGACACTCTCCCTTTTCAGATAGTCCAACTCCTCCCATTTCCAAGGTCAACACACTGCTGAACAAGGAGAGAGGTGAAACCAATACTGGGCCTCAGACCAATTCAGACACTTGGAACAGGCCCATTACATCTCCTATTGCTAACCAGCAAAAGGTGGTGGATCTGTTTTAGAGATGGCCTGGCCAGGTGTAGAAAAATGTGAGACTGGAGTCATTAAACACTGGAGTAGGGAGGAGACTTCTGGGCTCTGTTTCCAGCTCTGCCACAATGTGACAAGCCCTTTAACCTCAGTTTATCTGCCTAGAAAATGGGAATAATAATCCTGAACTCTCTGCAGGAAGGGCGGCGAGGCTGAATTTGTTAATGATTGCTAAGCATGTGGATGAAAGAGGTTATTTATGTGCAACTTACTGTAACAAACCTCTGGGCACTTAGGATTTCATGGCTGTCAGCCTGCTGCATACCAAGTGCCCCACTCCTTCTTCCCTGCTTCCCTCTTCCCAGTCCATGGTTTACCACTTGGACCATCAAGGCAATGATAGAATTCAGATTCTTCTTCTCCAGCATGCACAGGCCCTGACTCTGGAGCTAAGAATAATCTCCATTAGCCATTAGCACTACAGGGCTTATGACACACAGTTAAGCAGTTCTGATTCCATCCACCAGAGGGCAATGTTGCACATGCACATACACAGACACACTCATTCATACACACTCGCTAACTCATTACAATATTGATATTTTGCCAGCTAGACTAAATTAACCCTGATGCCATTCTGATCACAGCCCCATGTGACAAGTCGTCAGAAGAAGTCAGGCCCTTCAGCGCAGAGTTCAAAAGCGAGTACCCAGAATGCCTTGTTCCAAAACAAGAAAAGGACCATGCTGGACTGAAGGAAGAAGGTGCACCTGCCCTGTATCTGAACAGGACATTGTCAGGGCTTCCAGCTCAAGGTTAGCTATACAAGGCCAGGCTCTCCAAAGAGCTCGGGGCCTGATTGTCACATACTCGGCACCTACAATTGGGGCCAGATTTTCAAAAGACTTCAGTGCCCAGCTGGCTCCCCTTGTGACACCTCTGATCACACTGTTTATGGCAGAGCTGAGCCCTTTTGAAAACCTGGCCCTAAATGGTTCATGAATCGAAGAATTGTATGATGGTTGTTGCTTTGGTAACGAGGCCCTCAGAATAAATAGGGATCAAGAGATATTCTTCCACATTATAGGAGGTATTGGCCAATTAAAGGCCTAGTGATTCTGAGAGGGTTTCAGCCACTAGCTCGCCTTCACAGCCAACATCTGAATGTAGGAATGTCATGGCCCATCAGCACCGGCACCACTAGCCCCATGTTAAAGGGAAGTCTCATATCAGCCAAGGTCACATGAGTGCTGGAAGCATCTCTTCCCTACCTCACAGGCCCTGGTGGCCTTTAAATCTGATGAGCTTGGCATATGGTTACTACAGTATGGGCACCTTAGAGATGTTGGTGATTGAGAGATAGACCAAGGTTATTACTGTCATGGTTGTATATGGCCCCACATGTGCACACACGTCCATACCACCACACTCTTACAGCACCACCTGATGACAGTCTCCACTAGTACCCGAACTACTTTGTTCTCGGTCTGCGGTAGGCTGCCCAGTCTGCTTGTACGTAGCAGGCCATTGACAGGCACTGCACCAAACTAGGAAGTACAAGCTGAACTGTTGGGAAGTACTAACTGCCCTGCCTGGAGTATCAGCAACATGAAGCTAATCCAGCCACAGTAGGCTGGGACAGATTTGTGTCTAGGGTGGCTCCTAGACCACATACAGCAGAAGTAAGACAGCCCTGCCCACCTACCAGAGTTATGAGAAGGCTTTACTGTATTTCCCACAGGCAGCATTTCCCTCTGCGCTTCTGGGATAGACGTGTTTCATGCCCGACAGCACGGCCATAAATTTCAGACTGAGACTAGAAACGTGTCAAACCCTCCTAACCGTGAGCTTGTTCTGTAGTTTCCCCCACAAGAGAGAAGAGACAGTGACCAATGCAAAGGGGACTTATGACCGAGGCACAGCCACATCCCGCAGTTCTCTCTGAGGCTCTTGCTCCCAGACTGCACTGGTGTCGTTGCACAAGTTCCCCCAAAGCCCTGGCCTGGCCTGGGCATCCATGAAAGGGACTGAGTCCTGATTTGAATGCTGTGGCTAGGCCCATCTGTAGATGAGATCAGCGTTTGAAATGCAGCGCACTGGTTACTCATCTTTCCCTGTAGCTTTCCTGAGTCAGGTATTCTCATTACAGATATTAAGCAGTAATAAAATGACTGTGCTGAGCAGGTCTGGGAGCATTTGCATGAGTACCCAGGCAAAGCAGACAGCCTGCCAATCTGTTCTCCTTCTCCTTTGCCACCTCAGAGACATCCGTCCCAGCTCTGCAAGTTAAGGGCTGCAGCAATTCCACAAGCACCCCCACCTTCTACAAGCCCAGTTTCTCTTGGGACGCCTTCCATTCTCCATACAGCTACAGGCAGATGTCTTCCAGCATGCAGTCAGCCCTCCTGGAGCGCTCAGTTAGTCTGTATGGCAGCCACCTCCTGCCAGGCTCTGAGCCGCCTATTGATTACAGCATGCGTTACTCACCGGACATGGAGACGTACCACTGTGTGAAGTGCAACAAGGTGCATCACCCACTGAAGCCATAGGGCTGGGGAGGAGCCTGGGGTGATTTTCATCACATACATACACCAGTGTCCCACAGGCTTGATTTAAGGTACAAGGGACCCAGCTGGAGGATGGATACCAGGGGTCCGATATGGCCAAGGGCTCCGGGAGCCTATGCAGGCAATGTATGTATTTGGTGCTCAGTGCTCCCCCACTCATGCCACACCAAAAGTGTAGCGCCTGTACTGGTACCTACACTACCAACCACTATCAAGATGATAGCAGAAGGTCTCTGTAAACAAGAACCTGGCTCTGCTGAGCAGAGATTGGCATAAGCCACAGAGCTGGATATGGATCTGAATCTGAACATCATCAGAGTTTGGATCTAGAGTTTTGGCTCAGCCCACTGGGAGAGTAAGGCTAGCTGCCATGTTCAGAGCCAGCGTGAAAGTTTGGGAAGAGCGGGTGTGTAGGGGTTTGGTTTGAGCCCCTCTCTGCTGGTAAATAAGAGCACCTCATTTTGACTAGCCCAGAAGTAGAACCAGCAGAGACAGCTGGCCATTCACTCTCCTGGCTGGGGAAATAGTTCTGTGATTGGGCTCAGCTAATATGGGCAGCTGGAGGGAAACATCTGACAAAGAGGGGGAACTGGAAAATAGAGTTGGAGACATGGCTGGCTCCCGGGATCCTCATTGGCAGATTTCCTCTTCTAGGTATTCTCCACCCCACATGGGCTGGAGGTCCATGTCCGAAGATCTCACAGTGGGACGCGGCCCTTTGCTTGTGATGTGTGCGGCAAAACCTTTGGACATGCTGTGAGCCTGGAGCAGCACACGAACGTCCACTCCCAGGTTGGTAGCCAACAGGGAGCCGATGGGATTGCAGAGTCACCCGTGGCACTGAATTCCCATGGGGGTTGGCTCCTCTGATACCTCGAAGCAGAGTCTGGGCAAATCCCAGCTCGTGCTGAGTCCTCCTTGTTAGGTTAGGTGGCACACCTCATGTGACGTGATACGATTTGCTGGATTTTAATTGGCAGGCCCTCTTGAAAAATAGCAGGGAGTTTGGGAGGGAAGAGACATAACTAGAGATGGGCCTGAGCCACAACATTCAGATCTGGAGCCAGATCCAAATGTCCTAAGAATTAAGGGGTTGTCTGGATAACCAGGGGTTTGGCTCAGTTCACTGTAGCAAGACAGGCGCCCTGTGACATTCAGGTCTGAGCATCCCCAGATTTTGAGAGTATTTGGATACAGGGATTTGGCTGACATCCATCTGTTATAACAAAGGGGGAATCCCCGACAGGGAAACGCAACAGCCTTCCTGCAGACACACCAACAGAGCAACACCAGTGCCAAGAACATTTATATAGCCACAACGGCCTGGAGGACTGAGGACAATGGACCTCATTCTTGGCTCTCTCTTCTCACAAATCTCAATGCTCTCCTTGGTAAATCCCTCCATATGTCAGAGGTTCATTTGCAATAGTTTCCTCCTGTGATTCACCTCCTCCTGTACGACACAATCTAGTGGCTCAGACTCCTGTAAGCTGTTTGGGGCAGAGACTTTTTTATCCTGTGTTTGGACAGCACCTAGTACAATGGGGTCCTCCTGGTCCAAGACTAGTTGCTCCTGTGTGCTACTGCAATACAAATGAATAATAATAATAGTATTCCTAGGAGAGGATTACCTGATTTGTCTTGTTTAACTTGCTAGCCTGCCTAGTTTTCTACTAGCTTTGGACTCCATCACTTCACCTGTGAATGACAAATCTGATCCCCAAAATTTCATTTCCCCCAACAGGAGAGAAGCTTTGAGTGTAAGATGTGTGGAAAGACTTTTAAGCGCTCGTCCACATTGTCCACCCACCTCCTGATCCATTCAGACACGCGGCCCTACCCCTGC
Source organism: Malaclemys terrapin pileata (assembly GCF_027887155.1). Taxonomy (NCBI): domain Eukaryota; kingdom Metazoa; phylum Chordata; order Testudines; family Emydidae; genus Malaclemys; species Malaclemys terrapin. The sequence continues at coordinate 9,826,269 of NC_071521.1, read as the reverse complement.
CAGTACTGCGGCAAGCGCTTCCACCAGAAATCAGACATGAAGAAACACACCTACATTCATACCGGTGAGAAACCTTTCTGACACGAAACACACACACACCCCTGAGCCCACAGCAGTCATGCATACAGATGCACTCACACACACACCAGTCACACATATGTATGCATACATGCACCTGAGCTGACAACACTAACACGCACACGTGTACATGTGCACCTGAGCCCACAACATTCATGCCCACACATGTGCACACACGCACACAGACACGTGAGCCCGGTGTTCATGCACACACTTGTGCAAATGCACTGAGATGATGTACAGGAAGATGCTGATGGTGAGCCCAATTGTGGGCTCAGCATATGTGTTTTTAATGTTGCATGTATGCCAGAGGGTCTGATAGATGCAGTCACTGTGCAGGGGGGGCAGCACAAGGTCTCGGCACCAATGAAGTCCCACTGGCCCCCTGGAGGGGTTGTATGTTCCCCTTTGTGACCCAGTCCATAATGCCAAGAGGGAGGAATGAGCCCAATTTCCCTAGTGTAGAGGGCTTGAGTTTGTGTTCTGCTTGGGAGAGTTGGGGAAGGGGTGCAGGGATCAGAGACAGGGAACGAGAAAAAAGATGCAATGACAAAAAGAGGGTGAAAAAGAGCAGAGGGGGCACTGACTGAGCAGCCGCGGCAGAGAAGCCAGGGACTAAATGGGCTTTGCAGGCTGAGCTCCCCTCTCAGCCCTACAGGTGTTCCCTCCAGGGCCGCGTGGTGGCACATCAGCAGGGCAGTGTGTGGCTAACAGACCCGCACTGCCCAAGCCCGTCGGCCCAGCACAAACAGCTGCCTCAGTTTGGATCCGTGATGGTTTGTTTCTGTCCCACAGGGGAGAAGCCCCACAAGTGCCAAGTGTGCGGCAAAGCCTTCAGCCAGAGCTCCAATCTCATCACCCACAGCCGCAAGCACACCGGCTTCAAGCCCTTCAGCTGTGAACTCTGCGCCAAGGGCTTCCAGCGCAAGGTGGACCTGCGGCGGCACAGGGAGACCCAGCACAGCTTGAAGTGAGAGCACACCCCCAGCTCTGTCCTGGAGCCCCCACTCCCAGCCACATGGAATCCCACCAGTATTCTGGCCTCGTCTCTCCCTCTGCTTGGTTTGGGGCACCCACTTCGTTAAATGCTTATCTCTGCCCGGATTCCCTGTGGGACTGGCACAGCAACGTCATCTTCCCTGCATCCGACGAAGTGGGCATTCACCCACGAAAGCTTATGCTCCAATACATCTGTTAGTCTTAAAGGTGCCACAGGACTCTCTCTTGCTTTTTACAGATCCAGACTAACACGGCTATCCCTCTGATACTATCTTCCCTGGTGTTACCCCACATCCCCCTGTGCGTGACCAAGAATGGCACTGCCAGGATCACTCACTGTCTGGTTTTATCACAGGCATTGGGCCAGGCTCTGATCTCAGTTACTCCAGTGTAAATCCCCTGGAGTCGTCATTACTCTGGATTTACAATGAGTGCAGGATCGGGCTCATCTCATCCCCTGGCGACACAGAGGGACTCCTGGGTTGATGACACCAACTGACTAGCGATCTGTGCCAGGCTCCCTAATCACGCTCTACTTCGATGGTTAGGAAGATAAGGCCTGGGCATGCAAATAATTTGCATTCAATGAGCTCCGCTCAGCTAAGACAGGGTTCCCATAGAGGGCATAAATTTGGGGCACATACACCTAGACTCACATTCTTTCAACAGGAGTCTTTTTGTTATCAGGTGAAAAATATGTAGCACTGCACGTTTATCTTACAATAGAGTTGGAGGGCAGGGCAGTAAAAAATCAGACCCTACATGCCCATATTAGTACCACCTGGCTACCTACATGGACTTCTGAGCTACGTGGTATTCAGGACCACGGGGAATTTTGTTTCCCTGTCACTCTTATAAAAGAAGAAGCTGATCTATCCGTCTTGCACCCATCACATTAGTATGTGAGTACCCTACAAGTATTAGCAAGGCAAAGTAGCAATACACCTCTACTCCGATATAACGTGACCTGATATAACATGAATTCGGATATAACACGGTAAAGCAGTGCTCCGTGGGGGGCGGGGCTGTGCACTCCGGCGGATCAAAGCAAGTTCGATATAACGCGGCTTCACTATAACACAGTAAGATTTTTTGGCTCCCGAGGACAGCATTATATCGGGGTAGAGGTGTATTTCCTTCTCTCTCTGGTCAAGCGGTTAAAGCACAGGGCTGAGAACAAGAGCCATGGGTTCTCTCCTTGGTGCTGCTACATCCTGACTATGTGACCTTAGGCAGGGCACTTCCCCTCCCTCTGACTCAGTTTCCCCATCTGTAAAATGGAGATGATACTTCACCTCACTGGGGTGTCATAAAGATTAATGTACCAGGTTTGTCAAGTGCTTCGAGATCCTCAGCTGGAAGACACTAGAGAAGGGCAAAGTGCTATGTTAGGGAGAGAAGTGCTTTTAAATGAGAGGGGCAATGAAGCCCCAACCAAGTCAGCCTCCGACACTGTGTCCAACAGTGACATCACTGTGTTTAGCCTGTGGCTGGGATGCAGCATCGGTTCCTTTGTCCCTCTCTTTACCCCAGCACTGATGAATGAAACAAAAGCCCTGCAGTGACTCTCCTACAGATAGGAAAGACATGATGCAAGTGGAGAATTCATTTACTGCCAGGAGGAAAAGGGCCAAATCCTGCTCTCAGTTACCCCAGTGTAAATCCAAATGGCTCTGGCCCAGGATGTGAAGCATAAATGCCTCCGTGTTTGTGCTGGCTCTAGGCTACTTTCCACTAATATGCAATCTAGCGACTCAAAACACTCTCCCCTCCTTTGCGTGTACATTTACATATGTATTTATACTTATTGTAATGTATATTTTTACTGTAATAAACCAGACTGTAACAACCTGTACAGGCCTGTTAGATTTCCCAGATAAACGCTATGTTTCTTCTCAGGAAGAGGTAGACTATCACAACGCTCTGTGGACTAAAGACACCCATTTCAAGAAAGGTTTGGCCATGCCCAGCTCTGGATTTGCAATAGCCTGTCTGATTTACTAGTCTCTCTCTTAAATATCACAGGGGCCTAGTCTACACCATGGACTGAAGTGTCACTTAGGGGGGAAATTCATAGATTCTAGGACTGGAAGGGACCTCGAGAGGTCATCGAGTCCAGTCCCCTGCCCGCATGGCAGGACCAAATACTGTCTAGACCATCCCTGATAGACATTTATCTAACCTACTCTTAAATATCTCCAGAGATGGAGATTCCACAACCTCCCTAGGCAATTTATTCCAGTGTTTAACCACCCTGACAGTTAGGAACTTTTTCCTAATGTCCAACCTAGACCTCCCTTGCTGCAGTTTAAGCCCATTGCTTCTTGTTCTATCCTTAGAGGCTAAGGTGAACAAGTTTTCTCCCTCCTCCTTATGACACCCTTTTAGGTACCTGAAAAGTATATGTGTGCCTTAGCCAGCATAACCTAGTGGCTAAGGCACACTCAGCTGCTACAGAGCGTCCTCTACTCAGAGCCCACACGCAGACCAGCAAAGAACGCTTGGGTCAGGTTTTGGTCCTGTTCACAGTGTGATACATACAGAGAGCCACATATCGGCAGAGTACAGTTACCATCAGCAGGTAATACACTGAGAGAGACTCGTCAACTTTTTTAATAGATCACAGCCAAAGTTAGGATCCAGGTCAATGGCAGGGCTTCAAAGGTTGGGTATAAACAAGTGGGGGGAAATGGGGCTGAGGAATCACTCTCAGGATTACGAATGGGACGCATACAAATTCACACATACACAGGGACACACAGCGCGTGCACTCTCCTGCCCCCGCCTCTCTGCAGGGTAAAAAGTCATTTTAATATTACTAGAAGTGCTGCCAAGAATCCAAATATTGATTGTGATTTGTTTGTTTATTTTGCACCCCTAAAATCAATAAAAAAATATGTAACGAGTTCCCAGGTATCTGAACCTCTCGACTGCTTCCCACTCCCAAACTCCCGTCCTTATGCTCTGTGGCAGCAGGTGTTTAGGACTGAGTTACGGGCAGAGCTGGTCACTGCAATGCTGGCGTGGCCTGAATAGAAGCTACACCAAGAGCACCTGTAAAACCACTCATAAAAACAAATCAGACAGCTGGTTCTTCCAAGCGCTAGCAAACAACAGCTGCTGTGTCTGGGACATTTCCATTGTTATCACTGATTTCCATGGGATGGCAGAGTCGCTGCTTGGGGGAGGGGGCCGGTATCTCCTCTCCTGAATCCCTGCCTCTGCAGACAACTTCTTTCCTTCGAACCAAAGAGCCACTCACCCGCTTCAGTCATTTCTTTTGCCTTGTACCCTAGGGTACATGGTGACAGCAGCAGCCCTGGGATCACTGAGCTGACTGGATAACTGAAGAGTTGTTAGACTGGAGTAAGCAATGGCAGCCCTACATTTATGCTAATTATGTGGTCACATGAGCCCTGTATATCTTAGAGTCTCATATCATACAAGGCTGACTTAGGCACAGGCTGGACAGGCAGCCTCTAGAGAAACACCTTTTAGGGGTACTATGACACTCAGGCGTTCCACTACTGAAAGCAGCAATGTGGCCAGAAGATTCCACTTCTGTTCCTTTACTCACTGCAGAAAGATGCACTGAGAGCTCAGCTGCAGATCAAATGCAACAGGAGAAGGGTCGGCCTGACCCAGAAGCCTCCCCATGCCCAGAAGTCTCGGAGCACATCTCTAGGAGCATGGGTGGTGGAATGAGGCCAGCTGGCAGAAACGGAAGGGAAGAAATGGAAGGTGACCTGGGAAAGGGGGAGGAGATAGAACTTGTTGGGTTGGGGGCTGAGATACCACAGCTATTCTTCACCTAGGGTAACAGTATACCTGGGACAGGGCCAGGCACTGCTCCCTGTCACCAAACAGTGGACAGCTCTAGTGACCCTGGCCATTTCCTCCGTCTCCTGCATTCCCTGATTCCTGCTCAGCCTCCATTCCATGCAATGAGTGCAGGGGACCTTTTCCAAACTGGTTCCCATCCCCGCTTTGCGTGTTGTGCTCCTGGCTTCTACACTTCCCTAAAGCCTTTGTTCTTGGGTGGAGGCCAAGGAGGTTTCATAGGTACGTGGAGTTTGAGGGGAGAGCTTAATCACAGGCCGTGAGGAAACTGGGCAGAGCCCTGCAGGTCTTTCCTCACAAGATCCCTGAGAATCTAGGCTCATCCCTGTGAGAAGGGGTCTGAGAGGCTCCAGACTGGGGTCAACATGTAAGTTGCTCTTATCTTATAACATGGCTCCTCTTGAGGAAGGGATCCAGTTACCCAACCAGGTCTCCAAACTGCATGGGGTTATGAGATCAGGGGGACAGGGGTGGGGAATCTTGAGTCACAGCTACAACAAAATAACCAGCGTTCTAAGCACAGCCGTGCGTTTCAGGCCAACCCACCGGGCTTCATAGCACACCCAAGACCTGAGTGTGGGGCATAGCCCTACGCATCCTGTCATGTTACACTACTTGTTCAGAAGTCACAGTTCTGTTGTCCTCGTCTTTCCCATCACAAAAAGGCTCCTCTGTCCAGTGGGAGCCCTGTTACACTTCCCATACACCTGAGCTGACTATGTCAGTGCACTCTACAGAGCTTTTTGCATTTCATTTCCCTGGGGTTTTTTTGAAAGGGAAAGGGAAAGGAGGAAAAAAAGCAAAAGGGCCATAGCTGCAGCTCTATGGAGCTAAGTGATTCTCCTTTGCACAATTCCACACTTTAATCTGCACGCCTGAAACTTTTGAAATTCACCTGAAGAAGGGAGGGAGGAAGGAAGCAGTTGTGCCTACGCACACACCACACTGCACAGGGCTGGTGGAAGAGCCTTCAGGTCAGAATTCTGGAGGGAGACCGGTCAGCAGAGAACAGATCATGGGCAAAAGACAGGGAGGAGGCCTGTAGACGGAATACAGCCTCTTTCGAGAAGTCAGTTAGCCTATGGGCTAGGCTTTGTTGTAAAGGGCTTCCCTTTGGCTCATGCGTAATCCAAACCTGGGAGTGCTGAGCTGACTTAGCGGGTAGTTGGTGATGCTGAGTACCCTACAGGATCCGGCCACTTGTGTCATCAGATTCGGACACACTTGCCCCCTTGTTCCCCAAACATGCAAATCCTTCCCAATTTTGACGGCTCTGAACATAGCCCCCTTCCCACCATCTATCCCAGCATCAAAACATTCTGGGCAGTCAATCAAGAAACCAGATAACAAAACAAAAAATCTCAACTAATCTTTGTGGCTGAAGAAAGAGCTGATTGTTTTTGCTCCTCACTGAGCCCTCCCTTCCTCCCTCCCACGTCTCTCCCCCAGCACCTTAATTCCTTTATTGGAGGAAAAAATCTTGGTATTTGGACTGTTTTGTTTAGCAAATGAGGGCCATGCAAAGTGATCCCCCCAGGCAGCTGCCAGAAGGAGAGAGGGGTGTGTGTATGCTCCCAGCAGCCTTCAGGCATAGAGGGCTCCACCCCAGCAACATGCTATTGATCGTGGATCTATCTGGACATAGCCTGGACCCGGAATGATCAAAACTGGGAAGAGCTGTGGGGAGGGGAAGGGGAGAGGAATGCTCTCCCAGGGGAGTGCCAGCAAAAAAAAAAAAAAGCTTTAGTAAGTGGGGTTGGAGAGTGTTGATGAGAACCAAAATCTGTGCCAATTTCAGGACAGCAGCTCTGTTCAGGACAGCAGATTAGTGTTGCTATGAATAGAAAGAGACTTGTTTAAGTCCTCTCCTGAATCAGAGCCTCTTGAAAGACTATGGGGAGCCCTAGGCCAGGTCTACATTACAGACCTATATCGGTGTAACTGTGTCCCTCAGGGGTGTAAAAATCCACATACCCTGAGCAAGGTAGTTATACTGACTTAACTTCCCCCCCCCCCCCGTGTAGACAGTGCTATGTTGAGGGGAGAGCTTCTCCTGTCGACATAGCTACCGCCTCTCGCAGAGGTGGATTAACTACGCTGATGAGAGACGCTTTCCTGTCAGCGAAGGAACATCTTCACTTAAGTGCTACAGCAGCGCAGCTGCACTCATGCAGCTGTACAAATGCAGTATTTTACCTGTAAAAAAGCTGCCCCATGTCTTTAACCTGATTTATGCTAACTCAGGTGAAAACTACAAGATGCCTTATCTCTACTAGGATTTTACTCGTATTGGTTATCACATGTTCTAGCACCATCTGTTCTCCTAGTGCAGGTGAGGCCTCTGAGTAGCAGACAGACACTCACTAAGCAAAATGGCTGCTTCTGGGGCAGGGCAGGGCAGAAGCAAGCCACACACTCTTCAGAAACAGCCTAAGCATGTCCAGCAAGTGCAGCTTTCAGAGGAGTTTGTTTGCCAAGTGCTGTCGTCTCCCTTCTGAGCTGTGGTTAGGAGAAAGTGTTTTCATTGAAAGGGAAAACAAATAAGCCCAATTTCCCAGCCCCTATCCCTACCTCTCTGCAAGTGCTGCATCCCTTGGGAGCATCTCTCAGCTCACGGGGATCAGCATGTCACCGCTCTACCCTCTAAGCAGAGGACACAAATGGAAGCCTCCGGACATTAGTCAGTCTCACAATACAGCTGCAGAAACATGTTCTCCGTTAGTTTAATAAAGATTCCTTCCTATTATTAAGGCCTTGACTACATAGGGGAAGTTGACCAGCATATCTGCGAATAAACTATTCCAGAAAAGCTATTCAGGTATAATTTAGCTATTCCACAATAGCTCCACATATGGACACTCTATTCCAAAATAAGAGTGTCTTTCATTCAGAAATAATTACTCCACTCACAGGGTACATCTACACTACAGCGGGGAGTCGATTTAAGATACGCAAATTCAGCTACGTGAATAGCGTAGCTGAATTCGACGTATTGCAGCCGACTTACCCCGTTGTGAGGACGGCGGCAAAATCGACTTCTGCCGCTTTTTGTCGGCGGCGCTTACTACCACCTCCGCTGGTGGAGTTAGAGCGCCGATTTGGGGATCGATTGTCGCGTCCGGACGGGACGCGATAAATCGATCCCCGAGAGGTCGATTTCTACCCGCCGATTCAGGCGGGTAGTATAGACCAGACCACAGAGTAATTACTTTTATTCTGGAACAGATTCCACAAGGGAGAATTATTGTGGAATAGTTAAATTATACCAGAATAGCTATGATGGTCAATTTACTGTGTAGACAAGGCCTGAGACCACAGCAGAGTTACTGAACAAGGGCACTCTAACATATCGTGAGTCAGTGTATTCAGAAAGATTGGTCTTGTGCCCAGGCTGGGGCTAAGGAGTTCTGGCACTGATTTCCTATGTGTCCTTGGGCAAATCACTTAGTTCACATTTTCATAATTGCTCAGCACCCACATTTTAAAACCTGTCCCTTAATCCTTGAGCCTCAGTTCTCCATCTGTAAAATGGAGAGAATACTTCCTTTCTCCGACCTTTTGTCTGCTCTATCTACTTAGATTGTAAGATCTTCAAGGCAGACACTGACTCTCATTATTTATATCAGTGGTCCCCAACCTTTTTCGTCTGGCGGGTACCAGACGACGAGCCACCGCGGACCGTGGCCGGCGGACGAGCATCCGCCGAAATGCCGCCGAGAAGCGGCAATGTCAATAGGCGTCGCCGACGAAATGTCGCCGACAAGCAGCGTCATCCAGTTTTCGGCAGCATTTTGGCGGTGATGCCTCTGGATGACGCTGCTTGTCGGCGGCATTTCGACGGATGCGCGTCCGCCGGCCAGTATGCGGGTGCACATAGATGCCCCAGCGGGCGCCATGGCGCCCCAGGCACCGCGTTGGGGACCACTGATTTATATAAACAGCGCCCCACCCAATGAGGCTCTGATCTCAGTTGTGCCCTCTAGGCATTATTGGAATACAAATAGTTAATTAGAAAAATAACTCTGCAAAGCAATCTAATTCCAGAACAATCAAAGGATGAAAGAGAATATCATCCTAAACAGACACACAAATCCCAGCACTATAATAACCCCCCAACACACCCAAGAGACAGGAAGAATAAAGAGAAAGGACAAACCAGACCAGGGGTCGGCAACCTTTCAGAAGTGGTGTGCCGAGTCTTCATTTATTCACTCTGATTTAAGGTTTCGCGTGCCAGTAATACATATTAATGTTTTTAGAAGGTCTCTTTCTATACGTCTATAATAGATAACTAAACTATTGTTGTATGTAAAGTAAATTAGGTTTTTAAAATGTTTAAGAAGCTTCATTTAAAATTAAATTAAAATGCAGAGCCCCCCGGACCGGTGGTCGGGACCCGGGCAGTGTGAGTGCCACTGAAAATCAGCTCGTGTGCTGTCTGCGGCACGCGTGCCATAGGTTGCCTACCCCTGAACCAGACCATCAACGGTATGTGCAACTGTGAATAACATCCCAAGGACAGATACCAAGCTGGACATTAAGCCTAAGAATCATCCTGCCACAGTCTGGTTTCACTGACTATTTCATTTTCAAGGAGCAGTTTAAAGGCAAATATCTGCTATTCTGGCCCTGAGGCTGGTTTTGAACTGGTGACCTAGAAGCATTCATCTTGCCAATCAGGAAGGGCAAGAGAGCAAGAGAAGCAAGCATAGGGAGAGCAGGAGTGGGGAAATCTGAGGCTGGGGAGGAGCTTAGCATGCATCGAGCTCAAATTTTGTCTGATAAGTTTATCAAGCACTGCCGGCTGCTAACTGTCAGCCAGCAAAGCGGGCCTGTTAGGGAGGAGGAACAGCTCCTGGTGTGAGATAGGACAGCCCATGCCTTATCAGAGCGTCTGAACGAAAGAGAGCTGGAGAAAGAGCGTGCTTTCCAACCACTTCATCTGAACAACAGACAGATTGGCAGGAAAAGAGTGTCAAGCCCAAACAGGCCTCAACAGACAGACCTATTCCATGCAAATAACTATGTTAAATGCAACAGGAAAGTTGCAAATTTGAGCATGAAATCTCCAGGAAATGCAAAGGTTAAGGCTCTAACAGGAGCCTTGCCAGCAGTGTACATTCAGATTTCCAGCATATAGCCCAGCCAGTTATTGAGGAGACTACCTATGCAATGTGGCTGAGAAAACATTTGTTTTGGGACATTAGCTTTCCTGCCATTTTGTGGGTCAAATCTGAGACTTCAATGCAGCATTAATGTGGGGTTTTGCATATAATTTCCTTGGGAGGTGGGGAGAGACTTATACAAGAAGAAAATAAGGGAGGGGAATCAGAGAGAAACAAAAAGCCCCCAGCTGAGCAATTGGGCCAGATACCCCTTTACGCCACTGTAGCAGTATAAAGTTTAGGAGTAGATGGCATCTATAGCCAGCAAAGCCAAAGGCCCAATAAGCAATTACATTTCCACTCATTTTACACTCCCAGCACAGTGTAAAGAGGGCTGAGTGAATGCAAAATCTGGCCCATTGTGGGTTTTGTATTGAACAGAAGTAACAATATGTGCCACACACAGATAAGCACCATTGTGGCCCCTTTGATGGTGGCAGCCTCAGCAGAGAGGCCATGGACTGAAAGAACCATTATAACCCCTCCTCACCCCCTTTGGGGTGCTGTACATCACTGGGGCAAGCACCTAGAAGAAGCACTCCCATTTTTGGGGACTGGAATACAGGGGATGGATCACTCTATTTTATTCTGTTCACTCCCTCTGACGCATCTACTGTTGGAAGAGAGGATACTGGGCTGCATTGACCGTTGGTCTGACCCAGTATGGCCATTCTTATGTTCTTATATATTTCTGCCAGGATTGTGATTGTGACAGAGCCTTGCATACCTGCAGGCCCTCCACCCTGCATCAGAACCAGCCATACTCTGGCTCTTAAGCTGCATTCAAACTGATGATCTAGGACTTGTCCAGACTCCACTAGAAAGTTTTACTGTCAATAGTTCTGCAGGCGTAGTGCTGCCAGCATAATGCTACTTATAAAACTTTTTTGGCAAAGTGCAGTCACACTTGGTTGCTTCTGTCCATGCACCGCGTCCACACAGCATGAGATTGTATCAGCAGAAGAAGTGTTGCACCATGAATGTATCACGATCAGTGAAACTGGAGTCTGAGGGCCTATGTTTCCTGGAGGGACTGACTGGAATGGAATGGGTTAGGTTAGACTGGAAGCACCTCAGTCACATGGACAGAGCAGTGCACAGGGTTTAATAAAGTTCCATTTGTTCAACTTAACCTGCATTCAGCTTCACTCTTTGCTAATGAAACAGTGGGTAGGCCTCCCAGTGTCCTCTGTGCCACCATCTGCCATGCGGCTGCCACTTTGGGGGAAGGATACCCTCACTCCTCTCGGGGAACTAAGAGACTTTGGGATCAAATTCCCACAGCCCTCTTTATTCCATCCCATCATCTACTGCTCTCCAGCCGGTTACCAGCCCCCTGCACTGTCCAATCCCTTCATGCCTCTAGAAGGCTGAGGCTGGTTCTAAAGCGCCTCCGATCCATTCCCAACTTCTGTCAATGCCCTTCTGAGTTTCAAAGGCTTCATCAATGAAAATGACAACAAACAAACAAACAAACAAACAACCCCCCCCCCCCCTTGATTTTGGCTCCCTACTGGATCATTTAAAAACAGGACTTATCTCGCTTCCCAGGTCCTTCTATATTAGGAACTTTAACGGGATTTTTGGCAGTGGCCAAGCCTGCTGGTTTCTTCCCTTTATAAAACAGAAGATATCTTTTGCCTCACATGGAGACTAGGAAGTCAAGAGACTGGAGCAGTACTATTCCTGAAGGGGCCACATCCTGAAAGGCAGGGGGGCCTGGTGAGTCAGCATGTCAATCATCCTCTGCTGCAGCCGGCCATTTATTTTAATCCAGCCTGACTGCAAGTCAGTCAGGTTCAAGAGCTGCCATTCAATAACCCTTGAAAGCGGGAGTTACAAGAACTTCAGCTGCACTCAGAGGCAGTACAGCCTAGTCCACAGAGCACAGGCCCGGCACTCAAGAAACGTAGGTTCTATTCCTGGCTCTACCATTGGCCTCCTGAGTGACCTTGGGCAAATCATTTCCCCACTGTGCCTCGGTTTCCCCATCTGTAAAATCAGGACAACGATACTCCTTTGTAGAGTGCTCTGAGATTGTAACTTGGCAACTGCCTCCCAAGCATCCCCTGGTGGCCTGCCTCAGTTTCCCTCCCTATAAAGTTCCACAAGAACTCCACCTCACAGTCCAATGGCAATTAAAACTCTCCCCTTCTGAGGTCCAGTTTATTTAGCCCTTAACACACTAACTCTCCAGGACCCAACACCAGATTGCAGTTTTTCCTCCCCTTGAGTCAGGCGTCCCAACCCTCCTTCCCAGAACAGGGTTCTGTTCCTTTACTTACTGCAGAAAGCAGTCTTGTTCCCTCAATACTCATCTGCAGCTGCAGGCTTCTGTCCTTCCTATCACTCCCTAGCTGGAGTCTCGGTGGCACTTACATGAGCTCCTTTTAAGTCCCACACCCAATGCAGATGTAGCAGGGCAGGGTGAATGGGACAGGACTGGCAGACCCAAGACTTGCTGGCCCTTACAGGGGCAGGCCACCCTGTTACAGAGATCTCTGGGTGAAAAACGCTATATAAGACTAGATACTATTATTTCACTATTATTTCATGTTGAGATAGCACCTGGCATCACAAAGGATTCCAAAGAGCATCCCAAATTCTTTCTTGCTTTTGAAATTGCAGGCAGCACCACTGAAATGCAGCCACACTTGGTGTGTCATGTGCTCACCACCTCTAGAACTCAGGCCACTTATTTCAGTGCCCAACTTTAGCCAGCCAGGTTTGAATTTTTGGCCCTAAGTTACTCGCCCAAGGCCATATAGGAACTCTGCTGCAGAGCTAAGACTAGACCTCAGATCTGGTGACTTCTAGTCTTGCATACTGATCAGATGATCATCTTTCCTCCCAGAGGGATTTTTCGCTAAGAACCCCAATGTAAAACCCTTACATAGCACCTTCTAACTGAAGATCTCAAAGTACTTTACAAAGATAGATGCATTTTATTAGTCCCATTTTACAGACAAGGAAAGTGAGGCACAGATAAATTAAGTGACTTGTCCAATCTAAGTAACACAGCTGAACAGCGAACCCAGGCATCCGACCTCCCAGACCCTGGTAATCACCATTAGACATTCTAGGACGCATTCAGGCTTGTTGTAATGTGAGCATGTGCAACGCTCTTCAGGTCAGTGGAGTTGCATCACCTGAGTTTGGTGCATTCTCTCAAAATACAAGATTAAAATAAGCAGAAACATGAATGTCTGGAAGTCTCAGCACATGATAAGCCTAGCCACTGTATTGTCTAAAAACAGCTACTTGACATCTTTAAAAATTTAAAGCTACATCCTGCCTGCCTTACACAAGTAACCCCACTGAAATCAATGGGACCACCCATGTTAGTAAGCACGAGTTAGCCTTTAATGGCAATCCATCCTCACCTTGTCATAGGAATCATTGTAAGCTTCAAGGAGAGGTAACATGAGGCCTCCTGGTTGTTTTGTGTTTGTACAGTGCTAGCACAATGGGTCCTGGTCCATGTCTGGGATTCCTAGGTGCTTCGGCCCAGATACTCAAAAGTGATTTAGGTGCTTAAGTTCCATTGATTTCAATGGGAACTAGGTGCCTCAATACCTTTGGGGCTCTGGGCCCATGGTAATAAAAATACAAATTATTATTATTAATAACAATAATAAATAATAGCTGTCAAAGTCAATCATTTACATTTGGGGGAATTTCTTCCTTTGCCCCACTCCTTCAATCCCAGTGTCCCCAGCAATCTTAGCTCAGAAATTGAATGTGACTCAGGCCTTAAACTGACGGGTTGTCACTGGCAAAACCTAGAGGCTGGATGTGGCCGCAGTTTTATCACTGCCTGCCAGCTGCCTCCTGTGCCCCTGCCTCCTCCCCGATGATTCAGCAAATCTTCTTACAGGAGAAAAACAAGCATATAAGTGAACAAATCAAAATGTCAGATTACAAAGATGAGTGGGGGAAAGTGTGGCACAAAGAGGGAGATAAAGGGCGGCAGAGTCACGTGGCCTGCGACTGGCAGGACTTACGAAGACTTTCTTTGTTGTATTTTGTTTTTGTCTAATAAAAAAACCACATGAAAACACGCTAAGAACTTAAACTGATAATACCTTCAAATGCTGAGCTTGCTAGCAATAAAATACAACGCAGAAGTGTGGGAGGAAATGGGGCACATGGTGCTCTCAGTTGTGCTGGTGTAACTGCTGGGGTCAATGGGGTTACTCTCGATTGTCATGACTGTACGTGAGAGCAGAATTTGGTCCAATCTGTTTAATATTATAATATGATACCCATTCTATCATGCAAGCTATTTTCAAAAGTACTTTCTGTTGTTAATACTAATAAAAAAATACTGGCCATGATTTTCAAAAGTCTGAGTGCCCAAGGTGAGACACCAAAAATGGGCTGGGTTTTCAAAAGTGTTGAGCAGCTGTTCTTAGAAAATCAGGCACCTCAAGTTGGGCAACGAGCATCACTATTTACTTTACAAAATCTTGTTCAGCAACCCATTTCACCCTCCACTAAAAGGCAGCCACCTCTGGAGTGGAATGTGGCAGCTGCTTAACAATTCAAAGCAATACTACACAACAGAAGAGAAAATGAAAAAGAAACCGCAATAGGAGTTTAGATAGAAAAAATGTAACTTCCAAAACTGGAATTTGACCAGGACATAACTGTTAAAGACCCCCTACTTTTACAAAAAATCCCATGGAATCTTAATGACCCAGTTGGATAGTGCCTTTTATAGGAAGAGATCTATATTGCCCATATTTGATGATCTAGGACAGGGATCAGCAACCTTTGGCACGCGGCCCATCAGGGATATCCGCTGGCGGGCCGAGACTGTTTGTTTACCTGCAGCATCCGCAGGTTCAGCCAATTGCAGCTCCCACTGGCCGCGGTTCATCGTTCCAGGCCAATGGGGGCTGCGGGAAGTGGCGTGGGCCGAGGGATGTGCTGGTTTCCCAGTTCATATTTAGTATTCACAAGTCCCTCCTTTCCTGCAGCATGGGCAAGTCCCCCTGAGGTCTGCCACACTCCAAGATATAGCTATACACAAGACCGAAACACAAACACAAAATGAAGACATAGAAGGAAAGCCAGAAAGCCAGGTTTGAACACTGGCCTGCTAAACCCAGGGTTGTGAGTTCAATCCTTGAGGGGGCCACTTGGGGATCTGGGGCAAAATCAGTACTTGGTCCTGCTAGTGAAGGCAGGGGGCTGGACTCGATGACCTTTCAAGGTCCCTTCCACTTCTAGGAGATGGGATATCTCCATTAATTCATTAATATTAATTTAAAAAAAGTTGCTCAAGAATTTGTGATGTCACGTTGTGAGTGTGTGTGTTTGTGTATCCTGGAGGATGAAAACTGTGAACGTTAATTCTGCTCTCACACCAGTTTCACACCAACATAACTCTTCTTATTTACACCAGTGTAAGCAAGAGGAAACCCAAGATCTGTGTACTGGTCATGGGGTACTGCTGATCGGAACAACTGACCTAACTTGCCATAGTCCTATCCACTCCATACCTCACCTGTACACCAGCGCATATTAGAAGCCTGTTAAAGTCACACATTGCCTTAGAGCTTGAAAATGTATTATTGTGGCAAGTATTCATTCTTTAACACTATAGCCTGAGTGACGGTTAATGAGATAAGAACAGGGCTGAACGTTAGTGTAACTGACTAGTGGGAATCTAAGTATCTCATACCCATGTGTACAAAAGAAAATAAGTCACCCATATGAGACTGCTGATCCAGCTCACAATATTTGAACTGGGTACTTCATGCAACAAGCTCTTCACCCCCACAGCTAGCAGAGAACTGACACATCTGTACTTGCCCTACCTCGGGTTGGAAGAGCAGAGGAAATGTGGGATAGAGAGGTGGGGAAACACCAATGCTCCTTGAGTCTCTTTTACTGGCTGTCACATCAACAGCATCTTTGGTATTCTTAGAGGGTCCTGTGGCACCTTTGAGACTAACAGACTTTCTGTTAGTCTCAAAGGTGCCACAGGACCCTCTGTTGCTTTTTACAGATTCAGACTAACACGGCTACCCCTCTGATACTTGGTATTCTTAAAGGAGATACTCAGCCCTGGCATAAGTGGTTGCAGCTCCCACTGACCTGAAAGGATCAGAGTCATGGTCCACCCATGTGTTTTTCCTTCAAATGGAGTGAAAGCCACCATGCTAATAGATAGGGAGAGCTGGCATAAGAGTGAAGGATGGAAAAGTGGATAGGTGGCAAATACCAAACCTAGCCACAGGGCTACAAGTTCTTCCATGTCTCCAGGTATCTGAATCAGTGCAGATGATGAGACAACTCTAGAGTATTTTATTTTTGAAAGATGTTAATTCTTTCTGAAATATTCACTTAAAAACAGGTGTCTCTATCATGGCGAACGCTGAATTCTTATTGTGCCCAGGTAATTACTGACATATAAATCTTATTCTAAATGATCACAACACCCTGTTGGATTAACAAACCATAGTGCTGCTGTCAGCTGAATTCTGTCCCAGTGCGCCCCCTGCTGTAGGTCAGATGAATATCAGCAACAATTGTATGCAATGGTGTTGCCCTGTCGATCCCAGGATACTGGAGAGACAAGGTAGGTGAGGTAATAACTTTTATTGGAACCAACTTCTTTTGCTAAGAGAGACAAGCTTTCGAGCTTACACAGAGCTCTTCTTCAGCTCTGGGAAATCGACACAGAGCGTCACAGCTAAATACAGGGTGGCACAGATTGTTTATCATAAGTAATTAACACGTATTTCAAGGGACCATTAACCTTGAACCCTACTTATGCTAAACAATCTGTTCCACCTCTTATTTAGCTGTAACATTCTGTGTACATTTCCCAGAGCTGAAGAAGAGCTCTGTGTAAGCTCGAAAGTTTGTCTCTCTCACCAACAGAAGTCGGCCCAGTAAAAGATATTACCTCACCCACCTTGCTTCTCTAATCGGCAACTATTGCAAGAACTCTTTCAATACATAATGTGTAATAGGAAATGATGATTGTTTTATTTATCAGTTGCCATGTTGCCAACTTGCACGATACTATCTTGAGTTTCACGATAATTAGTGTACTCCTTAAAGCCCCAGTTTCCAGAAACAAGGGACTATTTCAAATCTGAGCTTTCATTTAAAAAAAAAAGCCAGTTTCTAACCTTAATGGTTGCAGAGAAAAGCTTAGAAATGTGATGCTGGAATATCCTGAAAGCTCAAAACACAGAAAGTATATAAAAACAACCCCAAATTAATTATTTATTATAAATCTCATGATTTGTAAAATAATCTCATGATTTTGGGTGTCCTGATTCATGACTTTTGAACATTTGGAATCGGCTATACTACTTCCACCCTCTACCAAGGTTCTCTGGGTGTAGCACAAAACAATTAACTACAGCTGCAACAACAAAAAAGCAAACAATTAAAAAAACAACAAAATAAATTTAAGAAGTGTAAAACAACGAAACACTAGATATAAATTAAAATAGAACCGGCTTGATTCTGCTGTCATGTACATCTGTCTTATGTGTAACTCCACTCACTGCTGTGGAGTTACTTCTGATTTAAATCAGCAAAAACAAGTAAAATCAGGCCCAATGATTCTATAAGAACATTTTTTTAAATGATAGGTTCTATCTACCTGTGTACCTTAGGCTTTCTCCATAATTTACACCAGTACACACACACCCCCCCCCAAACCAACAACAACAAAACAACAGATATCCAGATTCATTATCAATACTAAAAGGAAAACAAAGGAGGACAATGTGGTACAATAAATGGGGCACTGACCTGATAGCCAGAAGACACAGGTTCTGTTCTGTCCTCTACCATGGATCTGCTGTGTGACCTGGGGCAAGTTACTCCATTGCTCTGTGCCTCTTTCCCGCTCCTGGATCCTTGGAGAAGGAACTACACGGAAGGCTAGCCATGTTACTCAGTGCATCATTGGAAGGCACCCAGATACCGCAATAATAGGGATGGAATAAGAACCTGAATGGAAGAGCAGCGAATGAGTTGTAAAATGTACAGGTTTGGGGGATGCCACACAAGGGCATGGAGGCTACAGGCTGAGGTGCGCCTGTGGGAGCCGCACGCAGGACTTCAGGCAACGGGCTGAGGATTTGAGGGTGAAAGCAAGGGCACTGTGGGAGGGAAGCTAGTTAATGGTCTCAAAGCTGTAGAGAAGTTGGAAGAGGCACAATGAAGGGGCTGGAGCAGGAGGACTCACACAAACCTGGTGGGGTGATGGGCTGATTTGGGTGGGAGCCACAGAAAGGCTGTCAGGCCTTGTTGGAGCCACAAAGCCCTTGGGAGAGGGGGCTGGGAAGCTATTGAATGTCAAGAGGCAGGCTGTTCGAGGGGGCGCTGTTCCCCCACCTCGCCCCCTCGCAGTCTGGCTGGGGACAGGTTGTTGTGACAGGAACCGTTCTTCCCCGGAACCTTGGCGCTGCAGCGGCTGGGGGAGCGCATTGGGGAGCGGACCCCGAGGGGGTCGCAGAATCAGGCGGCGGAGGCGCGGCCGGGCGGGGGGAGATGGCGGCCGGGGGAGGCGGGGAGCAGGGCTCGGCCGTGCTGGAGCTGCCTCGCGGCCCGCGGCTGGTGTGCGTGGAGTACCCGGGCCTGGTGCGCGACGTGGGCAAGATGCTGCAGACTCTGGGAGGAGAAGAGGGGGTGTCCCGGGTAAGGGGGCCCCCGGGGGAGGGCGAGCTCCGGGTAACCAGGCTTCCTGGGTAAAGGATGCCTGGGGGGAGGGGGCTTTCCTGGCTGGTTGCAGGCGGGTTTCCAGGGTGAGGGGTTCCCTGGGTACGGGTCATCTGGGGTAAAGTGGGGATGGATCTAAGGGCTTCCCGGGGGAGGGGGTTGGGGTGCGCTGGGGAGCGGGGTGTTCTTGGTAAGAGTTATCTGGGTTACAGTGAGAAGCGCCTAGGATTTCTTAGAAGGTGGGAGGTGTCCTGGTTAAAGGGACCTCAAGGGGAAGGAGGCTGGGGGCTAGCCAAGGGATGCAGAGGGATAGAGGGAGATGCTGGAGATGTTAACTTCGGGGGGCTGAAGGTGTCTGTCGTGGATAAAGGGAGCCCTGAGAAGAGGGTCTAGAGTTCTGAGTAAGGGTGGATGATCCAGTTCAGCGAGCTCTCTTGCTGTGGGTGATCCCGTAAGGTGTGTGTTGGGATTAGAGTGAGGCGCAGCTAGGGGTACTAGATAGACTGTAATTGGAGGGAAATGCCCTAAATAAGAGGGTGAGAATCTATGGTTCTCTGGAGTAAAGAGACTTGCTCTGGGCTGGTGCCCCATGAAAAGGAGGTGATGGTCACTAAGGGAAGATAGGGATAGCATTTTGGTTTGGAGGTGGATGGGAAGGGCATGATGCAGAGGAAAATTTAGTTGGTTTTTTTTGGAGGGACAAATTTGATGTTGAAAAGTGCTTATGCTCTGGGTAATGTAGATATATGCTGACCCTGGAAAAAGGCTCGAGTTGTACTTCCGCCCCAAGGATCCCTACTGCCATCCTGTGTGTGCCAACCGCTTCCCTACCTCTTCCATGCTGTTCAAGGTAAAGAGGAAGATTAGGAGGAAGCAGCTGGAAGCTGAAGGAGAAACCCAACAGGAAGTCAAGTTTGAAATGGAAGTTCTTGGGGTTGTCTCCACTGTTTACAAATTTCAAGGTAGTAATTTGATCTGCCTATGTGTGTGGAGTAGTGACTAGCAGTTCTGGTGGGAAAAGGGCAGTGCTCCCTCTTGCTTGAGTCCAACAAACTGTGTTCATAAAACTGTGCATGTCAACCGTACAACATTGGTATCTAAGGAACTCAATGTGTGACCTGGATTTGATACCATCCCACTTCTGTATTGTGACTTAATAACACATTGTCATCTCTGGTGTTGTATTAGATTATACTATAATCCAACATGTTTTATAATGGATGCACCTATGCAGGATAAAGGGGAAAAGTTGTATTTTCATGGACAGTAATGTATTATTGTTTTTAACCTTTAGTTAACTGCTTGGCAGGTGTTTAAGATAAGGAAATATAAAGTATTATGCTTGAAAAATGAAAGTAGGACAAGGTTTCCAGAGTGCTTTTATGAACGCACTATCACCAGGGTGCAGCTTCCCGAATGTGAATTAATACCTAGCTGAGGAATCGGCAACCTTTGGCACGCAGCCCGTCAGGGAAATCTGCTGGTGGGCCGGGACAGTTTGTTTACCTGCAGCGTACATAGGTTCATCTAATTGCAGCTCCCACTGTCCATGGTTTGCCGTTCCAGGCCGATGGGGGCTGTGGGAAGCGGCGCCGAGGGATGTGCTGGCCACCGCTTCCCGCAGCCCCCATTGGCCTGGAACAGCAAACCACGGCCAGTGGGAGCTGCAATTGGCTAAACCTGCAGACGCTGCAGATAAACAAATCGTCCCAGCCTGCCAGCGGATTTCCCTGATGAGCCGCGTGCCAAAGGTTGCTGATTCCTGACCTAGCCCATTTAACTCAGTGCAGGAAACAGCATCTTCCCAGAGGTGTCTGAGGAAAGGAGAACTGGGTATTGTGCAGCATATTATTGTCTCTGATACACACCTTTTTATCTTGACTTTTCCCTCCTCATAGGAATGTCTGATTTCCAGTACCTGGCAATGCATTCTGGACCTGAAAGCAAACAGATCTCTATGTATGACAAGATCTTGATGCTCAAACCAGAAAAGGAGGAATTCTTCAATAGGGAATTACCCCTCTACATCCCCCCACCTATTTTTTCACGTCTGGATACCCCTATAGACTATTTCTATCGGCCAGATGTACAACACCGGTCAGTACCTTTTCTTGTGGTGTAGTAAATAGTTACATTGTCTCTTGAATGAATAGATAATAGAAACCTTTTACTGGGCCAGCATATCACTTATAAAATCTGAATTTTCAAGTTCACTGGGAGGATATCCCTGCTTCATTACCTGAAGAAACCTCTTGTAGTATAACTGACATGGTTCGGTAATAAAGGATCTTTCAAAATGGCCTATAAGAAAAATTGAAGGGGTTAGATGATCTTGGGGGGTCATGTTGTTTGTATCAGGCAGTGATCATGACCAAAGCATAGGATGCTTTTGTTTTGTTTCTTTGTCCAGAGTCTATCTGTGTAATTGAAATGAGAAAAAAATAGATTTAAAATAACCAGTATCCCACTGAGCGAATGTTTTTTTAATGTGGAATCTGTGCTCTTTCAGAGCAGCATTTTCAAATATTTCAGTCATATGCCTCATCAGGGCAAACTGCTATAACCGATACATGCCTTTGTTATCTCTCTTTCCATGTTAGCTTTGTTTGTTTCAATACAATCTGGACAAAAATACTTGGAAGGTAGCATGGGCTAAATGAAGCTCTGAAAGTCAAGAGCTCTTCCACTAGCAAGCTTGTGGTCTTGGGCAAGTCACTTCTTTCTGTTTCCTTATTTTTGTTCTGAAATAACTGAGATGATAATTATAGTCACCTGCACAAAATAGGTCTTACCAGAGTGGAGATAAGGGGTTGCTTAATTGGGGCTTGTGGCCTATTAAGTTGTTTCTGGTTTGAGTTTCGTGGACTTCCTTTGAATTCGGAAAAAAAATGCCATTGTCACAGAGATTTAAAAAAAAAAGGAAGAAATAGGTAGAAAGTATACTGTGGGGAAGTAATCCTGCACTAGCCTACTGGGGATTGAACAAAGGAGCCCCGTGGAGAAACCTTGCATTGTGTAAGAGAGAGCCATTGATGGGATCATGTTTTGGGAAATAGCACGGGTGGATAGCACTGTAATCTTGCCTCACTTTGCTTTCAGGCAGTCTCAAAACAAACATCAAGAATAGTCTGCAGTATCCTAGAGAATTGTATGTAAATGTGGTTCTTACTGGAAAAGTATTAATGTGATTTCAAATCTTATTGTGGCAGAGGACTTCCATCTTGTGGCATTCAAGGTTTTGAGAAAAAGGAAGGATAGCCTCATAGTCAAGGTTGTGGACTAAGACTCCAGAGACCTGGGTTAATTTCTCACTCTGGCACAGACATCCTATGAGATCTGGGCAAATCACTTGTCTGTGTGTTTCAGTTTCCAATCTGTAAAAGGGGGATAATAGCACTTCCCTACTTCACAGATGTTTGTGAGGGAAAAATACATTACCAACTGTGAGGTGCTCTGTCACTACATTGATGAATGCCATATAAGTACCTTAGATAGGTTTTTCCTTCAGAACTATAAAGAATTATGATCTCACCCGGGTTTACATTTTCCATCCTGTGCATTCTCTTCCCTAAAAGCCTTCTGTCCACTTTAAACCCAAACTAAAACTATAACAAAAGAAATCTTTTAGGGTTTTGTTTTGTTTTAAATTTCCACTCTTCTCCCACTGTTGAGATGCAGCTTGAGATGATTTGGCAGCTTCTTTCTCTCTCTTCCCCGCCATAGAAATCTTGGTGGGTGAACTGAGAAATCCCATTTTAATAGCTGCTTTAAAGCTTTTTGTTTCATCAAACACCCTTGGAGGGCTCCCAAATGAAACTTTGGGTTGAAGGTCTGTTGCATCTAGACACAAGACAAAATTCCCACTTCTCCCACTCCTAGGACTGGGAGTTGGACACTGCATGGTAATGTGAAGTTGTACTGGTTAGGCCTTTTGGCTGGCTTCCATGTGTTTCCAGTGGACTGGAGGTTGATGGAGAGTGGTGCAAGTGCACATGCCAAGTGTTGCTAAGGTGGCATTCACTGGAACTGTTTGCTTCTGTTACTTTGTTTGTTTTGCCATCAATAACAATGAAATCTGTGATGTCTCCCACGAAAAACAGCTTTATTTTTCTCACTGTTGTCCTTCATTTGGGCTAAAAAGTGCAAATAAATATGATTGGACTTCGGGATTGCATTTTTAACTGCTCCATTGCCTCACCTCTCTGTTTCTCTGTACTCTTGATGACTGTAGCAATGGGAACATAGAGACCCGTGGAGGCTAAGCCTGCCTTTGTGGATTGAAAACTCTGATTGAGTGACTAACATGTAATGCAGAGGTCCCCAAACTCTGGGGCACGCACCCCTGGGGGGCATGGAGGAACATTCAGAGGGGCACAGCGGGCTCGTGCAGCCCCCATGGGGGGGAGCGGGTAAGGAGTGCCATCCAGCCCCACCCCGCCCCCAGCTCTGCTCCGGTCCTGCCCCCAGCTGTGGCCCCGGCTCCCGGCCCCGCACCTGTCCCTGTCCCCAGCCTCAGTGTAGCTCTGCACCCAGCCGCAGGCGCGCCTGTGGCTCCATTCCCATCCCCAGCCATGGCCCCTGGTTGCGGCTCGGGGGAGGGGGAATGCAGACCCTCAAAAGTTCGGGGACCACTGGTGTAAGGTTTGTTTCAGTTAAAATAAGTACATGGAAGCTCTGTCTTAGGGGTATTGGACATGGATCATAGTTTTCTCATTCGAAAAGTGATTCTCAACTTTTTCACTCTGGACCACTCCATAAGGGAGTCTTTAATGGTGACCTGGCTTGGACTACCCAAATCCACATTTACTTGGGACCCAAATATCTTCCTACCCTAATCCTGAGCGGCAAAGGGCTACTTCAGAAACCTAGTTCAACAATTCTACCTAATGTCATTCCCCAGCACCAGTTTTTCTAAGACAAGAAAATAAACTTAATTTCCACGTTTCAGTGGAAGCCACTAAGTGTAAAAGAGAAGGAGGAAGAAAGTATGACTAATACTTTGCATTGCTTCTTAGGGACGGCTACAACAATCCCCAGGTGTCTTGTGAGAACCTGATTGGCCTCAGCAGGGCCCGTCGACCACACAATGCCATCTTTGTGAACTTCGATGATGATGACATCCCGACTAAGCCGCTAGAGCCTGCAGTGCAGACCTGGAAGAAAGTGTGCACCAATCCTGTGGATAAAAAAGTGGAGGAAGAGCTGAGAAAGGTACAGGCCAAATCTCGGGGGAAGGGACTGGGCCAAAAGCAACTCCAGTGCACAGTGTGTGGGAGAAACTTCACAGGCTGCCTTCAGTTAATTTTTTGACTTCCCGGAAAATTGCTGTCTGCAAGGATTTATTTTATAGATCTGTGTTTAACATTATTTACCGGCCTCCACAAAGGATTCTCAAGACTGATCAAGGTGCCGTAACATAAATGTGATGGTGAATGATACAGTGTGGTCTGATCATTAGAGCAGGGAACTGAAAGCCAGAACTCATGGGTTCTGTTTCTATTTCTGCCTCATATGTGCTGTGTAATTTTGTCAGTGTTTTATCCCCCTCTCTGTTTCTTGATCTGTAAAATGGGAATGATAACACGGACGTACCTGGTGATAATATTAAATGTTTGCCAAGTACTTGGAAATCTTGAGGTGTAAGGTGCTACAGAAATATTAGATCCCCAGGATGCTTACAGTTCTCCTTGCCAAGAGTTTTAGGGTTCTTCGTGGTTTTATGAAAATTCTATTGGAGGCAGAAGTAAATACACTGAAGGATAGGGCATGGCTTAAACCATCAAGGAGAAGCTATAGTTATTCTAAGTTACTTGAAACCTGAACAGCCAGGTGGTACATCCATTACCGTCTTCCACTTCCCCACATATTTTAAACTTTGAGTTAATTAAGTGATCATAAATGTGAGATGTATGGAATAAAAGTTTGTCAGGAGCAACTCTGTTAAAGGCAGTGGATGTCATGGGTCTGAAACTCTACCCATAGTTCTGAAAATGTATCCTTTTCATGTGGGCATCTATTGCGAAACCATATCTTTCAGTTTGCCTGAGCCTGACCAGCTCTCAGGCCATTCAGGAGCAGAGCCCATTTATTGTATTGAATTTTCTGGTGTGTTTTTGTTGATGGGACAGGTCACTGCCTAGGGACTAAGCTGAGACCACTGTTCATTTCGTGTGCTACCCAAGTCAGTATTTGAGCCTGTCTCTTTAGAGATGAAAGGCAAGCTTGTTCCCTCACTGTGCCAACAGCCCTTAAATAAGGCCTATTTTTACCTTTCTCTCCATTGCCATCATGCTGCGCTGTAGAAATGTTGCTGACCGCTTTTAGTCTGCGCCAGAGGCTATAATAAAAAGCAGATTCCAATTAGGAAATCAAAATTGGCATTAGTAACCCTTACTCTCCACTTTGTGCGTTTCTTTAGCTGTTTGAGATTCGTCCCGTCTGGTCTCGGAATGCTGTAAAGGCCAATATCAGTGTCCATCCGGACAAGCTTAAACTTCTGCTACCGTATTTGGCCTATTATATGGTGAGTTTCTTTGTATACCTGCTGTGTAGCTTGTTCTTATGAGTCAGGCTTGGGGGCAAAGGGATGAGAGGACCAGCTGGATGTCTATGGACAATTCCTAGTTATCTACTGTTCAGATTCCACTGTCTGGTACCCAAAGCTTTGCATTAAATATCCTTAAGGAGGAGTTCCAACCTTTTTTGGGAGGGGAGGGGAGGGGAGGAAAATCTTGCTTCCAAATGGAACCCACACATAGTTGCCAATTAAAGCAATGAGCGATGCAGTGGCTTTGTGCTTCTATTGGTTCTGGTCTGCCTTGCAGTTATAGTAACAAATGGTCAAATTGACTGTCCATTTGGAAATGCTAGCAGGAGCCTTCAAAAAAAAGTCTGCTGTGAGCTTTGGACTTCATTTCTGAAATCCCAACTATTTGCAGCATGTAGCCTTCCTTTGCCCAAGGTTAGATGTGAAATGAATGTGTTGGAAGGGGGAAAAGAGGGAGGGAGAATCTGTAAAATAAATAGTTTGGGGAAACATTGTAGTGCTCATTAATACACTGCATCTCTGTACTGTCCCTTGTAACCACTCATACTGTATCCGTGCAGCTCACAGGTCCCTGGAGAAGCCTGTGGGTTCGATTTGGGTATGACCCCCGGAAACATCCCGAAGCAAAGATTTATCAAGTCCTGGACTTCAGAATTCGCTGTGGAATGAAATATGGTAAAATGCCCAAGCAAGACAGACTCTCTCTCTGTCTCCTCGTCAGTCTGTCTCTGCAGCTCTTCTGTCATCTCTTTCCATTTGTTTTTAAACCCTCAGAGCCTCTTTCCTCAAGCTTTTTGTTTGAAGGAAGGTGCAGGAGTGGAGGCCATATCGGTCATTGTTTCCTTCCCTAGAATCTATGGGGGCATCCAATAACCCAAGTTAGAGGAGCAGAAGGGACGTTTATTTGGCCACTGGGCATATTCCAGGCCTAACAAAAAGCTACTCAACTTCCTTCCTCCATATGTTCAAAACACAAATGCACCTCAATGGGATATCTTGCTATCTTCCCTCCCACTCCAGGACTGTTACAATTTCAGAAGGGGGAGACATTTAAAATGCCACCAAAGCGTTCATTTCTTTGTCATTTCTTCCATTTCCAGAAGGGACAAATTGGGTGACTGTTACAAGGATGACTTGTCCATCTGGCCAACTAATGCTGGAGAAGCAATTTCTTTTAAAACAAAACAACAAAAGATTTAGTGCCACCAGCTGGGAAAGCACATAAGCCTTGTGCAAAATGGAGGAATGTGCATTATGAACTCAAGAATGCATTTGCCTCTTACCCGTTCTCATCCGCCCTGCAAAAAAAAAAAAAACCCCATAGTACCCTATCAGATGCTATAGACAACACAGTGAGGGTTTATGATTTTTTAGCTTATGCCATTGCATGAGGTTTTGGTTTATGCCATTGTAACACATCTGGGGTGTGTTGTTTTTACCAATTCATTTGGCCTATTTAAGTTTAGTGCAGTGCTCAGCTCTGTACAAAACACCTCATTATATTGCTTTTTGGTACATTAGTTTCATACGTTCCCTGCCATAGTTTTACATCTGAGATGCAAATTTAGGTCTCTCTTTTTGGGTGTGGGGGGGTTTCAATACAGTAATGATTGTGCCTGTTCTTCAAGGATCTCAGAGCTCTTCACAAAGTACTAAATCTCTAAGTATTATTATCCCTATTTTACAAAGGGGGAAATTGAGGTTAAATGACCATGCAGTAAGTCAGTGACAGGGCACATCTTCCCACCTTTTCATGTTAAATAGCTTTATTTCCCTGATCTTTCTCCCTCTCTCCGTCCCGTCAAAATCAACACATGCTATTGGTTGGCTCTCCTTTCAAACCCCAATCCAATATCCCCTGTTATAAAAGCTGGAATATTCTACGGGATGCTGGTCTCTGTTCAAAGACTGTTTTCTTTCTTGGCCTCCAGGTTACGCCCCTAGCGACATGCCCGTGAAAGCAAAACGCAGCACATACAATTACAGTCTGCCCATCACTATCAAAAAACCAGGTATGCTGAACAGGCAAAGGGGTTGAAAAGGGTGCACAGCTTAACTTGGCTTCTTCATTTCATCCTTTTGTTGCTGTTGATGCAGCTTATTTCAGTTGATTATTGGGGTTTCCTTTATCTCAGATTGCGCTATGTATGTCCTATTAAAACCCGTGGAAGTGTTGCCCTTTGAGGGATGTCTTAACACATGTCTGGCTGATGGAGCCAGGGGTAATAATGGGAGGTGAGAGATCAGAAATTAGAAAGGAGTCTAGTTGAATGAGGCCATATCAGAAATACTTCCCAGTAGCTGCAGAAATGGTCTGCCTGCCACTACAGCTGCCAAAAAACGGGGTAGAGGGAATGAAAAATGAACATTTACAGTAACATTTGCTATGCTGGCTATTTTTCTGCTGCCAACAAAGTTGAAGTGAAGTAGAGAAGCCGCTAAAACCCTGTACTATGCCATGAAGTGCAAAATATTGTGCAGTTCAGGAATCTTCTTCCTTTATGTCTTTCAGTAAGTCACACAGTCAGTGTACAGGACCTAAAACATGGGCTGGACACATCGAGTACATCCAGGGCAAAAAAACCTGCTTCCAGCAGGTACAAACTTAAAGTAGGTATTACTCTCTCCTACCAAGAGCTTGGAATGGTATAATAGGAGGGGGATCTGTTATGGTTTGTCACTCTTTTGGGGGCAGTGTTGACTCAGATGGACTGTGGACATTGATACAGATACAGATTTTACTTGGAGCTGCAAGTGACTAGCTAAAAAGAACTCTCTGTAAGTCTGAAAGCTTCTCTCTCTCACCAACAGAAGTTAGTCCAGTAAAAGATATTGCCTCTCTAGCTATCCTTATGGTATACTGGGTTTACCTGGAAAGCCAGTAGTCATCCACATCACTGCAAAGTTTGCTGTTGTTTTTGTGTCTTTTCTAAGTATGGAAAGTCATACATTCAGCCCTTACCTTGAATGTGACTTACATTGCATTTCAGGAAGCAGATTGTGGAGTGCTATGAATAGCAAAGACTTAGGCCCATTATGGTGCATTTTCAGATTGCTTTGTAGAATCCAGTAAAGCAAAGGAAATAAGGAAACGGGATAGTCTATACTTTCGCCATTTTCCTGTAATGGCAATTTCCCCCCCCCCCCCCACTGTTTTGAAGTAACAAAGTATGAGTGATCGTGTAACTGTTAATAGGTGTGAATGCTTTTCTCCACAGAACTTTGCTGTGTTAGTTCTGATTGCTGTGGCCGGCAGGTTGCAGTGCAATTCTGCTGCATCCATACTCTGACTTTGTCCTCTACTGCACACAGACTCACACGCTCTCTCACACTCTTCCTGTCAGGGAACTGAACTCGTATAGGAAATGCCTGGATCCTGAAATAGCTCTTAAGGAAGGATCTCTACTGTGTGGCTATGCTGTACTGTTGCCCCATGTCTTGGGCGTGGAAATGATTTGCAATGCCCATTGAATCTTTGTCTTTGTCTCCTGCTAGGACTCCATCTATATCTTCCAGGAAGGAGATCTGCCTCCATATCGACAGATGTTCTATCAGCTCTGTGACTTGAACGTGGACAGGTACTTCACCTGGATAGCTGGATCTTTTGACCAAGGGAGATTTTGCAGATGCTCAGAGGATTGATTGCAAAGGCTGCCGTTTGTACCCAACCTCCTATCTTTCTCCTTGACCCTGATACTTAGGAGATTCCTAGTTTCTCAACAGACAGACTGTATGTACATTGGAAATTCCTTCCCAGTAAAGTTGTATGAGCTACCAAAATATACTTTCCCAACATGTGTTTTGGGAAACCATTGAAATCAATGGGAAAAGTCCTATTGACTTCAACAGGAGTAGGTTAGGCCTTACTCCCATTGGATAAATATTTAACCCGCAAAAGGAAAAACAAATTGTCACATAATTCTGGGGAAATGCATTGTTACTTTAGTTTGGATTTTCATGTACACACATATACCCCTATAGGTTTAAAAATATACACTACAGACACTTAATGTAACCAACAACTTGCCATCACATTTAGAAAAGCACATTTTACAGTCTTATCATTCCCCTCTGCATTCATAAGCTGCTTATAATGTTACAGAGGGATAGGGTAGAGCTAGTTGAGGTACAATAGGCAAGTAGAACAAAGCAGCCAGAGAAACCTACCTGGGAGAAAAAGCATGATCTAGTGATTGAAGCACAGGCCTGGGACTCTTATTGGTTCTGCAACTGATCATGCAATCTGTCGCCTCAGTCTTTCCTTCTGTACATTGGAAATAACTTTCTTACCTTACAGCGGGCTAGCGAGTAGAGCTGAGCGAAATTCGGCATTTTTGCCTTGTGGGAAATTCCGATATTTAACAAGTGTTTTCATCTCAGTCCGGGACAAAATGTTGGAATACTGAATTTTTTCACAGAACAAAATATTCTGAAAAATGTTGATTCTCTATTGTCTAAACATTTGAACAATCAAACTGATTTGAAACAAAATGTTTTGGGTCATTTCACCAAAATGAAATATTCCAACTTGGATTGAATCAAGCTGAAATGAAATATTTGGTTTGATTTTTTTTTTCACAATAAAAAACTGAAAAACTTTGGCAAAATTTAATTTTTCCAATGAAAAATTTCAGTTTTGCAGAAACTGCCTTTTTCTATTGGAAAAGTCCCAATGAACTCTACAATAGAGGTCTTATGTTCGTGACATGCTACGAGATCCTTGAAGGGAAGCACTACAGACTTTATTACTTAATCTGTTTCATGAATGCAACCCTGAATCACTCTGACTTTTCTGGTTGCAGGCCTTCCAGTGAAAACTATAGCAGGAAGAATTTTAACTCCTGCTAGGGCCACTCATGCTGGACAGGTCATAGAGCAGAGACCAGATGAAGAGCAGTCCACTGACCCTCAGGTTGGGGATTGAGTAATAGGCCAACAACATAGCCTCGTAAAAAGTTGAGTTATGGAAACACAGCAATGTGGTCGTTCAGGCAAACAGCACAATTCATTGGGATGACGGAGCTTTGTTCGTGCCCTACGTGATGTTTGACGGCATAGGAAGGATTCAGATCTGGTTGCAGGAGGCTGACTCTTTTCTTGCCTGCTATTTAGCTTACAGAAAATCATCCATCGGAATGATGGCATGGAGACAGAATGCACAGAACGGGATGGGTGGTGCCTTCAAAAGACCAATGATGATCTGAGGGATACCATGTCTCTGATGATAAAGCAGATCATCAGATCCACAAGACCCGGTAAGGATGGCTCTGGGGTTTTGAGCATTGGAGGGTATGTTATAAAAAACAGTTCCAGACACTATGGGGCATGTTGTTGGGAGCAGTTGAGTCACAATGTTGCACTTTGCAGTGGAGCAATGAACTTATCTGTTCATTTCCTGCTGTAGATCCCCTTCTCTTGTGGTAGGAGACTCAGTCTGCCTGGTTAGATGTAGGTGCTAGATCCCCTGGTTCTTCACATGTAATGTTATTGTGATGTCATCAACCTGGATACCTGCAGGACACCTGCTCTTCTTAAAGCAGCACGTGTTAGGCCATTGGAAAAAGACCTAAAACTC
The DNA here is from genome assembly GCF_027887155.1 of Malaclemys terrapin pileata. Classification (NCBI taxonomy): domain Eukaryota; kingdom Metazoa; phylum Chordata; order Testudines; family Emydidae; genus Malaclemys; species Malaclemys terrapin. The sequence goes on along the minus strand of NC_071521.1, from coordinate 9,795,371 downwards.
TGTGGGACTGGGGAAAATGTAACTAGATTTTGCCATTTGAACACCAGCAAAGTGATTGGAGGCATGTGAGTATGAAATAGTTGGGGGGTAAGAACCTCTCAGCTTTGCCTTCCCAATGGCATAATTTCTAGGTTTTAAATGTCTTCGTTCCATGATACTCTTGCTCATGTTTTTATAGTTGTTCAAATTGGTGGCATCTGGATCTTTTCGTTAATGTGTTTAATTTAATAGCATACTGTAATAGAGCAAGGACAGGAGAGGAAATTCTCTTGTCGTGGTCCTGGGCCAAACCAATATCCCAAGGAATTAGGTTAGTCTCAGTTGGAATGAGATGCACGATCGCTCTAAATGCAAAACCTCCTGGCCTTGTTCTGTTAGAATTCCTGGCACAGGAAAACTGCTTTTGTTTGATTTTTGATTTGGTTTCATTAAGGTGCCTGACTGTAACTATGATCTGCACTTTTACATCTTCTGGCTGGCTCTGTTAATCTTATCTGCAAACACATCCTCTGTTTTAGTGAGGAGGGAAGTAATGTTGACATCTTTTCTTCTCTCTCTTTCTGACTAAGCTCTGTTTTCGAGTACGTCGAATGCTGAAGATGGCAAAGAACAGCTGACGTACGACTCTGGGGAGGAGGAGGAGGATGAAGAGGAGGACTTCAAGCCTTCTGATGGGAGCGAGAATGAAATGGAAACAGAGATCCTGGACTATGTGTGACACAGTGAGCGAGCAGGATGAGGCTGCATGGGACTTTTGTTCCTTGAGCCCTGGGGGATATGGAATCATGACCAGGCTTTCGGGAAGATGCTAACCAGACACATGGCACTGGATATGGTGCTAGCAGTTGTGCTAAGTGCTCTGAAGGTGCAGGCGCTAAAGATCACGTTTTCACAGTGTTGGTGTGACAGGCATTTGTAAAGATGCCATTGTGGGGATGCTGGCCCATGGCCAATCCCAGGCAACATGCATGGCCGGCATTTACTGTGGCCATTTTTCTGGTCAGAGTGGAGCTAGATGGGATTTCACTTGCTTTAATTTCCCTTCTCGCCCTGCGCTTACAAACTGCAACATCTGATCCCATCATCAAAGGGATCTATACTTCCCTTTGAGACAATATAGGTGTTCCTACGACAGCCACTGTGGCGGAATGTTAGTGTATTGTCTCCTCTTACCAGAAATTGAGAGTCTCTTCATCCTTGCTAGCTCAGATATGTCAGAGACTTCAACAAGTGCTGAATCCAACCCAGATCACAGGTGTTCCACTGGCCTCTTGAGCCCAAAGTGTTAACCTTTAATTAGAACCATTCAGGGAATGTGTGGAGGTCACACAATTCTAAACCTGGCGTCTGGGTCAGTGGGAAAAACTTCAAACAAAATTAATTCTGTATCGAGAACTGCACGAACAAGGTCATTGCTGATTCTTAATCGAGAGGCTCTGTAGAGTATCGTTCTGGCTGGCTTAAATCAAATGTGGAGTCTATCCAATGGGACATGTGCAGGTATCTGTAATAATTTTGTATATGCATGAGAAGCAAACAATAATTTCCCTTGGGGAAAGTCCAGGTCCCCATGAAACATAACGTCTTGTCTATTTTTCAATAAAACTCTTCCTTTTTCCAGTAACACATTCTTTCATGGATTTCTGTGTAGATATACATAGTACAGCCAATATCCTCAAAATGATTTTGAGTCAACAGAAACATGTTGGTAAACTGGACATTCATTAGGTAAGTGATTCTGATTTGAGAATTTTAACTAAGAATTGGATTAAAAGAGTTCATCTAAACTGACTTTTACTTGGTGGTCAGATATAAACTGAGACAAAGATCCAGGTCAGACTGGGAATTCACTTGAAGTAAGTAGAAAAACCTGAACTGGATTTCTGTGTTTGTTCTTCCCCGTAAAATGCACCGAGTGGGTTCACATCCTCAGCTCGATGGGTAAAGGCAAGAGAGAAGTTCAGGAAGGCATTCCATACCTCGCAGTTGCCTTTTGCTCTTCTGAGTGGGAATAAAATATTGACTGCATCTTCTGCATTCAGTCAGCTTGAGAAGTTGGAAAGAAAAGCAGGGGGAAGGAACTCAAATTAGAAGAGACTTCCAAGGCAGCGAGTAATTCACTTCTCCATGATGATGTATGTTGTCCCTGCCAGGCAATGTACTCCCACAACTTTGCAGTCAGCAGACAGCTTTTGATTCTGCTCATCAAGAGAGAGTGGGGGGGACAGAAACACAAAGCTTCAGATGCTTGGAGGCTGGGACCTCTAGCCAGGAACATGCTGTTGCTTGCTGAATTTCTGGCATTCGATCAGAGAAATTAAAGATCTCTTGGGACCGACTGAGTCTTATATTCTCCAATCAGTGCAAGATTGTTGCCTGCCTGCTAATGCATGGTTTAGCCTAACTTTAAATGTAACGTACATGGATGGGCGTTCTTAAGGAGTCTTTCCCCTTCCCCCATAGAACTGTTATAGACCTGGAATTCATGATAAGGTTGGCTTCCAGCCCATAACAGCAACAGCTGGAGGTCTCTCATACGCTAGTGCCAGTTATCTACATTTTCCACCTTGAAATGAAAGATTTGGCTGCCGACAGGTGAATTGCAGGTGTGTGCGATCTCCAGTGGTGCACACGGCAGCGTGCTGGGCGTTACGCAGAGCTGCGTGGGCATATGCCAGTATCTGCACTCCTGTACAGTATATATAGGCATACGTGCTGGGACAGGCTTGTCCAGCACGCATCATGTGTCATTGGGAGGTTCTGTGCTTTGCCCTAGCCTGCTACCTTGGAGTAGCAAGGGCTACAACAGTAAGTATGAGGTAGTTCATTGATGCATAACAGTCAATGTAAAGGTAAATTGTGTTAGAGTGAAAACAGGCTGCTTGGTTAGAAGAAAACCTTTTAAGGTTTTGTATGGCCTTTGCTAGATGAGAAAACATCTGTTGTAGTTATTTTGGATAGTTATCTAAGACTTCTATTAAAGGTGACCTGCAAAAGGGGGAAAAGGGCTATGTCCCCTTGCTACTTTATAGTATATAAAGGGCTCCAACCCATTTTTTCCTTTCCTTTGCAGTTCTTCTTTAATGTATATCTCATTGCCTACTATCTCTCCGAAATAAACCATCGTCTGCAGCACTTCACTTTCCGGTTTTTCTTTCTTCCTCTTCATTTTTCTGGGTAAGGAAAGAGGAATCTATTAAGTGCGGAAACCTTGTTGGTACTGCAACATAAAGTTTGCAAATCTGAATGCACACCTATTTGGGAAATACATTTTAACATTCCAGTAGAAACTTTGTCTATTTTATACAGAGTTCTACATTTAGCCATTGAAAATACTATTAAAGGGTATGTGTGGGTGATTCATTGTTGCCATTAGAACCTTAATGTTTGCGCTTCCTGATTCATGAATTCAAATTTGCAACTTCCCTGTTGTATTAACATGGATTTTGCATTTTTTCCCCCTTTTGACCAGGATTTAAAGAACAAAAACAACTTTATCTGTGACGCTATAGTGTTTTTCAATACTGATTTACACAACTCAGTATCTTTTAAATGTTGCCACTTTAGAGATACCAAAAATATACCTGGAGCACTGTGGAGTTAATCAATAGTTGCAGGCAACAATATAACAAAATAAACTTTTTTTATTTGCAATGTACTTTAAAATATATATTCTCAAACATACCGTTGATCCTGCATGCATTCTTGGTGCATCCAAAACCCATTGAAAATCAGTGGAAATTTTGGGTGTGCCAGGCATTTAGGTTCAGGCACAATGTAACTATTCCACAGTGGTTTGTTTTTAATTAGCATCTGTTTTAATTTTGTATTTAATTTTGCTGCCGATATTTTTTTTATTATTTTTTTAATAAAACAAATTGAATCTCTTTCCCACCGATTGCCTGCGTCACTAGCTGAACAGACCTTAAGTCCACTTTCCAGCACAGTGAACCACTTAGCTGCAGGTGGGATGAAATGTGGAAAGTTCCAACCCAAAGAGAGCGTTTTTGAGAAAATTTCGATCAAGTGCACAGAAAGGGCTGCTTACAATGGGATCGGAGTTGAAGCATACCTTGTGTGTGATATATCTAGAATCAAATACAAGCAAAATAAGCTACAACTTATTCTTCAGTGTTATGCATTCATTGGGGACAAATTTTCTGTTCTCTCTCCTCCTTTGTGCTGTTTTGAGAATTCGGGAAAGCAATGGAACTGCAGGGCAGCCTGCAGCGTAGCTGCACAAGGGGTATTCCACATCCTGTGGCTGGCAGAGCCCTGTCTTATGGTCTTCCCACAGGAGTCTGAATGGGCATGTCAAGAAGGGATGTGAGGAACAGGGAAGCATTCTGCAAACTGTTGATCCACTGGCCACGACGCTTGTGTACTGGTGGGCTGTGGTTAAGGAGGAAGGCAAAGTAGCAAGGGACTGGTTTTGTTTTTAACTTTGGATAAAGTAAGTAATGGAAATTCCAGCTACTGAGTGCAGACAGCTAACGTGTACCCAGAGAGTTTGAATGGGGCTGGCCTTTGTTTCTCTTGCCAATGCTCATCGTCCCCTTACTGGGATCTGGGTAGCTTTCATCCAATGAAACGAGCCACCCAGCCTTCTCCTCTCTGCTGTGTCTCCCTGAGCATTGAACAGCTCATGCTGCCTCAGTAAAGTTGAAGGGTAGGAATTATTCTTCTGTACAGCTCCTGGCTGGATACTGGGGAGCCCATTGTGATCATTTTGGCAGCAGGTGGTGGCAAACATTTACCTTTCGCATCTCATGACTGCAAGATTCTCTGCAGAGTAATTTAAGGTCCAGTTCTGTTTATGAGTCAACCTCGCTTCTTCTGTAGCCCCTGAAGTGGCCAGTTGGGGTAAGTCTGATACTTAGCCTCCATTGAGAATCCCAATAGGTGTTGATATTCAAGGGGATTTGGGTGCCTGACTCCCTTAAGCTTCATTCAAAATCCCAACCCTTGTGAATAAAAGACTCGTGTTGCACAGGCTGGTATCTTCAGTAGTGCATAAAAGAACATTTAGTTCAAAACTTTCTTGCTAGAACTCCCTTTGACTCCATGTCACTTCCTTGCTGTGTCTCAGTATCCCCATCTGTAAAATGGGGTCAGGATTTATCACCATCTAATATTTGTAAAATGCGTAGAAGTCCTTGCTGGATAAAATCCTGAACACAAGTGCAAGTTATTCATTAATAGAATGTGGTGGTCATTAATTTTATAAAGTCTTCAGAGGATGCTATTTCAGTTGATGTAAAATAAGTCTGGTTACGAACACCACTACTGTGCAAACATGCTGTTTTCATAGCGAATGCATCTTGGGGCTGAATGAGTGGGGAGATTTGTGTTCCTGCTGTGAATTCTGCCTATCTACGTTCACGGGAAGGTGTTTGCTGTCCCCTCTCTCCTCTTGCCATGTGTTTAGCTGGGCGTGGTGCACACTGAAGGAGGTTTTGTTGAGGGCGTCAATGAAAGACTGGGTCTCTTTGGTGACTACATCGATATCTTCAGAGGAATCCCTTTTGCTGCTCCTCCAAAGAGTTTTGAAGACCCTCAACAACATCCTGGCTGGGATGGTAAGACACATATATAGAATGTCTCTTGTTTTCTGCCCCCACCCTTACAACATTTTAATTCTCATACCATTTTGGAAGCCTGGTGTGTTTTCCCAATACTGCATTAGCCATCTTGCTGAGTATCACAGAGGCCTCCTCTGAGAGAGGCTCTGGCTTTCATACCCCTGCCGGTCAACGGTGGCTATCAATGATTTTATTTTGGGATATATTTTGCTCCACCCTCATGAATGTCAAAGTCCTGTTCCCCTTTTCTGTCATTGCCCTTCTCCATAACATACGGCACTTCCATTCGGGTGATCAGCTGGGCATGTTGCGTGCAGGAGCTGGGGCCGGCGTTGCTTTCATTCACTAAGTGAATGTCACTAAGATGTTGTCTGGGCCGTTAGAAGGGATGATGATTGAAGACAAGAACTCTCTGGGCGGAAGTGCCAAGACAGAGCTAGGCACCTGCAGATTCTGTGGCCACAATTCCCAAGGTTCCCTCAAGTTTCAAGTGGTTGTAGCTTCTGCAGTCTTGTGGGTATGAGGCGGCCAGTTGGAAAGGGGGTGTCTCATCACAGCTGTTTTGCTAGTTGGAAACAATGCCATGGTGGTGAGTGAGGGGCGGGAACAGGACCTGAGTCGCAGGTCTGCAGGATGGAGCCAAGGATTCTAAAGTGGGATGTAATTTTCTCTCTCCTTGTAGGTACGCTGAAGGCCAAGGAGTACAAAAACCGTTGCATGCAGGTCACACTCACCCAAACCGGTACTCGTGGGAGTGAGGACTGTCTTTATCTGAACATCTGGATCCCTCAAGACAAGAAAGGAGGTACAGGCGTGATGGTAACATGAGGCGATTAGGGAGAAGGTTCTCTGCAGGCCTGCCAGGTCTGAGCAGCTCTGTGTTTGGCTGCCCATCTCTGACAGACTCCCTGGGGCTGTCAGTCTGTAGTCATGTATTCTCCCCAACTCCACGGGCAGCAGTTGACTCCTCGGGTTATGGCAGCTACAGCCCCCCGGGCAAAGCACTGTTTCTGTGGAAATGACCCTCCCTGCAGGCTCTGGGAGGATGGATGGTGATACTAGAGACACCACTGAACCCGTTTCCATAGAGAGCTTGTGCTTCTCTTGGCGAGTAGGGATTGGAGTTCCATGCTGGGTGTCTCTTCCACACTCTATTGCTGCCCCAGGCTTCTTTAGCCCCGATCGAGCAAAGTAGCTGAGTCCTAAGTCTATTGTCCTGATGAATCATCTGCCTGTGTCTATGGTCAGGTGGACCTGGAGGCAGATGTTTCTGTATTCATCCAAGAGATTGGCTTATGCCTGAGTGAGGCGATACTTGCTGGTGAATGGGCCCAACAGGCAGTATCCTGCCTATGTGGCATCAAGGGGCTTGGGTTTCATTTGGACAAGGAAGGGCTTTCGTCTGACTTCGTTTGGTCTGTCCCTCCCGGCAGTGTCCACAAATCTGCCGGTGATGATCTGGATCTATGGAGGCGGATTCCTCCTGGGAGGCGGGCAGGGTGCAAACTTCCTCAGTAACTACCTCTACGACGGCCAGGAGATTGCAGTGCGAGGAAAGGTCATCGTGGTGACCTTCAACTACCGAGTGGGACCGCTGGGGTTCCTCAGCACTGGGGATGCCAGTGTTCCAGGTATGGCAGCTGCTTCACTTTGCTCCGGAGACCTCCTCTCTGCACCCCCGCCACCTCCACTCATGCTGGGGTATTTCCTATCACCACGCTTCCCTCACACAACATACTGAGCTCTCTCATGTCTTGCTCCCCCTCACACACACGCACGGTGAGATGCCTCCTTCACTCTGTGTAGGGGAATGTGGCAAAAGGGATCTCTCTCAAGGGATGAGAGGGCCCAAGTTTATACCTGGAGCAGAGGCTGCGAGTGGATTGGGTATTTGAGGCAACGGTCTTTTCTCCCCCAGCACATCTTGTCTCTCCTATCTGACCAGATGGTTAGCAGAGTTAAGCTACTGCAGTGATTTCTGTGATAGCTGGGAAGAACGCCTGCCAGCACAAGATCTTGGCTTCGCTTCAGTGTGTGGCACGAGGAAAACGTGGGGGTGGAGAGGGAAAAAGCTCTTGTTTGAACGCAGTTTCACAAAACGTATAAACATGAGCTCAGGAGCCAGGCACTCCTGAGTTCTAACCCCAGGTCTGATACTGAGTGGAGGTGGGGGTGTGGGGCAGGGAGAGCTTTGAGCCTTACTGCTTCAACTCTCCTCCTTGAAATGTACATGCCTTCCCTTGGCCAGGTAACTATGGGCTAAAGGACCAGCACATGGCCATCGCGTGGGTGAAGAGAAACATCAAGGCCTTTGGGGGTGACCCAGAAAACATCACCATCTTCGGGGAGTCGGCTGGTGCCGTCAGTGTCTCGTTACAGGTGTGCGATTACTGATGGGCCATCGTGGGGTTCCTTTTCCCCTCCGTTTTGTGACTGGTTGAAACTGCCCCATCACAGCTGCTGGTCTTTTCTCACTGCAGGTGCTGTCGTGGGAGGGCAGTAGGTCCAGCCACAATGGGCTAATTAACATCCCGTTTTGAGCAGATCACTCTGCATAGAGAAAGTAATTGTTTTTGTCACAACTGCTCTCTCAGCTTTGATTTAGAAATGCCCTTTCTAAACCCTCCAGATGTGGAGGGTGCTGCTTTCCCTGGGTTCCCGAGTCCCTGAAATACATTGAGAGTTGAAAAGAGCTAATGACTTTTCTGAGCCTCATGTAAAGCCTGGGTCGGGGCTGGAGCTCTCTGCCGTACCAGAATACGGAAGGATCTTTTCAGGACTCGATACCAAATAACCTTCCTGTTCCTCTTCCATGTTGCAGACGCTATCGCCGTACAACAAGGGGCTGATCAAACGAGCCATCAGCCAAAGCGGTGTCGGCCTGTGCACCTGGGCTATCCAGGAGAACCCTCTCTTCTGGGCTACCAAGGTAAAGTGGACTCCCGAAGCAGGGCAATGTCCTGAGGCAAGAGGTTCCCAGGGTCTTTGTCAGATTTGAGCCTGGGAGCAGCTGCACAGTAGTTACAGCTCCAGGAGGACAAATGGTGCTCCAGTTATCCAAGCCCTTTGGATTCAGAGAGACACTGATACAGCCAAGCTGAGGCCTGCTGTCCTGGCCAGACTTCCTGCAGTTAAAGGTCTGTCTTGCAACTGAGGGTGATTTAATAAGCAAGAGCAGGAGCAAAACCAAAAGTGTTCAGAGCGGCACAATACTCCATAGAGATGGAGATTTGCAAACAAAATCCTCTAGGATTAAAAAGAAACTCCCCCTTTCCTGGCTGGTTGCGCCAACACTGGCTCTGGGTGTAACTCTATGGTGGTTTCTCTCGCTCGCAGGTTGCAGAGAAGGTGGGCTGCCCTACCGACAATACAACGGCCTTGGGCAACTGCCTCCGGGTCACCGATCCCCAGGCTGTGACGCTGGCCTACCACCTGGAGATGGTCAACCTGCCATGTGAGTCGGTGGGTGCTAGCCGGGTGGGAACCAGGGGAATGTGTGTTGCGTGACCACAGAGCCCAGTCAGTGAGCAGATGGGACATTATGACAATCGTTCGGTAAGGGAAGATGTCAGCCCCTAGCCCAATAAAGTACGTTTTGTACTGACTGGGATTGATCATGCTGGAAAAGATGCTTCTCTCTTTAGCACAGTGGAGCTGCACTACCCAGGTAGTCGTGGCATGGCTTAACACAATCTCTGTGTCCCTTGGAGACAGCTGTCCTGTCCAGTTCTGTACCACACTTTATATCTGGTGAAACTCAGGAGCAATGCTAAAAATTGTCACTGCGCTGCAATTTTCAGTTGGGCCACGAGGTGGGGTGTATGAGCCAGCAAGACCCACTCCCAGTACAGCTGGTGAAGAAATGTTTGCCAATTCAGTGAATACAGGACTAGCTTTTCACAGGACTGTTTGCCCTGTAGCCCCACATCTGAATTCTCTGCTGCGCTAGGCCTCTTCTGGCAGTAGGGGAACACGACTGGAACGACTGGAGGAGCTTTTTCTCAGGAGCAAGCCCCAGTCTTCTGTAGCCTTGGCTGGGCGAGTTAGCTGACTTTTGGACACTGGTCTGACCTATGATGTCTGTTGTTTGGCCCTCCCTCTGCCACCTTAATGCAGTGTCTATGATATTTGGCTAAAGCCTGTCTTGCACTATATACCCTGAAGCTCCCTGTGCAAGGCAGCCATAGGGTGTGCTAGGTGAGAGGTCTATAGTATATACCTATCTTCCACTATGTAACGGGGGAAATTCTGGCCCCTCTGAAGTCAGTGGCAAGGCTCCCATTGACTTCAGTGGAGCCAGGATATCATCGAACCTGTTCATCCAGAAGCTCCCTGTGCAAAGCAGCTGCAGGCCACGCTAGGCAAGAGGGCTGTTGGCTCTTCTCACAGATGCATAGTGGATTTCTGTTTCCTCTTCCCTCCTGCAGATCCTCTAGTCCATTACCTGGCTTTCACTCCTGTGGTTGATGGAGATTTCCTCCCAGACCAGCCAGAGAATCTCTTCGCTAACGCTGCAGACATTGACTACATTGCGGGCACAAATAACATGGACGGGCACATCTTCGCTGGCATTGACATGCCTGCTATCAACCGCCCACTTGTGAAGATCACGGCGTAAGTAGCGGCCGTCCTTAATGGCGTAGCCAGGGAAAGGAAAAGCAAATTGGGCTTTTGTAGAAAAGGGGACAACCAATGAGTAGAGCACCTGAGAACTGGCAATGCAATGACTGGCTTGGGCACCATGTCAATAACACCACCAATCCCAGAGATCAGGGCTTCTCAAACTGGGGGGCAAAAGGTTATTACTTGGGGGGGTCTGAGCGGTCAGCCTCCACCCCAAACCCTGCTTTGCCTTCAGCATTTATAATGGTGTTAAACATAAAAAAGCGGCGGGGAGGAGAGGGGGGTCACACTCATAGGCTTACTGTGTGAAAAGGATCACCCATACAAAAGGTTGAGAACCGCGGTAGATCAGACCTGGGCCAAAATAGCACCTGTTTAGGGCCAGCTTTGCTCCGGCTATGTGCAAGGCATGGGCAAAGGCTGATGTGGCGTATGAATGCAATGGCACGGCAGAGAGGCGTTTCCAAGAGCCAGCCTGGATCTTTGTCTCTTGTACCGTTTAGCCAGGGGCTTAGAAAGGAGAACTCTCCCCTTTTCCTCCAGCTTTCAAACACTTTGTGGCTTCTCCCCCCAACCATCTGGGTGGGGGATTTTGGGTCCTTCACCTGTCAGACATCCTGCATTCCAGAAAGTGACTGTTTCTTGGCTTCACAAGTAGAGTGTAAAGAACAGGGCTGCCTCAGTTGGCAACAGTTGTACCAAGTCACTGGGCACAAGGACCTCGAGAGAGTAGCATTCTAGAGGGCTCCAACTGCCCCTGACTCCTTCCTGCTCTTCGTGACTGGAAAAGGGATCGAAAATTGAGAAGCTGAATCCCTCTGAGTCAGGAACTGAACCTAGGCAGGGCTGGAAGTGACAGTCACATTCACCGGCTACACCAAGGTTAGCTTCCAGCTGTCTTCCCAGGCTGCAAGCCTCGCCGAAGGTTGAGCTACCAGTCATGAGTCACAGGATGATGGTAACCTGCAGTCACCCCCGAGCTGGACTTGAACTGGCAGCCTGCTGCCTGAAGGCATCATATCTCTGCTGCTAGGAGCACTGAGCTCAGAGCCAGTCCCTAGTTAATCGATGTTATCTCTCTTTTCAGAGATGAGGTCTATAACGTGGTGCGGGGGCTGACTCTGCAGAAGGGAATACGGGCAGCAAACGCCACATTCTCCCTCTACACCCAGTTGTGGAACGACAACCCTGACCAGGAGGTCATGAAAAGGACAGTGGTAGACCTGGAGACCGACTACATCTTCCTGATTCCCACGCAGCGGACACTTGCTCTGCATAATGCGAATGCCAGGTGAGCCCAAGAGGGTTGTGGTGGGCCTGGAGGCAGAGTACAGTGATTCAACTACTTTACTCATGGTTTAAATCAGCAAACTGCAAACCTTCATTTGAATCCTGTTTTGCCCTTTATTTTCCTAAAGAAAGGTTGATTCTCAGTGCTTGGTAACCATTCAAACACGCTGAATTGTACCAAATGAAGTGTAAAAGTTCTCTTGCTCCCAGGTTACACCGTACCTCGAAGCAATACTATAGCTTAACATGCACTGTTATTCAGAGTCTTCATTTTTACTTTAGAAAAGGGTGACGAATGCATTTATCATCTGCTAGGTGATTAATATTTGTAGCTGTGTCAAGCTGCATGTGGATGGAAACTGAAACTTTATTAAATGCCCAGAACCAGGATTTAAAATTTTTTTCAGTGAAATAAGCTACTGTAAATGGGCTAGATACTTTTTTCTATGTCAGTTTATTAAAACGTGTTTTGTATTTAAAACTGATTTTTTTTAAAGGAAGTATCAAGTGTAGTTAGTGAATTTAACTGATTATTGCTGGTCTTTCAAAAGTTTAGGCCTCAGCCTTTCACCTCATTTTTAGTCATACAGGAAAACAAGCATTCCTGCTGCTTCAACTCCCAATTGGTTTCTCAACTTGGATTGAGCTAGTCCTTGAGCGGTGCCAGTTGCATAAACTGAAATGGGGGGGGGGGGGAGGGGGAATGAAAAGTTCTGCACCTGGAGAAGAGGCTACTGCTGTCAAAAAACTGGTTTAGCCCTGCAACAGACTCTGGTTCCAGGTGCTTAGCCAGTGACTTCCAGCACTGCAGTGGTTTGATTTCCGTTAAAACTTTGGGAGCAAATATATACCGCTTAATATTCTTTAATCTATTAATCATTTAAACTATATAGAGTAAATTTAAGCCTTAATATTGTCTTTTCAAATTAGGTTTTTCTATTTAAAAATAATTGATTTTTATCCACCCTCCTGGTAGGTTGGTGACTCTGTTCAGCCACAAATGTCTCTTCTTAGGGACAAATTTGGTTTTGTTTGTAAAAATAAACTTTTACTCTCACTGCCCTGAAAACATTTAAAAAGATTAAGAAAATGTGTATAGTTCAAGTCCAGGTGGTTATGGTAAAACAGAAGGGCAAGTGTTTGTAAGATTTTAATCTGACACTGCCTGTGTCTGCATGTATCTTGCAAGTGCCAATATTATCTGTCTGGCTTTGTGCATAGGGAGTGATGCTGGTGCATATCCTCTTCACTTGCTGAGAGTCTATTTTGGTTTGTGCAGGAATGCCAAGACTTACTCCTATGTGTTCTCCCAGCCTTCTCGAATGCCTGTGTACCCCAGCTGGGTAGGGGCAGACCACGCAGATGACATTCAATACGTCTTTGGGAAACCCTTCAGCACCCCGCTGGGCTACTGGCCTAAGCACAGGACTGTCTCAAAGGCCTTGATTGCTTATTGGACCAATTTTGCCAGAACCGGGTAAGGCGCTCAGGCTGTGGGGGGCAATACCCTGCCAGTTGCACAGGTTGCTGCAAAATTCCAGGGAGCAATCTTCCCACACTACCTACAGCAGCAGGGGGGAGAGAGGGGAACTCTGTCCCTGCTGTCACACCTGCAGCACCCACCCACATGTAGGTGGCCACTAGGTCCACCTGCTATAGGGGAATGGCAAACACATTGAATTGGGGTCTTCAGTGAAGGTGATGGAGGTAGTGGTGTTCCTGTGTAAACCTGGATGTGCACTGTGGCAATTCACTGTGCCCACATACACAACATTTCTCTTCCCATCACAGCCCAGCAGCCCTGTGACAGCTAACCCCAAGGTACGTAAGTGCCTATGCTCAAGTTCCTCACTCCCAGACTGCTGTTCACGTTCGTGAGTGCAGGCAAGTGCTTCCCTCTCCCAAGTTTATGGACCATTAGAAAGGCTGACCTGTGTAAAACCCTAGAGGCTGGGTGCAGCTACCGGGAGCGCCTCCTGTCTGAGCTGCTTTGCATTTAATACCAGCGGTTTTGTCTGCTTTTTCAGTGACCCCAACAAAGGAGAGTCTACTGTGCCCATCGGGTGGATACCCTACACTCGGGAGGAGAGCTACTACCTCGAAATCAACAGTGACATCAACTATGATTCGGTGAAGCAAAGTCTGAGAGCCTCCTACGTGCAGTTCTGGAATACGGTCTACCAGAACCTGCCTGACGTTTCTTCCACTTTCCTGGATTAGAGCCAGGCCAACAAACCAATTCTGTAAAAAAAAAAAAAAAAAAACACTAGCCAAATTCTGATTAAATGCTTGTTTCTGGCTGCACCTCCTGGCCTCTTCCAGCCTACTTATTGCAACAGAATTTTCCATAAGAACATTAAGAGCTGGGGTCAAATTTACTGGGCAGTTTTGTTCTGTGAAAAAAAATATACCTGGTGGCACCTGTTGCATGGAGCCATTCATCAAACCTGCAGCATGTTCTTGGCCTAATAAATTGCTCTTTGTGTAAAGGTCAAACCTTGCACCAAGCTACTTTAAAGGGGTTGCTTGAAATTGGGGTCTTTCATGCAGGTGTCACCGACAGTCCTCAGCAACAGAAGAGCCCTGTTTAGAAAGAGCTGGCACTGCCCTACACCAGATGAGATCAGTTCACTAATGCTACTTGGCCCGAAGCAGGCATGATACTAACCCTCCTAAAATCTCTATTACCGTATTAACTAGAGATTTAGCCCTGTTTTACAGATGGGGAACTGGGGCCCAGCATGTTGCTGACTTACCCTAGAATGTGGTAGAGCTACAACCAGCTGTCAGGTCCTGACCATCCTCCTTTGTTCTCGCTGCTGGATTCAGTGGCCTAATGCTATGGTACTTCAGAAACCTGGTGTCCAGATTGGTTAGGTGAGACGTAGATAGTTCTCTGGCACCACCCCATCTCTGCTCCCCTCTGAAAGAGCAGCGCTGCTAGTAATAGACAAAAGGGTAGTGACTCAAATCCTGTCAAGTGCCTCAGCTCCTCACTTTCCCCAGCAATACGACGTCACTCACTCGAGCAATCACTGCAGGCTCCAGTCCCTCCCTGCTCCTCTTTTGGCTGGTGAGAAGCCAAGGGCTTCCAAGGAGCAGCACAGGCCTTTGTCCTTTCCCATTTTCGTGTCAGGCCAGCCCCTGAGGCCAAACCGCATCCAGCCTCTGGGCTGTGACATTTGCACATTGGTATTTTATTCCAAAGACTAATTACATTGCCGTGTGCTCCTTCATTGAAGTCGTGTTACAAAATACATACATATAATACATCCAGCTACAGGGGCGTGCGGAGCCCACCTGGAAAGACAGGTCAGTCGACCCTGCCCTGCCTTTAATTTCGGCAGTGGGCACGTGTGTTCAGGCACAGAGCAGTACATAAACTGAGCAGGCAGCTGTACAATGGAGAGGGAAGTGGGGGCGGGGTCAATCTGTGGGCATGCGGGTGTGTTCAAATTCACATTCTCCTAGGGAGGCCAGGGGAATAGTTCACAGTGACAGTTCACCCTGTAGGATCTCTGGAGCCAGGGCGCCCCCACAAGATGGTAGCATTTAGGCACTTTCTGCCACAGCGTAGTGTAGGGTAAGGGAACGCCCTAGCCTTGCAGGATGGCTGATCTGCAGAGTGTCCTTGCCTGGAGGCGAAGGATCTCTTCCTCCCAGCCAACAGGGCAGCATGGCGCAGGCTCCTGTGGTACGACAATCCTCCTCCGGTAAGGAGGGGACAGGCTGGAGGGGTTCGGTTTGCAGCACAGCCGTGCAGTCACTCATTCAGCTTCCAGCAGAGGAGGTCCAGCTTGTTAAGTGCTATGCCTGGCAAAGGGGCCACAGCCAGGTGGTAGCAGGAGCAGCTCAGGTGCTGTAGAAAGCCATGGAGAGAGGAGAGGCTCCTGCTTCAAGGAGGCCATGGCTCCCTTCATGTGCAGGAGCAAAGGGGGGGGGGGGGGCACCCAGCAGCTCTTAGAGCAGAGAGGTCACTTCCTGGAGCTTAGGCCCATGCAGATGCATGAACAAACACCCTTTACAAAGTGCTCAGGCCAGACCCCAAAGCAGCAACCCTCCAGCGTGACCTGCAAAGCCCCTGCTAGGAATTACCCCCCAGCCCAGAAGCAGCAGCTCAAGACATCCAACGGTCTCTCCTGGCAGGGCAGGAGAGAGCAGGCAGGTCCTGTGAAAGGTCAGCATGCGTTGGATAGTCGTGCTGTGATAAGAGCATCCCTCCCCTTTCTCCCTGCACCTTGACACTACCCCTGCTTTGCTCCCCCTCTACAGCCCTCCCCCTCTTAACTTTCCTCCCAGCGCGGTTCAAGTCACAGCACCTGCATTTCAGGGGGCAACTTCCACCAGCGTTCTACAGAACTGGCTCCTAGGGGCTAGCGCTGCTCCAGGCTTGCTCAGGAAAGGGCCTGTCTGCTCCCAGAGCTGGCAGGGTGGGATACACCAGCATTGCTACAATGGCCAGGGGCAGGTGCATAAACAGGAAAGGGCTTGAGGAACAAAGAGCCCCCAGTGGGAGTGTTTTGTTCAGTGATTTAAAAACTCGGCTTTTTCTCTTCCCCGGCTGAAGCAATTCCCTGTTAGTGATAAAGAAACAAAAGGGATGTGGAAAAATGTCCACCCCTGCACACAACAGAATGCAGCCATTACAAAGATGGCTCCCAGCAACTTTAAAGACAAGTGGGGGGTGGGGAGGAGTTAGTAAAAATGTACAAGTTTGATGGTCCTATTTACAACCAATAAATATTGAAAAAATTCAGTAAACATCAGGGGTTTGTTTTTACAAAAGTTCGCTCTCTCCCCTCCCCCCCCTTTCACTGTCAAATGTTTAAAAAAGTCTTTTTAAAGCCCAAGGTAAGTGGCACTTTCTGGGGGCTGGGTGGATGGAGCCGGGGGCAGTCAGCCCCACTCGGCTGCTCCTCTCCCACCCAACCAAAAAGAAAGTCTCTATTTACAGACGTTTGTACAGAAATTGGCTCCTCCCCTCCTGGCTCGGGTGGCAGTTCCGGCTGGGTAGTTTTGCCCACGAAGAGACACTGGCATTTGATCTTTGGTGCAGGTTTGAAAGTGATGGAGCTGGAGGGACACAGGAGTCCAACCCGGAGGATCCAGAGGATCAGTAGAAAGAAAAAACAAAGCAGCCTTGCAGAGTTGAGCCGCCAAATCCACTGGCCAGGTCATCACCCCAAGACTGCCCCACTGATGGGATTATAAGTCCCAGGGAGCAGCAGCTGCGTGTTTTCCAGTTTAACTCCCCAAGGGGAACGGTCCAGAGGCAAAGTGCAGCTCCCCAGGGGCAGGTGGACGATGCAAAATGGTCATGCTGCCAGTTTACCCAGAAGGGGAACGAGGGAGCAGGAGGTAAAGTGGCTGCAGGGCCCGACTCAGCACAGGAGGGGATACACCCCGTTGGAGAGCTGATAGCTCAGCTCTGTCGCTCCAGCGAGTCCCCTAACTCCCTGCGCGTGGCCGCTCCTGCGGGAGGTGAAGGGAGCCCTTGGTGAATCGTCCTCTTCTCCGCTCTAACAGAAGGCACCTAAGGCAGAGAGGCAGGTCCCAGCTCTGGGCAACCCGACGGCCACAGCGGCGTCGCACGTTGGAAGGCGTTAAAAACCCATCCTGCGTGTCGGAGAGAGACCGGATCGAAACGCAGGCTTCGACCGAGAGGCCACAGCCACACCCGCGCATTCAGCTCCAGGAGAGCGTCACCCTTCCTCGCGGGCGAGACTTGCTCCCCTCACCCAGGCTGGGTGACATTAAGACAGACCAGCAGCCAGGCCCAGAGCAGGCTGCCCGCAAAGCCCAGTCAGCGAGGGGCACGGCCAGGCCATGGCTAGAAGATGCCCTTGGCAATCTTCAGGCCCTTCTGCTTCATCCTGGGCAAGGTGGAGCTGGAGCCATGCTTGATCTTCACGCCCTTGGAGAAGCCCCTCTTCTTTAGCACAAAGTCGTAGTTGGCGGCAGAGTTCATGGCGTAGAAGACGTTGGCGTTGTCAGGGATCTTCAGCTCTGGAAGGAGAGTTCGGTTAAGTCACCCACGGGCTCTGCCAGGCTCTGGCTGCCTTCGCGGAAGGGGAAGGAGCAGGCAGTCGGGAGCTGAGGTACAGGAAGGCTGGGACTGCGCAGGGTATGTGGGGACCGAGGGAGCCCCTGCGTCCTAGCCCCAGCTCTGCCGCCGACTCACATTTAACTGTGGCCGAGTGCTGCAGCCTCGGCATAACAGAGCTGGTGCTCACCTCCCCGACAGACAGAACAGCATGGGGCTGCCTCACAGCCGCTGGGAGGGATCACGGGGAATCTCTCTGGCTCCAGAGCAGCTGGGAGGTAGGGCCCATTTTACAGATGGGGCAACTGAGGCACACAGACTACACGACTTGCCCAAGGCCTGACAAGAAGTCTGTGGTGGAGAGGGAACAGGATCTGGGTCGCCAGCAGCCCAGGCTGGTACCCTGAGCCCCGGGCCATCCTTTCTTTTAGGACTCTAGGAGAACATTCTCCCCAGGAAGTGACGGCAGAAGCCGCTCCAGTAACTCCTTCCCTGGGGGGCACATCCCCTCTAAGGAGTTGTGGACAGCTCCAGCTCAGGTTCTGCTGACAGCAGCTGGCAGACGTACACAGACTAGTGTGCTGAAATAGTGTAGCCCCAGCAGGTGGGGCTAGCCACCCGAGTACAGCCCCTCCAGAGATCTGAGGTCTGTCCTCGCCCCGCCTGCTGTTTTCATAGATCCCAAGGCCAGAAGGGACTGTGGTGATCATCTAATCTGACCTCCCTGTTTCTCTCCCTGTTAAAATTTAGGCCTTACTTTAGGGCACTAGCACACGTACGTCTCGCTGAGCTGGGAATTACACCTCCCAGCTGCGGTGTAGACAGACCCCAGCGTAAGACAGGCAGCTCAGGCTGTGAGGGACACCAGAACCACCCCTAGGTACCTCTTTCCTCGGAGATGATCTGAACGAGCTCGTAGTCTTCCGGCCGGTCCCCGTCCAGGTTGTGTTTGGCCATAGCCTTGCGAATCACCACAGGGGTCTTATCCTGGCTCGTCACCTGCGAGGGGAGAGCGCTCATCAGTCCAGGGCTCAGGGACCAGGACCCAGAAGTGGCTGCCAGGCCGAAGACAGACCCCATGCCCCCCTGCTTGTTAGTACAGCAATCCCCGCTGCAAGCTCTGCCAGGAGGTGCCGCGAGGATCAACCCCCCCACCCAGGAGGCTCTGCGATGGGGACGCTGCAGGCTCTCCCCAGCCCCGACTAGCCCCCTCCCGCCCGGATGTGCTGCCGGTACCCAGTGCTCACCAGGATGCTTTTGTACATGTTGCCGTTGTCCACGGCCAGGCTGACCCGGATGATGCAGCAGTCGTCGATCTGCTGGTTGTAGAGGGGGAGGGAGAGGGAGGAATAGCTGGAGATGCCCGAGACGGAGCGCTTGTGGGTGCGCGAGGCCGTCACCGGGGTGGAGGAGACCGAGGACGAGGAGGCACTGCTGGAGCCAGAGCCGATCCCCGACGTGTCCAGGGAAGAGAGCGAGGTGCATTCCCAGAACTGGGGGAAAGGAGGGACAAGCACCAGCTTCAGCACCTCGATCCAGAGAGGAAAGGGGTGTCTATCCCCCAACCGCGCCCCCAGGGCCGAGGAAGCTCATGAGAGCGGGGGAAGGTGGGGTTCTGCTGGAGGCACGAGGAAGGGGGGGCAGGGAATTCGCAATGACAACCCCCACTCGTGCCCTGGACAGGAGGGACGGAAGGGGAGGGGCTCGACCTCCCATCTGCTCCAGGTTAGAACCAGCCTTTAGGAGACGCGGGTGGGGAACCCCCACCCCCCAGCCATCAAGGGAGAGGCGGGGCTGCAATGGGCGCACCTGGCTCCGGATCGCCTGGGCGCGAGGAGAGCCCAGCGAGCTGCCCCGTACCTTCTTCTCCTGGCAGTCGGGGGACTCGGGGTTGAAGCTGATGTTGATCTCCTCCACGTCGGAGCTGCTGGAGCCAGCGGAGGTGACGCTGACCGAGTCGGCCGTGTCCCCGCTGCACAGGTACTGCCCGCACTTGAGCTGGTCGAAGGATTTGGAATGGGAGCTGCCGCCGGCACAGGGCTCAGCGCTCGGCACCTGCCGGCTGCAGGAGAGGGGCGGAGACAGATATGGTCAGGAGGGAACAAAGCTGACATGCACCGTGCAGCTGGGGCACCCACCCCGCCCCATGCCCCCCTGCAGCCTCTGCGGCCCCCCCCAGGGCACCTGCCCCATGCCCCCCTGCAGCCTCTGCACACCCCCACCCCCCCGGGGCACCTGCCCCACAGCACCCGCCCCCCTGCAGCTTCTGCCCCAGGCCCAGCTCCCTCTGCTCTATAAAGAGCGCAAAGATCCCAGGGTCCTGTCAGCCCTCCAGCTCCATCAGCTCCCTTCTGTAAGCATGAGCCCTCACCCTGCCCCCACAACCAAGATGTGCTAATGCAGCCCCAGCCTGAAGTGCAGCAACCCCTGCTATCCCAGTCTCGGGCCCAAC
Organism: Malaclemys terrapin pileata; assembly: GCF_027887155.1. Taxonomy (NCBI): domain Eukaryota; kingdom Metazoa; phylum Chordata; order Testudines; family Emydidae; genus Malaclemys; species Malaclemys terrapin. Next base: position 9,775,381 of record NC_071521.1, on the reverse strand, counting down.
ATCTGGGCTCACTGCAACCAAGCACCCCCCAGCGTCCCCCTCCCCCCCCTCAGCTCAGCCATCGCCCCTTACTCCTGGCTCACAGCACCCTTTGCTAGCGCCAGAGCCGGGCCTGGTTCTTTAGCCGTTTTCATGGAGATACAGCCTCTAACCCAGCCAATGTCCAATCCGGCTCTGGGCCTGACTCCCTGCCTGTCGCGCGGCCTTTGCCGAGGCATCGCTGAGACGAGGCTGGGCCACCCGACTCATTCCCCTTGGAGCCGATCCTGCTGCCCCGAGGCGGGAGGCTGGGGCCCTTCTCAGGCTTGCTGCAGGGTCTGGTTTCACCCACAGCCCTTGGGTCAAGAGCAGGGGGCTGGAGGGAGACATGCCAGCCAGCAGCTACCCCAATCCCACCCCCCCATGGCCTGGCCGCTAGCTCTGGGCAGCTCATCTCACCAGGGCCCAGAGCAGAGACTCACTCGCTCCATCGCTTGATGATGCCAGTATTTTTCTTGGCCTTCAGCGTGTTGCTGGCCGACTCGGACAGGGGCTCGATCTCACACGAGAGGCTATAGCTAGGAGAGGGGAAGAGAGCAGAGGTTCAGCCAGGGGAGGCTGGGGTCCCCCTCCAGAGCTAGCCATTTAACAGTGCCAGGGGGGGAACGGATTGGAGCCCACCCGCAGCATTAGGGCCACCGCGGGTTTCTGACCGCGTCAGGAGTTGGGGTGCAAGGTGGGGTCGTGGGCCAAGGCCTGGGGTTTCAGCCTGCCAACCGAGGAGCGGGCAGGCTCCAGGTGCTTTGACTGCCCCTGTTCTGGGGGAGTCAGTCTGCAAGGTCCCCAGCCCTGCACCCTTTCCCAGTGCGTTGGGGTTTGCAGGGAGGCTGCTCGGGACAGAGCCACGGGCCTAAGGTCTCAGCAGCGGATTTTCAGCAGCCTGGATTTGAAGGAGACAAAGGGTCCCTCGGTGGGTCCAGGTGGCAGAGCCGCAGCAGAACAGCCCACGTTCTGGAGGAAGGAGGAGGAGGAAGGTGCTAGGTCCCTGTGGAGGGACTGGCAGCTAAAGCCCCTGGCTCCGGGCCCAGCTCACCTCTCAGCCTCGCTCAGCCGCTCCACGCCGTGGAACCACTCCACGAAGCGGTCTTCCTGCGTGAAGCTGTAGTTGTTGCAGGCCGACTGGAGCAGCTTGATCTGGGCGATGACTTCAAACTCCTGCCGGGAACCCAGGCAGAGACAGAATGAGGCCCACTCCTACTGGCTGACTAGACCCCCACACTCCCGCCCCACAAGGGAGGGATGTCAGTTAGACGGGCACTCCACGTGGAATCAGAGCCCTGGTGAACCACCCCAAACCAGCTACTGAAGCCTCAATGCTACAGACTGCAGAATGAGGGAGCCAAACCATCCCCAACTGGGCGGGGGCATCCGCAGGACCCCAGCTGCCAGGATACACAAAGTCAGCCCCTTCCTCCAACCCAGCTGTGCTCAAGCCGAAAGCTCGGCTGTCCGTGAACAGTTCTCACCTTCCTTCTCTTCTCGAAGTTGATCAGCCCACCCTGAAAGACAGAAATCAAACAAAGGTTACAGCGAACCTGCGAGGGACGCTCCCCACAGCCGCCAATAACCCCTCCCCCGGCAACTGATCCCGCAGAGCAAGACGGGCGAGGCCTTGCATCACGCTAGGGGCAGTGTGAGTTCAGCAAGGTACCCATGGGAGTCTCACCATGCAGGGATCCAGCCCTTTGTTTTCAGACACAGCCTCCCTCCGCCAGTTCCTGGGAGCTCCAGGGCTCCGTGAGGGAAGCCAGGAAGAAAAGGGGAGGGACGGGGGGGGTTATACTTACATCCAGGAAGTCTTTCATGGCGGTATCCAGCATCACTAGGTCTGTGAGGAAGGTACCCAGGTAGGGAATGGTGCCCTGCATCACGCCCTGGAAAAGGAGAGAGAGCAAGGGTGAATCCCACACTAGTGACAGCTACAGAGCTCTGAGCAAGCTACCAGCAATGGGCGGCCACGCCACTCACCATCTCCCGCTGCTGCTGCTGCCGTTTCTGGGCCCTCTTTGGGTTGATCTCCAGGGTGGCGAATTTGGACGTCCCCTCCTGGATTGGTGGGAAGACAACAACATAAATTGGCTTATTGATCTAACGTCCCTACTAGAGGCTATCCTTGATCATGGAGATCAGGCCTCCTGGGGAGAGAATTCAGACAGTGCTTTGCAAACCCAGGAGAAGTCCCATTCCCTGCCCCGCAGCTCACATGGTCAGACAGAAATTCAGGTAGGGCAGGGAACACAGGACCACACCTAGGCAGGGTTACAGAAGCACCACCCTCCTGCTGAGGGGCAAAGGGCTCGTCTACATGGGAGACACTTCTGGTGTAGAATTATACCAGTATAGTTCAGCTGGGCAAAGGGCTCGTCTACATGGGAGACACTTCTGGTGTAGAATTATACCAGTATAGTTCAGCTGCTCCAGTTCTATTGGCACAACTCCCCATGCGGACACGCTTATTTCCAGACTAAGAGTAGCTTTTTTTTGGCTTATTTTAAACAGTGCTGCCTACTGCACAGAGCACTGGCCTGGGACGCAAGAGACCTGGTTTTCTGTTCCCAGCTCTCCCACTGGCCTGCTAGGTGACCTCGGGCAAGCCCCTCTGTGCCTCAGTTTCCCCATCTGTACACGGGGGTAATGACACTGACCTCCTCGGTATAGCACTTTGAGAGCTACAGGTGAAAAGCGCTAGATAAAGAGCCGGGTACTAGTATTAAACAGCTTCCAGAGCGACATTCGCTCAAGTGAAACCAGGCTACGGGAACAGGAGTGTCCACAAGGGGCGGTAAACTGGTATGGCGAGAATAGTTTAAATTCACACCTTACCTTATACCAGTATAGCATCCCATGCAGACAAGTCCTCTGTCTCTATGGGGGTGGGCTGGGGGAACAATCAAAGCTGAGCATGCACGCTATAAACAAGAGGAGACTCGTATTGGGTGGAATATGCTGTGCACACACACGTATTAATAGCTCGTCAAACACACACACACACGCACGTATTAATAGCTCGTCAAACACACACACACACGCACGTATTAATAGCTCATCAAAGGGATGTTTTGTTCCCTTTTGGATTTTGTGATCTCCGCCCCAGCGATGGGATGGAATGTCCGAGTGGACGCCCTGACAGGGAGATGGACATTTCTAGAGCAGCATTTTACGAGCTTTGAGCCCAGGAACGGCTGAGCACTCACCACTCACACTAAAAATCAGCGGGACTCTGGACAGGCCCTTTGTATGTGCAGGGCTGCTAAAATGCAGCCACCTCTGGGGCAGAGCAGCCACCTGGTGCACAATGTCCTATACACACCCCTCTGATGTTGGGATTTGAACCTGTGGCCTCTGGCAGCCAGGCGATTCCAGTGCAGACCCATTAAGCCCAGCCCTACATGGAGCCAGAATGAAAGCATTGGGCAATACAGTAACAAGCGGGCACTAATACTCTTCTCACACCCATTGCACACTAGTGTAATGCTGCTGCCATCAGCCGGGTTACTCTTGTGCCACGGCGGTGGGAACGAGCGCAGAATCAGGCCCACTAGAGAGATTTTCAGATGCAGTGTTGGTTTGGCCACCAAGCCGGCTACTTCCTTTCTAGGTAGCTAACAGGCGTGGGCGGCTGCAGCAGTGCTGGCTGCACGTACTAGACCAGCTCGTGTGCAGGCGTAAGGAGTCAGTCCAGGAGTTCATCTCACAGCCTGCATCTGGCACAGGCTCCCACAGCCAGAGCTCCTTTACCGCTGTTCCAGGGAGATAAGGGGAGGGAATCCCTCTGCAGACACTCCTCTCTCCTAGACAAGCCTCTCCCTTCCTTATCTTCTGCCCTCACTGGGGATTTCCTTGCTGCCAGAGCTGGGCGCAGCCCAAGCCCCCGGACTGAGCCACGCTCAGCAGTCCAGGCTGTCGGCATCAGCCATTCACAATGTGCCGCCTTGCTCTGCCCCTTTCAGACTTAAAGGGAAACTGTCTAGTTGGAAGTTCTGGGCCAGACCCTCAGCTGATGTAGTTCCACTGAAGATCCATTGATTTACGCAGACGGAGGATCTGGCCCATGAAAAGACTAGTTTCCCCTGTGTGTATAATAAACACTGCCTGACAGTTAAAACTGGGGAAGAGTCTACAAACCATATGCCCCTTTCTCCCTTCATCTTGGGCAGCTGAAATAGCCCAGTCAGTTTCAAGGCTCTCACTTCCTGACGCTCATGTCCTAGCAAAAGGCGGCAACATCCGAGATGCAGATATTTCAGGGGGAACCCTCATTTGGGTTTTAAAATCACCCACACTCCCAGATACATTCCTATTGGGTGTAGAGGGTGCAAAGAGTTTGTCTGTGTGCGCACACTTAGTCCGTGTCTGTAAGTTGGCATGTACGGGCCATGCTCTAAAGATCATTCAAGACCTCTAAGCAACTCATGGCATGTGCTGCTATAGAGTTCACTGCCCATCCCCTTTGCGCCACACAGCCTCACTGCAGACTCACAGACCCAGCCAGCAGCACTGCAGAATGCAGGAGGGTTAGTGTGGCAGTGGGGGGGGGGGGAAGAAGGGGAAGAGAAGGGTTGAGCTTGGAGCGATTTTGGCAGCATCAGGGTAAACTCCCATCCCACCCCCTGTTCAGAAACAAGCCCATGTGAGAGAGAGACTGAGCTCCTAGTACCTTAATGAGAAGCTCCCGGCTCAGCGAGTGGTTGTTCTCATCCGAGAAGATTTCCGACAGCTCGTGGAAAGTGCGGAAGCTCTCCCTGTTCGGGGGAGAAACAAGTAGGCATCAGCACCGGTGTCCCCATCTCGTTTGGGGCTCTCTTCCCCTCTTCTTGTGCCAGCCTACGCCCCCTTCGAGAACCATCTTCATTAAGCCCCATGCTGTTGGAGAGCACGAGTCCATTTCATTCTCCAAATTTCCACCTCCCCAAAACACCGGCTTGTATCCTGGATCCTTTCTTGGGCAACGCAGACGTTTTTCCCAGCATGCCCTGGGAGAATCCCCATTCTTCCCCTTTGGCGTGTGGATTTATTGACATCATTTGCCCGGGAATCTGCCTGAATGAAACATTCCCTTCCAGGCTGGGCGATGCCCCTGGGAAGGACCCAGCTGATCACAGCTCTAGTAGGTAGCTCTGCTATTTCGGAGGGTATCCAGGAATATTTCACATGTGGGATCTATTTTAGGTTACTCATGCCAATAAGACAGCCAAGTGTCTTACATTGGTCCCTGGCTTTCTGCACAGTCACCGGGCCCCGGCTACAGCCCTGGGACGCGAGTCAGGCAGCGTTACAGCTTCTGGCGGAGATGGGAACCCCCAAACTATGCCAACGCTCCTGCCGTGGCGATGGGACCCAAGGGCTGCGCTCACCGTGACACCTCGTCCCAGGTCTTCTTCAGCCTGTGAACCGCGTTACACTGCAGGGCGGAGAGGATGGCTCGGAGAGAGGAGAAATTCTTCAGGATGCGACACTCCTGAGGGGAGACGGCAGGGTTTAACGTTCGTTCAAAAGATGGCAGCCAGGCAATGGTTACTGGCTTCCCCCTTTGGCCACGGAGATGTTTCGGGCCAAATCCTCAGCTGGTGTAAATCAGTGCAGCTCCACTGACGTCAGAGCTACGGTGATTTAGCCCAGCTGGGCACCTGGCCCCTTAACATCTCGAGTCCCCTCGTCACCCTCCCCTCCCTGCAAACCTTTTTCAGGTCTTAGCCCAGGCTTAGGCCCCCCAAACAAGGGTCTCACTTCACACGCGCAGGAACGGGCGACTAACTCTCCAGAACCGCACTGGCCGAGTTTGCATTTTCAGAATCAAAGTCCAAGGCAGGGGAATGTGAGAGCTGCGCCCCACTTACCCAAACCCAAGGATGAGGGGTTCAGTTTGGTCCCCCTCTGCCATACACCGCCTGAGCCATGGGCTCCTTGGAGAGGGATCTAGTTTTCTAGTGGGGGCAGGGTAGGTGGGATGTAGAGTTCCTGCCATTAGTTATAATTCTTAGCCCCATTCATAAGGCTTTATAACAGGTAACATTATCCCCACTTTACAGAGGGGGAAACTGAGGCACGGAAAGTTGAGACTTGCTCAAGGTCGCAGAGCAGGGATTAGAACCCACTCCCAAGCTAGTGCCCTACCCACTGGGCTACACTGCTTCAAGCACCAGCCGGGGACCTCCCAGAAAGACCCCACTGGGGAACAGCTGGCATCACAGAGGACAGTCCTACCCGAGCCACTTCAATCCACCGCTCCACCACTTTGGCTCTCTGCTGCGGTTTGAGGGAGCGATCCCCAAGGCACGTTGCGATGACGCAGTTGGTGACGCTGTTGAACTGGGAGACGGTGGCGCGGATGGTGGGGGCCAGGTGCTCTTTGCCTTTCTTGTCCCGCTGGGACCAGATGCAGCCCAGGCAGTGGTAAGGCACCACTTTCTTAAACAGCTCCTGGAAGAGAGGGTTGGAGATGGGTCTCTCTAGGGAACGGGCAAGCAGGAGAGCGAGAGCATCACAGGCCCAGGCAGAGGGCACACGGGCAGGGCCCCCAAGCACATGGGCAGAGCACTCGGTGCCAAGGCAGCAGCCAATACTCACAGCATCCATCAGCGTGAACTGCTCGGCCACCATCTCCTGGGAGAAGGCGAGGAAGTCTGGCTTCTCCTCCCCCAGTCCGTTTTCCTCCACTATCCGGAAGGTGCAGCTGGTCTGGTCCACAGCTGAGAAAGACGGGGAATGAGTAAGAGACAACCCTCTATTCCTCAGTTACACACTTAGCCCTGAATACAGACACCCCCGCACCACAGCCAGACCCTCCCCCAACCCTGATACACTGCTCGCCCTCCCCTCCTCATACACAAACAGACACGCTCACACCCCTAAGACCCAGACCCCACCTCATACAGGCCAGGAGGGCGAACGGAGGTGCCTGCAGGAACCCCCGCCCACTGCAAGGAAAGCCAGCATCCTTCCCCAGACTGAATCCCCCCCAGGGTCATTTACAACCTGGACTTCTTGTTGTGGGCAGGAAGGGGTCCGAGGAGCTCAAGAGGGCAGGGCAGGGCAGGGCAGAACGGACTCATTTAAGGGGGGATTCATTTGGCTTTGGTCACGTGGCAGGTTTTTCGGCTCTGGAGATCCTCCTGGGTGCTAACCCTCCTCCATTCCACGCAGGCCCCACGGACGGCCCTCACACACAGTTCTCCCCACAAGAGTCACTGGGGAAGCCCAGGACACACCACACAGAGCACTAAGGGACATGGGCACGGGGAGGAAGCGCCGCTCACTGTCTGGCTCTGTCTCGCTGTGCTCCGGCTGCTGGAACTGGGCCAGCAAGATCCGCGCTCTCCGCTCCAGGTCCGAGCCGGGGATGTTGTGGCGCACATAGGAGATGAGCTGCTTGAGGCAGGCGAAGTCTGGGGGCTTGCGAAAGTCTTCAGAGTACTGGTCCAGCCAGGCACCCAGGATGGAGGAGATGGTGCTGGGGAGAAGCAGACGGACAGACTGGCTGTTAAAACTGGGTATAAAGTGACACCTGTATGCGTGCCAAAGTGTATGTATGCGTACATGTCTGACAGCTGAGAGCCCATGTGCCCAACAGCCGAGAGCCAACATCCCCAAATGTCCTAACAGAGCTGCAAATGCACTTCCAGCTGCTTCACATCATTAAGCTGTGGAACTCACTGCCACAGGCTATTACAGCTCAACAAATTGGACTTGACAGGAGAGGGGACAGTTAGCAGTTAGAGCAGGAGATGGGCTCGGGAGACCTGGATTCTATTCCTGGCTTTTTTCCAAGACCCACCCAGTCAGAGTTCCCAGCCTGTGGAGCCAAGTCCTGGCCCATCTCAGCCCAGGGTTCTCCGTGCCCGTAACCTCCTAGACCTAATTCCACAGCACATGCCCACAGCCCAGAGTGGATGGTCCTTTGGCACCTGGAGAGGGTGCCATCTGTGAAGAGAGAGCGCTCCTTGGAGGGAGCAGAGGGGCCAGACAGACATTCCCTCCCTGCCCGGGTGCCGAGAGGAGGGCTCACTACAGCAGAGGTATGCTTACTTTTTCAGCTCCAGTCTCTCATCCACAGCGTGTCTGGCCTGGTCCCCATTCACCTGGACGTGCAGTTTGCCGTACCTGACATGGGGAGAACAATGAGCCAGTTAAACCACACCTTGCTGGGCAGTTGCCTCTCCACAGCGACCCCTGCTGGGGCAGGCAGGCATCCTTCACTCCGGGTCTCTTCCCAGCATATCGCCCACCCCCGGCCAAACGAGCCCTACCCTCTGCATGAAGTTTGGGGGCTTACAAGGCATTGCAGTCAGGACAGGGTTCCGACGACACCTAGATCCACGCACTCCTGCCAGGGCCCTTTCAGGAGCCTGGTGCAACTAGTACCCACTGTGGACTCTCAGGGTTGCCTTAGAATAGGACTCTGGATTGTAAACTGTGGGGGACGACAGGACCGGCCCATGTCCCATGCAAACAGGGACAACTACCCTAAGCAACCACGACAGGTCGCCCTTTCCCATGCTCAATCCAAAGAGAAGCTGCATCTGGCAGGCAAAAGTTACCTGCTTGTTCAATGAGACCGCTGCAGTTTCAGAGCTGGACAGCGCAGCCCATGTCTCTATGGCATGAGCCTGGTGCCAGGGAAGGGTTAAGGGGCACTGCACCCACGGGTATCCCCCAAAGTACCCGCACTGCCTGAGAGCCTACAGGGCTGTCACATCTGGACAGCATTCCCAGAGGCCGTACTTCCGGGAACGCCATTGGTGGAGGTTACAATCAGTGTTCTCAGCCCTACGGCGATGCTCTTAGAGTATTTCAAGGTACAATCAACCAGGTACGTTATGGAAGATCGAGGGCCGCCTTCTAAAGCGGCAGGCACTGGCCACGCTCAGAACAGGGTACCAGGGGGACGGAGCTGGCTTTGATCTAGGAATGCTGGGACATGGCACCAAGGCAGCTCTGGGCATTTCACAGACTCATTGGGCTGGCTGGCCCTTTGAAAGGGACAGCAGAGGCCTGAAGAGCAGAGTTCGCACTACCTACCCCCTGCTGTAGTCATCCCATGGCCCATAAGGCCTCTCCCCCACCCGCAGTGCAATGCCTGGACGATCCCGGGAGTACACATGCTCCCTGGTATGCGCTCCCGCTAACACTGTCCCCATTGTTCCGGCGTCCTGGCAAACGTGCTGCGCTAGGGGCACAATGAAATGCTGCCTACGGAGGGGGAGGGGGGCGATACAGCTCCAATTACAGACAGCAGCATTAAAAAGGACTCAAGGTTGGGGATTCTAAAGTCTCTGGAGAAGGCAGGAGCAGCTCTCCGAGCCTGGCTTTCCACACACTGCTGGGATGCGCCCTGCTCCACCTCCTGTCGGGCTTGGAAGGCCCTGAGCACAGGGGGCTGAGGGAAGGGCAGAGCTGGTAGATCTGGGACTACACAAAGACCTCCACTCCCAGCTGTGGGCCTCTACCTGGAGGGTAGGGGAGGAAGACAGGATACATGGACTATTCCATCCCTGAGGCTGCAGCATGGCTGAGAAGTAGCCCCCACTCCACCCCAGCACAGAGCCCTGTACTGAGTCTGCGTGAGAGGAGAGGACCCGGCCCAGGCGAAGTTTTGAGGCTGGAATGGGGGCAGCTCCCCACTAAAACCAGAGGGGGCCCCCAAAGGAGCAGCGGTGATGTGGGACACTGAGCTATGGTCAGAGCCAGGCCCGAACCAGCGCTAGCGGGGCACAGAGGAGAGAATTGCATGGATCGCCTGTCTGGAGCGTTGGGGGGGGAAGGGAGGGACCACAGCATGGATAGGGCACAGACTTCCACCCCCAAGGGGCACCACAGGGAGGGAGGGGCAGCGTCACCTGTTGAGCAGCAGGTCTAGCACTTGCTTGGTGGTGGCGAAGGCCCGGTACGTGCACAGGAAGATGGTGACGTAGGTGGAGTCATTGCCCTTAAAGGCTGAGACCAGATACTCCACCAGCTTCTCCAGGGTCCCGGCTTTTATTGTCCGCACCTTACACGTCTCGTAGAGGTTCAAGGCCGACTCGTTCTCGAACTGGAGGTGGGGGATGATTGACAGCATTAGGCGAGGACAGAGAGAGGAACGCGAGCGCAGAGCTGAAAAAGCCAGGCCCCAAGGGGGACACCCACATTCACTTCCCTACGGTCCCAGGGCCACCTCTCCCTACAGCAGGGGCCCTTCCCCCCAGGACATGTAGCGTGCTAAGCACTGCTTCAGGGCGCTATGGGACAGCGTCCCAGTGCAGCTCCAATGGTGCAGAGCAGCGCTGGAATGGGCGCAGGACAAACGCGGATGTTGTGCCAGCGCTTGCTATGCCACTGATTCCGTCACCAGCGGGTCGCTTCCCTGGTGTGGACAGGGACTCGGAGTCCAGTAAAGCCGGAGTAGCTTCCCCAGGAGCTTCTGCAGCATTCGATCCGGCCAGGGCAACGCTCCTGTGATGGGCCTGATCGCAAGCATGAGCTCCACGGACAGGGAGAGCACAAGGGGTGGGGATGGGGAACCAAGTCCCTTTGAAAACCAAAAGGCTCAAGAGCTCCACCCCCACCCTAGGTGCCTTGCATCTCCCCCCAGCATGGGCGCTTGGAAAGCTCCGTACTGCTCACAGGGGGACAGAATCAGAATTGGACCGGCACATGCATCCAAGCAGGTCTGGCTCAAGACTCACCAGGACAGTCCTGCGGTGTGGGGATTACCCCAACTTTACAGGGGGAGGGAACTGAGGGACAGAGAGGCCAAGTGACGCACCCAAGGTTACAGAGGGTGTCAGTGCCAGGATTAGAACTGGGGCGTTCCTGGCTCCTAGCCCTATGCCCAGATCGCCCCTCTATTGACAGAGCAATCTGTCCCAGTGGGGAGATGCCCAAGCCGATCCAAGTTGGCGTGCCCTGCCCATTGCCCCCCTCTCCCCCCCGTATCTGCTATCCCTGCTCAAGCAGACGTAAGGGCTGGAAACACAAAGTAGCAAACACTGACTTCCCATTGGCCAGGGACTGGCTCAGCTCAGGAAACAGAAAGTTAAGAGAGAAAATAATAGGAGGGGAAGGGAAAAATGAGGATCTCCAGCAGATGCCTCTTCTTTCCACAGCCTTCAGGGCTCCCACATTGACTCTTTGCATGAGACACACCCACCCGCGGGCAGAGAGGAAAACCAGGCCTGGAGCCTTTCTGGCTCTGGGATCCTTCTCTCAGCGCTCCCATGCAGGGGTTGCCCATCCGTTCTGCCACTGGAATGTGATGGAGTTGGACAGCCGGAAACAATAATACCCAGCGCTGCATTCCTGCGGGGCCTGTCTGGTCCCCCGGCCCCGTGCCAGCTCCCGGAGAGGGGAGAGGCTTTTTGTTGGCCGTGTCAGACAAAAAGGATGTCTGCTTCCTCCAAGACAGGCTGTTCAGCAGGAGAGGGAGCCGCTCTTAACCCCTTCTTCTCAGGGAACAAAACACCAGATCCCATGGAGTGCTGAGCTCCCCAACTCCCACAGATTTCAGTGGGAGATGTGCGCTCAGCCCTTCCCAGGAGATTGGGGCCCTATTCTGCATCCCCCCCCCCAATTCCTTCCTGATGTGCAAGTAACCACATGGCTCCCCTGCCGCCCCTTGGGTCAGGCACCTTCTCCTTCCAACTCTGGCAAGGAGTCAGACAAGGATTTGAACTCTCCCAGGCATGCTCAATCCAGACACAGGGCCAGATGCTGGTGAGATCTCGGTAGGAGACCCCTAAATGGGGATGCCCAGATTAATGCCCAAAGCAGGAAGAGGATGAGGCACCTGTGAGCATGTTTCATCAAGCTGTCCTATTGGGGGCAGGGGGTCACCCCCACCCCAGAGCTGCAGTTGGCAAATCAAAACCTCTGTGTCCACGTTGGCTGGGGTGCTTCATCCCCCGCCCTGACTGTTGTATGCTCATAATCCCCAAGCCAGCCACCCGCCTGCATGCAGCACAATCAATGCCACAGTGGGTGCAGCGACAGGCCTGGAGAGGGAAAGGATGAATGGATCTACCAGCCGCCGTAGGAAACACTGCCCCAGCACGCTAAGAATTGGGCCTGTGGCTTACGTGGCATATGTCCACTTACACCCGCGCCCACCCTGCTGGCACCACGACACCCCCAAGACCACCTGTTGCCATGCTTGGAAGGCACAAGGAGAAGCGAAGGTGTGTGTGGGGGGGAATCATCACCGCTGTAGTCAGAGGGCAAAGGGAGGCTGGGCACAGCTTACCCCAAGCCATCGCTGCCCCTTGTTGGCTGTGTGGTGGAGCTGCACCTTCCGGAGCGATATGCTGTAGATCACGCCGTCTCCCAGCTCTTCTCCGATCTCCTGCGTGGAGCTCTGCGATGGGGAAAGGAAACAATGCCGTTACCTTCATGGCATGGGGGACTTTGCCCAGGGAATGGCTGGGAGGCCAAGATGGGTACATTTTCATATTTAAATATGCAAATCAGGAGGCATCAGTCCTGGGGGGTTGGAAGTTTTTTTGGGGGGGGGGGGGGGTGAGGGGGGTGAAGCAAAGCCTACAGGCACTTCCCTCCTAATGTAAGGAGCGCTCCAGAGTGCTGTACCAGGGGGGAATTCTACATCCCCACAGTTAGGATCGGTAAGGGGGGCTCCTCCTAATGCCCCACAGTGTTTCAACAGCAGCACAAGCACTGGGAGAGCCAGCCCAATTCGCTGGGCACTCAGCCCCCCGTCCTGCAAACTGTAGGAGGGCTGAACCCCCAAAACTTGCCTCCTCCCCAAAATGCAGGGGGGCCAAGGGCCAAAACCGCAGCCTCGAGCTCTTGGGACACAGCTGCTCCCACTGTCTTTGGCGTGCTCAGCCCCTCTGCCAATCAGGCCCAAGGCACCTGACACTGACCAGAGCAAGAACCCCACCCCCCGCAGCTAACACTTCTGAAGCATTTGGGGCTAGGTCGGCAGCGTTCCCTAGTGGGTTTTAACCTGGGAGCTGGTGCTCCCAGCTCCAGAACGTAGGCCTGTTCCATCCACACTCCCTTCCCTGCCTGGGCTGCTGCCCATTCCAGCCCCCAGAGCACTTCCTCGTCCCTCTGGTAACCGCACAGGGGAACATAGAACTCTGCCCCTCACCGCTCGGCAGTGCGATCACAACATACGTAACAAACAGTCACAGTGAAACCGATCTGCCTGGGAGCGAGGGACAGCACCTGCAGCAGGGGACCTTGGGAAGCTCGGACACAGGGAGAGCCTGCAAAGTGAGCTTTGTATACAGACAGGAGAGCAGAGAAAGCTCTAGAAGGAGAGACTGAATTACCGCCGCCACAGGAGCCACTGACAGGTTTGTCCCCATCCATTTCTAATGGGCCCATCACCGTGGCATCCAGGTACCAATATTTTGCCCCATTCTCAATGGCACCTTCTATAGACCCTAAAGTGCTTTGCAAATACTAGTGTCAGGGGATCCGACACCACACGTGAGATGGATACGTGCCGGGATCCCCTTTGTGCAAATGAGGGACCTGGCCTACATGTCAGTGCCCCCTCATTTTGAGTGGCTCAGTTCTCGAGTGCCTGACCTGAGGTGCCTTGCGCCTGATTTTCAGAGGCGCTCGGGACCCACAAGTCCAGCTGAAATCAACAGGAGCTACGGGTCCCTGGCATGGCTGAACATCAGGCCTTTGTTTTCTCAAGTAGAGCACCCGAAATTAGCAGCCCCCCATTTTCCAAGTGACTAAGTGCCTTGCACCGAGGCCATACAGGAGGGCTACAGCTCTGCTGGGAATCAAATCCACTGGCCCAACTGCAAGCCCTAGAGCTCACCCGAAGACCATTCTGCCCCGCCCAGAGGAAGGGTTTGGAGGGCGGGGGGCAGAGCGGCAGCTTGCGCCTGAGTGATCCTGAGGGCTGGCCTGGTCCAGGACGCTGGTTAGGGCAGCTCTGATGGTTGCTCTAACTTCTGCCTGCTTCCCCAAGCTCCCTTCTGGCTGGCATAGCTGGCACGGCAGCTGCAAAGCAGCCTTGAACTGGGCTCTAGGTCTCAAGTCCAATGAGGCCAATTTAGCTCCACTACCCACAACAGCTCCACAGCAGCATATGGCCCTTCCTCCCTACAGCTTGCTGAGGCAAAGCTCCCTCTAAGAGGATTTATCCGGATCCCTTTAAAACACTGGGGGAATCCCTCCCTCCCTCCCCGCCTTTCCCTGCCCAAAATGGTGAAACATGTTGACATACAATAAACCTGCCACTTGTCCTATGGAGAACACACCTGACACCGATACCTGGCTAAGCCTGTTCGAGGAAGAGATTTACCCAGGCTGGGCTCGGAGGAGGCTCGCAGCCAAGTCCCTCCTGAGTACACGCAGCACATCGTCAAGGAGAGAAAGCCAGGCTGTGACACCGCAGACAGTGAGCATAAGAACATGAGGAACTGTGGCTAGCGACAGTCCTCCTGGCTCCGGTGGGGGGCGCACAACAGGCTCGTCTCAGCCACTGACGCTAATGGAGCCACCCCAAGGGTGGGTTTGGCCCAGTCAGACACTGCACTTTGGTTTATGAACCAGAACACGCCTGCGAAAAGACGGGAAAGCTGCCCTGAGCGGCCACCACGGGGACCCCTCACCATCGTTTATCTAACCCGGGCCGGCCGCTCACCTTCCCACGCCTCAGAGGGGAAACACAATGTTGATGCAATACCAGGGTCGAGGGCACAAAGAAAACGGGCTGGCCCCAGCCAGCCGGGCAGCGACCAGCTCCTGCAGCAGCCCCCGAAGCTCTTTTGCCTGGCTCCCAGTGTCCAGCTGAAAAGCTGGGTTAGGCAGCCGTCTCTGAGAGCCACCTGCTGAGGAGTTGGAGACACCTTCTGCTGCTCCATAAACCCATCCAGTGGGGAGAACAGCCAGGAGCAGGATCTAACCCCCGTCAGCTGCTCCCATCCTGGAACCCAACCTTCCTGCTCAGACACAAACAGATCCCCGCTGGTGGCCACTGGCACTGCATGGATTTAACCTGGGCATTGGATTGGGGTGGATGCTCCCCGTGAGCGAGCTCTGTATGGGGAAGGGGGAAGTCGTGCACGTGGTGGGTCTGCTGGGTAAGGACCTTTCCAGGATTTCTGCAAAACCTGGAGTTCTCAGCCATGGGAGTTCTTCAGCTTCTCCAGCAGCAGGGCCGGCTCCAGGCACCAGCGCAGCAAGCAGCTGCTTGGGGTGGCCAAGGGAAAGGGGCGGCACATCCGGCTCTTCGGCGGCGGGTCCTTCAGTCCCTCCCGGAGGGAAGGACCTGCCGCCGAATTGCCGCCGAAGAATGAAGCGGCGGCAGCAGAGCTGCTGCCGATTGGGGCTTCCCCCCCTGCCGCTTGGGGCGGCAAAAACGCTGGAGCCGGCCCTGTCCAGCAGGAAGCATTTCTGTCATAAACCAGCAAACCAAGCCACCCTGAACCAATCCCTGCAGGCAGCCATCTCCATCATAGCTACAGATGGCGGGAACTATTCCCTCCGCTCCACCCCCATTAGCTTCCAAGCTTAGGGCTTGTCTACACAGAGTGTTATCCAGGAATAGCTATTCCTGAAAGTCTCCACATGTGGTTGTGCTTGTTTAGCTTCAGGAACAAGAACAAGTCACACTTATTCTGGAAGAAGAACGTCCACACAGACAAGGCCTTAGATGGGGATCAGTGAAATGAGAACGTGGTTAAGTACGGGCGTCTGGAAGAAACACATGCTCCTCTGAAGTCAAGGCATAAGCATTAGGATAGTGTTAATTATACCGTCAAATCCTCACATCCACTTTTAGGCCAAGTCTGCTTAAAAAGAATGCTAAGAAACGCCTTTTAAAAACCATTTCAGCCAGATGGGTTTGTCCCAAATTGTTGATGTTTCCACAAAAAAGAAAGAATGTTCCTGTAATTGACACCCTCAGACACGCAATTTTCCCACCAAATCAGCCTATTAGTCCATATTCTCTAGGAGTGGTGACCACCAAATGCTTCAGAGGAAGCCAAATCCTGCCCCACAAAAGGACCTATCCAATTGCACAGTGACACACATGGGGTTGGTGGGTTTCTGCTTTGCCTCCGGTGCAATCACCATAATCTAACCTGCGGAGCAAATTCTGCTCTCTAATTACACTGGTATAATGGATTTATGTCCTGATCCCAAGAGATGCTGAGCAGCTGTACCTCCCAGCAAAGGTAACGGGGATCTGGAGGTGATCAGTACCCGTCAGGATCAGACCCTTAAACTAGTATAACTAAGAGCAGAACTTGGCTCACCCGCTATAAATTCCTGATGCAGAATTTTGAAGGATCGCGAAGACTGAATTCACCTAATTAAGATATAAACAGTCATATATTGGCAAGTACAAAATTTCCAATGTTTAGTCCATGAATCACTTGCAGAGTTGCAGTGCAGCTGAAAGGGAAAGCAATGTTACGACTCAGCAATCAATCCCGCTCACGAGTTCCGTGTCACATGCAGATGGAATGCCCTGCATTGTCACATATATGTGCAAACTCCATTTCCTTCCTACTTTGAGTCCCTCTGATTCAGTTACTTTTTTCCGATGACTTTTGCGATACCCTCTTCACAAATCACGCACAAAGTAAACGGATATCCGATGGGTATAGGACAGGCATGCACCAAGGGCCTGGCGGGTTGCTAGGATGGGACTCTATCAAATATTAAGTCTTTATTCTTGGCATCAGCTTCCTCTTTCCTCCCCATTTTTTCCTGCTGATTGTGCGTTCTGCACATATTAGTCAGAAACTAAGGAAGCAAAACAAAGCAGAAACACAGAGGCAGCTAAGGCCCAAACGAACATCTGCACTAATATTTCCCAGTGCATTTCCCCCCTACTCTGCAATTTAGCAGAAACAGAACAGGAAGTTGGACTGGGAGTGAGGTGAGATCTAGCAGTCTGACTGTGGTACCGAGCGCCAGGAACTCCTGAGTTCTAATCCCAGCTCTCACACCAACCCCCTCTGTGACTTCCGGCAAGCCATTTGCAGCTGAGTTTTCCCCAAGTAACTCTGTTTTCATGAGACCGTGGGCCTGAGCTCTGAAACTCCCACTGACCTCAGCTGGAGCAGTGAGGACTCAGCACCCCTGAAAACACAGCCCAAAGTGGCGCAAGTTGGGAACGCAAAAAAGAAGGCTCTCAGAAACCAGTGCTCGCTTCTGAAGTGCGTGGCTGTTGGCCTCAGTCTATCTAGTTCAGCGTATAATCCTGTCCTCCGATGGCTACATTTCCAAAGGACCTCCGATTTCAAGACATATGGAAAACCCGCATTTGCTTAATTAGGTGGGCGTTGAATGTACAGTTATGCAAACAGCAGACCTTTAGAAAAGGCATCTGTAAGTTTCCTCCGCAGTTTCACCACAAGGAACATAAAAGCAGAAATTCACCTCAGACGGCTTGGCTGGACTATTGGAAAAGTGGGAGCATTTTTAAAAAAAATGGTTCACAATGCTAGAAGCAGTGTGGCTTAGTGATAGAGCACTGGACTGGGACTCAGGAGACCAGGGTTGTATTTCTGGCTCTACCACTAGCCTGCTGGATGACCTTGGGCAAGCCAATTCACCTCTCAGTGCCTCAGTTTCCCCATCTACAATCCCAATGTTTTCCAACTGAGGTCTAATAAAGAGGCTAGCAAACAGCCACGGCTCCGAGTCTGCAGCAAAGGTATAATCCTGATAGAATGATGTTCTCCTCATAGTCAAAAGAGAGGCCGCCCTCAAGCTCAGCTCCACATGTAGGTTACGTAAGAGCTAAAAACAAAACGTGATTTCCAACCAAAAAAAAAATTTTTTTTAATTCCAATGGAAACAGTTGTTTATAAACAGACCTTCCCCTGCAGTGTTTGCAACCCACAGAAGGAAGCAGTGAGAACCACACAATGAAACCAGCCAAGGAGCAAAAGCGAAATTGACTTTGTCGCCAACCTGGAGAATGATGCAAAATGCAAAAACCAAACCGAGTGCCTCCCAAACAAGTTTGGGTTTTTTTAAACTTCTTTGAGATGAGTCAAGAAGGTGAAGGCGGAGAGGAAGTGTGTGACTTAATTTAAGTGTGGGCATGACAAAGCCACTGCAGGTGAGATACAAACAATTAACATACAATTACCAAGGCCTAAGAGTTAACTCATGTGTTCACACTTAGCCCTCAGGAAATACAGATAATGAACTGTTATTAAAAAGGTATCAGCCTGCAGTACGGGTGACAGAGACAGAGGTGTTTAGAGAAGCTATTTTTACACGGCGGCATCCTGGACAGCATCTGGATTAAATAAGACGACTCTGCTTCTCTAACACCTTCCAGCTGGGGAACTCAAACGCTTTAAAGCCTATTACTGTTTATTATTTGCGCCGAAGTGAATGATATCTTGCATCCTTCCCCAAGAGATACCATCACTCTGTTTACACAGATAGGAAAAAAATAAGAGTGGAGCTGTTACTACCTCAGGGTAGATCTGGACCCACAATTCTGAATAAATGCAGCTACTCCAGCAGCAGTAAAGGTGGAGGCCATACAGGCCAAGACTCAAGTGTGTATTACCCTCATCTCATCTAACCCTGTCTGCAATTAACCTTCCACCAACACCTGCTGAGAATTAACAGTCTGAGAACGCTAGTGTAGACAAGATTAAAGATCTGGTCCACAGTCCATTGAAGTCAATGGGAGTCTTTGCATGTAGTACAATGGACTTTGGATCAAAATGTAGGTGACTTTTTCAAGGTCAGTGAAAGGAAGATTTCCGGGGCCCCGTTCTAGACGGCGCTCACCCATTGAGAACTTGGGAGGAGTCCTTTGGAGAGAGCCAGGAAACTTCCTCTAGAAATCTGTTCCACCTATGCCCATTTCTCCCAGGGTTCACACAAGCCCCGAGTTAGGTCTCACTCATTCACTGAAGCAGAAGCCTGGGTTCATCAGGCTGAACTGCAGTTACTTCTGAGCCTCTTGCATAAGCCACAACGTGTAGCCCTGATTGAAAGGAAACAAAAACCCCCTCTCTAGCGAGAGGAAAACAGCTTTGTTTCTGTGAATCGGACACAAAAGCAGAAGCTCCGCCTTGTTCTGCTTGTCTAAAATAAGAATCAGCAACACAAGAGGTTTTCTTAGGGGGATTTCCACGCAATGCCAGAGAGCGGCAATACAAGCAGCAGAGTTTCGTTTTCCCCACCTCTCGGGATTGCCCTTCCCCTCACCATCCACACACAGGGATAAGCCATTTCCTTTCAAGTGCAATGCTCAGGAAGAGGTGGAGAGAGACCATCCTACCCTGATTATTGAGTCAGCCCCATCCCCATGGTATCCAAGGGCCAAGGACACGGGAAAGATGCCCTGTGTAACAACATACCACGTCTAGGTTACTGCTAGCATGGGCCTTGGTTGACAAGCGACTGAAGGTGCCAGGAATGTAGGACACCAATCTAAAGTACCAGTAGGGAACCAACTGCACCTGGGGCAGCATGTAGAGCCAGCCTTTCTGAGTAACCACCACAAGAAGTGAAAACCTCACAGATGCCCACTGAGCTAGAACTTTGCTCCCCCGGGCCCCGCTGTTGTCGATTCTCCAGGGGTGGGGTTTCACTGTGCAGAGTGATGGGGCCTTCACAAACACTAAGGCAGAGGTGCTTTAAATCAGTCCCCTGTTTCAATCACTACATCTTTGTTAACACAACGGGGGAGGGAGTTTTGGAGAGGCCCAGCGACACTGAGCTGATGGTCACTGGAGCCAAGATGGAGCAGTCCTTTGGAAGCTGAATCTGCCCTGGGTGGTGGGAGCAGACGGGGAGACCAGCAACAGGCTCAACCCAGCAAGATGCTGACCACACCCGGAGTGGTGTGAAGTGTTTGCATTCACTTCTTCTGAAGTCCAATGGGAACTGCGGGTGCCCAACCACTGCCAAGAGGACGCACGGCGCAATACAGGGCACATACACACTTCCACAACTCCCTTCATCCCCGGTTTTCAAAGCACAAATGTTGAACAGCGCCTCACAATCCCACTGTGAGGAAGGCAGGCATGATCGCCCCCATTCTACAGATAGGGAAACTGAGGCACAGAAAAGTAAAGCAGCTGTGAAAGGAACCCAAAGATCCTGACTCCCAGTCTCCTTCTCCGGTCTCACTGACTGGAAGGGGAGACAGGACCAACATCCTTTACTGTGGCTTATATACTTCTGCGGCACCAAACCCACTGTAGCCTCCAGTGGCTCCATCCCCGAGAGCTAATCGCTCAGGCATTAGAACAATAGTGTCAGGAAGTTAAACAGATGGAGGTGTAGTCTTCCAACTCTGTAGTCTCTGCCTTCCTTCCTTCCTGTCCCTGAGCCACTTCAGTCAAGGAACAATTCCAAAGCCCTATCAAAAGTAACTACAAAGGGGAAAACAGGAAAGGTATGGAACGGGGGCCAGAAGCTACACTTGAATGGGGGTGGGGGAGCAGAGGAGAATAGTTTTCCCCAAGACATGGGAGCAGCCAGTTGCCCCATCAGCTGCTTGGCTCTGCAGGTCAGGATTTCCTGACACACTTAATGCACATTTTGTTTTACTTTAGGCGTTAAGAGCAGCGAATTGCAGTCCATGGCCCCAGCTGAGACAGCCTGAGCTACTGGACCCAAAGGACCAGTATTTTCAATGACTTTTGAAACCTGGAGTTGCCCCTGACTGAAATCAAGAGCTGGGAGATGCCCATGTACCCCTCCTCTGTCGGGAACCAATGCAGGCATATTCTCCAGTATTAAGTCCAGTCTAATTTTAAGTGACTTGAGGGATGGGGCTCCCGTCCCTTCCTTTGGGGAACTATTCCACAGCTTTCTCCATTTTGACCAAGATTCTCCAAAGTGACCAGTGATTTTGGGTGCCCAACATTACACACATTTAAGGGGCCCAATTTTCAGGCCTGGAAAAAAAAAATCAGGCCTTTTTAAGGCATCTCAAGTTAAGGGGGAGGGATAGCTCAGTGGTTTGAGCACTGGCCTCCTACATCCAGGGTTGAGAGTTCAATCCTTGGAGGGGGCCATTTAGGGATCTGGGACAAAAATCTGTTTGGGGATTGGTTCTGCTTTGAGCAGGGGTTTGGACTAGATGACCTCCTGAGGTCCCTTCCACCCCTGAGATTCTATGAAGACACCCCAAATCTCTAGTCCCTTTGGAGAAATCTTGGCCTGAGTTACTGAAATCCACACTCATCGTTTTGGGACCGGGGTCTGTTACAAGGGAGTCTTTGCAACTTGCACAAGTGAGTCAGTGGCTGGGGATTAGGAACTAAACCTCTTAGTTCCAGACACGAGGCAGTGCAGGGAGCCGGAGTTCTCCTCTGGTCTGGTTTCACTTCTAAAGGGGTTTAAAACACCCCCACACACACACACCTCTTTGCTGCACACAGTCTCTTCATCAGCTGGAAACAGTGGGCTGGATTTAAAGGGGTGCTCGGCACTCACCAGGTCCCCACTGCCTTCAGCTGGAACCGCAGGGGCTCAGAGCTTCTGAAACTCAGACCCTTTAAAAATGGAACACACAGGAGAGTGGGAACTGCAGTGCAAAAGCACCGACTGCGTGAGACACCAGGGGCACGGGATTTAAGCCAAACCCCACGTCCCTGCTCACAAGAATGCATGAAGGCCACTCGTGCACTCAGACAGTTGCACCCTACGTGAAAAACTATACAGACAACCTTCCCCAGAGGCAGGACTTCTGAGGACAGACAGGCATTCTGGGAAGTGCTCCTTTTCTAGGGTGATGAAATTCATAAAAAAAACCCTGAGCCCTGCATGTTTCTCCCTCCACCCAAGCTTGGGGCAAAAAGCACCCAGCCAACACAGCAATTTCAGCCCTTGCTCCAATTTTGACCTTTGTGTTCTTGTTAACTTAAGCATGCATTTCCACAAACTATATATAAAGGTAGCCACGCATGGCAACATACTGCTCACACACACGGGCACAGCTCAGGGCACAAGGAAGAGGAACCAGAATGTCACCGGGGTGGCAATTAGCACACAAAGGTATCACTGCATCGGATTAAACAGAGAGAGTGTCTGACGATAACTCACTCCACTTCAAAGGACTCAAATGATGTAGATCTGACCCCCAACACAGGGACACAGAGCAGGAGATGGAGAGAGACAGAGGTGCAGAGATGGAAGCGTCTAGACACTAAAGTAATGGGTGCATTCGAAATGCAACAACATCATTACAATTTAGAGACGAATCAAAACCATAATGATTTTTCTGTCTTCTTCCAGCCATGCCTTGGGGGTTTGGTTTGGTTCCCAGGGAGCCAGTACTTGACTCATGGGTTTGGTTTTTTGGCAAAAATAAAACCTGCCCAGCAATGATTTGAAAACCAAGACAAAGCTACCTGCATTTTTGACCATCACTATTTGCAGCCTTGATAGGCCAAAACTAGAACCACTTATCTGTCTTCAGTCCCGCTGCTAACCTAGGAACATGTATAATTAAAATGAGAGCCAGGTAAAAAAATACCAGTAACCCTGGTTTGGAGGCATGTGGGGAGGGCACAAGGGGATTGGGCTTACAAAAATCAAATGCTTTTGTTGTTTTGCAAAACCTAAATCTGCCACTTAGTTTTGCTCATCTCTAAAATCAACTCGGACAAACTAGAGAATTAAAGGTTCCGCGTTTAACCTGGGTGGAAAAATCTCTGCATTGAAAGCATGAACCCAAAAACTTGTCTTTTTCACCAACTAAAATTGGTCCAACAACAGATATTCCCACACCCACCTTCTCTCTTGAATAGAATAGAAATAAGTCCAGCAGATGTGATTATTTAGGTAATGGCAGTGCACGCACATGACCAGGACCACTTCGTGCTACACATGGTGTTCAAACACATAGGGAAGACAGAGTCCTTGCCCCGAAGAACTGAAAAAGCAGAAAAGGTTTTTTTTCTCCTCTTTTAATCTATGAAAAAGAACTAGGTATCAAAGGAGGAGAGCTAATAATTTTAGCGGGGGGAGGGATAGCTCAGTGGTTTGAGCATTGGGGCCTGCTAAACCCAGGGTTGTGGGTTCAATCCTTGAGGGGGCCACATGGGGATCTGGGGCAAAAGTCAGTACTTGGTCCTGCTAGTGAAGGCAGGGGGCTGGACTTGATGACCTTTCAAGGTCCCTTCCAGTTCTAGGAGATAGGATATCTCCATTATTTTTTTTTTTTTTTTTTTTTTTTAAATCTTGAAGGATATGGTAACCAGAAATAATCAGTTCAATTTACTTCCTTGTTTAATAATCTGGTTAGTTTTAAATGCAAAATGTATTTTGATAAAAAAATTTCTCCTTATATATCCAGCACGTTTAAGGAAGTTGTATTTAATAAACAAATTAAAATGCATGTTTTGTGCATTGAATTTGAATTTCCATCCAAACAGAGCTTGACACAAATCGCAAGTATGAAAGGCATCATTCACCATTTTCTATCATAAAAAGAAAATGTAAAAGTTAAGAATGTGAAAAAAAAAATCCAAGTTAAGCTATATACTTGTTTAAATAAATGTGTACAGAAATAGTGTAACCTTCTAGTTAGCAAAAAGAAGCACCAATTTTAGTGCAAAGGTTATAATTAGTTACAAATCAACATGTTTTAATGGTTACCAACCAATGAGAATCAACCTCTCTTTAGGGAAATAACTAAAGTACAAATGCAAAACAATTAAAATTGATGCTTTAAATCAAGGTTTCCTGATTGTTGATTTAAATGGTGATTAAAATTGGTGCTTTAAATTGCTGTGATTTAAAAATCAGTCCACTCTGGTTTCTAGCTGCCTGTTGAGCTCTTGGGACAGGAGTGGAATGGGGAGCTTCTTTCCTCTTGAGGAATTAATCCTCAGCCCTCTCCACAGGGACCAATCCAGTCTTCTCCTATCCCATGCCCCATTCCAGAGCAGCCACTCAATGCGGCTCCACTACTCTGTAAATAGCCACCTGTTCAATAATCCACTGGCTTTAGCTTGTAACTCATCAGTTGGCTGCGGTTCAAACATGGTTTAGCTGTGCAATGCCAATCTCATTTCTGTTTTTTCCACACACGCCCCCACCTCCCACTCCACTGGATGCCTTTAATGCAGACCTGGTTACTGAAGTGGTAATAAAGATCAAGTCAGTGCCCGGGACTGGCCTGGGTCCGGGGAGAGGGAACAAGGATCCCTGTGTCAGTGCTAGCATCTCTAAGCCATAGACATTCTCTGCTGATGAAGATGATTGTTAAGGGATCTGACCTTGCCTGTACACAAACTGGCACTGGTTTACTTTAGCTGGTGCAAGCCCCTGTGGGGACACACTTATTTCAGTTTAAGAGTGGCTGCTCCTAACTGATTTAAGCTAAACCAGAGCAAGCCACACAAACTCAAATAAGAGTGTCAACACAGGGATGTGCACCAGTTTAAATAGGATTACATTCAGATCTTAATTAATCTGGTATAAACTCTCTGCCTAGGCAAGCCCTAAGAGTTACGAATTCCAGCATTTTAAGAGCCCTGGTGACCCCAATTGCATCTCTTGGCTGTCATCAAATCACTTAGCAAAACATTTTCCAAAAAAAAGGCACCCACTAATTTCAGGTGCCCGACTTGAGACACGCATGGACTTTGCTCAGAAGTGAGGAGCACTCAACTCCAGCGGAAACCAACGGGCACTGCTGGTTCTCAGACCTCTGCAAGGTAGGCTGGTGTATGAGAAAGAGCCGCAGCCAAAGTGAGTGGGCTGTTTTGAAAAGTCAGCCAGAATCTCTCTACTTCCACTTCTTCCCCCTTTACAGGGAGGAGGATTTCACAAGGCCCTACATACCCAGATTCATTTGCACCTTTGTCTGGATCAGCCATTGCACCTGCACTATGTAACGGCACTGAAGCGGCTAGTGAAGGGTTACCAAAGAGATATCCACAATCCCCAGCACCCCACAGAAAGTCTATGGCCCGAGTGCTCTGAAAACTGCAAACCCCAGCCCCACCGCTGATCTGCATGGCACGGCAGGGTCAATGCACTCGGGTAACCCAATTCAATGCTGCTACTGTATTCATTAAGGCAGAGAGGGTCTCATTGTACAGTCTAGCCAATCAAAAAACCACCCTCTCCTTTTTTTTTTTTGGTTGTTGTTATTTAGGGTGACCCAATAAACAGCTGAAGCAGAGAAAATGCAGGAAAGGTCCATTGAACGGAGCAGCCAGCGCAGGGCTGTTTGTGAAAGGCAGGGAGAAAGAAAACGAGGGCTTTTGTTCTCTGGCCATGCTCCCCGCCCCCGACTCCGGACACAGCTGATGCATGACTCCTTCATTTGTTACTGCTGTGCTTTCTGGGTTGTTCTGCACCTTGTGAGGGGATTTAATCTCCCCCACCCCCATCCGCTCCCCACAGCCTCCTGACTGCCCAGATTTCATGCCAGAGCCCTATGCTGCAGCATCTCCTTCGGCTCCACCGCAGTGAAATGGGCATGTGCTTGGCGATGTTGACTAGCTGGAGATTTTCCTCTCGGATGGTTCCCTCCCAGCCCCCAGAGTCAAGTTCTGCCATTTGGGTGTGTGTGGGGAAGCTGGAGGGGAGGAGACCTGACACCAAGCACTTTTGTTTTGTCATTAGGAAAATTTCCTATTATTGGGATTGCAGAGATGGCGCCCACAGGCTGGTAGGTGCTTGCAATCAGGTAAGAGTCACAGGCCAGCAAGTTCACACCTGGGAACCTAACATCAATATCTGGAATTAAAGCCGCCCGATTTTCACAGGTGTTGAGCTACTGAAGATGATGGGAGCTGAAGGTTCTCAGCACCTTTGAGAATCAAGTGACTCATTTAAGGGCCTAACCTGTGCACTGAGCAGCCTAACCGTTAAGCACCCAGGTCAGAACATTCTGACCCTGGTTCCTGCCCGAAAAGGTCCGAGGGCCCAACCCTGCATACACTGCTGAGAGCAGTCCCAGCGAGGCAGAGAAGAGTACCCAGGCAGTAAGCTCTGGGCCCTCAGCGAACAGGATTAGGACAACATCAGGGCTTCAGAAGTGTCTGCGACCTGCCTGAACGTAGCCCCCGGCTCCCCCTCATCCCTGCTCTGGCCGGTCAGCATTGCATTTGTGGATGCATAGCCTGCAGCACACCCTGCCCCAGCACCACTCAAAGGGCTGATCATTTGGAGGCGCAGCCAAGAAATCCCCAGTAACACAAAGATTTAAAATCAATATCCTGGGGTGAGGCAGCTTCTGCCCGAAGACCATTTCCCCTGCACTGAGCAGCACTTTTGAGGCCACGTCAACGTTCCAGGCACGACAGCGGCACATTCTAAATATTAGGGACCGCCTTTCAGTCCTGTTACCAGAGCACCTGCAGCTCCCATTGCACAGAAAATCAAACAAACACTGAGCAAAGTCAACTCATCCTTAGACACAGCAATTTAACAAGCCACTGCAGACACATGCTGGTGGGCTAACTGGTCTACTCCTCCCACTCAAAAACTTTCCGGAGCTGGATTAGCACTCGGTTTCCCTTTGCGGGGCCTCATTCACCTGCTCCGGATTACCAGCTACTGGCAGCCACCGAGACTTATCCCCTCGTCTGAATTCCAAGCCACGTTCCTGTTTAGAATGATTTCTCTAGAGCAAGGACTGCTGGAGAGACCTCAGCAGCCCCAAAACAACAGCTGTTGGGATCCGTAGGCAACATCCACCGTCACTGCGTAAGCGTTGGTGTGCAAGAGAGGCAGAAGTGCCTGCCTTCCACCCGCAACTCTTTGGGTTTCAGGGTCTGAATGGAAGGAAGGACCACCCTGAACCGCCCCTTCTCGCTAGCTCAGAGCTTTGTGGGGAGGTTCTGAACTCTCTAGCACCCCACTCACTTTCTCTCTTCACCTGCATGGGACCGGACTCCAGGCAGTGGATAGGACTGGAGAAAGAATTACTTCAGTGCAAAAAAAAAAAAGGTGTTGTTACAGCACTGATGGCCCAGATCCAAAGTCCCAAGAAGTTCTGACAGTTTGGAGAAGATGCAACTCAATAGCCAAGCATTCAGGGGCTTGTCTGCAGGATGTCCAAAGTTTCCCAGGCTCATTCAGACCCATCTACCCATTAGCAGAGATGGGTCTGAATCAACACGCCAGGGCCAGACACGCTCAAATCTGGGGGCATTCAAAAAAAAAAAAATCCAGAGATGAATGTTGTGGCACAATCCAACATGATCAGAAACACTGCAGGAAACAGGGGCTTAATTACATCACCCCGCCAACAGTAAACCATAGCGATGTCCTGAGTCATTTAGATGCTCGCAGAAGCGAGAGAGAGGCCAGTGCCTACACTAAGCGAAGCTGCACTGTGGTGACCAGGACGCCATCACTAAACGACAGTCAAGAGACAGCCAACCAGCCCCAGAACTGCAGACTAGCAACAGGCAATGGCGCAGCACCATCCATCCAGAGGCTCCTGCCAAGTGATTTAAACACCAGAGACAAGAAAAAAAGTTTAACCAAAATATCCACTTTCAAAAGTGCAGCTGAATAAAGACAAGCAGCAGGAAAGTTCTGTCATTTGACCAAACAAGAGCCTTCCCCTGCCCTGCTTTCATTGACATCCCTGGGAGCTACGTGGAGAGCATCTAGGGAAAGATCAAGTCAATCCTGGCCTTGCTCACTATAATAGCTACGTCCTGCAAATCCTCCATATGTTCATTTCCCATTAACTTCAACCGGAATTTGGTGCATGCAGCCAGACCCTGCAAGAGAGAGGGGCCAAAGGCAGAACCATTTACCCAGACCTTTTTGAACTTTATGAGGGTTCAGAGAAAACAAACCTAGAGCTGAATCACCCCAAGTTTTTGGCCTGAGTTGAAAGGTTCAGATCTAGATCCAAGTTTCCTCAAAGTTCCAGGGGTTTGGAGTCAGGATTTCAGTTCAGTTCCCCTCTATAGTTTTGGCTCAACCAAAACAGTCTTGCTTTGTCCAGTTTCACTAAGAGATGGAATTTGTGTGTACACACACACACACACACACGTTCCTTGAAGTGAATTCAGGTTAAAAACAAACAAACCACCAAACAAACAAATCTATTAAACTGAAAACCTCAACCTCAAACAGGCACCCAGAGCGGACTCTCAGGTTTCGCGTCACTATGGAAACCCGTTCACTGTAAAGAGGGGAAATCTCAGTGGTTTTGCTCTGTCATATAGAAAGATATTCTGTATTACGGGTAGGGAACACTTTAAAAGCCAGATTTCCATACAGGCATTCTGCTCAGCTGTTATTTGTTAAAATGTGGTTAACAGAGAGAAAAGCAACTCTAAAAATAACACCTTAGCATTCCAGATTAAGTCACCGCCAATGACTTTCCTATTAAATCTGCTTCGTTTGCAAGTCAAAACAAATTTTTCTTCTCTCCCCCTCTCTCCCAAATGCCGGCACTGAAAGCTCAGCCTTGGTGTCTGGAAATTTAAGCTGTGTTTTTCCTACTTCCTACTGTATCATCAGTATCAAGGACCGAGGAATCAGAATTTAGCTGGGCAGCTGCAGTCACAGTGCACAATTCAGAAAGCCGCCCAGGAGCCAATGTGAGCAGTAAGAAAAGGCCATTTCCCTCTGTACAGTCACATTTCGGAGATGAACCCAGTCAAAAGACCAGCTGAGTAATAAAAACAAACCCATTGTTGTTTAGTTATGCAAGATAAATATGCATTACACATGCATGTACTCCGGCTCAAAGCTCTGACAACGCTCTGACAACGCCAGCTGCCGCTCCTCAGGTATGTTTGGTAGTTATTCAATGTAAAATAACTGTCCTATTAAAACCAAAACAAACTGCAGCCCTGGGAACACGTGCACTATGTTCATTAACTAATTAGCATTTGCATGGCACTAAAGGAAAAGAAAGTGCCGTAGACACGCACGCTCCATGTTATTGCCAAGTAACAGTTGTTATTTCCTCATGCTGCAGTAGCACCAGAGGATTCCGGCCACGTTGTGCTAGGCACTGTACAAACACATAAAGGCAATCCCTGCCCCAGAGAGCTAACAATCTGTTACCAGTATTGCCCAGGGATTAATCTGGAAGGTAGCTCTCTTCTCTCCAATTTCTATGGCACAAGGGAAGCCATGGCAGGACAGCACAGAAAGCAAAGCCTCACCCTTGTTTAAAATCGGTCTGAACAGACTAGAGGGCCCTTGCACGCAAACACCTTTAGAGACAGGAACAACTCCATCAAAGTCAGCGGGGCTGCTTACATGTTTATTTTTGCTAACTGCATGTAATGAAACTAGCTATTAAAAGAGCTCGAGACACAGATCACTAGCTGTCCCCAGAGACATATCCTTTCCTACCTGGGGGAGGGGAGGATGACATTTAAACACACAATTTAGCCCTGATGCCTAGCACTTGGTTTTCACTTCCCCTCCTCTTCATAGTCAACCTGAGCTGAAGCAATCAAGCAGTGGTGGATCCATTTACAGGGCAGGAGACATGGGACAGTTCCACAGAACCAGCTGGTCTTACTGTTCTCTTTTGCACTGTCTCTCTTTCTTTAATTACCTTGGGAGCAATGTCCAAGTGTATCTTTATTGCAGAGGGAGCCCAATCTAGTGCATTGTGGGTAGGGCATGAACTGAACAGGCACATGACAACAGGATTTAACAGCACTTTCTGGAAGCTGCTACATGTGATTCTAAAGGGGCTCAGATTTCCATTGTTTTAAACAGTGTTTCTAGACTTGGCAGTGCTGTCTTCCCATGTTTGCAGACAGCCTGAGACAACAGCTCTAACAATTTTGTCTTCACTGCACAGTTAATCCAGGCTCTTATCTGGGTTTTAGCCCAGCACCCTCTACCATCCACACAGAAAAGCCTCTGACCCAGGTTTGGAGGTGCTTTACGCTAGTTTACTCAGGTGGAGGGATGGGTCAGAGCTGAGCTCTGCTCCCATCTATCCACTTTGCAGTAAGGATAGGAGCAAGAGTAACTTGAGTGCTGCTAAAGCACCAATCCCACAGTTCCCCCCCAAAAGACAGACAAGTTCACCCTCAATTGATTGTGCTGAGCGCTCTAGGATTCTTTCCCAAAGAATCATGGGATAGAATCATAGAATATCAGAGTTGGAAGGGACCTCAGGAGGTCATCTAGTCCAACCCCTGAGCAAAAAGCAGGACCATCCCCAGACAGATTTTTGCCCCAAATCCCTAAATGGCCCTCTCAAGGATTGAACTCACAACCCTGGGTTTAGCAGGCCAAATGCTCAAACCACTGAGCTATCCCTCTCCCCTGGAGACAACCCCAGACACATGGGCAAGGACATAACTAGTGAGGTCACAGTAACGCGAGAAGGGCCTTGCAGTGAGGATGCTAGGCTGACCCAGGTGCCAGTCACCCAGATTAGCAGTGCAGTGAAGACACAACCTAAGGGCCTGATGCAAAACCTACTGAAGTCCATGGGAATCTTTCCACTGCTTTCAATGGGTTTTGGATGGGGCCTGCCTTGAAAGGTTCAAACTGCATCCATCCAGCTCCATAGGATGTTAACCCTGAGATGCTAACTATGACTGTTTAATCAGCAAGGCCACTTAACTATTTCTTAACATCCACTGACCAGTTTGGATGCGTCTGTTAAAATGTAGGATTGTGGACACAGTTTAAACAGAAAACTTGCCCCTTGCAATAAAACCCTGAATGTATTCTCCAGATAACCAACAGCAAGTTAAAGCTGGGGGGGCGGGGGGGAGAGAAAGACACTCAAACAAATCAATTTTACATTGCAGTGCACTGCTGTTTACATTGCAAAAAGAATGGCTCTCCAGGGCTGTTTGGATAAACTGCATAGAGCATCATATAAAACATTTTTAATTAAGGTCACTTTTACGTAGACTGCAAACTATCTGGACTGTAAGCTCTTTGGGGCAGGGACATTATCTTTGGATCTATAAGGTGCTCGGCACATTTATAGCACCAGACAGACAATTTAATCCATTGATGGGATGCATCCTATCCCTCAGCATTCCCTTCGAAGGGTCCAGTTACCCATACAAACACATTCTCATATACTCCCTTTGCAGATGCCATTATACGGAAAAGATGCACAAAGTCCACCACAGACCGAGCGCATGCTGGAATTCCACCTCCCAGAAAGCGAAGTCATGGGTAACACGCTCTCTCCCCATGCAGCCAGTTCAGCCAGCATTGTATCCAAATCCCATTCCTTAGCAACGGTTCCCCACCCCACCCCCTTGCTGGGTCCATGGGAGATGCAGAGATATTTGTGAGCTGCAATAGCCCCACAGCGCCGCAAAACCACATTCCTTGTATTTATATACAACTGCCTGAAAAGAAGAGCCACTGGGCAGCTCTGATTGCGATGGTGCTGGAGAAAGTACAGATTAGGCGGACGCTGGGCCTTTAAATGTGATCTGGAGTGACCTAACTAAGCTCCTGCTGTTTCA
Organism: Malaclemys terrapin pileata; assembly: GCF_027887155.1. Classification (NCBI taxonomy): domain Eukaryota; kingdom Metazoa; phylum Chordata; order Testudines; family Emydidae; genus Malaclemys; species Malaclemys terrapin. Next base: position 9,743,984 of record NC_071521.1, on the reverse strand, counting down.
GTTATATGTACCGCGTGCAGCTGGGGGGAGGGGGGAGAGGGAGGGAGAGAGATGGGGACACAGTGACTGGCAATTAGTCAAAGTGCCAGAAAGAATGGGCCTGCCCGTAGAGATGCCATTTCAATGACAAGCCCAGCTGAAGTGCAACGGAGGAATGTACCATTCGCTGGCACTCCTGGACTCACTGGCAGTGGGTTACAATCACAGCCCCCAGGCCTCCCAAAGAGAGAGCCAGGCTTCCTAACACACAGTGGTACCAAACCGGCACAGGCATCCCTTTGTTATCCCATTAAGAAATCTCTCTGTGAGCAGATCCTGTTCCATCCCTGAACAGTAAACAGCCAATACTCCTTTGCCCTTCCCCTCTCTCTAACTGAGGTGTGACCTCATGGGTCTATGGCAATGCCCTGAGCACGAGGAAGGAAGCACTGGAATGGGTTCTCTAGGGAAGTGGTGGAATCTCCATCCTTAGAGGTTTTTAAGACCTCGCTTGACAAAGCTCTGGCTAGGATGATTTAGTTGGGGTTGGTCCTGCTTTGAGCAGGGTGTTGGACTAGATGACCTCCTGAGGTCTCTTCCAACCCTAATCTTCTATGAGTCGAAGGAGTGAAGGAGATTCTGTAATACACACCCCAACAGGGGACATAAAACTAGTCCTCTGCAAGTGACATGAGTCTTGGTTCTCCTCCCACAGGTTCCTCCTACTCGGCCCCAGCTCCTCAATATTAGCTTACAATCACTATGGCCTGGGCTTTATCACAGCTTGGTTTCTGGAGAACTAAAAGGTAGCTACATTATACTTCAATCAAATCAAAGCCGGCTACTATTTATTATCTGTATTCCAGGAGTGCCTAGGAGCTCACTGTGCTGGGTAAGGTTGGTGCAAACAGAACTAAAAAACGGTCCTTGCCACAAAACCCATTGCAGTCAATGGCCTTTGGATCAGGCCCTCTGAGCCTAAGTTACCAGTTCAAATCCAACACTTGGGTGCTACTGATCTGGGTAGATGTGATGTGAATTTGACAATATCCAGGCCCCAATATCACGGGAACTACTCAGTCCTGTTGCTAGTAATCTCACCTGGGAGGCCAAGGAATAAGTGGCCAGGCCAGGCTGAGCACCCACAACTCCTTCCTCATCCCTGCCAGGTGATCCCCCTAGGGCAGGGCAGAGGCACGATGGAGGGGTGGGTGGGGAAGCGTGAGCCTGCGGATAAAGAAGAGGTTTCCGTTTCCAGGGCTGCCAATCCAGCACTAAATCCACTTACACCCCAAACAGAGCCAGGCTCTGGAAGGTCTCTCCCTCCTATGGAAACCGAGACAGCAATCTCCAGGTAACACGATCCTTATACAAACATACTTGGAAGCCTCTCCCCCATCCCGCTTTAATGGTATCAAACAAAAAAATCCTGCCAGCCCGGCTGTTTATGTTCTTCTGCACTTGTGCACACACAATCACCACCACCTCAGCCCGCTTCGCAGCCG